>NC_140234.1:18756473-19356473 GCF_949987555.1 Borostomias antarcticus
AGTAGCTAGCGCATTGGTTTGATAGTAGCATAGTTGGGATGGACAGTAGCTAGCGCATTGGTTTGATAGTAGCATAGTTGGGATGGACTGTAGCTAGCGCATTGGTTTGATAGTAGCATAATTGGAATGGACAGTAGCTAGCGCATTGGTTTAACAGTAGCATAATTGGGATATACAGTAGCTAGCGCATTGGTTTGATAGTGGCATAGTTGGGATGGACAGTAGCTGGCGCATTGGTTTGATAGTGGCATAGTTGGGATGGACAGTAGCTAGCGCATTGGTTTGATGGATGGACAGTAGCTAGTACATTGGTTTGATAGCAGCATAGTTGGGATGGACAGTAGCTAGCACATTGGTTTGATAGTAGCATAGTTGGGATGGACAGTAGCTAGCACATTGGTTTGATGGATGGACAGTAGCTAGCACATTGGTTTGATAGTAGCATAGTTGGGATTGACAGTAGCTAGCACATTGGTTTGATAGTAGCATAGTTGGGATGGACAGTAGCTAGCACATTGGTTTGATGGATGGACAGTAGCTAGCACATTGGTTTGATAGTAGCATAGTTGGGATTGACAGTAGCTAGCACATTGGTTTGATAGTAGCATAGTTGGGATGGACAGTAGCTAGCACATTGGTTTGATAGTAGCATAGTTGGGATGGACAGTAGCAAGCGCATTGGTTTGATAGTAGCATAGTTGGGATGGACAGTAGCTAGCGCATTGGTTCGATAGTAGCATAGTTGGGATGGACAGTAGCTAGCGCATTGGTTCGATAGTAGCATAGTTGGGATGGACAGTAGCTGGCGCATTGGTTTGATAGTAGCATAGTTGGGATGGACAGTAGCTAGCGCATTGGTTTGATAGTAGCATAGTTGGGATGGACAGTAGCTAGCGCATTGGTTTGATAGTAGCATAGTTGGGATGGACAGTAGCTAGCGCATTGGTTTGATAGTAGCATAGTTGGGATGGACTGTAGCTAGCGCATTGGTTTGATAGTAGCATAGTTGGAATGGACAGTAGCTAGCGCATTGGTTTGACAGTAGCATAGTTGGGATGGACAGTAGCTAGCGCATTGGTTTGACAGTGGCATAGTTGGGATAGACAGTAGCTAGCGCATTGGTTTGATAGTGGCATAGATGAGATGGACAGTAGCTAGCGCATTGGTTTGATAGCATAGTTGGGATGGACAGTAGCTAGCACAATGGTTTGATAGCAGCATAGTTGGGATGGACAGTAGCTAGCACATTGGTTTGATAGCAGCATAGTTGGGATGGACAGTAGCTAGCGCATTGGTTTGACAGTGGCATAGTTGGGATAGACAGTAGCTAGCGCATTGGTTTGATAGTGGCATAGTTGGGATGGACAGTAGCTAGCGCATTGGTTTGACAGTAGCATAGTTGGGATGGACAGTAGCTAGCGCATTGGTTTGATAGTAGCATAGTTGGGATGGACAGTAGCTAGCGCATTGGATCGATAGTAGCATAGTTGGGATGGACAGAAGCTAGCGCATTGGTTTGATAGTAGCATAGTTGGGATGGACAGTAGCTAGCGCATTGGTTTGATAGTAGCATAGTTGGGATGGACAGTAGCTATTACATTGGTTTGATAGCATAGTTGGGATGGACAGTAGCTAGCGCATTGGTTTGATAGTAGCATAGTTGGGATGGACAGTAGCTAGCGCATTGGTTTGATAGTAGCATAGTTGGGATGGACTGTAGCTAGCGCATTGGTTTGATAGTAGCATAATTGGAATGGACAGTAGCTAGCGCATTGGTTTAACAGTAGCATAATTGGGATATACAGTAGCTAGCGCATTGGTTTGATAGTGGCATAGTTGGGATGGACAGTAGCTGGCGCATTGGTTTGATAGTGGCATAGTTGGGATGGACAGTAGCTAGCGCATTGGTTTGATGGATGGACAGTAGCTAGTACATTGGTTTGATAGCAGCATAGTTGGGATGGACAGTAGCTAGCACATTGGTTTGATAGTAGCATAGTTGGGATGGACAGTAGCTAGCACATTGGTTTGATGGATGGACAGTAGCTAGCACATTGGTTTGATAGTAGCATAGTTGGGATTGACAGTAGCTAGCACATTGGTTTGATAGTAGCATAGTTGGGATGGACAGTAGCTAGCACATTGGTTTGATAGTAGCATAGTTGGGATGGACAGTAGCTAGCGCATTGGTTTGATAGTAGCATAGTTGGGATGGACAGTAGCTAGCGCATTGGTTTGATAGTAGCATAGTTGGGATGGACAGTAGCTAGCGCATTGGTTCGATAGTAGCATAGTTGGGATGGACAGTAGCTAGCGCATTGGTTTGATAGTAGCATAGTTGGGATGGACAGTAGCTAGCGCATTGGTTTGATAGTAGCATAGTTGGGATGGACAGTAGCTAGCGCATTGGTTCGATAGTAGCATAGTTGGGATGGACAGTAGCTAGCGCGTTGGTTCGATAGCAGCATAGTTGGGATGGACAGTAGCTAGCGCATTGGTTTGATAGTAGCATAGTTGGGATGGACAGTAGCTAGCGCATTGGTTTGATAGTAGCATAGTTGGGATGGACAGTAGCTAGCGCATTGGTTCGATAGTAGCATAGTTGGGATGGACAGTAGCTAGCGCATTGGTTTGATAGTAGCATAGTTGGGATGGACAGTAGCTGGCGCATTGGTTTGATAGCAGCATAGTTGGGATGGACAGTAGCTAGCACATTGGTTTGATAGCAGCATAGTTGGGATGGACAGTAGCTAGTGCATTGGTTTGATAGTAGCATAGTTGGGATGGACAGTAGCTAGCGCATTGGTTTGATAGTAGCATAGTTGGGATGGACAGTAGCTAGCGCATTGGTTTGATAGTAGCATAGTTGGGATGGACAGTAGCTAGCGCATTGGTTTGATAGCAGCATAGTTGGGATGGACAGTAGCTAGCACATTAGTTTGATAGTAGCATAGTTGGGATGGACAGTAGCTAGCACATTGGTTTGATGGATGGACAGTAGCTAGCACATTGGTTTGATAGTAGCATAGTTGGGATTGACAGTAGCTAGCACATTGGTTTGATAGTAGCATAGTTGGGATGGACAGTAGCTGGCGCATTGGTTTGATAGCAGCATAGTTGGGATGGACAGTAGCTAGCACATTGGTTTGATAGTAGCATAGTTGGGATGGACAGTAGCTAGCACATTGGTTTGATGGATGGACAGTAGCTAGCACATTGGTTTGATAGTAGCATAGTTGGGATTGACAGTAGCTAGCACATTGGTTTGATAGTAGCATAGTTGGGATGGACAGTAGCTAGCACATTGGTTTGATAGTAGCATAGTTGGGATGGACAGTAGCAAGCGCATTGGTTTGATAGTAGCATAGTTGGGATGGACAGTAGCTAGCGCATTGGTTCGATAGTAGCATAGTTGGGATGGACAGTAGCTAGCGCATTGGTTCGATAGTAGCATAGTTGGGATGGACAGTAGCTGGCGCATTGGTTTGATAGTAGCATAGTTGGGATGGACAGTAGCTAGCGCATTGGTTTGATAGTAGCATAGTTGGGATGGACAGTAGCTAGCGCATTGGTTTGATAGTAGCATAGTTGGGATGGACAGTAGCTAGCGCATTGGTTTGATAGTAGCATAGTTGGGATGGACTGTAGCTAGCGCATTGGTTTGATAGTAGCATAGTTGGAATGGACAGTAGCTAGCGCATTGGTTTGACAGTAGCATAGTTGGGATGGACAGTAGCTAGCGCATTGGTTTGACAGTGGCATAGTTGGGATAGACAGTAGCTAGCGCATTGGTTTGATAGTGGCATAGTTGGGATGGACAGTAGCTAGCGCATTGGTTTGATAGCATAGTTGGGATGGACAGTAGCTAGCACAATGGTTTGATAGCAGCATAGTTGGGATGGACAGTAGCTAGCACATTGGTTTGATAGCAGCATAGTTGGGATGGACAGTAGCTAGCACATTGGTTTGATAGTAGCATAGTTGGGATGGACAGTAGCTAGCACATTGGTTTGATAGCAGCATAGTTGGGATGGACAGTAGCTAGCACATTGGTTTGATAGCAGCATAGTTGGGATGGACAGTAGCTAGCGCATTGGTTTGATAGTAGCATAGTTGGGATGGACAGTAGCTAGCGCATTGGTTTGATAGTAGCATAGTTGGGATGGACAGTAGCTAGCGCATTGGTTTGATAGTAGCATAGTTGGGATGGACTGTAGCTAGCGCATTGGTTTGATAGTAGCATAGTTGGTATGGACAGTAGCTAGCGCATTGGTTTGATAGTGGCATAGTTGGGATGGACAGTAGCTAGCACATTGGTTTGATAGTAGCATAGTTGGGATGGACAGTAGCTAGCGCATTGGTTTGATAGTAGCATAGTTGGGATGGACAGTAGCTAGCGCATTGGTTTGATAGTAGCATAGTTGGGATGGACTGTAGCTAGCGCATTGGTTTCATAGTAGCATAGTTGGGATGGACAGTAGCTAGCGCATTGGTTTGATAGTAGCATAGTTGGGATGGACAGTAGCTAGCACATTGGTTTGATGGATGGACAGTAGCTAGCACATTGGTTTGATGGATGGACAGTAGCTAGCACATTGGTTTGATAGTAGCATAGTTGGGATGGACAGTAGCTAGCACATTGGTTTGATAGCAGCATAGTTGGGATGGACAGTAGCTAGCACATTGGTTTGATAGTAGTATAGTTGGGATGGACAGTAGCTAGCGCATTGGTTTGATAGTAGCATAGTTGGGATGGACAGTAGCTAGCGCATTGGTTTGATAGTAGCATAGTTGGGATGGACAGTAGCTAGCGCATTGGTTTGATAGTAGCATAGTTGGGATGGACTGTAGCTAGCGCATTGGTTTGATAGTAGCATAGTTGGAATGGACAGTAGCTAGCGCATTGGTTTGACAGTAGCATAGTTGGGATGGACAGTAGCTAGCGCATTGGTTTGACAGTAGCATAGTTGGGATGGACAGTAGCTAGCGCATTGGTTTGACAGTGGCATAGTTGGGATAGACAGTAGCTAGCGCATTGGTTTGATAGTGGCATAGTTGGGATGGACAGTAGCTAGCGCATTGGTTTGATAGTAGCATAGTTGGGATGGACAGTAGCTAGCACATTGGTTTGATGGATGGACAGTAGCTAGCACATTGGTTTGATGGATGGACAGTAGCTAGCACATTGGTTTGATAGTAGCATAGTTGGGATGGACAGTAGCTAGCACATTGGTTTGATGGATGGACAGTAGCTAGCACATTGGTTTGATAGTAGCATAGTTGGGATGGACTGTAGCTAGCGCATTGGTTTGATAGTAGCATAGTTGGGATGGACAGTAGCTAGCGCATTGGTTTGATAGTAGCATAGTTGGGATGGATAGTAGCTATTACATTGGTTTGATAGCATAGTTGGGATGGACAGTAGCTAGCACATTGGTTTGATAGTAGCATAGTTGGGATGGACAGTAGCAAGCGCATTGGTTTGATAGCAGCATAGTTGGGATGGACAGTAGCTAGCACATTGGTTTCATAGTAGCATAGTTGGGATGGACAGTAGCTAGCACATTGGTTTGATGGATGGACAGTAGCTAGCACATTGGTTTGATAGTAGCATAGTTGGGATTGACAGTAGCTAGCACATTGGTTTGATAGTAGCATAGTTGGGATGGACAGTAGCTAGCACATTGGTTTGATAGTAGCATAGTTGGGATGGACAGTAGCAAGCGCATTGGTTTGATAGTAGCATAGTTGGGATGGACAGTAGCTAGCGCATTGGTTCGATAGTAGCATAGTTGGGATGGACAGTAGCTAGCGCATTGGTTCGATAGTAGCATAGTTGGGATGGACAGTAGCTGGCGCATTGGTTTGATAGTAGCATAGTTGGGATGGACAGTAGCTAGCGCATTGGTTTGATAGTAGCATAGTTGGGATGGACAGTAGCTAGCGCATTGGTTTGATAGTAGCATAGTTGGGATGGACAGTAGCTAGCGCATTGGTTTGATAGTAGCATAGTTGGGATGGACTGTAGCTAGCGCATTGGTTTGATAGTAGCATAGTTGGAATGGACAGTAGCTAGCGCATTGGTTTGACAGTAGCATAGTTGTGATGGACAGTAGCTAGCGCATTGGTTTGACAGTGGCATAGTTGGGATAGACAGTAGCTAGCGCATTGGTTTGATAGTGGCATAGTTGGGATGGACAGTAGCTAGCGCATTGGTTTGATAGCATAGTTGGGATGGACAGTAGCTAGCACAATGGTTTGATAGCAGCATAGTTGGGATGGACAGTAGCTAGCACATTGGTTTGATAGCAGCATAGTTGGGATGGACAGTAGCTAGCACATTGGTTTGATAGTAGCATAGTTGGGATGGACAGTAGCTAGCACATTGGTTTGATAGCAGCATAGTTGGGATGGACAGTAGCTAGCACATTGGTTTGATAGCAGCATAGTTGGGATGGACAGTAGCTAGCGCATTGGTTTGATAGTAGCATAGTTGGGATGGACAGTAGCTAGCGCATTGGTTTGATAGTAGCATAGTTGGGATGGACAGTAGCTAGCGCATTGGTTTGATAGTAGCATAGTTGGGATGGACTGTAGCTAGCGCATTGGTTTGATAGTAGCATAGTTGGTATGGACAGTAGCTAGCGCATTGGTTTGATAGTGGCATAGTTGGGATGGACAGTAGCTAGCACATTGGTTTGATAGTAGCATAGTTGGGATGGACAGTAGCTAGCGCATTGGTTTGATAGTAGCATAGTTGGGATGGACAGTAGCTAGCGCATTGGTTTGATAGTAGCATAGTTGGGATGGACTGTAGCTAGCGCATTGGTTTCATAGTAGCATAGTTGGGATGGACAGTAGCTAGCGCATTGGTTTGATAGTAGCATAGTTGGGATGGACAGTAGCTAGCACATTGGTTTGATGGATGGACAGTAGCTAGCACATTGGTTTGATGGATGGACAGTAGCTAGCACATTGGTTTGATAGTAGCATAGTTGGGATGGACAGTAGCTAGCACATTGGTTTGATAGCAGCATAGTTGGGATGGACAGTAGCTAGCACATTGGTTTGATAGTAGTATAGTTGGGATGGACAGTAGCTAGCGCATTGGTTTGATAGTAGCATAGTTGGGATGGACAGTAGCTAGCGCATTGGTTTGATAGTAGCATAGTTGGGATGGACAGTAGCTAGCGCATTGGTTTGATAGTAGCATAGTTGGGATGGACTGTAGCTAGCGCATTGGTTTGATAGTAGCATAGTTGGAATGGACAGTAGCTAGCGCATTGGTTTGACAGTAGCATAGTTGGGATGGACAGTAGCTAGCGCATTGGTTTGACAGTAGCATAGTTGGGATGGACAGTAGCTAGCGCATTGGTTTGACAGTGGCATCGTTGGGATAGACAGTAGCTAGCGCATTGGTTTGATAGTGGCATAGTTGGGATGGACAGTAGCTAGCGCATTGGTTTGATAGTAGCATAGTTGGGATGGACAGTAGCTAGCACATTGGTTTGATGGATGGACAGTAGCTAGCACATTGGTTTGATGGATGGACAGTAGCTAGCACATTGGTTTGATAGTAGCATAGTTGGGATGGACAGTAGCTAGCACATTGGTTTGATGGATGGACAGTAGCTAGCACATTGGTTTGATAGTAGCATAGTTGGGATGGACTGTAGCTAGCGCATTGGTTTGATAGTAGCATAGTTGGGATGGACAGTAGCTAGCGCATTGGTTTGATAGTAGCATAGTTGGGATGGATAGTAGCTATTACATTGGTTTGATAGCATAGTTGGGATGGACAGTAGCTAGCACATTGGTTTGATAGTAGCATAGTTGGGATGGACAGTAGCAAGCGCATTGGTTTGATAGTAGCATAGTTGGGATGGACAGTAGCTAGCGCATTGGTTCGATAGTAGCATAGTTGGGATGGACAGTAGCTAGCGCATTGGTTCGATAGTAGCATAGTTGGGATGGACAGTAGCTGGCGCATTGGTTTGATAGTAGCATAGTTGGGATGGACAGTAGCTAGCGCATTGGTTTGATAGTAGCATAGTTGGGATGGACAGTAGCTAGCGCATTGGTTTGATAGTAGCATAGTTGGGATGGACTGTAGCTAGCGCATTGGTTTGATAGTAGCATAGTTGGAATGGACAGTAGCTAGCGCATTGGTTTGACAGTAGCATAGTTGGGATGGACAGTAGCTAGCGCATTGGTTTGACAGTGGCATAGTTGGGATAGACAGTAGCTAGCGCATTGGTTTGATAGTGGCATAGTTGGGATGGACAGTAGCTAGCGCATTGGTTTGATAGCATAGTTGGGATGGACAGTAGCTAGCACAATGGTTTGATAGCAGCATAGTTGGGATGGACAGTAGCTAGCACATTGGTTTGATAGCAGCATAGTTGGGATGGACAGTAGCTAGCACATTGGTTTGATAGTAGCATAGTTGGGATGGACAGTAGCTAGCACATTGGTTTGATAGCAGCATAGTTGGGATGGACAGTAGCTAGCACATTGGTTTGATAGCAGCATAGTTGGGATGGACAGTAGCTAGCGCATTGGTTTGATAGTAGCATAGTTGGGATGGACAGTAGCTAGCGCATTGGTTTGACAGTAGCATAGTTGGGATGGACAGTAGCTAGCACATTGGTTTGATAGCAGCATAGTTGGGATGGACAGTAGCTAGCACATTGGTTTGATAGCAGCATAGTTGGGATGGACAGTAGCTAGCGCATTGGTTTGATAGTAGCATAGTTGGGATGGACAGTAGCTAGCGCATTGGTTTGACAGTAGCATAGTTGGGATGGACAGTAGCTAGCGCATTGGTTTGACAGTGGCATAGTTGGGATAGACAGTAGCTAGCGCATTGGTTTGATAGTGGCATAGTTGGGATGGACAGTAGCTAGCGCATTGGTTTGATAGTAGCATAGTTGGGATGGACAGTAGCTAGCACATTGGTTTGATGGATGGACAGTAGCTAGCACATTGGTTTGATGGATGGACAGTAGCTAGCACATTGGTTTGATAGTAGCATAGTTGGGATGGACAGTAGCTAGCACATTGGTTTGATAGCAGCATAGTTGGGATGGACAGTAGCTAGCACATTGGTTTGATAGTAGTATAGTTGGGATGGACAGTAGCTAGCGCATTGGTTTGATAGTAGCATAGTTGGGATGGACAGTAGCTAGCGCATTGGTTTGATAGTAGCATAGTTGGGATGGACAGTAGCTAGCGCATTGGTTTGATAGTAGCATAGTTGGGATGGACTGTAGCTAGCGCATTGGTTTGATAGTAGCATAGTTGGAATGGACAGTAGCTAGCGCATTGGTTTGACAGTAGCATAGTTGGGATGGACAGTACCTAGCGCATTGGTTTGACAGTAGCATAGATGGGATGGACAGTAGCTAGCGCATTGGTTTGACAGTGGCATAGTTGGGATAGACAGTAGCTAGCGCATTGGTTTGATAGTGGCATAGTTGGGATGGACAGTAGCTAGCGCATTGGTTTGACAGTAGCATAGTTGGGATGGACAGTAGCTAGCGCATTGGTTTGATAGTAGCATAGTTGGGATGGACAGTAGCTAGCGCATTGGATCGATAGTAGCATAGTTGGGATGGACAGAAGCTAGCGCATTGGTTTGATAGTAGCATAGTTGGGATGGACAGTAGCTAGCGCATTGGTTTGATAGTAGCATAGTTGGGATGGACAGTAGCTATTACATTGGTTTGATAGCATAGTTGGGATGGACAGTAGCTAGCGCATTGGTTTGATAGTAGCATAGTTGGGATGGACAGTAGCTAGCGCATTGGTTTGATAGTAGCATAGTTGGGATGGACTGTAGCTAGCACATTGGTTTGATAGTAGCATAATTGGAATGGACAGTAGCTAGCGCATTGGTTTAACAGTAGCATAATTGGGATATACAGTAGCTAGCGCATTGGTTTGATAGTGGCATAGTTGGGATGGACAGTAGCTGGCGCATTGGTTTGATAGTGGCATAGTTGGGATGGACAGTAGCTAGCGCATTGGTTTGATGGATGGACAGTACCTAGTACATTGGTTTGATAGCAGCATAGTTGGGATGGACAGTAGCTAGCACATTGGTTTGATAGTAGCATAGTTGGGATGGACAGTAGCTAGCACATTGGTTTGATGGATGGACAGTAGCTAGCACATTGGTTTGATAGTAGCATAGTTGGGATTGACAGTAGCTAGCACATTGGTTTGATAGTAGCATAGTTGGGATGGACAGTAGCTAGCACATTGGTTTGATAGTAGCATAGTTGGGATGGACAGTAGCTAGCGCATTGGTTTAATAGTAGCATAGTTGGGATGGACAGTAGCTAGCGCATTGGTTTGATAGTAGCATAGTTGGGATGGACAGTAGCTAGCGCATTGGTTCGATAGTAGCATAGTTGGGATGGACAGTAGCTAGCGCATTGGTTTGATAGTAGCATAGTTGGGATGGACAGTAGCTGGCGCATTGGTTTGATAGCAGCATAGTTGGGATGGACAGTAGCTAGCACATTGGTTTGATAGTAGCATAGTTGGGATGGACAGTAGCTAGCACATTGGTTTGATGGATGGACAGTAGCTAGCACATTGGTTTGATAGTAGCATAGTTGGGATTGACAGTAGCTAGCACATTGGTTTGATAGTAGCATAGTTGGGATGGACAGTAGCTAGCACATTGGTTTGATAGTAGCATAGTTGGGATGGACAGTAGCTAGCGCATTGGTTTGATAGTAGCATAGTTGGGATGGACAGTAGCTAGCGCATTGGTTCGATAGTAGCATAGTTGGGATGGACAGTAGCTAGCGCGTTGGTTCGATAGCAGCATAGTTGGGATGGACAGTAGCTAGCGCATTGGTTTGATAGTAGCATAGTTGGGATGGACAGTAGCTAGCGCATTGGTTTGATAGTAGCATAGTTGGGATGGACAGTAGCTAGCGCATTGGTTCGATAGTAGCATAGTTGGGATGGACAGTAGCTAGCGCATTGGTTTGATAGTAGCATAGTTGGGATGGACAGTAGCTGGCGCATTGGTTTGATAGCAGCATAGTTGGGATGGACAGTAGCTAGCACATTGGTTTGATAGCAGCATAGTTGGGATGGACAGTAGCTAGTGCATTGGTTTGATAGTAGCATAGTTGGGATGAACAGTAGCTAGCGCATTGGTTTGATAGTAGCATAGTTGGGATGGACAGTAGCTAGCGCATTGGTTTGATAGTAGCATAGTTGGGATGGACAGTAGCTAGCGCATTGGTTTGATAGCAGCATAGTTGGGATGGACAGTAGCTAGCACATTGGTTTGATAGTAGCATAGTTGGGATGGACAGTAGCTAGCACATTGGTTTGATGGATGGACAGTAGCTAGCACATTGGTTTGATAGTAGCATAGTTGGGATTGACAGTAGCTAGCACATTGGTTTGATAGTAGCATAGTTGGGATGGACAGTAGCTGGCGCATTGGTTTGATAGCAGCATAGTTGGGATGGACAGTAGCTAGCACATTGGTTTGATAGTAGCATAGTTGGGATGGACAGTAGCTAGCACATTGGTTTGATGGATGGACAGTAGCTAGCACATTGGTTTGATAGTAGCATAGTTGGGATTGACAGTAGCTAGCACATTGGTTTGATAGTAGCATAGTTGGGATGGACAGTAGCTAGCACATTGGTTTGATAGTAGCATAGTTGGGATGGACAGTAGCAAGCGCATTGGTTTGATAGTAGCATAGTTTGGATGGACAGTAGCTAGCGCATTGGTTCGATAGTAGCATAGTTGGGATGGACAGTAGCTAGCGCATTGGTTCGATAGTAGCATAGTTGGGATGGACAGTAGCTGGCGCATTGGTTTGATAGTAGCATAGTTGGGATGGACAGTAGCTAGCGCATTGGTTTGATAGTAGCATAGTTGGGATGGACAGTAGCTAGCGCATTGGTTTGATAGTAGCATAGTTGGGATGGACAGTAGCTAGCGCATTGGTTTGATAGTAGCATAGTTGGGATGGACTGTAGCTAGCGCATTGGTTTGATAGTAGCATAGTTGGAATGGACAGTAGCTAGCGCATTGGTTTGACAGTAGCATAGTTGGGATGGACAGTAGCTAGCGCATTGGTTTGACAGTGGCATAGTTGGGATAGACAGTAGCTAGCGCATTGGTTTGATAGTGGCATAGTTGGGATGGACAGTAGCTAGCGCATTGGTTTGATAGCATAGTTGGGATGGACAGTAGCTAGCACAATGGTTTGATAGCAGCATAGTTGGGATGGACAGTAGCTAGCACATTGGTTTGATAGCAGCATAGTTGGGATGGACAGTAGCTAGCACATTGGTTTGATAGTAGCATAGTTGGGATGGACAGTAGCTAGCACATTGGTTTGATAGCAGCATAGTTGGGATGGACAGTAGCTAGCACATTGGTTTGATAGCAGCATAGTTGGGATGGACAGTAGCTAGCGCATTGGTTTGATAGTAGCATAGTTGGGATGGACAGTAGCTAGCGCATTGGTTTGATAGTAGCATAGTTGGGATGGACAGTAGCTAGCGCATTGGTTTGATAGTAGCATAGTTGGGATGGACTGTAGCTAGCGCATTGGTTTGATAGTAGCATAGTTGGTATGGACAGTAGCTAGCGCATTGGTTTGATAGTGGCATAGTTGGGATGGACAGTAGCTAGCACATTGGTTTGATAGTAGCATAGTTGGGATGGACAGTAGCTAGCGCATTGGTTTGATAGTAGCATAGTTGGGATGGACAGTAGCTAGCGCATTGGTTTGATAGTAGCATAGTTGGGATGGACTGTAGCTAGCGCATTGGTTTCATAGTAGCATAGTTGGGATGGACAGTAGCTAGCGCATTGGTTTGATAGTAGCATAGTTGGGATGGACAGTAGCTAGCACATTGGTTTGATGGATGGACAGTAGCTAGCACATTGGTTTGATGGATGGACAGTAGCTAGCACATTGGTTTGATAGTAGCATAGTTGGGATGGACAGTAGCTAGCACATTGGTTTGATAGCAGCATAGTTGGGATGGACAGTAGCTAGCACATTGGTTTGATAGTAGTATAGTTGGGATGGACAGTAGCTAGCGCATTGGTTTGATAGTAGCATAGTTGGGATGGACAGTAGCTAGCGCATTGGTTTGATAGTAGCATAGTTGGGATGGACAGTAGCTAGCGCATTGGTTTGATAGTAGCATAGTTGGGATGGACTGTAGCTAGCGCATTGGTTTGATAGTAGCATAGTTGGAATGGACAGTAGCTAGCGCATTGGTTTGACAGTAGCATAGTTGGGATGGACAGTAGCTAGCGCATTGGTTTGACAGTAGCATAGTTGGGATGGACAGTAGCTAGCGCATTGGTTTGACAGTGGCATAGTTGGGATAGACAGTAGCTAGCGCATTGGTTTGATAGTGGCATAGTTGGGATGGACAGTAGCTAGCGCATTGGTTTGATAGTAGCATAGTTGGGATGGACAGTAGCTAGCACATTGGTTTGATGGATGGACAGTAGCTAGCACATTGGTTTGATGGATGGACAGTAGCTAGCACATTGGTTTGATAGTAGCATAGTTGGGATGGACAGTAGCTAGCACATTGGTTTGATGGATGGACAGTAGCTAGCACATTGGTTTGATAGTAGCATAGTTGGGATGGACTGTAGCTAGCGCATTGGTTTGATAGTAGCATAGTTGGGATGGACAGTAGCTAGCGCATTGGTTTGATAGTAGCATAGTTGGGATGGATAGTAGCTATTACATTGGTTTGATAGCATAGTTGGGATGGACAGTAGCTAGCACATTGGTTTGATAGCATCATAGTTGGGATGGACAGTAGCTAGCGCATTGGTTTGATAGTAGCATAGTTGGGATGGACAGTAGCTAGCGCATTGGTTTCATAGTAGCATAGTTGGGATGGACTGTAGCTAGCGCATTGGTTTCATAGTAGCATAGTTGGGATGGACAGTAGCTAGCGCATTGGTTTGATAGTAGCATAGTTGGGATGGACAGTAGCTAGCACATTGGTTTGATGGATGGACAGTAGCTAGCACATTGGTTTGATAGTAGTATAGTTGGGATGGACAGTAGCTAGCGCATTGGTTTGATAGTAGCATAGTTGGGATGGACAGTAGCTAGCGCATTGGTTTGATAGTAGCATAGTTGGGATGGACAGTAGCTAGCGCATTGGTTTGATAGTAGCATAGTTGGGATGGACTGTAGCTAGCGCATTGGTTTGATAGTAGCATAGTTGGAATGGACAGTAGCTAGCGCATTGGTTTGACAGTAGCATAGTTGGGATGGACAGTACCTAGCGCATTGGTTTGACAGTAGCATAGATGGGATGGACAGTAGCTAGCGCATTGGTTTGACAGTGGCATAGTTGGGATAGACAGTAGCTAGCGCATTGGTTTGATAGTGGCATAGTTGGGATGGACAGTAGCTAGCGCATTGGTTTGACAGTAGCATAGTTGGGATGGACAGTAGCTAGCGCATTGGTTTGATAGTAGCATAGTTGGGATGGACAGTAGCTAGCGCATTGGATCGATAGTAGCATAGTTGGGATGGACAGAAGCTAGCGCATTGGTTTGATAGTAGCATAGTTGGGATGGACAGTAGCTAGCGCATTGGTTTGATAGTAGCATAGTTGGGATGGACAGTAGCTATTACATTGGTTTGATAGCATAGTTGGGATGGACAGTAGCTAGCGCATTGGTTTGATAGTAGCATAGTTGGGATGGACTGTAGCTAGCACATTGGTTTGATAGTAGCATAATTGGAATGGACAGTAGCTAGCGCATTGGTTTAACAGTAGCATAATTGGGATATACAGTAGCTAGCGCATTGGTTTGATAGTGGCATAGTTGGGATGGACAGTAGCTGGCGCATTGGTTTGATAGTGGCATAGTTGGGATGGACAGTAGCTAGCGCATTGGTTTGATGGATGGACAGTACCTAGTACATTGGTTTGATAGCAGCATAGTTGGGATGGACAGTAGCTAGCACATTGGTTTGATAGTAGCATAGTTGGGATGGACAGTAGCTAGCGCATTGGTTTGATAGTAGCATAGTTGGGATGGACAGTAGCTAGCACATTGGTTTGATGGATGGACAGTAGCTAGCACATTGGTTTGATGGATGGACAGTAGCTAGCACATTGGTTTGATAGTAGCATAGTTGGGATGGACAGTAGCTAGCACATTGGTTTGATGGATGGACAGTAGCTAGCACATTGGTTTGATAGTAGCATAGTTGGGATGGACTGTAGCTAGCGCATTGGTTTGATAGTAGCATAGTTGGGATGGACAGTAGCTAGCGCATTGGTTTGATAGTAGCATAGTTGGGATGGATAGTAGCTATTACATTGGTTTGATAGCATAGTTGGGATGGACAGTAGCTAGCACATTGGTTTGATAGCATCATAGTTGGGATGGACAGTAGCTAGCGCATTGGTTTGATAGTAGCATAGTTGGGATGGACAGTAGCTAGCGCATTGGTTTCATAGTAGCATAGTTGGGATGGACTGTAGCTAGCGCATTGGTTTCATAGTAGCATAGTTGGGATGGACAGTAGCTAGCGCATTGGTTTGATAGTAGCATAGTTGGGATGGACAGTAGCTAGCACATTGGTTTGATGGATGGACAGTAGCTAGCACATTGGTTTGATAGTAGTATAGTTGGGATGGACAGTAGCTAGCGCATTGGTTTGATAGTAGCATAGTTGGGATGGACAGTAGCTAGCGCATTGGTTTGATAGTAGCATAGTTGGGATGGACAGTAGCTAGCGCATTGGTTTGATAGTAGCATAGTTGGGATGGACTGTAGCTAGCGCATTGGTTTGATAGTAGCATAGTTGGAATGGACAGTAGCTAGCGCATTGGTTTGACAGTAGCATAGTTGGGATGGACAGTACCTAGCGCATTGGTTTGACAGTAGCATAGATGGGATGGACAGTAGCTAGCGCATTGGTTTGACAGTGGCATAGTTGGGATAGACAGTAGCTAGCGCATTGGTTTGATAGTGGCATAGTTGGGATGGACAGTAGCTAGCGCATTGGTTTGACAGTAGCATAGTTGGGATGGACAGTAGCTAGCGCATTGGTTTGATAGTAGCATAGTTGGGATGGACAGTAGCTAGCGCATTGGATCGATAGTAGCATAGTTGGGATGGACAGAAGCTAGCGCATTGGTTTGATAGTAGCATAGTTGGGATGGACAGTAGCTAGCGCATTGGTTTGATAGTAGCATAGTTGGGATGGACAGTAGCTATTACATTGGTTTGATAGCATAGTTGGGATGGACAGTAGCTAGCGCATTGGTTTGATAGTAGCATAGTTGGGATGGACTGTAGCTAGCACATTGGTTTGATAGTAGCATAATTGGAATGGACAGTAGCTAGCGCATTGGTTTAACAGTAGCATAATTGGGATATACAGTAGCTAGCGCATTGGTTTGATAGTGGCATAGTTGGGATGGACAGTAGCTGGCGCATTGGTTTGATAGTGGCATAGTTGGGATGGACAGTAGCTAGCGCATTGGTTTGATGGATGGACAGTACCTAGTACATTGGTTTGATAGCAGCATAGTTGGGATGGACAGTAGCTAGCACATTGGTTTGATAGTAGCATAGTTGGGATGGACAGTAGCTAGCACATTGGTTTGATGGATGGACAGTAGCTAGCACATTGGTTTGATAGTAGCATAGTTGGGATTGACAGTAGCTAGCACATTGGTTTGATAGTAGCATAGTTGGGATGGACAGTAGCTAGCACATTGGTTTGATAGTAGCATAGTTGGGATGGACAGTAGCTAGCGCATTGGTTTAATAGTAGCATAGTTGGGATGGACAGTAGCTAGCGCATTGGTTTGATAGTAGCATAGTTGGGATGGACAGTAGCTAGCGCATTGGTTCGATAGTAGCATAGTTGGGATGGACAGTAGCTAGCGCATTGGTTTGATAGTAGCATAGTTGGGATGGACAGTAGCTGGCGCATTGGTTTGATAGCAGCATAGTTGGGATGGACAGTAGCTAGCACATTGGTTTGATAGTAGCATAGTTGGGATGGACAGTAGCTAGCACATTGGTTTGATGGATGGACAGTAGCTAGCACATTGGTTTGATAGTAGCATAGTTGGGATTGACAGTAGCTAGCACATTGGTTTGATAGTAGCATAGTTGGGATGGACAGTAGCTAGCACATTGGTTTGATAGTAGCATAGTTGGGATGGACAGTAGCTAGCGCATTGGTTTGATAGTAGCATAGTTGGGATGGACAGTAGCTAGCGCATTGGTTCGATAGTAGCATAGTTGGGATGGACAGTAGCTAGCGCGTTGGTTCGATAGTAGCATAGTTGGGATGGACTGTAGCTAGCGCATTGGTTTGATAGTAGCATAGTTGGAATGGACAGTAGCTAGCGCATTGGTTTGACAGTAGCATAGTTGGGATGGACAGTACCTAGCGCATTGGTTTGACAGTAGCATAGATGGGATGGACAGTAGCTAGCGCATTGGTTTGACAGTGGCATAGTTGGGATAGACAGTAGCTAGCGCATTGGTTTGATAGTGGCATAGTTGGGATGGACAGTAGCTAGCGCATTGGTTTGACAGTAGCATAGTTGGGATGGACAGTAGCTAGCGCATTGGTTTGATAGTAGCATAGTTGGGATGGACAGTAGCTAGCGCATTGGATCGATAGTAGCATAGTTGGGATGGACAGAAGCTAGCGCATTGGTTTGATAGTAGCATAGTTGGGATGGACAGTAGCTAGCGCATTGGTTTGATAGTAGCATAGTTGGGATGGACAGTAGCTATTACATTGGTTTGATAGCATAGTTGGGATGGACAGTAGCTAGCGCATTGGTTTGATAGTAGCATAGTTGGGATGGACTGTAGCTAGCACATTGGTTTGATAGTAGCATAATTGGAATGGACAGTAGCTAGCGCATTGGTTTAACAGTAGCATAATTGGGATATACAGTAGCTAGCGCATTGGTTTGATAGTGGCATAGTTGGGATGGACAGTAGCTGGCGCATTGGTTTGATAGTGGCATAGTTGGGATGGACAGTAGCTAGCGCATTGGTTTGATGGATGGACAGTACCTAGTACATTGGTTTGATAGCAGCATAGTTGGGATGGACAGTAGCTAGCACATTGGTTTGATAGTAGCATAGTTGGGATGGACAGTAGCTAGCACATTGGTTTGATGGATGGACAGTAGCTAGCACATTGGTTTGATAGTAGCATAGTTGGGATTGACAGTAGCTAGCACATTGGTTTGATAGTAGCATAGTTGGGATGGACAGTAGCTAGCACATTGGTTTGATAGTAGCATAGTTGGGATGGACAGTAGCTAGCGCATTGGTTTAATAGTAGCATAGTTGGGATGGACAGTAGCTAGCGCATTGGTTTGATAGTAGCATAGTTGGGATGGACAGTAGCTAGCGCATTGGTTCGATAGTAGCATAGTTGGGATGGACAGTAGCTAGCGCATTGGTTTGATAGTAGCATAGTTGGGATGGACAGTAGCTGGCGCATTGGTTTGATAGCAGCATAGTTGGGATGGACAGTAGCTAGCACATTGGTTTGATAGTAGCATAGTTGGGATGGACAGTAGCTAGCACATTGGTTTGATGGATGGACAGTAGCTAGCACATTGGTTTGATAGTAGCATAGTTGGGATTGACAGTAGCTAGCACATTGGTTTGATAGTAGCATAGTTGGGATGGACAGTAGCTAGCACATTGGTTTGATAGTAGCATAGTTGGGATGGACAGTAGCTAGCGCATTGGTTTGATAGTAGCATAGTTGGGATGGACAGTAGCTAGCGCATTGGTTCGATAGTAGCATAGTTGGGATGGACAGTAGCTAGCGCGTTGGTTCGATAGCAGCATAGTTGGGATGGACAGTAGCTAGCGCATTGGTTTGATAGTAGCATAGTTGGGATGGACAGTAGCTAGCGCATTGGTTTGATAGTAGCATAGTTGGGATGGACAGTAGCTAGCGCATTGGTTCGATAGTAGCATAGTTGGGATGGACAGTAGCTAGCGCATTGGTTTGATAGTAGCATAGTTGGGATGGACAGTAGCTGGCGCATTGGTTTGATAGCAGCATAGTTGGGATGGACAGTAGCTAGCACATTGGTTTGATAGCAGCATAGTTGGGATGGACAGTAGCTAGTGCATTGGTTTGATAGTAGCATAGTTGGGATGGACAGTAGCTAGCGCATTGGTTTGATAGTAGCATAGTTGGGATGGACAGTAGCTAGCGCATTGGTTTGATAGTAGCATAGTTGGGATGGACAGTAGCTAGCGCATTGGTTTGATAGCAGCATAGTTGGGATGGACAGTAGCTAGCACATTGGTTTGATAGTAGCATAGTTGGGATGGACAGTAGCTAGCACATTGGTTTGATGGATGGACAGTAGCTAGCACATTGGTTTGATAGTAGCATAGTTGGGATTGACAGTAGCAAGCACATTGGTTTGATAGTAGCATAGTTGGGATGGACAGTAGCTGGCGCATTGGTTTGATAGCAGCATAGTTGGGATGGACAGTAGCTAGCACATTGGTTTGATAGTAGCATAGTTGGGATGGACAGTAGCTAGCACATTGGTTTGATGGATGGACAGTAGCTAGCACATTGGTTTGATAGTAGCATAGTTGGGATTGACAGTAGCTAGCACATTGGTTTGATAGTAGCATAGTTGGGATGGACAGTAGCTAGCACATTGGTTTGATAGTAGCATAGTTGGGATGGACAGTAGCAAGCGCATTGGTTTGATAGTAGCATAGTTGGGATGGACAGTAGCTAGCGCATTGGTTCGATAGTAGCATAGTTGGGATGGACAGTAGCTAGCGCATTGGTTCGATAGTAGCATAGTTGGGATGGACAGTAGCTGGCGCATTGGTTTGATAGTAGCATAGTTGGGATGGACAGTAGCTAGCGCATTGGTTTGATAGTAGCATAGTTGGGATGGACAGTAGCTAGCGCATTGGTTTGATAGTAGCATAGTTGGGATGGACAGTAGCTAGCGCATTGGTTTGATAGTAGCATAGTTGGGATGGACTGTAGCTAGCGCATTGGTTTGATAGTAGCATAGTTGGAATGGACAGTAGCTAGCGCATTGGTTTGACAGTAGCATAGTTGGGATGGACAGTAGCTAGCGCATTGGTTTGACAGTGGCATAGTTGGGATAGACAGTAGCTAGCGCATTGGTTTGATAGTGGCATAGTTGGGATGGACAGTAGCTAGCGCATTGGTTTGATAGCATAGTTGGGATGGACAGTAGCTAGCACAATGGTTTGATAGCAGCATAGTTGGGATGGACAGTAGCTAGCACATTGGTTTGATAGCAGCATAGTTGGGATGGACAGTAGCTAGCACATTGGTTTGATAGTAGCATAGTTGGGATGGACAGTAGCTAGCACATTGGTTTGATAGCAGCATAGTTGGGATGGACAGTAGCTAGCACATTGGTTTGATAGCAGCATAGTTGGGATGGACAGTAGCTAGCGCATTGGTTTGATAGTAGCATAGTTGGGATGGACAGTAGCTAGCGCATTGGTTTGATAGTAGCATAGTTGGGATGGACAGTAGCTAGCGCATTGGTTTGATAGTAGCATAGTTGGGATGGACTGTAGCTAGCGCATTGGTTTGATAGTAGCATAGTTGGTATGGACAGTAGCTAGCGCATTGGTTTGATAGTGGCATAGTTGGGATGGACAGTAGCTAGCACATTGGTTTGATAGTAGCATAGTTGGGATGGACAGTAGCTAGCGCATTGGTTTGATAGTAGCATAGTTGGGATGGACAGTAGCTAGCGCATTGGTTTGATAGTAGCATAGTTGGGATGGACTGTAGCTAGCGCATTGGTTTCATAGTAGCATAGTTGGGATGGACAGTAGCTAGCGCATTGGTTTGATAGTAGCATAGTTGGGATGGACAGTAGCTAGCACATTGGTTTGATGGATGGACAGTAGCTAGCACATTGGTTTGATGGATGGACAGTAGCTAGCACATTGGTTTGATAGTAGCATAGTTGGGATGGACAGTAGCTAGCACATTGGTTTGATAGCAGCATAGTTGGGATGGACAGTAGCTAGCACATTGGTTTGATAGTAGTATAGTTGGGATGGACAGTAGCTAGCGCATTGGTTTGATAGTAGCATAGTTGGGATGGACAGTAGCTAGCGCATTGGTTTGATAGTAGCATAGTTGGGATGGACAGTAGCTAGCGCATTGGTTTGATAGTAGCATAGTTGGGATGGACTGTAGCTAGCGCATTGGTTTGATAGTAGCATAGTTGGAATGGACAGTAGCTAGCGCATTGGTTTGACAGTAGCATAGTTGGGATGGACAGTAGCTAGCGCATTGGTTTGACAGTAGCATAGTTGGGATGGACAGTAGCTAGCGCATTGGTTTGACAGTGGCATAGTTGGGATAGACAGTAGCTAGCGCATTGGTTTGATAGTGGCATAGTTGGGATGGACAGTAGCTAGCGCATTGGTTTGATAGTAGCATAGTTGGGATGGACAGTAGCTAGCACATTGGTTTGATGGATGGACAGTAGCTAGCACATTGGTTTGATGGATGGACAGTAGCTAGCACATTGGTTTGATAGTAGCATAGTTGGGATGGACAGTAGCTAGCACATTGGTTTGATGGATGGACAGTAGCTAGCACATTGGTTTGATAGTAGCATAGTTGGGATGGACTGTAGCTAGCGCATTGGTTTGATAGTAGCATAGTTGGGATGGACAGTAGCTAGCGCATTGGTTTGATAGTAGCATAGTTGGGATGGATAGTAGCTATTACATTGGTTTGATAGCATAGTTGGGATGGACAGTAGCTAGCACATTGGTTTGATAGCATCATAGTTGGGATGGACAGTAGCTAGCGCATTGGTTTGATAGTAGCATAGTTGGGATGGACAGTAGCTAGCGCATTGGTTTGATAGTAGCATAGTTGGGATGGACTGTAGCTAGCGCATTGGTTTCATAGTAGCATAGTTGGGATGGACAGTAGCTAGCGCATTGGTTTGATAGTAGCATAGTTGGGATGGACAGTAGCTAGCACATTGGTTTGATGGATGGACAGTAGCTAGCACATTGGTTTGATAGTAGCATAGTTGGGATGGACAGTAGCTAGCACATTGGTTTGATAGCAGCATAGTTGGGATGGACAGTAGCTAGCACATTGGTTTGATAGTAGTATAGTTGGGATGGACAGTAGCTAGCGCATTGGTTTGACAGTAGCATAGTTGGGATGGACAGTAGCTAGCGCATTGGTTTGACAGTGGCATAGTTGGGATAGACAGTAGCTAGCGCATTGGTTTGATAGTGGCATAGTTGGGATGGACAGTAGCTAGCGCATTGGTTTGATAGTAGCATAGTTGGGATGGACAGTAGCTAGCACATTGGTTTGATGGATGGACAGTAGCTAGCACATTGGTTTGATGGATGGACAGTAGCTAGCACATTGGTTTGATAGTAGCATAGTTGGGATGGACAGTAGCTAGCACATTGGTTTGATAGCAGCATAGTTGGGATGGACAGTAGCTAGCACATTGGTTTGATAGTAGTATAGTTGGGATGGACAGTAGCTAGCGCATTGGTTTGATAGTAGCATAGTTGGGATGGACTGTAGCTAGCGCATTGGTTTGATAGTAGCATAGTTGGAATGGACAGTAGCTAGCACATTGGTTTGACAGTAGCATAGTTGGGATGGACAGTAGCTAGCGCATTGGTTTGACAGTAGCATAGTTGGGATGGACAGTAGCTAGCGCATTGGTTTGACAGTGGCATAGTTGGGATAGACAGTAGCTAGCGCATTGGTTTGATAGTGGCATAGTTGGGATGGACAGTAGCTAGCGCATTGGTTTGATAGTAGCATAGTTGGGATGGACAGTAGCTAGCACATTGGTTTGATGGATGGACAGTAGCTAGCACATTGGTTTGATGGATGGACAGTAGCTAGCACATTGGTTTGATAGTAGCATAGTTGGGATGGACAGTAGCTAGCACATTGGTTTGATAGCAGCATAGTTGGGATGGACAGTAGCTAGCACATTGGTTTGATAGTAGTATAGTTGGGATGGACAGTAGCTAGCGCATTGGTTTGATAGTAGCATAGTTGGGATGGACAGTAGCTAGCGCATTGGTTTGATAGTAGCATAGTTGGGATGGACAGTAGCTAGCGCATTGGTTTGATAGTAGCATAGTTGGGATGGACTGTAGCTAGCGCATTGGTTTGATAGTAGCATAGTTGGAATGGACAGTAGCTAGCGCATTGGTTTGACAGTAGCATAGTTGGGATGGACAGTACCTAGCGCATTGGTTTGACAGTAGCATAGTTGGGATGGACAGTAGCTAGCGCATTGGTTTGACAGTGGCATAGTTGGGATAGACAGTAGCTAGCGCATTGGTTTGATAGTGGCATAGTTGGGATGGACAGTAGCTAGCGCATTGGTTTGACAGTAGCATAGTTGGGATGGACAGTAGCTAGCGCATTGGTTTGATAGTAGCATAGTTGGGATGGACAGTAGCTAGCGCATTGGATCGATAGTAGCATAGTTGGGATGGACAGTAGCTAGCGCATTGGTTTGATAGTAGCATAGTTGGGATGGACAGTAGCTAGCGCATTGGTTTGATAGTAGCATAGTTGGGATGGACAGTAGCTATTACATTGGTTTGATAGCATAGTTGGGATGGACAGTAGCTAGCGCATTGGTTTGATAGTAGCATAGTTGGGATGGACAGTAGCTAGCGCATTGGTTTGATAGTAGCATAGTTGGGATGGACTGTAGCTAGCGCATTGGTTTGATAGTAGCATAATTGGAATGGACAGTAGCTAGCGCATTGGTTTGACAGTAGCATAATTGGGATATACAGTAGCTAGCGCATTGGTTTGAAAGTGGCATAGTTGGGATGGACAGTAGCTGGCGCATTGGTTTGATAGTGGCATAGTTGGGATGGACAGTAGCTAGCGCATTGGTTTGATGGATGGACAGTAGCTAGTACATTGGTTTGATAGCAGCATAGTTGGGATGGACAGTAGCTAGCACATTGGTTTGATAGTAGCATAGTTGGGATGGACAGTAGCTAGCACATTGGTTTGATGGATGGACAGTAGCTAGCACATTGGTTTGATAGTAGCATAGTTGGGATTGACAGTAGCTAGCACATTGGTTTGATAGTAGCATAGTTGGGATGGACAGTAGCTAGCACATTGGTTTGATAGTAGCATAGTTGGGATGGACAGTAGCTAGCGCATTGGTTTGATAGTAGCATAGTTGGGATGGACAGTAGCTAGCGCATTGGTTTGATAGTAGCATAGTTGGGATGGACAGTAGCTAGGGCATTGGTTCGATAGTAGCATAGTTGGGATGGACAGTAGCTAGCGCATTGGTTTGATAGTAGCATAGTTGGGATGGACAGTAGCTGGCGCATTGGTTTGATAGCAGCATAGTTGGGATGGACAGTAGCTAGCACATTGGTTTGATAGTAGCATAGTTGGGATGGACAGTAGCTAGCACATTGGTTTGATGGATGGACAGTAGCTAGCACATTGGTTTGATGGATGGACAGTAGCTAGCACATTGGTTTGATAGTAGCATAGTTGGGATGGACAGTAGCTAGCACATTGGTTTGATAGCAGCATAGTTGGGATGGACAGTAGCTAGCACATTGGTTTGATAGTAGTATAGTTGGGATGGACAGTAGCTAGCGCATTGGTTTGATAGTAGCATAGTTGGGATGGACAGTAGCTAGCGCATTGGTTTGATAGTAGCATAGTTGGGATGGACAGTAGCTAGCGCATTGGTTTGATAGTAGCATAGTTGGGATGGACAGTAGCTAGCGCATTGGTTTGACAGTAGCATAGTTGGGATGGACAGTACCTAGCGCATTGGTTTGACAGTAGCATAGTTGGGATGGACAGTAGCTAGCGCATTGGTTTGACAGTGGCATAGTTGGGATAGACAGTAGCTAGCGCATTGGTTTGATAGTGGCATAGTTGGGATGGACAGTAGCTAGCGCATTGGTTTGACAGTAGCATAGTTGGGATGGACAGTAGCTAGCGCATTGGTTTGATAGTAGCATAGTTGGGATGGACAGTAGCTAGCGCATTGGATCGATAGTAGCATAGTTGGGATGGACAGTAGCTAGCGCATTGGTTTGATAGTAGCATAGTTGGGATGGACAGTAGCTAGCGCATTGGTTTGATAGTAGCATAGTTGGGATGGACAGTAGCTATTACATTGGTTTGATAGCATAGTTGGGATGGACAGTAGCTAGCGCATTGGTTTGATAGTAGCATAGTTGGGATGGACAGTAGCTAGCGCATTGGTTTGATAGTAGCATAGTTGGGATGGACTGTAGCTAGCGCATTGGTTTGATAGTAGCATAATTGGAATGGACAGTAGCTAGCGCATTGGTTTGACAGTAGCATAATTGGGATATACAGTAGCTAGCGCATTGGTTTGAAAGTGGCATAGTTGGGATGGACAGTAGCTGGCGCATTGGTTTGATAGTGGCATAGTTGGGATGGACAGTAGCTAGCGCATTGGTTTGATGGATGGACAGTAGCTAGTACATTGGTTTGATAGCAGCATAGTTGGGATGGACAGTAGCTAGCACATTGGTTTGATAGTAGCATAGTTGGGATGGACAGTAGCTAGCACATTGGTTTGATGGATGGACAGTAGCTAGCACATTGGTTTGATAGTAGCATAGTTGGGATTGACAGTAGCTAGCACATTGGTTTGATAGTAGCATAGTTGGGATGGACAGTAGCTAGCACATTGGTTTGATAGTAGCATAGTTGGGATGGACAGTAGCTAGCGCATTGGTTTGATAGTAGCATAGTTGGGATGGACAGTAGCTAGCGCATTGGTTTGATAGTAGCATAGTTGGGATGGACAGTAGCTGGCGCATTGGTTTGATAGCAGCATAGTTGGGATGGACAGTAGCTAGCACATTGGTTTGATAGTAGCATAGTTGGGATGGACAGTAGCTAGCACATTGGTTTGATGGATGGACAGTAGCTAGCACATTGGTTTGATGGATGGACAGTAGCTAGCACATTGGTTTGATAGTAGCATAGTTGGGATGGACAGTAGCTAGCACATTGGTTTGATAGCAGCATAGTTGGGATGGACAGTAGCTAGCACATTGGTTTGATAGTAGTATAGTTGGGATGGACAGTAGCTAGCGCATTGGTTTGATAGTAGCATAGTTGGGATGGACAGTAGCTAGCGCATTGGTTTGATAGTAGCATAGTTGGGATGGACAGTAGCTAGCGCATTGGTTTGATGGTAGCATAGTTGGGATGGACTGTAGCTAGCGCATTGGTTTGATAGTAGCATAGTTGGAATGGACAGTAGCTAGCGCATTGGTTTGACAGTAGCATAGTTGGGATGGACAGTACCTAGCGCATTGGTTTGACAGTAGCATAGTTGGGATGGACAGTAGCTAGCGCATTGGTTTGACAGTGGCATAGTTGGGATAGACAGTAGCTAGCACATTGGTTTGATAGTGGCATAGTTGGGATGGACAGTAGCTAGCGCATTGGTTTGACAGTAGCATAGTTGGGATGGACAGTAGCTAGCGCATTGGTTTGATAGTAGCATAGTTGGGATGGACAGTAGCTAGCGCATTGGATCGATAGTAGCATAGTTGGGATGGACAGTAGCTAGCGCATTGGTTTGATAGTAGCATAGTTGGGATGGACAGTAGCTAGCGCATTGGTTTGATAGTAGCATAGTTGGGATGGACAGTAGCTATTACATTGGTTTGATAGCATAGTTGGTATGGACAGTAGCTAGCGCATTGGTTTGATAGTAGCATAGTTGGGATGGACAGTAGCTAGCGCATTGGTTTGATAGTAGCATAGTTGGGATGGACTGTAGCTAGCGCATTGGTTTGATAGTAGCATAATTGGAATGGACAGTAGCTAGCGCATTGGTTTGACAGTAGCATAATTGGGATATACAGTAGCTAGCGCATTGGTTTGAAAGTGGCATAGTTGGGATGGACAGTAGCTGGCGCATTGGTTTGATAGTGGCATAGTTGGGATGGACAGTAGCTAGCGCATTGGTTTGATGGATGGACAGTAGCTAGTACATTGGTTTGATAGCAGCATAGTTGGGATGGACAGTAGCTAGCACATTGGTTTGATAGTAGCATAGTTGGGATGGACAGTAGCTAGCACATTGGTTTGATGGATGGACAGTAGCTAGCACATTGGTTTGATAGTAGCATAGTTGGGATTGACAGTAGCTAGCACATTGGTTTGATAGTAGCATAGTTGGGATGGACAGTAGCTAGCACATTGGTTTGATAGTAGCATAGTTGGGATGGACAGTAGCTAGCGCATTGGTTTGATAGTAGCATAGTTGGGATGGACAGTAGCTAGCGCATTGGTTTGATAGTAGCATAGTTGGGATGGACAGTAGCTAGCGCATTGGTTCGATAGTAGCATAGTTGGGATGGACAGTAGCTAGCGCATTGGTTTGATAGTAGCATAGTTGGGATGGACAGTAGCTGGCGCATTGGTTTGATAGCAGCATAGTTGGGATGGACAGTAGCTAGCACATTGGTTTGATAGCAGCATAGTTGGGATGGACAGTAGCTAGTGCATTGGTTTGATAGTAGCATAGTTGGGATGGACAGTAGCTAGCGCATTGGTTTGATAGTAGCATAGTTGGGATGGACAGTAGCTAGCGCATTGGTTTGATAGTAGCATAGTTGGGATGGACAGTAGCTAGCGCATTGGTTTGATAGCAGCATAGTTGGGATGGACAGTAGCTAGCACATTGGTTTGATAGTAGCATAGTTGGGATGGACAGTAGCTAGCACATTGGTTTGATGGATGGACAGTAGCTAGCACATTGGTTTGATAGTAGCATAGTTGGGATTGACAGTAGCTAGCACATTGGTTTGATAGTAGCATAGTTGGGATGGACAGTAGCTGGCGCATTGGTTTGATAGCAGCATAGTTGGGATGGACAGTAGCTAGCACATTGGTTTGATAGTAGCATAGTTGGGATGGACAGTAGCTAGCACATTGGTTTGATGGATGGACAGTAGCTAGCACATTGGTTTGATAGTAGCATAGTTGGGATTGATAGTAGCTAGCACATTGGTTTGATAGTAGCATAGTTGGGATGGACAGTAGCTAGCACATTGGTTTGATAGTAGCATAGTTGGGATGGACAGTAGCAAGCGCATTGGTTTGATAGTAGCATAGTTGGGATGGACAGTAGCTAGCGCATTGGTTCGATAGTAGCATAGTTGGGATGGACAGTAGCTAGCGCATTGGTTCGATAGTAGCATAGTTGGGATGGACAGTAGCTAGCGCATTGGTTCGATAGTAGCATAGTTGGGATGGACAGTAGCTGGCGCATTGGTTTGATAGTAGCATAGTTGGGATGGACAGTAGCTAGCTCATTGGTTTGATAGTAGCATAGTTGGGATATACAGTAGCTAGCGCATTGGTTTGAAAGTGGCATAGTTGGGATGGACAGTAGCTGGCGCATTGGTTTGATAGTGGCATAGTTGGGATGGACAGTAGCTAGCGCATTGGTTTGATGGATGGACAGTAGCTAGTACATTGGTTTGATAGCAGCATAGTTGGGATGGACAGTAGCTAGCACATTGGTTTGATAGTAGCATAGTTGGGATGGACAGTAGCTAGCACATTGGTTTGATGGATGGACAGTAGCTAGCACATTGGTTTGATAGTAGCATAGTTGGGATTGACAGTAGCTAGCACATTGGTTTGATAGTAGCATAGTTGGGATGGACAGTAGCTAGCACATTGGTTTGATAGTAGCATAGTTGGGATGGACAGTAGCTAGCGCATTGGTTTGATAGTAGCATAGTTGGGATGGACAGTAGCTAGCGCATTGGTTTGATAGTAGCATAGTTGGGATGGACAGTAGCTAGCGCATTGGTTCGATAGTAGCATAGTTGGGATGGACAGTAGCTAGCGCATTGGTTTGATAGTAGCATAGTTGGGATGGACAGTAGCTGGCGCATTGGTTTGATAGCAGCATAGTTGGGATGGACAGTAGCTAGCACATTGGTTTGATAGCAGCATAGTTGGGATGGACAGTAGCTAGTGCATTGGTTTGATAGTAGCATAGTTGGGATGGACAGTAGCTAGCGCATTGGTTTGATAGTAGCATAGTTGGGATGGACAGTAGCTAGCGCATTGGTTTGATAGTAGCATAGTTGGGATGGACAGTAGCTAGCGCATTGGTTTGATAGCAGCATAGTTGGGATGGACAGTAGCTAGCAAATTGGTTTGATAGTAGCATAGTTGGGATGGACAGTAGCTAGCACATTGGTTTGATGGATGGACAGTAGCTAGCACATTGGTTTGATAGTAGCATAGTTGGGATTGACAGTAGCTAGCACATTGGTTTGATAGTAGCATAGTTGGGATGGACAGTAGCTAGCACATTGGTTTGATAGTAGCATAGTTGGGATGGACAGTAGCTAGCGCATTGGTTTGATAGTAGCATAGTTGGGATGGACAGTAGCTAGCGCATTGGTTCGATAGTAGCATAGTTGGGATGGACAGTAGCTAGCGCATTGGTTTGATAGTAGCATAGTTGGGATGGACAGTAGCTGGCGCATTGGTTTGATAGCAGCATAGTTGGGATGGACAGTAGCTAGCACATTGGTTTGATAGCAGCATAGTTGGGATGGACAGTAGCTAGCGCATTGGTTTGATAGTAGCATAGTTGGGATGGACAGTAGCTAGGGCATTGGTTCGATAGTAGCATAGTTGGGATGGACAGTAGCTAGCGCATTGGTTTGATAGTAGCATAGATGGGATGGACAGTAGCTAGCGCATTGGTTTGATAGTAGCATAGTTGGGATGGACTGTAGCTAGCGCATTGGTTTGATAGTAGCATAGTTGGAATGGACAGTAGCTAGCGCATTGGTTTGACAGTAGCATAGTTGGGATGGACAGTAGCTAGCACATTGGTTTGATAGCAGCATAGTTGGGATGGACAGTAGCTAGCGCATTGGTTTGATAGTAGCATAGTTGGGATGGACAGTAGCTAGCGCATTGGTTTGATAGTAGCATAGTTGGGATGGACAGTAGCTAGGGCATTGGTTCGATAGTAGCATAGTTGGGATGGACAGTAGCTAGCGCATTGGTTTGATAGTAGCATAGATGGGATGGACAGTAGCTGGCGCATTGGTTTGATAGCAGCATAGTTGGGATGGACAGTAGCTAGCACATTGGTTTGATAGCAGCATAGTTGGGATGGACAGTAGCTAGCGCATTGGTTTGATAGTAGCATAGTTGGGATGGACAGTAGCTAGCGCCTTGGTTCGATAGTAGCATAGTTGGGATGGACAGTAGCTAGCGCATTGGTTTGATAGTAGCATAGTTGGGATGGACTGTAGCTAGCGCATTGGTTTGATAGTAGCATAGTTGGTATGGACAGTAGCTAGCGCATTGGTTTGACAGTAGCATAGTTGGGATGGACAGTAGCTAGCGCATTGGTTTGACAGTAGCATAGTTGGGATGGACAGTATCTAGCGCATTGGTTTGACAGTGGCATAGTTGGGAAAGACAGTAGCTAGCGCATTGGTTTGATAGTGGCATAGTTGGGATGGACAGTAGCTAGCACATTGGTTTGATAGTAGCATAGTTGGGATGGACAGTAGCTAGCGCATTGGTTTGATAGTAGCATAGTTGGGATGGACAGTAGCTAGCGCATTGGTTTGATAGTAGCATAGTTGGGATGGACTGTAGCTAGCGCATTGGTTTCATAGTAGCATAGTTGGGATGGACAGTAGCTAGCGCATTGGTTTGATAGTAGCATAGTTGGGATGGACAGTAGCTAGCACATTGGTTTGATGGATGGACAGTAGCTAGCACATTGGTTTGATGGATGGACAGTAGCTAGCACATTGGTTTGATAGTAGCATAGTTGGGATGGACAGTAGCTAGCACATTGGTTTGATAGCAGCATAGTTGGGATGGACAGTAGCTAGCACATTGGTTTGATAGTAGTATAGTTGGGATGGACAGTAGCTAGCGCATTGGTTTGATAGTAGCATAGTTGGGATGGACAGTAGCTAGCGCATTGGTTTGATAGTAGCATAGTTGGGATGGACAGTAGCTAGCGCATTGGTTTGATAGTAGCATAGTTGGGATGGACTGTAGCTAGCGCATTGGTTTGATAGTAGCATAGTTGGAATGGACAGTAGCTAGCGCATTGGTTTGACAGTAGCATAGTTGGGATGGACAGTAGCTAGCGCATTGGTTTGACAGTAGCATAGTTGGGATGGACAGTAGCTAGCGCATTGGTTTGACAGTGGCATAGTTGGGATAGACAGTAGCTAGCGCATTGGTTTGATAGTGGCATAGTTGGGATGGACAGTAGCTAGCGCATTGGTTTGATAGTAGCATAGTTGGGATGGACAGTAGCTAGCGCATTGGTTTGATAGTAGCATAGTTGGGATGGACAGTAGCTAGCGCATTGGTTTGATAGTAGCATAGTTGGGATGGACTGTAGCTAGCGCATTGGTTTGATAGTAGCATAGTTGGAATGGACAGTAGCTAGCGCATTGGTTTGACAGTAGCATAGTTGGGATGGACAGTAGCTAGCGCATTGGTTTGACAGTAGCATAGTTGGGATGGACAGTAGCTAGCGCATTGGTTTGACAGTGGCATAGTTGGGATAGACAGTAGCTAGCGCATTGGTTTGATAGTGGCATAGTTGGGATGGACAGTAGCTAGCGCATTGGTTTGATAGTAGCATAGTTGGGATGGACAGTAGCTAGCACATTGGTTTGATGGATGGACAGTAGCTAGCACATTGGTTTGATGGATGGACAGTAGCTAGCACATTGGTTTGATAGTAGCATAGTTGGGATGGACAGTAGCTAGCACATTGGTTTGATGGATGGACAGTAGCTAGCACATTGGTTTGATAGTAGCATAGTTGGGATGGACTGTAGCTAGCGCATTGGTTTGATAGTAGCATAGTTGGGATGGACAGTAGCTAGCGCATTGGTTTGATAGTAGCATAGTTGGGATGGATAGTAGCTATTACATTGGTTTGATAGCATAGTTGGGATGGACAGTAGCTAGCACATTGGTTTGATAGCATCATAGTTGGGATGGACAGTAGCTAGCGCATTGGTTTGATAGTAGCATAGTTGGGATGGACAGTAGCTAGCGCATTGGTTTGATAGTAGCATAGTTGGGATGGACTGTAGCTAGCGCATTGGTTTCATAGTAGCATAGTTGGGATGGACAGTAGCTAGCGCATTGGTTTGATAGTAGCATAGTTGGGATGGACAGTAGCTAGCACATTGGTTTGATGGATGGACAGTAGCTAGCACATTGGTTTGATAGTAGCATAGTTGGGATGGACAGTAGCTAGCACATTGGTTTGATAGCAGCATAGTTGGGATGGACAGTAGCTAGCACATTGGTTTGATAGTAGTATAGTTGGGATGGACAGTAGCTAGCGCATTGGTTTGACAGTAGCATAGTTGGGATGGACAGTAGCTAGCGCATTGGTTTGACAGTGGCATAGTTGGGATAGACAGTAGCTAGCGCATTGGTTTGATAGTGGCATAGTTGGGATGGACAGTAGCTAGCGCATTGGTTTGATAGTAGCATAGTTGGGATGGACAGTAGCTAGCACATTGGTTTGATGGATGGACAGTAGCTAGCACATTGGTTTGATGGATGGACAGTAGCTAGCACATTGGTTTGATAGTAGCATAGTTGGGATGGACAGTAGCTAGCACATTGGTTTGATAGCAGCATAGTTGGGATGGACAGTAGCTAGCACATTGGTTTGATAGTAGTATAGTTGGGATGGACAGTAGCTAGCGCATTGGTTTGATAGTAGCATAGTTGGGATGGACTGTAGCTAGCGCATTGGTTTGATAGTAGCATAGTTGGAATGGACAGTAGCTAGCACATTGGTTTGACAGTAGCATAGTTGGGATGGACAGTAGCTAGCGCATTGGTTTGACAGTAGCATAGTTGGGATGGACAGTAGCTAGCGCATTGGTTTGACAGTGGCATAGTTGGGATAGACAGTAGCTAGCGCATTGGTTTGATAGTGGCATAGTTGGGATGGACAGTAGCTAGCGCATTGGTTTGATAGTAGCATAGTTGGGATGGACAGTAGCTAGCACATTGGTTTGATGGATGGACAGTAGCTAGCACATTGGTTTGATGGATGGACAGTAGCTAGCACATTGGTTTGATAGTAGCATAGTTGGGATGGACAGTAGCTAGCGCATTGGTTTGATAGTAGCATAGTTGGGATGGACAGTAGCTAGCGCATTGGTTTGATAGTAGCATAGTTGGGATGGACTGTAGCTAGCGCATTGGTTTGATAGTAGCATAGTTGGAATGGACAGTAGCTAGCGCATTGGTTTGACAGTAGCATAGTTGGGATGGACAGTACCTAGCGCATTGGTTTGACAGTAGCATAGTTGGGATGGACAGTAGCTAGCGCATTGGTTTGACAGTGGCATAGTTGGGATAGACAGTAGCTAGCGCATTGGTTTGATAGTGGCATAGTTGGGATGGACAGTAGCTAGCGCATTGGTTTGACAGTAGCATAGTTGGGATGGACAGTAGCTAGCGCATTGGTTTGATAGTAGCATAGTTGGGATGGACAGTAGCTAGCGCATTGGATCGATAGTAGCATAGTTGGGATGGACAGTAGCTAGCGCATTGGTTTGATAGTAGCATAGTTGGGATGGACAGTAGCTAGCGCATTGGTTTGATAGTAGCATAGTTGGGATGGACAGTAGCTATTACATTGGTTTGATAGCATAGTTGGGATGGACAGTAGCTAGCGCATTGGTTTGATAGTAGCATAGTTGGGATGGACAGTAGCTAGCGCATTGGTTTGATAGTAGCATAGTTGGGATGGACTGTAGCTAGCGCATTGGTTTGATAGTAGCATAATTGGAATGGACAGTAGCTAGCGCATTGGTTTGACAGTAGCATAATTGGGATATACAGTAGCTAGCGCATTGGTTTGAAAGTGGCATAGTTGGGATGGACAGTAGCTGGCGCATTGGTTTGATAGTGGCATAGTTGGGATGGACAGTAGCTAGCGCATTGGTTTGATGGATGGACAGTAGCTAGTACATTGGTTTGATAGCAGCATAGTTGGGATGGACAGTAGCTAGCACATTGGTTTGATAGTAGCATAGTTGGGATGGACAGTAGCTAGCACATTGGTTTGATGGATGGACAGTAGCTAGCACATTGGTTTGATAGTAGCATAGTTGGGATTGACAGTAGCTAGCACATTGGTTTGATAGTAGCATAGTTGGGATGGACAGTAGCTAGCACATTGGTTTGATAGTAGCATAGTTGGGATGGACAGTAGCTAGCGCATTGGTTTGATAGTAGCATAGTTGGGATGGACAGTAGCTAGCGCATTGGTTTGATAGTAGCATAGTTGGGATGGACAGTAGCTAGGGCATTGGTTCGATAGTAGCATAGTTGGGATGGACAGTAGCTAGCGCATTGGTTTGATAGTAGCATAGTTGGGATGGACAGTAGCTGGCGCATTGGTTTGATAGCAGCATAGTTGGGATGGACAGTAGCTAGCACATTGGTTTGATAGTAGCATAGTTGGGATGGACAGTAGCTAGCACATTGGTTTGATGGATGGACAGTAGCTAGCACATTGGTTTGATGGATGGACAGTAGCTAGCACATTGGTTTGATAGTAGCATAGTTGGGATGGACAGTAGCTAGCACATTGGTTTGATAGCAGCATAGTTGGGATGGACAGTAGCTAGCACATTGGTTTGATAGTAGTATAGTTGGGATGGACAGTAGCTAGCGCATTGGTTTGATAGTAGCATAGTTGGGATGGACAGTAGCTAGCGCATTGGTTTGATAGTAGCATAGTTGGGATGGACAGTAGCTAGCGCATTGGTTTGATAGTAGCATAGTTGGGATGGACAGTAGCTAGCGCATTGGTTTGACAGTAGCATAGTTGGGATGGACAGTACCTAGCGCATTGGTTTGACAGTAGCATAGTTGGGATGGACAGTAGCTAGCGCATTGGTTTGACAGTGGCATAGTTGGGATAGACAGTAGCTAGCGCATTGGTTTGATAGTGGCATAGTTGGGATGGACAGTAGCTAGCGCATTGGTTTGACAGTAGCATAGTTGGGATGGACAGTAGCTAGCGCATTGGTTTGATAGTAGCATAGTTGGGATGGACAGTAGCTAGCGCATTGGATCGATAGTAGCATAGTTGGGATGGACAGTAGCTAGCGCATTGGTTTGATAGTAGCATAGTTGGGATGGACAGTAGCTAGCGCATTGGTTTGATAGTAGCATAGTTGGGATGGACAGTAGCTATTACATTGGTTTGATAGCATAGTTGGGATGGACAGTAGCTAGCGCATTGGTTTGATAGTAGCATAGTTGGGATGGACAGTAGCTAGCGCATTGGTTTGATAGTAGCATAGTTGGGATGGACTGTAGCTAGCGCATTGGTTTGATAGTAGCATAATTGGAATGGACAGTAGCTAGCGCATTGGTTTGACAGTAGCATAATTGGGATATACAGTAGCTAGCGCATTGGTTTGAAAGTGGCATAGTTGGGATGGACAGTAGCTGGCGCATTGGTTTGATAGTGGCATAGTTGGGATGGACAGTAGCTAGCGCATTGGTTTGATGGATGGACAGTAGCTAGTACATTGGTTTGATAGCAGCATAGTTGGGATGGACAGTAGCTAGCACATTGGTTTGATAGTAGCATAGTTGGGATGGACAGTAGCTAGCACATTGGTTTGATGGATGGACAGTAGCTAGCACATTGGTTTGATAGTAGCATAGTTGGGATTGACAGTAGCTAGCACATTGGTTTGATAGTAGCATAGTTGGGATGGACAGTAGCTAGCACATTGGTTTGATAGTAGCATAGTTGGGATGGACAGTAGCTAGCGCATTGGTTTGATAGTAGCATAGTTGGGATGGACAGTAGCTAGCGCATTGGTTTGATAGTAGCATAGTTGGGATGGACAGTAGCTGGCGCATTGGTTTGATAGCAGCATAGTTGGGATGGACAGTAGCTAGCACATTGGTTTGATAGTAGCATAGTTGGGATGGACAGTAGCTAGCACATTGGTTTGATGGATGGACAGTAGCTAGCACATTGGTTTGATGGATGGACAGTAGCTAGCACATTGGTTTGATAGTAGCATAGTTGGGATGGACAGTAGCTAGCACATTGGTTTGATAGCAGCATAGTTGGGATGGACAGTAGCTAGCACATTGGTTTGATAGTAGTATAGTTGGGATGGACAGTAGCTAGCGCATTGGTTTGATAGTAGCATAGTTGGGATGGACAGTAGCTAGCGCATTGGTTTGATAGTAGCATAGTTGGGATGGACAGTAGCTAGCGCATTGGTTTGATGGTAGCATAGTTGGGATGGACTGTAGCTAGCGCATTGGTTTGATAGTAGCATAGTTGGAATGGACAGTAGCTAGCGCATTGGTTTGACAGTAGCATAGTTGGGATGGACAGTACCTAGCGCATTGGTTTGACAGTAGCATAGTTGGGATGGACAGTAGCTAGCGCATTGGTTTGACAGTGGCATAGTTGGGATAGACAGTAGCTAGCACATTGGTTTGATAGTGGCATAGTTGGGATGGACAGTAGCTAGCGCATTGGTTTGACAGTAGCATAGTTGGGATGGACAGTAGCTAGCGCATTGGTTTGATAGTAGCATAGTTGGGATGGACAGTAGCTAGCGCATTGGATCGATAGTAGCATAGTTGGGATGGACAGTAGCTAGCGCATTGGTTTGATAGTAGCATAGTTGGGATGGACAGTAGCTAGCGCATTGGTTTGATAGTAGCATAGTTGGGATGGACAGTAGCTATTACATTGGTTTGATAGCATAGTTGGTATGGACAGTAGCTAGCGCATTGGTTTGATAGTAGCATAGTTGGGATGGACAGTAGCTAGCGCATTGGTTTGATAGTAGCATAGTTGGGATGGACTGTAGCTAGCGCATTGGTTTGATAGTAGCATAATTGGAATGGACAGTAGCTAGCGCATTGGTTTGACAGTAGCATAATTGGGATATACAGTAGCTAGCGCATTGGTTTGAAAGTGGCATAGTTGGGATGGACAGTAGCTGGCGCATTGGTTTGATAGTGGCATAGTTGGGATGGACAGTAGCTAGCGCATTGGTTTGATGGATGGACAGTAGCTAGTACATTGGTTTGATAGCAGCATAGTTGGGATGGACAGTAGCTAGCACATTGGTTTGATAGTAGCATAGTTGGGATGGACAGTAGCTAGCACATTGGTTTGATGGATGGACAGTAGCTAGCACATTGGTTTGATAGTAGCATAGTTGGGATTGACAGTAGCTAGCACATTGGTTTGATAGTAGCATAGTTGGGATGGACAGTAGCTAGCACATTGGTTTGATAGTAGCATAGTTGGGATGGACAGTAGCTAGCGCATTGGTTTGATAGTAGCATAGTTGGGATGGACAGTAGCTAGCGCATTGGTTTGATAGTAGCATAGTTGGGATGGACAGTAGCTAGCGCATTGGTTCGATAGTAGCATAGTTGGGATGGACAGTAGCTAGCGCATTGGTTTGATAGTAGCATAGTTGGGATGGACAGTAGCTGGCGCATTGGTTTGATAGCAGCATAGTTGGGATGGACAGTCGCTAGCACATTGGTTTGATAGCAGCATAGTTGGGATGGACAGTAGCTAGTGCATTGGTTTGATAGTAGCATAGTTGGGATGGACAGTAGCTAGCGCATTGGTTTGATAGTAGCATAGTTGGGATGGACAGTAGCTAGCGCATTGGTTTGATAGTAGCATAGTTGGGATGGACAGTAGCTAGCGCATTGGTTTGATAGCAGCATAGTTGGGATGGACAGTAGCTAGCACATTGGTTTGATAGTAGCATAGTTGGGATGGACAGTAGCTAGCACATTGGTTTGATGGATGGACAGTAGCTAGCACATTGGTTTGATAGTAGCATAGTTGGGATTGACAGTAGCTAGCACATTGGTTTGATAGTAGCATAGTTGGGATGGACAGTAGCTGGCGCATTGGTTTGATAGCAGCATAGTTGGGATGGACAGTAGCTAGCACATTGGTTTGATAGTAGCATAGTTGGGATGGACAGTAGCTAGCACATTGGTTTGATGGATGGACAGTAGCTAGCACATTGGTTTGATAGTAGCATAGTTGGGATTGATAGTAGCTAGCACATTGGTTTGATAGTAGCATAGTTGGGATGGACAGTAGCTAGCACATTGGTTTGATAGTAGCATAGTTGGGATGGACAGTAGCAAGCGCATTGGTTTGATAGTAGCATAGTTGGGATGGACAGTAGCTAGCGCATTGGTTCGATAGTAGCATAGTTGGGATGGACAGTAGCTAGCGCATTGGTTCGATAGTAGCATAGTTGGGATGGACAGTAGCTAGCGCATTGGTTCGATAGTAGCATAGTTGGGATGGACAGTAGCTGGCGCATTGGTTTGATAGTAGCATAGTTGGGATGGACAGTAGCTAGCGCATTGGTTTGATAGTAGCATAGTTGGGATATACAGTAGCTAGCGCATTGGTTTGAAAGTGGCATAGTTGGGATGGACAGTAGCTGGCGCATTGGTTTGATAGTGGCATAGTTGGGATGGACAGTAGCTAGCGCATTGGTTTGATGGATGGACAGTAGCTAGTACATTGGTTTGATAGCAGCATAGTTGGGATGGACAGTAGCTAGCACATTGGTTTGATAGTAGCATAGTTGGGATGGACAGTAGCTAGCACATTGGTTTGATGGATGGACAGTAGCTAGCACATTGGTTTGATAGTAGCATAGTTGGGATTGACAGTAGCTAGCACATTGGTTTGATAGTAGCATAGTTGGGATGGACAGTAGCTAGCACATTGGTTTGATAGTAGCATAGTTGGGATGGACAGTAGCTAGCGCATTGGTTTGATAGTAGCATAGTTGGGATGGACAGTAGCTAGCGCATTGGTTTGATAGTAGCATAGTTGGGATGGACAGTAGCTAGCGCATTGGTTCGATAGTAGCATAGTTGGGATGGACAGTAGCTAGCGCATTGGTTTGATAGTAGCATAGTTGGGATGGACAGTAGCTGGCGCATTGGTTTGATAGCAGCATAGTTGGGATGGACAGTAGCTAGCACATTGGTTTGATAGCAGCATAGTTGGGATGGACAGTAGCTAGTGCATTGGTTTGATAGTAGCATAGTTGGGATGGACAGTAGCTAGCGCATTGGTTTGATAGTAGCATAGTTGGGATGGACAGTAGCTAGCGCATTGGTTTGATAGTAGCATAGTTGGGATGGACAGTAGCTAGCGCATTGGTTTGATAGCAGCATAGTTGGGATGGACAGTAGCTTGCAAATTGGTTTGATAGTAGCATAGTTGGGATGGACAGTAGCTAGCACATTGGTTTGATGGATGGACAGTAGCTAGCACATTGGTTTGATAGTAGCATAGTTGGGATTGACAGTAGCTAGCACATTGGTTTGATAGTAGCATAGTTGGGATGGACAGTAGCTAGCACATTGGTTTGATAGTAGCATAGTTGGGATGGACAGTAGCTAGCGCATTGGTTTGATAGTAGCATAGTTGGGATGGACAGTAGCTAGCGCATTGGTTCGATAGTAGCATAGTTGGGATGGACAGTAGCTAGCGCATTGGTTTGATAGTAGCATAGTTGGGATGGACAGTAGCTGGCGCATTGGTTTGATAGCAGCATAGTTGGGATGGACAGTAGCTAGCACATTGGTTTGATAGCAGCATAGTTGGGATGGACAGTAGCTAGCGCATTGGTTTGATAGTAGCATAGTTGGGATGGACAGTAGCTAGGGCATTGGTTCGATAGTAGCATAGTTGGGATGGACAGTAGCTAGCGCATTGGTTTGATAGTAGCATAGATGGGATGGACAGTAGCTAGCGCATTGGTTTGATAGTAGCATAGTTGGGATGGACTGTAGCTAGCGCATTGGTTTGATAGTAGCATAGTTGGAATGGACAGTAGCTAGCGCATTGGTTTGACAGTAGCATAGTTGGGATGGACAGTAGCTAGCACATTGGTTTGATAGCAGCATAGTTGGGATGGACAGTAGCTAGCGCATTGGTTTGATAGTAGCATAGTTGGGATGGACAGTAGCTAGCGCATTGGTTTGATAGTAGCATAGTTGGGATGGACAGTAGCTAGGGCATTGGTTCGATAGTAGCATAGTTGGGATGGACAGTAGCTAGCGCATTGGTTTGATAGTAGCATAGATGGGATGGACAGTAGCTGGCGCATTGGTTTGATAGCAGCATAGTTGGGATGGACAGTAGCTAGCACATTGGTTTGATAGCAGCATAGTTGGGATGGACAGTAGCTAGCGCATTGGTTTGATAGTAGCATAGTTGGGATGGACAGTAGCTAGCGCCTTGGTTCGATAGTAGCATAGTTGGGATGGACAGTAGCTAGCGCATTGGTTTGATAGTAGCATAGTTGGGATGGACTGTAGCTAGCGCATTGGTTTGATAGTAGCATAGTTGGTATGGACAGTAGCTAGCGCATTGGTTTGACAGTAGCATAGTTGGGATGGACAGTAGCTAGCGCATTGGTTTGACAGTAGCATAGTTGGGATGGACAGTATCTAGCGCATTGGTTTGACAGTGGCATAGTTGGGAAAGACAGTAGCTAGCGCATTGGTTTGATAGTGGCATAGTTGGGATGGACAGTAGCTAGCACATTGGTTTGATAGTAGCATAGTTGGGATGGACAGTAGCTAGCGCATTGGTTTGATAGTAGCATAGTTGGGATGGACAGTAGCTAGCGCATTGGTTTGATAGTAGCATAGTTGGGATGGACTGTAGCTAGCGCATTGGTTTCATAGTAGCATAGTTGGGATGGACAGTAGCTAGCGCATTGGTTTGATAGTAGCATAGTTGGGATGGACAGTAGCTAGCACATTGGTTTGATGGATGGACAGTAGCTAGCACATTGGTTTGATGGATGGACAGTAGCTAGCACATTGGTTTGATAGTAGCATAGTTGGGATGGACAGTAGCTAGCACATTGGTTTGATAGCAGCATAGTTGGGATGGACAGTAGCTAGCACATTGGTTTGATAGTAGTATAGTTGGGATGGACAGTAGCTAGCGCATTGGTTTGATAGTAGCATAGTTGGGATGGACAGTAGCTAGCGCATTGGTTTGATAGTAGCATAGTTGGGATGGACAGTAGCTAGCGCATTGGTTTGATAGTAGCATAGTTGGGATGGACTGTAGCTAGCGCATTGGTTTGATAGTAGCATAGTTGGAATGGACAGTAGCTAGCGCATTGGTTTGACAGTAGCATAGTTGGGATGGACAGTAGCTAGCGCATTGGTTTGACAGTAGCATAGTTGGGATGGACAGTAGCTAGCGCATTGGTTTGACAGTGGCATAGTTGGGATAGACAGTAGCTAGCGCATTGGTTTGATAGTGGCATAGTTGGGATGGACAGTAGCTAGCGCATTGGTTTGATAGTAGCATAGTTGGGATGGACAGTAGCTAGCGCATTGGTTTGATAGTAGCATAGTTGGGATGGACAGTAGCTAGCGCATTGGTTTGATAGTAGCATAGTTGGGATGGACTGTAGCTAGCGCATTGGTTTGATAGTAGCATAGTTGGAATGGACAGTAGCTAGCGCATTGGTTTGACAGTAGCATAGTTGGGATGGACAGTAGCTAGCGCATTGGTTTGACAGTAGCATAGTTGGGATGGACAGTAGCTAGCGCATTGGTTTGACAGTGGCATAGTTGGGATAGACAGTAGCTAGCGCATTGGTTTGATAGTGGCATAGTTGGGATGGACAGTAGCTAGCGCATTGGTTTGATAGTAGCATAGTTGGGATGGACAGTAGCTAGCACATTGGTTTGATGGATGGACAGTAGCTAGCACATTGGTTTGATGGATGGACAGTAGCTAGCACATTGGTTTGATAGTAGCATAGTTGGGATGGACAGTAGCTAGCACATTGGTTTGATGGATGGACAGTAGCTAGCACATTGGTTTGATAGTAGCATAGTTGGGATGGACTGTAGCTAGCGCATTGGTTTGATAGTAGCATAGTTGGGATGGACAGTAGCTAGCGCATTGGTTTGATAGTAGCATAGTTGGGATGGATAGTAGCTATTACATTGGTTTGATAGCATAGTTGGGATGGACAGTAGCTAGCACATTGGTTTGATAGCATCATAGTTGGGATGGACAGTAGCTAGCGCATTGGTTTGATAGTAGCATAGTTGGGATGGACAGTAGCTAGCGCATTGGTTTGATAGTAGCATAGTTGGGATGGACTGTAGCTAGCGCATTGGTTTCATAGTAGCATAGTTGGGATGGACAGTAGCTAGCGCATTGGTTTGATAGTAGCATAGTTGGGATGGACAGTAGCTAGCACATTGGTTTGATGGATGGACAGTAGCTAGCACATTGGTTTGATAGTAGCATAGTTGGGATGGACAGTAGCTAGCACATTGGTTTGATAGCAGCATAGTTGGGATGGACAGTAGCTAGCACATTGGTTTGATAGTAGTATAGTTGGGATGGACAGTAGCTAGCGCATTGGTTTGACAGTAGCATAGTTGGGATGGACAGTAGCTAGCGCATTGGTTTGACAGTGGCATAGTTGGGATAGACAGTAGCTAGCGCATTGGTTTGATAGTGGCATAGTTGGGATGGACAGTAGCTAGCGCATTGGTTTGATAGTAGCATAGTTGGGATGGACAGTAGCTAGCACATTGGTTTGATGGATGGACAGTAGCTAGCACATTGGTTTGATGGATGGACAGTAGCTAGCACATTGGTTTGATAGTAGCATAGTTGGGATGGACAGTAGCTAGCACATTGGTTTGATAGCAGCATAGTTGGGATGGACAGTAGCTAGCACATTGGTTTGATAGTAGTATAGTTGGGATGGACAGTAGCTAGCGCATTGGTTTGATAGTAGCATAGTTGGGATGGACTGTAGCTAGCGCATTGGTTTGATAGTAGCATAGTTGGAATGGACAGTAGCTAGCACATTGGTTTGACAGTAGCATAGTTGGGATGGACAGTAGCTAGCGCATTGGTTTGACAGTAGCATAGTTGGGATGGACAGTAGCTAGCGCATTGGTTTGACAGTGGCATAGTTGGGATAGACAGTAGCTAGCGCATTGGTTTGATAGTGGCATAGTTGGGATGGACAGTAGCTAGCGCATTGGTTTGATAGTAGCATAGTTGGGATGGACAGTAGCTAGCACATTGGTTTGATGGATGGACAGTAGCTAGCACATTGGTTTGATGGATGGACAGTAGCTAGCACATTGGTTTGATAGTAGCATAGTTGGGATGGACAGTAGCTAGCACATTGGTTTGATAGCAGCATAGTTGGGATGGACAGTAGCTAGCACATTGGTTTGATAGTAGTATAGTTGGGATGGACAGTAGCTAGCGCATTGGTTTGATAGTAGCATAGTTGGGATGGACAGTAGCTAGCGCATTGGTTTGATAGTAGCATAGTTGGGATGGACAGTAGCTAGCGCATTGGTTTGATAGTAGCATAGTTGGGATGGACTGTAGCTAGCGCATTGGTTTGATAGTAGCATAGTTGGAATGGACAGTAGCTAGCGCATTGGTTTGACAGTAGCATAGTTGGGATGGACAGTACCTAGCGCATTGGTTTGACAGTAGCATAGTTGGGATGGACAGTAGCTAGCGCATTGGTTTGACAGTGGCATAGTTGGGATAGACAGTAGCTAGCGCATTGGTTTGATAGTGGCATAGTTGGGATGGACAGTAGCTAGCGCATTGGTTTGACAGTAGCATAGTTGGGATGGACAGTAGCTAGCGCATTGGTTTGATAGTAGCATAGTTGGGATGGACAGTAGCTAGCGCATTGGATCGATAGTAGCATAGTTGGGATGGACAGTAGCTAGCGCATTGGTTTGATAGTAGCATAGTTGGGATGGACAGTAGCTAGCGCATTGGTTTGATAGTAGCATAGTTGGGATGGACAGTAGCTATTACATTGGTTTGATAGCATAGTTGGGATGGACAGTAGCTAGCGCATTGGTTTGATAGTAGCATAGTTGGGATGGACAGTAGCTAGCGCATTGGTTTGATAGTAGCATAGTTGGGATGGACTGTAGCTAGCGCATTGGTTTGATAGTAGCATAATTGGAATGGACAGTAGCTAGCGCATTGGTTTGACAGTAGCATAATTGGGATATACAGTAGCTAGCGCATTGGTTTGAAAGTGGCATAGTTGGGATGGACAGTAGCTGGCGCATTGGTTTGATAGTGGCATAGTTGGGATGGACAGTAGCTAGCGCATTGGTTTGATGGATGGACAGTAGCTAGTACATTGGTTTGATAGCAGCATAGTTGGGATGGACAGTAGCTAGCACATTGGTTTGATAGTAGCATAGTTGGGATGGACAGTAGCTAGCACATTGGTTTGATGGATGGACAGTAGCTAGCACATTGGTTTGATAGTAGCATAGTTGGGATTGACAGTAGCTAGCACATTGGTTTGATAGTAGCATAGTTGGGATGGACAGTAGCTAGCACATTGGTTTGATAGTAGCATAGTTGGGATGGACAGTAGCTAGCGCATTGGTTTGATAGTAGCATAGTTGGGATGGACAGTAGCTAGCACATTGGTTTGATAGTAGCATAGTTGGGATGGACAGTAGCTAGCGCATTGGTTCGATAGTAGCATAGTTGGGATGGACAGTAGCTAGCGCATTGGTTTGATAGTAGCATAGTTGGGATGGACAGTAGCTGGCGCATTGGTTTGATAGCAGCATAGTTGGGATGGACAGTAGCTAGCACATTGGTTTGATAGTAGCATAGTTGGGATGGACAGTAGCTAGCACATTGGTTTGATGGATGGACAGTAGCTAGCACATTGGTTTGATGGATGGACAGTAGCTAGCACATTGGTTTGATAGTAGCATAGTTGGGATGGACAGTAGCTAGCACATTGGTTTGATAGCAGCATAGTTGGGATGGACAGTAGCTAGCACATTGGTTTGATAGTAGTATAGTTGGGATGGACAGTAGCTAGCGCATTGGTTTGATAGTAGCATAGTTGGGATGGACAGTAGCTAGCGCATTGGTTTGATAGTAGCATAGTTGGGATGGACAGTAGCTAGCGCATTGGTTTGATAGTAGCATAGTTGGGATGGACTGTAGCTAGCGCATTGGTTTGATAGTAGCATAGTTGGAATGGACAGTAGCTAGCGCATTGGTTTGACAGTAGCATAGTTGGGATGGACAGTACCTAGCGCATTGGTTTGACAGTAGCATAGTTGGGATGGACAGTAGCTAGCGCATTGGTTTGACAGTGGCATAGTTGGGATAGACAGTAGCTAGCGCATTGGTTTGATAGTGGCATAGTTGGGATGGACAGTAGCTAGCGCATTGGTTTGACAGTAGCATAGTTGGGATGGACAGTAGCTAGCGCATTGGTTTGATAGTAGCATAGTTGGGATGGACAGTAGCTAGCGCATTGGATCGATAGTAGCATAGTTGGGATGGACAGTAGCTAGCGCATTGGTTTGATAGTAGCATAGTTGGGATGGACAGTAGCTAGCGCATTGGTTTGATAGTAGCATAGTTGGGATGGACAGTAGCTATTACATTGGTTTGATAGCATAGTTGGGATGGACAGTAGCTAGCGCATTGGTTTGATAGTAGCATAGTTGGGATGGACAGTAGCTAGCGCATTGGTTTGATAGTAGCATAGTTGGGATGGACTGTAGCTAGCGCATTGGTTTGATAGTAGCATAATTGGAATGGACAGTAGCTAGCGCATTGGTTTGACAGTAGCATAATTGGGATATACAGTAGCTAGCGCATTGGTTTGAAAGTGGCATAGTTGGGATGGACAGTAGCTGGCGCATTGGTTTGATAGTGGCATAGTTGGGATGGACAGTAGCTAGCGCATTGGTTTGATGGATGGACAGTAGCTAGTACATTGGTTTGATAGCAGCATAGTTGGGATGGACAGTAGCTAGCACATTGGTTTGATAGTAGCATAGTTGGGATGGACAGTAGCTAGCACATTGGTTTGATGGATGGACAGTAGCTAGCACATTGGTTTGATAGTAGCATAGTTGGGATTGACAGTAGCTAGCACATTGGTTTGATAGTAGCATAGTTGGGATGGACAGTAGCTAGCACATTGGTTTGATAGTAGCATAGTTGGGATGGACAGTAGCTAGCGCATTGGTTTGATAGTAGCATAGTTGGGATGGACAGTAGCTAGCGCATTGGTTTGATAGTAGCATAGTTGGGATGGACAGTAGCTGGCGCATTGGTTTGATAGCAGCATAGTTGGGATGGACAGTAGCTAGCACATTGGTTTGATAGTAGCATAGTTGGGATGGACAGTAGCTAGCACATTGGTTTGATGGATGGACAGTAGCTAGCACATTGGTTTGATGGATGGACAGTAGCTAGCACATTGGTTTGATAGTAGCATAGTTGGGATGGACAGTAGCTAGCACATTGGTTTGATAGCAGCATAGTTGGGATGGACAGTAGCTAGCACATTGGTTTGATAGTAGTATAGTTGGGATGGACAGTAGCTAGCGCATTGGTTTGATAGTAGCATAGTTGGGATGGACAGTAGCTAGCGCATTGGTTTGATAGTAGCATAGTTGGGATGGACAGTAGCTAGAGCATTGGTTTGATAGTAGCATAGTTGGGATGGACTGTAGCTAGCGCATTGGTTTGATAGTAGCATAGTTGGAATGGACAGTAGCTAGCGCATTGGTTTGACAGTAGCATAGTTGGGATGGACAGTACCTAGCGCATTGGTTTGACAGTAGCATAGTTGGGATGGACAGTAGCTAGCGCATTGGTTTGACAGTGGCATAGTTGGGATAGACAGTAGCTAGCGCATTGGTTTGATAGTGGCATAGTTGGGATGGACAGTAGCTAGCGCATTGGTTTGACAGTAGCATAGTTGGGATGGACAGTAGCTAGCGCATTGGTTTGATAGTAGCATAGTTGGGATGGACAGTAGCTAGCGCATTGGATCGATAGTAGCATAGTTGGGATGGACAGTAGCTAGCGCATTGGTTTGATAGTAGCATAGTTGGGATGGACAGTAGCTAGCGCATTGGTTTGATAGTAGCATAGTTGGGATGGACAGTAGCTATTACATTGGTTTGATAGCATAGTTGGGATGGACAGTAGCTAGCGCATTGGTTTGATAGTAGCATAGTTGGGATGGACAGTAGCTAGCGCATTGGTTTGATAGTAGCATAGTTGGGATGGACTGTAGCTAGCGCATTGGTTTGATAGTAGCATAATTGGAATGGACAGTAGCTAGCGCATTGGTTTGACAGTAGCATAATTGGGATATACAGTAGCTAGCGCATTGGTTTGAAAGTGGCATAGTTGGGATGGACAGTAGCTGGCGCATTGGTTTGATAGTGGCATAGTTGGGATGGACAGTAGCTAGCGCATTGGTTTGATGGATGGACAGTAGCTAGTACATTGGTTTGATAGCAGCATAGTTGGGATGGACAGTAGCTAGCACATTGGTTTGATAGTAGCATAGTTGGGATGGACAGTAGCTAGCACATTGGTTTGATGGATGGACAGTAGCTAGCACATTGGTTTGATAGTAGCATAGTTGGGATGGACAGTAGCTAGCACATTGGTTTGATGGATGGACAGTAGCTAGCACATTGGTTTGATAGTAGCATAGTTGGGATTGACAGTAGCTAGCACATTGGTTTGATAGTAGCATAGTTGGGATGGACAGTAGCTAGCACATTGGTTTGATAGTAGCATAGTTGGGATGGACAGTAGCTAGCGCATTGGTTTGATAGTAGCATAGTTGGGATGGACAGTAGCTAGCGCATTGGTTTGATAGTAGCATAGTTGGGATGGACAGTAGCTGGCGCATTGGTTTGATAGCAGCATAGTTGGGATGGACAGTAGCTAGCACATTGGTTTGATAGTAGCATAGTTGGGATGGACAGTAGCTAGCACATTGGTTTGATGGATGGACAGTAGCTAGCACATTGGTTTGATGGATGGACAGTAGCTAGCACATTGGTTTGATAGTAGCATAGTTGGGATGGACAGTAGCTAGCACATTGGTTTGATAGCAGCATAGTTGGGATGGACAGTAGCTAGCACATTGGTTTGATAGTAGTATAGTTGGGATGGACAGTAGCTAGCGCATTGGTTTGATAGTAGCATAGTTGGGATGGACAGTAGCTAGCGCATTGGTTTGATAGTAGCATAGTTGGGATGGACAGTAGCTAGAGCATTGGTTTGATAGTAGCATAGTTGGGATGGACTGTAGCTAGCGCATTGGTTTGATAGTAGCATAGTTGGAATGGACAGTAGCTAGCGCATTGGTTTGACAGTAGCATAGTTGGGATGGACAGTACCTAGCGCATTGGTTTGACAGTAGCATAGTTGGGATGGACAGTAGCTAGCGCATTGGTTTGACAGTGGCATAGTTGGGATAGACAGTAGCTAGCGCATTGGTTTGATAGTGGCATAGTTGGGATGGACAGTAGCTAGCGCATTGGTTTGACAGTAGCATAGTTGGGATGGACAGTAGCTAGCGCATTGGTTTGATAGTAGCATAGTTGGGATGGACAGTAGCTAGCGCATTGGATCGATAGTAGCATAGTTGGGATGGACAGTAGCTAGCGCATTGGTTTGATAGTAGCATAGTTGGGATGGACAGTAGCTAGCGCATTGGTTTGATAGTAGCATAGTTGGGATGGACAGTAGCTATTACATTGGTTTGATAGCATAGTTGGGATGGACAGTAGCTAGCGCATTGGTTTGATAGTAGCATAGTTGGGATGGACAGTAGCTAGCGCATTGGTTTGATAGTAGCATAGTTGGGATGGACTGTAGCTAGCGCATTGGTTTGATAGTAGCATAATTGGAATGGACAGTAGCTAGCGCATTGGTTTGACAGTAGCATAATTGGGATATACAGTAGCTAGCGCATTGGTTTGAAAGTGGCATAGTTGGGATGGACAGTAGCTGGCGCATTGGTTTGATAGTGGCATAGTTGGGATGGACAGTAGCTAGCGCATTGGTTTGATGGATGGACAGTAGCTAGTACATTGGTTTGATAGCAGCATAGTTGGGATGGACAGTAGCTAGCACATTGGTTTGATAGTAGCATAGTTGGGATGGACAGTAGCTAGCACATTGGTTTGATGGATGGACAGTAGCTAGCACATTGGTTTGATAGTAGCATAGTTGGGATTGACAGTAGCTAGCACATTGGTTTGATAGTAGCATAGTTGGGATGGACAGTAGCTAGCACATTGGTTTGATAGTAGCATAGTTGGGATGGACAGTAGCTAGCGCATTGGTTTGATAGTAGCATAGTTGGGATGGACAGTAGCTAGCGCATTGGTTTGATAGTAGCATAGTTGGGATGGACAGTAGCTAGCGCATTGGTTCGATAGTAGCATAGTTGGGATGGACAGTAGCTAGCGCATTGGTTTGATAGTAGCATAGTTGGGATGGACAGTAGCTGGCGCATTGGTTTGATAGCAGCATAGTTGGGATGGACAGTAGCTAGCACATTGGTTTGATAGCAGCATAGTTGGGATGGACAGTAGCTAGTGCATTGGTTTGATAGTAGCATAGTTGGGATGGACAGTAGCTAGCGCATTGGTTTGATAGTAGCATAGTTGGGATGGACAGTAGCTAGCGCATTGGTTTGATAGTAGCATAGTTGGGATGGACAGTAGCTAGCGCATTGGTTTGATAGCAGCATAGTTGGGATGGACAGTAGCTAGCACATTGGTTTGATAGTAGCATAGTTGGGATGGACAGTAGCTAGCACATTGGTTTGATGGATGGACAGTAGCTAGCACATTGGTTTGATAGTAGCATAGTTGGGATTGACAGTAGCTAGCACATTGGTTTGATAGTAGCATAGTTGGGATGGACAGTAGCTGGCGCATTGGTTTGATAGCAGCATAGTTGGGATGGACAGTAGCTAGCACATTGGTTTGATAGTAGCATAGTTGGGATGGACAGTAGCTAGCACATTGGTTTGATGGATGGACAGTAGCTAGCACATTGGTTTGATAGTAGCATAGTTGGGATTGATAGTAGCTAGCACATTGGTTTGATAGTAGCATAGTTGGGATGGACAGTAGCTAGCACATTGGTTTGATAGTAGCATAGTTGGGATGGACAGTAGCAAGCGCATTGGTTTGATAGTAGCATAGTTGGGATGGACAGTAGCTAGCGCATTGGTTCGATAGTAGCATAGTTGGGATGGACAGTAGCTAGCGCATTGGTTCGATAGTAGCATAGTTGGGATGGACAGTAGCTGGCGCATTGGTTTGATAGTAGCATAGTTGGGATGGACAGTAGCTAGCGCATTGGTTTGATAGTAGCATAGTTGGGATGGACAGTAGCTAGCGCATTGGTTTGATAGTAGCATAGTTGGGATGGACAGTAGCTAGCGCATTGGTTTGATAGTAGCATAGTTGGGATGGACTGTAGCTAGCGCATTGGTTTGATAGTAGCATAGTTGGAATGGACAGTAGCTAGCGCATTGGTTTGACAGTAGCATAGTTGGGATGGACAGTAGCTAGCGCATTGGTTTGACAGTGGCATAGTTGGGATAGACAGTAGCTAGCGCATTGGTTTGATAGTGGCATAGTTGGGATGGACAGTAGCTAGCGCATTGGTTTGATAGCATAGTTGGGATGGACAGTAGCTAGCACAATGGTTTGATAGCAGCATAGTTGGGATGGACAGTAGCTAGCACATTGGTTTGATAGCAGCATAGTTGGGATGGACAGTAGCTAGCACATTGGTTTGATAGTAGCATAGTTGGGATGGACAGTAGCTAGCACATTGGTTTGATAGCAGCATAGTTGGGATGGACAGTAGCTAGCACATTGGTTTGATAGCAGCATAGTTGGGATGGACAGTAGCTAGCGCATTGGTTTGATAGTAGCATAGTTGGGATGGACAGTAGCTAGCGCATTGGTTTGATAGTAGCATAGTTGGGATGGACAGTAGCTAGCGCATTGGTTTGATAGTAGCATAGTTGGGATGGACTGTAGCTAGCGCATTGGTTTGATAGTAGCATAGTTGGTATGGACAGTAGCTAGCGCATTGGTTTGATAGTGGCATAGTTGGGATGGACAGTAGCTAGCACATTGGTTTGATAGTAGCATAGTTGGGATGGACAGTAGCTAGCGCATTGGTTTGATAGTAGCATAGTTGGGATGGACAGTAGCTAGCGCATTGGTTTGATAGTAGCATAGCTGGGATGGACTGTAGCTAGCGCATTGGTTTCATAGTAGCATAGTTGGGATGGACAGTAGCTAGCGCATTGGTTTGATAGTAGCATAGTTGGGATGGACAGTAGCTAGCACATTGGTTTGATGGATGGACAGTAGCTAGCACATTGGTTTGATGGATGGACAGTAGCTAGCACATTGGTTTGATAGTAGCATAGTTGGGATGGACAGTAGCTAGCACATTGGTTTGATAGCAGCATAGTTGGGATGGACAGTAGCTAGCACATTGGTTTGATAGTAGTATAGTTGGGATGGACAGTAGCTAGCGCATTGGTTTGATAGTAGCATAGTTGGGATGGACAGTAGCTAGCGCATTGGTTTGATAGTAGCATAGTTGGGATGGACAGTAGCTAGCGCATTGGTTTGATAGTAGCATAGTTGGGATGGACTGTAGCTAGCGCATTGGTTTGATAGTAGCATAGTTGGAATGGACAGTAGCTAGCGCATTGGTTTGACAGTAGCATAGTTGGGATGGACAGTAGCTAGCGCATTGGTTTGACAGTAGCATAGTTGGGATGGACAGTAGCTAGCGCATTGGTTTGACAGTGGCATAGTTGGGATAGACAGTAGCTAGCGCATTGGTTTGATAGTGGCATAGTTGGGATGGACAGTAGCTAGCGCATTGGTTTGATAGTAGCATAGTTGGGATGGACAGTAGCTAGCACATTGGTTTGATGGATGGACAGTAGCTAGCACATTGGTTTGATGGATGGACAGTAGCTAGCACATTGGTTTGATAGTAGCATAGTTGGGATGGACAGTAGCTAGCACATTGGTTTGATGGATGGACAGTAGCTAGCACATTGGTTTGATAGTAGCATAGTTGGGATGGACTGTAGCTAGCGCATTGGTTTGATAGTAGCATAGTTGGGATGGACAGTAGCTAGCGCATTGGTTTGATAGTAGCATAGTTGGGATGGATAGTAGCTATTACATTGGTTTGATAGCATAGTTGGGATGGACAGTAGCTAGCACATTGGTTTGATAGCATCATAGTTGGGATGGACAGTAGCTAGCGCATTGGTTTGATAGTAGCATAGTTGGGATGGACAGTAGCTAGCGCATTGGTTTGATAGTAGCATAGTTGGGATGGACTGTAGCTAGCGCATTGGTTTCATAGTAGCATAGTTGGGATGGACAGTAGCTAGCGCATTGGTTTGATAGTAGCATAGTTGGGATGGACAGTAGCTAGCACATTGGTTTGATGGATGGACAGTAGCTAGCACATTGGTTTGATAGTAGCATAGTTGGGATGGACAGTAGCTAGCACATTGGTTTGATAGCAGCATAGTTGGGATGGACAGTAGCTAGCACATTGGTTTGATAGTAGTATAGTTGGGATGGACAGTAGCTAGCGCATTGGTTTGACAGTAGCATAGTTGGGATGGACAGTAGCTAGCGCATTGGTTTGACAGTGGCATAGTTGGGATAGACAGTAGCTAGCGCATTGGTTTGATAGTGGCATAGTTGGGATGGACAGTAGCTAGCGCATTGGTTTGATAGTAGCATAGTTGGGATGGACAGTAGCTAGCACATTGGTTTGATGGATGGACAGTAGCTAGCACATTGGTTTGATGGATGGACAGTAGCTAGCACATTGGTTTGATAGTAGCATAGTTGGGATGGACAGTAGCTAGCACATTGGTTTGATAGCAGCATAGTTGGGATGGACAGTAGCTAGCACATTGGTTTGATAGTAGTATAGTTGGGATGGACAGTAGCTAGCGCATTGGTTTGATAGTAGCATAGTTGGGATGGACAGTAGCTAGCGCATTGGTTTGATAGTAGCATAGTTGGGATGGACAGTAGCTAGCGCATTGGTTTGATAGTAGCATAGTTGGGATGGACTGTAGCTAGCGCATTGGTTTGATAGTAGCATAGTTGGAATGGACAGTAGCTAGCGCATTGGTTTGACAGTAGCATAGTTGGGATGGACAGTAGCTAGCGCATTGGTTTGACAGTAGCATAGTTGGGATGGACAGTAGCTAGCGCATTGGTTTGACAGTGGCATAGTTGGGATGGACAGTAGCTAGCGCATTGGTTTGATAGTAGCATAGTTGGGATGGAAAGTAGCTAACGCATTGGTTCGATAGTAGCATAGTTGGGATGGACAGTAGCTAGCGCATTGGTTTGATAGTAGCATAGTTGGGATGGACAGTAGCTAGCGCATTGGTTTGATAGTAGCATAGTTGGGATGGACAGTAGCTATTACATTGGTTTGATAGCATAGTTGGGATGGACAGTAGCTAGCGCATTGGTTTGATAGTAGCATAGTTGGGATGGACAGTAGCTAGCGCATTGGTTTGATAGTAGCATAGTTGGGATGGACTGTAGCTAGCGCATTGGTTTGATAGTAGCATAATTGGAATGGACAGTAGCTAGCGCATTGGTTTGACAGTAGCATAATTGGGATATACAGTAGCTAGCGCATTGGTTTGATAGTGGCATAGTTGGGATGGACAGTAGCTAGCACATTGGTTTGATGGATGGACAGTAGCTAGCACATTGGTTTGATGGATGGACAGTAGCTAGCACATTGGTTTGATAGTAGCATAGTTGGGATGGACAGTAGCTAGCACATTGGTTTGATAGCAGCATAGTTGGGATGGACAGTAGCTAGCACATTGGTTTGATAGTAGTATAGTTGGGATGGACAGTAGCTAGCGCATTGGTTTGATAGTAGCATAGTTGGGATGGACAGTAGCTAGCGCATTGGTTTGATAGTAGCATAGTTGGGATGGACAGTAGCTAGCGCATTGGTTTGATAGTAGCATAGTTGGGATGGACTGTAGCTAGCGCATTGGTTTGATAGTAGCATAGTTGGAATGGACAGTAGCTAGCGCATTGGTTTGACAGTAGCAGAGTTGGGATGGACAGTAGCTAGCGCATTGGTTTGACAGTAGCATAGTTGGGATGGACAGTAGCTAGCGCATTGGTTTGATAGTAGCATAGTTGGGATGGACAGTAGCTAGCGCATTGGTTCGATAGTAGCATAGTTGGGTCGGACAGTAGCTAGCGCATTGGTTTGATAGTAGCATAGTTGGGATGGACAGTAGCTAGCGCATTGGTTCGATAGTAGCATAGTTGGGATGGACAGTAGCTAGCGCATTGGTTTGATAGTAGCATAGTTGGGATGGACAGTAGCTAGCGCATTGGTTTGATAGTAGCATAGTTGGGATGGACAGTAGCTATTACATTGGTTTGATAGCATAGTTGGGATGGACAGTAGCTAGCGCATTGGTTTGATAGTAGCATAGTTGGGATGGACAGTAGCTAGCGCATTGGTTTGATAGTAGCATAGTTAGGATGGACTGTAGCTAGCGCATTGGTTTGATAGTAGCATAATTGGAATGGACAGTAGCTAGCGCATTGGTTTGATAGTAGCATAGTTGGGATGGACAGTAGCTAGCGCATTGGTTTGATAGTAGCATAGTTGGGATGGACAGTAGCTAGCACATTGGTTTGATGGATGGACAGTAGCTAGCACATTGGTTTGATGGATGGACAGTAGCTAGCACATTGGTTTGATAGTAGCATAGTTGGGATGGACAGTAGCTAGCGCATTGGTTTGATAGTAGCATAGTTGGGATGGACAGTAGCTAGCGCATTGGTTTGATAGTAGCATAGTTGGGATGGACTGTAGCTAGCGCATTGGTTTGATAGTAGCATAGTTGGAATGGACAGTAGCTAGCGCATTGGTTTGACAGTAGCATAGTTGGGATGGACAGTAGCTAGCGCATTGGTTTGACAGTAGCATAGTTGGGATGGACAGTAGCTAGCGCATTGGTTTGACAGTGGCATAGTTGGGATAGACAGTAGCTAGCGCATTGGTTTGATAGTGGCATAGTTGGGATGGACAGTAGCTAGCGCATTGGTTTGATAGTAGCATAGTTGGGATGGACAGTAGCTAGCACATTGGTTTGATGGATGGACAGTAGCTAGCACATTGGTTTGATGGATGGACAGTAGCTAGCACATTGGTTTGATAGTAGCATAGTTGGGATGGACAGTAGCTAGCACATTGGTTTGATGGATGGACAGTAGCTAGCACATTGGTTTGATAGTAGCATAGTTGGGATTGACAGTAGCTAGCACATTGGTTTGATAGTAGCATAGTTGGGATGGACAGTAGCTAGCACATTGGTTTGATAGTAGCATAGTTGGGATGGACAGTAGCTAGCGCATTGGTTTGATAGTAGCATAGTTGGGATGGACAGTAGCTAGCGCATTGGTTTGATAGTAGCATAGTTGGGATGGACAGTAGCTAGCGCATTGGTTCGATAGTAGCATAGTTGGGATGGACAGTAGCTAGCGCATTGGTTTGATAGTAGCAAAGTTGGGATGGACAGTAGCTAGCGCATTGGTTTGATAGTAGCATAGTTGGGATGGACAGTAGCTATTACATTGGTTTGATAGCATAGTTGGGATGGACAGTAGCTAGCGCATTGGTTTGATAGTAGCATAGTTGGGATGGACAGTAGCTAGCGCATTGGTTTGATAGTAGCATAGTTAGGATGGACTGTAGCTAGCGCATTGGTTTGATAGTAGCATAATTGGAATGGACAGTAGCTAGCGCATTGGTTTGACAGTAGCATAATTGGGATATACAGTAGCTAGCGCATTGGTTTGATAGTGGCATAGTTGGGATGGACAGTAGCTGGCGCATTGGTTTGATAGTGGCATAGTTGGGATGGACAGTAGCTAGCGCATTGGTTTGATGGATGGACAGTAGCTAGCACATTGGTTTGATAGTAGCATAGTTGGGATTGACAGTAGCTAGCACATTGGTTTGATAGTAGCATAGTTGGGATGGACAGTAGCTAGCACATTGGTTTGATAGTAGCATAGTTGGGATGGACAGTAGCTAGCGCATTGGTTTGATAGTAGCATAGTTGGGATGGACAGTAGCTAGCGCATTGGTTTGATAGTAGCATAGTTGGGATGGACAGTAGCTGGCGCATTGGTTTGATAGCAGCATAGTTGGGATGGACAGTAGCTAGCACATTGGTTTGATAGTAGCATAGTTGGGATGGACAGTAGCTAGCACATTGGTTTGATGGATGGACAGTAGCTAGCACATTGGTTTGATGGATGGACAGTAGCTAGCACATTGGTTTGATAGTAGCATAGTTGGGATGGACAGTAGCTAGCGCATTGGTTTGATAGTAGCATAGTTGGGATGGACAGTAGCTAGCGCATTGGTTTGATAGTAGCATAGTTGGGATGGACTGTAGCTAGCGCATTGGTTTGATAGTAGCATAGTTGGAATGGACAGTAGCTAGCGCATTGGTTTGACAGTAGCATAGTTGGGATGGACAGTAGCTAGCGCATTGGTTTGACAGTAGCATAGTTGGGATGGACAGTAGCTAGCGCATTGGTTTGACAGTGGCATAGTTGGGATAGACAGTAGCTAGCGCATTGGTTTGATAGTGGCATAGTTGGGATGGACAGTAGCTAGCGCATTGGTTTGATAGTAGCATAGTTGGGATGGACAGTAGCTAGCACATTGGTTTGATGGATGGACAGTAGCTAGCACATTGGTTTGATGGATGGACAGTAGCTAGCACATTGGTTTGATAGTAGCATAGTTGGGATGGACAGTAGCTAGCACATTGGTTTGATGGATGGACAGTAGCTAGCACATTGGTTTGATAGTAGCATAGTTGGGATTGACAGTAGCTAGCACATTGGTTTGATAGTAGCATAGTTGGGATGGACAGTAGCTAGCACATTGGTTTGATAGTAGCATAGTTGGGATGGACAGTAGCTAGCGCATTGGTTTGATAGTAGCATAGTTGGGATGGACAGTAGCTAGCGCATTGGTTTGATAGTAGCATAGTTGGGATGGACAGTAGCTAGCGCATTGGTTCGATAGTAGCATAGTTGGGATGGACAGTAGCTAGCGCATTGGTTTGATAGTAGCATAGTTGGGATGGACAGTAGCTAGCGCATTGGTTTGATAGTAGCATAGTTGGGATGGACAGTAGCTATTACATTGGTTTGATAGCATAGTTGGGATGGACAGTAGCTAGCGCATTGGTTTGATAGTAGCATAGTTGGGATGGACAGTAGCTAGCGCATTGGTTTGATAGTAGCATAGTTAGGATGGACTGTAGCTAGCGCATTGGTTTGATAGTAGCATAATTGGAATGGACAGTAGCTAGCGCATTGGTTTGACAGTAGCATAATTGGGATATACAGTAGCTAGCGCATTGGTTTGATAGTGGCATAGTTGGGATGGACAGTAGCTGGCGCATTGGTTTGATAGTGGCATAGTTGGGATGGACAGTAGCTAGCGCATTGGTTTGATGGATGGACAGTAGCTAGCACATTGGTTTGATAGTAGCATAGTTGGGATTGACAGTAGCTAGCACATTGGTTTGATAGTAGCATAGTTGGGATGGACAGTAGCTAGCACATTGGTTTGATAGTAGCATAGTTGGGATGGACAGTAGCTAGCGCATTGGTTTGATAGTAGCATAGTTGGGATGGACAGTAGCTAGCGCATTGGTTTGATAGTAGCATAGTTGGGATGGACAGTAGCTGGCGCATTGGTTTGATAGCAGCATAGTTGGGATGGACAGTAGCTAGCACATTGGTTTGATAGTAGCATAGTTGGGATGGACAGTAGCTAGCACATTGGTTTGATGGATGGACAGTAGCTAGCACATTGGTTTGATAGTAGCATAGTTGGGATTGACAGTAGCTAGCACATTGGTTTGATAGTAGCATAGTTGGGATGGACAGTAGCTAGCACATTGGTTTGATAGTAGCATAGTTGGGATGGACAGTAGCTAGCGCATTGGTTTGATAGTAGCATAGTTGGGATGGACAGTAGCTAGCGCATTGGTTCGATAGTAGCATAGTTGGGATGGACAGTAGCTAGCGCATTGGTTTGATAGTAGCATAGTTGGGATGGACAGTAGCTGGCGCATTGGTTTGATAGCAGCATAGTTGGGATGGACAGTAGCTAGCACATTGGTTTGATAGCAGCATAGTTGGGATGGACAGTAGCTAGCGCATTGGTTTGATAGTAGCATAGTTGGGATGGACAGTAGCTAGGGCATTGGTTCGATAGTAGCATAGTTGGGATGGACAGTAGATAGCGCATTGGTTTGATAGTAGCATAGATGGGATGGACAGTAGCTAGCGCATTGGTTTGATAGTAGCATAGTTGGGATGGACTGTAGCTAGCGCATTGGTTTGATAGTAGCATAGTTGGAATGGACAGTAGCTAGCGCATTGGTTTGACAGTAGCATAGTTGGGATGGACAGTAGCTAGCACATTGGTTTGATAGCAGCATAGTTGGGATGGACAGTAGCTAGCGCATTGGTTTGATAGTAGCATAGTTGGGATGGACAGTAGCTAGCGCATTGGTTTGATAGTAGCATAGTTGGGATGGACAGTAGCTAGGGCATTGGTTCGATAGTAGCATAGTTGGGATGGACAGTAGCTAGCGCATTGGTTTGATAGTAGCATAGATGGGATGGACAGTAGCTGGCGCATTGGTTTGATAGCAGCATAGTTGGGATGGACAGTAGCTAGCACATTGGTTTGATAGCAGCATAGTTGGGATGGACAGTAGCTAGCGCATTGGTTTGATAATAGCATAGTTGGGATGGACAGTAGCTAGCGCCTTGGTTCGATAGTAGCATAGTTGGGATGGACAGTAGCTAGCGCATTGGTTTGATAGTAGCATAGTTGGGATGGACTGTAGCTAGCGCATTGGTTTGATAGTAGCATAGTTGGTATGGACAGTAGCTAGCGCATTGGTTTGACAGTAGCATAGTTGGGATGGACAGTAGCTAGCGCATTGGTTTGACAGTAGCATAGTTGGGATGGACAGTATCTAGCGCATTGGTTTGACAGTGGCATAGTTGGGAAAGACAGTAGCTAGCGCATTGGTTTGATAGTGGCATAGTTGGGATGGACAGTAGCTAGCACATTGGTTTGATAGTAGCATAGTTGGGATGGACAGTAGCTAGCGCATTGGTTTGATAGTAGCATAGTTGGGATGGACAGTAGCTAGCGCATTGGTTTGATAGTAGCATAGTTGGGATGGACTGTAGCTAGCGCATTGGTTTCATAGTAGCATAGTTGGGATGGACAGTAGCTAGCGCATTGGTTTGATAGTAGCATAGTTGGGATGGACAGTAGCTAGCACATTGGTTTGATGGATGGACAGTAGCTAGCACATTGGTTTGATGGATGGACAGTAGCTAGCACATTGGTTTGATAGTAGCATAGTTGGGATGGACAGTAGCTAGCACATTGGTTTGATAGCAGCATAGTTGGGATGGACAGTAGCTAGCACATTGGTTTGATAGTAGTATAGTTGGGATGGACAGTAGCTAGCGCATTGGTTTGATAGTAGCATAGTTGGGATGGACAGTAGCTAGCGCATTGGTTTGATAGTAGCATAGTTGGGATGGACAGTAGCTAGCGCATTGGTTTGATAGTAGCATAGTTGGGATGGACTGTAGCTAGCGCATTGGTTTGATAGTAGCATAGTTGGAATGGACAGTAGCTAGCGCATTGGTTTGACAGTAGCATAGTTGGGATGGACAGTAGCTAGCGCATTGGTTTGACAGTAGCATAGTTGGGATGGACAGTAGCTAGCGCATTGGTTTGACAGTGGCATAGTTGGGATAGACAGTAGCTAGCGCATTGGTTTGATAGTGGCATAGTTGGGATGGACAGTAGCTAGCGCATTGGTTTGATAGTAGCATAGTTGGGATGGACAGTAGCTAGCACATTGGTTTGATGGATGGACAGTAGCTAGCACATTGGTTTGATGGATGGACAGTAGCTAGCACATTGGTTTGATAGTAGCATAGTTGGGATCGACAGTAGCTAGCACATTGGTTTGATGGATGGACAGTAGCTAGCACATTGGTTTGATAGTAGCATAGTTGGGATTGACAGTAGCTAGCACATTGGTTTGATAGTAGCATAGTTGGGATGGACAGTAGCTAGCACATTGGTTTGATAGTAGCATAGTTGGGATGGACAGTAGCTAGCGCATTGGTTTGATAGTAGCATAGTTGGGATGGACAGTAGCTAGCGCATTGGTTCGATAGTAGCATAGTTGGGATGGACAGTAGCTAGCGCATTGGTTTGATAGTAGCATCGTTGGGATGGACAGTAGCTGGCGCATTGGTTTGATAGCAGCATAGTTGGGATGGACAGTAGCTAGCGCATTGGTTTGATAGTAGCATCGTTGGGATGGACAGTAGCTGGCGCATTGGTTTGATAGCAGCATAGTTGGGATGGACAGTAGCTAGCACATTGGTTTGATAGCAGCATAGTTGGGATGGACAGTAGCTAGCGCATTGGTTTGATAGTAGCATAGTTGGGATGGACAGTAGCTAGGGCATTGGTTCGATAGTAGCATAGTTGGGATGGACAGTAGCTAGCGCATTGGTTTACTAGTAGCATAGATGGGATGGACAGTAGCTAGCGCATTGGTTTGATAGTAGCATAGTTGGGATGGACTGTAGCTAGCGCATTGGTTTGATAGTAGCATAGTTGGAATGGACAGTAGCTAGCGCATTGGTTTGACAGTAGCATAGTTGGGATGGACAGTAGCTAGCACATTGGTTTGATAGCAGCATAGTTGGGATGGACAGTAGCTAGCGCATTGGTTTGATAGTAGCATAGTTGGGATGGACAGTAGCTAGCGCATTGGTTTGATAGTAGCATAGTTGGGATGGACAGTAGCTAGGGCATTGGTTCGATAGTAGCATAGTTGGGATGGACAGTAGCTAGCGCATTGGTTTGATAGTAGCATAGATGGGATGGACAGTAGCTGGCGCATTGGTTTGATAGCAGCATAGTTGGGATGGACAGTAGCTAGCACATTGGTTTGATAGCAGCATAGTTGGGATGGACAGTAGCTAGCGCATTGGTTTGATAGTAGCATAGTTGGGATGGACAGTAGCTAGCGCCTTGGTTCGATAGTAGCATAGTTGGGATGGACAGTAGCTAGCGCATTGGTTTGATAGTAGCATAGTTGGGATGGACAGTAGCTAGCGCATTGGTTTGACAGTAGCATAGTTGGGATGGACAGTAGCTAGCGCATTGGTTTGACAGTAGCATAGTTGGGATGGACAGTAGCTAGCGCATTGGTTTGACAGTGGCATAGTTGGGATAGACAGTAGCTAGCGCATTGGTTTGATAGTGGCATAGTTGGGATGGACAGTAGCTAGCGCATTGGTTTGATAGTAGCATAGTTGGGATGGACAGTAGCTAGCACATTGGTTTGATGGATGGACAGTAGCTAGCACATTGGTTTGATGGATGGACAGTAGCTAGCACATTGGTTTGATAGTAGCATAGTTGGGATCGACAGTAGCTAGCACATTGGTTTGATGGATGGACAGTAGCTAGCACATTGGTTTGATAGTAGCATAGTTGGGATTGACAGTAGCTAGCACATTGGTTTGATAGTAGCATAGTTGGGATGGACAGTAGCTAGCACATTGGTTTGATAGTAGCATAGTTGGGATGGACAGTAGCTAGCGCATTGGTTTGATAGTAGCATAGTTGGGATGGACAGTAGCTAGCGCATTGGTTCGATAGTAGCATAGTTGGGATGGACAGTAGCTAGCGCATTGGTTTGATAGTAGCATCGTTGGGATGGACAGTAGCTGGCGCATTGGTTTGATAGCAGCATAGTTGGGATGGACAGTAGCTAGCACATTGGTTTGATAGCAGCATAGTTGGGATGGACAGTAGCTAGCGCATTGGTTTGATAGTAGCATAGTTGGGATGGACAGTAGCTAGGGCATTGGTTCGATAGTAGCATAGTTGGGATGGACAGTAGCTAGCGCATTGGTTTACTAGTAGCATAGATGGGATGGACAGTAGCTAGCGCATTGGTTTGATAGTAGCATAGTTGGGATGGACTGTAGCTAGCGCATTGGTTTGATAGTAGCATAGTTGGAATGGACAGTAGCTAGCGCATTGGTTTGACAGTAGCATAGTTGGGATGGACAGTAGCTAGCACATTGGTTTGATAGCAGCATAGTTGGGATGGACAGTAGCTAGCGCATTGGTTTGATAGTAGCATAGTTGGGATGGACAGTAGCTAGCGCATTGGTTTGATAGTAGCATAGTTGGGATGGACAGTAGCTAGGGCATTGGTTCGATAGTAGCATAGTTGGGATGGACAGTAGCTAGCGCATTGGTTTGATAGTAGCATAGATGGGATGGACAGTAGCTGGCGCATTGGTTTGATAGCAGCATAGTTGGGATGGACAGTAGCTAGCACATTGGTTTGATAGCAGCATAGTTGGGATGGACAGTAGCTAGCGCATTGGTTTGATAGTAGCATAGTTGGGATGGACAGTAGCTAGCGCCTTGGTTCGATAGTAGCATAGTTGGGATGGACAGTAGCTAGCGCATTGGTTTGATAGTAGCATAGTTGGGATGGACTGTAGCTAGCGCATTGGTTTGATAGTAGCATAGTTGGTATGGACAGTAGCTAGCGCATTGGTTTGACAGTAGCATAGTTGGGATGGACAGTAGCTAGCGCATTGGTTTGACAGTAGCATAGTTGGGATGGACAGTATCTAGCGCATTGGTTTGACAGTGGCATAGTTGGGAAAGACAGTAGCTAGCGCATTGGTTTGATAGTGGCATAGTTGGGATGGACAGTAGCTAGCACATTGGTTTGATAGTAGCATAGTTGGGATGGACAGTAGCTAGCGCATTGGTTTGATAGTAGCATAGTTGGGATGGACAGTAGCTAGCGCATTGGTTTGATAGTAGCATAGTTGGGATGGACTGTAGCTAGCGCATTGGTTTCATAGTAGCATAGTTGGGATGGACAGTAGCTAGCACATTGGTTTGATAGTAGCATAGTTGGGATGGACAGTAGCTAGCACATTGGTTTGATGGATGGACAGTAGCTAGCACATTGGTTTGATGGATGGACAGTAGCTAGCACATTGGTTTGATAGTAGCATAGTTGGGATGGACAGTAGCTAGCACATTGGTTTGATAGCAGCATAGTTGGGATGGACAGTAGCTAGCATATTGGTTTGATAGTAGTATAGTTGGGATGGACAGTAGCTAGCGCATTGGTTTGATAGTAGCATAGTTGGGATGGACAGTAGCTAGCGCATTGGTTTGATAGTAGCATAGTTGGGATGGACAGTAGCTAGCGCATTGGTTTGATAGTAGCATAGTTGGGATGGACTGTAGCTAGCGCATTGGTTTGATAGTAGCATAGTTGGAATGGACAGTAGCTAGCGCATTGGTTTGACAGTAGCATAGTTGGGATGGACAGTAGCTAGCGCATTGGTTTGACAGTAGCATAGTTGGGATGGACAGTAGCTAGCGCATTGGTTTGACAGTGGCATAGTTGGGATAGACAGTAGCTAGCGCATTGGTTTGATAGTGGCATAGTTGGGATGGACAGTAGCTAGCGCATTGGTTTGATAGTAGCATAGTTGGGATGGACAGTAGCTAGCACATTGGTTTGATGGATGGACAGTAGCTAGCACATTGGTTTGATGGATGGACAGTAGCTAGCACATTGGTTTGATAGTAGCATAGTTGGGATGGACTGTAGCTAGCGCATTGGTTTGATAGTAGCATAGTTGGGATGGACAGTAGCTAGCGCATTGGTTTGATAGTAGCATAGTTGGGATGGATAGTAGCTATTACATTGGTTTGATAGCATAGTTGGGATGGACAGTAGCTAGCACATTGGTTTGATAGCATCATAGTTGGGATGGACAGTAGCTAGCGCATTGGTTTGATAGTAGCATAGTTGGGATGGACAGTAGCTAGCGCATTGGTTTGATAGTAGCATAGTTGGGATGGACTGTAGCTAGTGCATTGGTTTCATAGTAGCATAGTTGGGATGGACAGTAGCTAGCGCATTGGTTTGATAGTAGCATAGTTGGGATGGACAGTAGCTAGCCCATTGGTTTGATGGATGGACAGTAGCTAGCACATTGGTTTGATAGTAGCATAGTTGGGATGGACAGTAGCTAGCACATTGGTTTGATAGCAGCATAGTTGGGATGGACAGTAGCTAGCACATTGGTTTGATAGTAGTATAGTTGGAATGGACAGTAGCTAGCGCATTGGTTTGACAGTAGCATAGTTGGGATGGACAGTAGCTAGCGCATTGGTTTGACAGTGGCATAGTTGGGATAGACAGTAGCTAGCGCATTGGTTTGATAGTGGCATAGTTGGGATGGACAGTAGCTAGCGCATTGGTTTGATAGTAGCATAGTTGGGATGGACAGTAGCTAGCACATTGGTTTGATGGATGGACAGTAGCTAGCACATTGGTTTGATGGATGGACAGTAGCTAGCACATTGGTTTGATAGTAGCATAGTTGGGATGGACAGTAGCTAGCACATTGGTTTGATAGCAGCATAGTTGGGATGGACAGTAGCTAGCACATTGGTTTGATAGTAGTATAGTTGGGATGGACAGTAGCTAGCGCATTGGTTTGATAGTAGCATAGTTGGGATGGACAGTAGCTAGCGCATTGGTTTGATAGTAGCATAGTTGGGATGGACAGTAGCTAGCGCATTGGTTTGATAGTAGCATAGTTGGGATGGACTGTAGCTAGCGCATTGGTTTGATAGTAGCATAGTTGGAATGGACAGTAGCTAGCGCATTGGTTTGACAGTAGCATAGTTGGGATGGACAGTAGCTAGCGCATTGGTTTGACAGTAGCATAGTTGGGATGGACAGTAGCTAGCGCATTGGTTTGACAGTGGCATAGTTGGGATGGACAGTAGCTAGCGCATTGGTTTGATAGTAGCATAGTTAGGATGGAAAGTAGCTAGCGCATTGGTTCGATAGTAGCATAGTTGGGATGGACAGTAGCTAGCGCATTGGTTTGATAGTAGCATAGTTGGGATGGACAGTAGCTAGCGCATTGGTTTGATAGTAGCATAGTTGGGATGGACAGTAGCTATTACATTGGTTTGATAGCATAGTTGGGATGGACAGTAGCTAGCGCATTGGTTTGATAGTAGCATAGTTGGGATGGACAGTAGCTAGCGCATTGGTTTGATAGTAGCATAGTTGGGATGGACTGTAGCTAGCGCATTGGTTTGATAGTAGCATAATTGGAATGGACAGTAGCTAGCGCATTGGTTTGACAGTAGCATAATTGGGATATACAGTAGCTAGCGCATTGGTTTGATAGTGGCATAGTTGGGATGGACAGTAGCTAGCACATTGGTTTGATGGATGGACAGTAACTAGCACATTGGTTTGATGGATGGACAGTAGCTAGCACATTGGTTTGATAGTAGCATAGTTGGGATGGACAGTAGCTAACACATTGGTTTGATAGCAGCATAGTTGGGATGGACAGTAGCTAGCACATTGGTTTGATAGTAGTATAGTTGGGATGGACAGTAGCTAGCGCATTGGTTCGATAGTAGCATAGTTGGGATGGACAGTAGCTAGCGCATTGGTTTGATAGTAGCATAGTTGGGATGGACAGTAGCTGGCACATTGGTTTGATAGCAGCATAGTTGGAATGGACAGTAGCTAGCGCATTGGTTTGATAGTAGCATAGTTGGGATGGACAGTAGCTAGGGCATTGGTTCGATAGTAGCATAGTTGGGATGGACAGTAGCTAGCGCATTGGTTTGATAGTAGCATAGATGGGATGGACAGTAGCTAGCGCATTGGTTTGATAGTAGCATAGTTGGGATGGACTGTAGCTAGCGCATTGGTTTGACAGTAGCATAATTGGGATATACAGTAGCTAGCGCATTGGTTTGATAGTGGCATAGTTGGGATGGACAGTAGCTGGCGCATTGGTTTGATAGTGGCATAGTTGGGATGGACAGTAGCTAGCGCATTGGTTTGATGGATGGACAGTAGCTAGCACATTGGTTTGATAGTAGCATAGTTGGGATTGACAGTAGCTAGCACATTGGTTTGATAGTAGCATAGTTGGGATGGACAGTAGCTAGCACATTGGTTTGATAGTAGCATAGTTGGGATGGACAGTAGCTAGCGCATTGGTTTGATAGTAGCATAGTTGGGATGGACAGTAGCTAGCGCATTGGTTTGATAGTAGCATAGTTGGGATGGACAGTAGCTAGCGCATTGGTTTGATAGTAGCATAGTTGGGATGGACAGTAGCTAGCGCATTGGTTTGATAGTAGCATAGTTGGGATGGACAGTAGCTAGCGCATTGGTTTGATAGTAGCATAGTTGGGATGGACAGTAGCTAGCGCATTGGTTTGATAGTAGCATAGTTGGGATGGACTGTAGCTAGCGCATTGGTTTGATAGTAGCATAGTTGGAATGGACAGTAGCTAGCGCATTGGTTTGACAGTAGCATAGTTGGGATGGACAGTAGCTAGCGCATTGGTTTGACAGTAGCATAGTTGGGATGGACAGTAGCTAGCGCATTGGTTTGATAGTAGCATAGTTGGGATGGACAGTAGCTAGCGCATTGGTTCGATAGTAGCATAGTTGGGATGGACAGTAGCTAGCGCATTGGTTTGATAGTAGCATAGTTGGGATGGACAGTAGCTAGCGCATTGGTTCGATAGTAGCATAGTTGGGATGGACAGTAGCTAGCGCATTGGTTTGATAGTAGCATAGTTGGGATGGACAGTAGCTAGCGCATTGGTTTGATAGTAGCATAGTTGGGATGGACAGTAGCTATTACATTGGTTTGATAGCATAGTTGGGATGGACAGTAGCTAGCGCATTGGTTTGATAGTAGCATAGTTGGGATGGACAGTAGCTACCGCATTGGTTTGATAGTAGCATAGTTAGGATGGACTGTAGCTAGCGCATTGGTTTGATAGTAGCATAATTGGAATGGACAGTAGCTAGCGCATTGGTTTGACAGTAGCATAATTGGGATATACAGTAGCTAGCGCATTGGTTTGATAGTGGCATAGTTGGGATGGACAGTAGCTGGCGCATTGGTTTGATAGTGGCATAGTTGGGATGGACAGTAGCTAGCGCATTGGTTTGATGGATGGACAGTAGCTAGCACATTGGTTTGATAGTAGCATAGTTGGGATTGACAGTAGCTAGCACATTGGTTTGATAGTAGCATAGTTGGGATGGACAGTAGCTAGCACATTGGTTTGATAGTAGCATAGTTGGGATGGACAGTAGCTAGCGCATTGGTTTGATAGTAGCATAGTTGGGATGGACAGTAGCTAGCGCATTGGTTTGATAGTAGCATAGTTGGGATGGACAGTAGCTAGCGCATTGGTTCGATAGTAGCATAGTTGGGATGGACAGTAGCTAGCGCATTGGTTTGATAGTAGCATAGTTGGGATGGACAGTAGCTGGCGCATTGGTTTGATAGCAGCATAGTTGGGATGGACAGTAGCTAGCACATTGGTTTGATAGTAGCATAGTTGGGATGGACAGTAGCTAGCACATTGGTTTGATGGATGGACAGTAGCTAGCACATTGGTTTGATAGTAGCATAGTTGGGATTGACAGTAGCTAGCACATTGGTTTGATAGTAGCATAGTTGGGATGGACAGTAGCTAGCACATTGGTTTGATAGTAGCATAGTTGGGATGGACAGTAGCTAGCGCATTGGTTTGATAGTAGCATAGTTGGGATGGACAGTAGCTAGCGCATTGGTTCGATAGTAGCATAGTTGGGATGGACAGTAGCTAGCGCATTGGTTTGATAGTAGCATAGTTGGGATGGACAGTAGCTGGCACATTGGTTTGATAGCAGCATAGTTGGAATGGACAGTAGCTAGCGCATTGGTTTGATAGTAGCATAGTTGGGATGGACAGTAGCTAGGGCATTGGTTCGATAGTAGCATAGTTGGGATGGACAGTAGCTAGCGCATTGGTTTGATAGTAGCATAGATGGGATGGACAGTAGCTAGCGCATTGGTTTGATAGTAGCATAGTTGGGATGGACTGTAGCTAGCGCATTGGTTTGACAGTAGCATAATTGGGATATACAGTAGCTAGCGCATTGGTTTGATAGTGGCATAGTTGGGATGGACAGTAGCTGGCGCATTGGTTTGATAGTGGCATAGTTGGGATGGACAGTAGCTAGCGCATTGGTTTGATGGATGGACAGTAGCTAGCACATTGGTTTGATAGTAGCATAGTTGGGATTGACAGTAGCTAGCACATTGGTTTGATAGTAGCATAGTTGGGATGGACAGTAGCTAGCACATTGGTTTGATAGTAGCATAGTTGGGATGGACAGTAGCTAGCGCATTGGTTTGATAGTAGCATAGTTGGGATGGACAGTAGCTAGCGCATTGGTTTGATAGTAGCATAGTTGGGATGGACAGTAGCTAGCGCATTGGTTCGATAGTAGCATAGTTGGGATGGACAGTAGCTAGCGCATTGGTTTGATAGTAGCATAGTTGGGATGGACAGTAGCTGGCGCATTGGTTTGATAGCAGCATAGTTGGGATGGACAGTAGCTAGCACATTGGTTTGATAGTAGCATAGTTGGGATGGACAGTAGCTAGCACATTGGTTTGATGGATGGACAGTAGCTAGCACATTGGTTTGATAGTAGCATAGTTGGGATTGACAGTAGCTAGCACATTGGTTTGATAGTAGCATAGTTGGGATGGACAGTAGCTAGCACATTGGTTTGATAGTAGCATAGTTGGGATGGACAGTAGCTAGCGCATTGGTTTGATAGTAGCATAGTTGGGATGGACAGTAGCTAGCGCATTGGTTCGATAGTAGCATAGTTGGGATGGACAGTAGCTAGCGCATTGGTTTGATAGTAGCATAGTTGGGATGGACAGTAGCTGGCACATTGGTTTGATAGCAGCATAGTTGGAATGGACAGTAGCTAGCGCATTGGTTTGATAGTAGCATAGTTGGGATGGACAGTAGCTAGGGCATTGGTTCGATAGTAGCATAGTTGGGATGGACAGTAGCTAGCGCATTGGTTTGATAGTAGCATAGATGGGATGGACAGTAGCTAGCGCATTGGTTTGATAGTAGCATAGTTGGGATGGACTGTAGCTAGCGCATTGGTTTGATAGTAGCATAGTTGGAATGGACAGTAGCTAGCGCATTGGTTTGACAGTAGCATAGTTGGGATGGACAGTAGCTAGCACATTGGTTTGATAGCAGCATAGTTGGGATGGACAGTAGCTAGCGCATTGGTTTGATAGTAGCATAGTTGGGATGGACAGTAGCTAGCGCATTGGTTTGATAGTAGCATAGTTGGGATGGACAGTAGCTAGGGCATTGGTTCGATAGTAGCATAGTTGGGATGGACAGTAGCTAGCGCATTGGTTTGATAGTAGCATAGATGGGATGGACAGTAGCTGGCGCATTGGTTTGATAGCAGCATAGTTGGGATGGACAGTAGCTAGCACATTGGTTTGATAGCAGCATAGTTGGGATGGACAGTAGCTAGCGCATTGGTTTGATAGTAGCATAGTTGGGATGGACAGTAGCTAGCGCATTGGTTCGATAGTAGCATAGTTGGGATGGACAGTAGCTAGCGCATTGGTTTGATAGTAGCGTAGTTGGGATGGACTGTAGCTAGCGCATTGGTTTGATAGTAGCATAGTTGGTATGGACAGTAGCTAGCGCATTGGTTTGACAGTAGCATAGTTGGGATGGACAGTAGCTAGCGCATTGGTTTGACAGTAGCATAGTTGGGATGGACAGTATCTAGCGCATTGGTTTGACAGTGGCATAGTTGGGAAAGACAGTAGCTAGCGCATTGGTTTGATAGTGGCATAGTTGGGATGGACAGTAGCTAGCACATTGGTTTGATAGTAGCATAGTTGGGATGGACAGTAGCTAGCGCATTGGTTTGATAGTAGCATAGTTGGGATGGACAGTAGCTAGCGCATTGGTTTGATAGTAGCATAGTTGGGATGGACTGTAGCTAGCGCATTGGTTTCATAGTAGCATAGTTGGGATGGACAGTAGCTAGCGCATTGGTTTGATAGTAGCATAGTTGGGATGGACAGTAGCTAGCACATTGGTTTGATGGATGGACAGTAGCTAGCACATTGGTTTGATGGATGGACAGTAGCTAGCACATTGGTTTGATAGTAGCATAGTTGGGATGGACAGTAGCTAGCACATTGGTTTGATAGCAGCATAGTTGGGATGGACAGTAGCTAGCGCATTGGTTTGATAGTAGCATAGTTGGGATGGACAGTAGCTAGCGCATTGGTTTGATAGTAGCATAGTTGGGATGGACAGTAGCTAGGGCATTGGTTCGATAGTAGCATAGTTGGGATGGACAGTAGCTAGCGCATTGGTTTGATAGTAGCATAGATGGGATGGACAGTAGCTGGCGCATTGGTTTGATAGCAGCATAGTTGGGATGGACAGTAGCTAGCACATTGGTTTGATAGCAGCATAGTTGGGATGGACAGTAGCTAGCGCATTGGTTTGATAGTAGCATAGTTGGGATGGACAGTAGCTAGCGCATTGGTTCGATAGTAGCATAGTTGGGATGGACAGTAGCTAGCGCATTGGTTTGATAGTAGCATAGTTGGGATGGACTGTAGCTAGCGCATTGGTTTGATAGTAGCATAGTTGGTATGGACAGTAGCTAGCGCATTGGTTTGACAGTAGCATAGTTGGGATGGACAGTAGCTAGCGCATTGGTTTGACAGTAGCATAGTTGGGATGGACAGTATCTAGCGCATTGGTTTGACAGTGGCATAGTTGGGAAAGACAGTAGCTAGCGCATTGGTTTGATAGTGGCATAGTTGGGATGGACAGTAGCTAGCACATTGGTTTGATAGTAGCATAGTTGGGATGGACAGTAGCTAGCGCATTGGTTTGATAGTAGCATAGTTGGGATGGACAGTAGCTAGGGCATTGGTTCGATAGTAGCATAGTTGGGATGGACAGTAGCTAGCGCATTGGTTTACTAGTAGCATAGATGGGATGGACAGTAGCTAGCGCATTGGTTTGATAGTAGCATAGTTGGGATGGACTGTAGCTAGCGCATTGGTTTGATAGTAGCATAGTTGGAATGGACAGTAGCTAGCGCATTGGTTTGACAGTAGCATAGTTGGGATGGACAGTAGCTAGCACATTGGTTTGATAGCAGCATAGTTGGGATGGACAGTAGCTAGCGCATTGGTTTGATAGTAGCATAGTTGGGATGGACAGTAGCTAGCGCATTGGTTTGATAGTAGCATAGTTGGGATGGACAGTAGCTAGGGCATTGGTTCGATAGTAGCATAGTTGGGATGGACAGTAGCTAGCGCATTGGTTTGACAGTAGCATAGTTGGGATGGACAGTAGCTAGCGCATTGGTTTGACAGTAGCATAGTTGGGATGGACAGTATCTAGCGCATTGGTTTGACAGTGGCATAGTTGGGAAAGACAGTAGCTAGCGCATTGGTTTGATAGTGGCATAGTTGGGATGGACAGTAGCTAGCACATTGGTTTGATAGTAGCATAGTTGGGATGGACAGTAGCTAGCGCATTGGTTTGATAGTAGCATAGTTGGGATGGACAGTAGCTAGCGCATTGGTTTGATAGTAGCATAGTTGGGATGGACTGTAGCTAGCGCATTGGTTTCATAGTAGCATAGTTGGGATGGACAGTAGCTAGCACATTGGTTTGATAGTAGCATAGTTGGGATGGACAGTAGCTAGCACATTGGTTTGATGGATGGACAGTAGCTAGCACATTGGTTTGATGGATGGACAGTAGCTAGCACATTGGTTTGATAGTAGCATAGTTGGGATGGACAGTAGCTAGCACATTGGTTTGATAGCAGCATAGTTGGGATGGACAGTAGCTAGCATATTGGTTTGATAGTAGTATAGTTGGGATGGACAGTAGCTAGCGCATTGGTTTGATAGTAGCATAGTTGGGATGGACAGTAGCTAGCGCATTGGTTTGATAGTAGCATAGTTGGGATGGACAGTAGCTAGCGCATTGGTTTGATAGTAGCATAGTTGGGATGGACTGTAGCTAGCGCATTGGTTTGATAGTAGCATAGTTGGAATGGACAGTAGCTAGCGCATTGGTTTGACAGTAGCATAGTTGGGATGGACAGTAGCTAGCGCATTGGTTTGACAGTAGCATAGTTGGGATGGACAGTAGCTAGCGCATTGGTTTGACAGTGGCATAGTTGGGATAGACAGTAGCTAGCGCATTGGTTTGATAGTGGCATAGTTGGGATGGACAGTAGCTAGCGCATTGGTTTGATAGTAGCATAGTTGGGATGGACAGTAGCTAGCACATTGGTTTGATGGATGGACAGTAGCTAGCACATTGGTTTGATGGATGGACAGTAGCTAGCACATTGGTTTGATGGATGGACAGTAGCTAGCACATTGGTTTGATAGTAGCATAGTTGGGATGGACTGTAGCTAGCGCATTGGTTTGATAGTAGCATAGTTGGGATGGACAGTAGCTAGCGCATTGGTTTGATAGTAGCATAGTTGGGATGGATAGTAGCTATTACATTGGTTTGATAGCATAGTTGGGATGGACAGTAGCTAGCACATTGGTTTGATAGCATCATAGTTGGGATGGACAGTAGCTAGCGCATTGGTTTGATAGTAGCATAGTTGGGATGGACAGTAGCTAGCGCATTGGTTTGATAGTAGCATAGTTGGGATGGACTGTAGCTAGTGCATTGGTTTCATAGTAGCATAGTTGGGATGGACAGTAGCTAGCGCATTGGTTTGATAGTAGCATAGTTGGGATGGACAGTAGCTAGCCCATTGGTTTGATGGATGGACAGTAGCTAGCACATTGGTTTGATAGTAGCATAGTTGGGATGGACAGTAGCTAGCACATTGGTTTGATAGCAGCATAGTTGGGATGGACAGTAGCTAGCACATTGGTTTGATAGTAGTATAGTTGGGATGGACAGTAGCTAGCGCATTGGTTTGACAGTAGCATAGTTGGGATGGACAGTAGCTAGCGCATTGGTTTGACAGTGGCATAGTTGGGATAGACAGTAGCTAGCGCATTGGTTTGATAGTGGCATAGTTGGGATGGACAGTAGCTAGCGCATTGGTTTGATAGTAGCATAGTTGGGATGGACAGTAGCTAGCACATTGGTTTGATGGATGGACAGTAGCTAGCACATTGGTTTGATGGATGGACAGTAGCTAGCACATTGGTTTGATAGTAGCATAGTTGGGATGGACAGTAGCTAGCACATTGGTTTGATAGCAGCATAGTTGGGATGGACAGTAGCTAGCACATTGGTTTGATAGTAGTATAGTTGGGATGGACAGTAGCTAGCGCATTGGTTTGATAGTAGCATAGTTGGGATGGACAGTAGCTAGCGCATTGGTTTGATAGTAGCATAGTTGGGATGGACAGTAGCTAGCGCATTGGTTTGATAGTAGCATAGTTGGGATGGACTGTAGCTAGCGCATTGGTTTGATAGTAGCATAGTTGGAATGGACAGTAGCTAGCGCATTGGTTTGACAGTAGCATAGTTGGGATGGACAGTAGCTAGCGCATTGGTTTGACAGTAGCATAGTTGGGATGGACAGTAGCTAGCGCATTGGTTTGACAGTGGCATAGTTGGGATGGACAGTAGCTAGCGCATTGGTTTGATAGTAGCATAGTTAGGATGGAAAGTAGCTAGCGCATTGGTTCGATAGTAGCATAGTTGGGATGGACAGTAGCTAGCGCATTGGTTTGATAGTAGCATAGTTGGGATGGACAGTAGCTAGCGCATTGGTTTGATAGTAGCATAGTTGGGATGGACAGTAGCTATTACATTGGTTTGATAGCATAGTTGGGATGGACAGTAGCTAGCGCATTGGTTTGATAGTAGCATAGTTGGGATGGACAGTAGCTAGCGCATTGGTTTGATAGTAGCATAGTTGGGATGGACTGTAGCTAGCGCATTGGTTTGATAGTAGCATAATTGGAATGGACAGTAGCTAGCGCATTGGTTTGACAGTAGCATAATTGGGATATACAGTAGCTAGCGCATTGGTTTGATAGTGGCATAGTTGGGATGGACAGTAGCTAGCACATTGGTTTGATGGATGGACAGTAACTAGCACATTGGTTTGATGGATGGACAGTAGCTAGCACATTGGTTTGATAGTAGCATAGTTGGGATGGACAGTAGCTAACACATTGGTTTGATAGCAGCATAGTTGGGATGGACAGTAGCTAGCACATTGGTTTGATAGTAGTATAGTTGGGATGGACAGTAGCTAGCGCATTGGTTTGATAGTAGCATAGTTGGGATGGACAGTAGCTAGCGCATTGGTTTGATAGTAGCATAGTTGGGATGGACAGTAGCTAGCGCATTGGTTTGATAGTAGCATAGTTGGGATGGACTGTAGCTAGCGCATTGGTTTGATAGTAGCATAGTTGGAATGGACAGTAGCTAGCGCATTGGTTTGACAGTAGCATAGTTGGGATGGACAGTAGCTAGCGCATTGGTTTGACAGTAGCATAGTTGGGATGGACAGTAGCTAGCGCATTGGTTTGATAGTAGCATAGTTGGGATGGACAGTAGCTAGCGCATTGGTTCGATAGTAGCATAGTTGGGATGGACAGTAGCTAGCGCATTGGTTTGATAGTAGCATAGTTGGGATGGACAGTAGCTAGCGCATTGGTTCGATAGTAGCATAGTTGGGATGGACAGTAGCTAGCACATTGGTTTGATGGATGGACAGTAGCTAGCACATTGGTTTGATGGATGGACAGTAGCTAGCACATTGGTTTGATAGTAGCATAGTTAGGATGGACAGTAGCTAGCACATTGGTTTGATGGATGGACAGTAGCTAGCACATTGGTTTGATAGTAGCATAGTTGGGATGGACTGTAGCTAGCGCATTGGTTTGATAGTAGCATAGTTGGGATGGACAGTAGCTAGCGCATTGGTTTGATAGTAGCATAGTTGGGATGGATAGTAGCTATTACATTGGTTTGATAGCATAGTTGGGATGGACAGTAGCTAGCACATTGGTTTGATAGCATCATAGTTGGGATGGACAGTAGCTAGCGCATTGGTTTGATAGTAGCATAGTTGGGATGGACAGTAGCTAGCGCATTGGTTTGATAGTAGCATAGTTGGGATGGACTGTAGCTAGTGCATTGGTTTCATAGTAGCATAGTTGGGATGGACAGTAGCTAGCGCATTGGTTTGATAGTAGCATAGTTGGGATGGACAGTAGCTAGCCCATTGGTTTGATGGATGGACAGTAGCTAGCACATTGGTTTGATAGTAGCATAGTTGGGATGGACAGTAGCTAGCACATTGGTTTGATAGCAGCATAGTTGGGATGGACAGTAGCTAGCACATTGGTTTGATAGTAGTATAGTTGGGATGGACAGTAGCTAGCGCATTGGTTTGACAGTAGCATAGTTGGGATGGACAGTAGCTAGCGCATTGGTTTGACAGTGGCATAGTTGGGATAGACAGTAGCTAGCGCATTGGTTTGATAGTGGCATAGTTGGGATGGACAGTAGCTAGCGCATTGGTTTGATAGTAGCATAGTTGGGATGGACAGTAGCTAGCACATTGGTTTGATGGATGGACAGTAGCTAGCACATTGGTTTGATGGATGGACAGTAGCTAGCACATTGGTTTGATAGTAGCATAGTTGGGATGGACAGTAGCTAGCACATTGGTTTGATAGCAGCATAGTTGGGATGGACAGTAGCTAGCACATTGGTTTGATAGTAGTATAGTTGGGATGGACAGTAGCTAGCGCATTGGTTTGATAGTAGCATAGTTGGGATGGACAGTAGCTAGCGCATTGGTTTGATAGTAGCATAGTTGGGATGGACAGTAGCTAGCGCATTGGTTTGATAGTAGCATAGTTGGGATGGACTGTAGCTAGCGCATTGGTTTGATAGTAGCATAGTTGGAATGGACAGTAGCTAGCGCATTGGTTTGACAGTAGCATAGTTGGGATGGACAGTAGCTAGCGCATTGGTTTGACAGTAGCATAGTTGGGATGGACAGTAGCTAGCGCATTGGTTTGACAGTGGCATAGTTGGGATGGACAGTAGCTAGCGCATTGGTTTGATAGTAGCATAGTTAGGATGGAAAGTAGCTAGCGCATTGGTTCGATAGTAGCATAGTTGGGATGGACAGTAGCTAGCGCATTGGTTTGATAGTAGCATAGTTGGGATGGACAGTAGCTAGCGCATTGGTTTGATAGTAGCATAGTTGGGATGGACAGTAGCTATTACATTGGTTTGATAGCATAGTTGGGATGGACAGTAGCTAGCGCATTGGTTTGATAGTAGCATAGTTGGGATGGACAGTAGCTAGCGCATTGGTTTGATAGTAGCATAGTTGGGATGGACTGTAGCTAGCGCATTGGTTTGATAGTAGCATAATTGGAATGGACAGTAGCTAGCGCATTGGTTTGACAGTAGCATAATTGGGATATACAGTAGCTAGCGCATTGGTTTGATAGTGGCATAGTTGGGATGGACAGTAGCTAGCACATTGGTTTGATGGATGGACAGTAACTAGCACATTGGTTTGATGGATGGACAGTAGCTAGCACATTGGTTTGATAGTAGCATAGTTGGGATGGACAGTAGCTAACACATTGGTTTGATAGCAGCATAGTTGGGATGGACAGTAGCTAGCACATTGGTTTGATAGTAGTATAGTTGGGATGGACAGTAGCTAGCGCATTGGTTTGATAGTAGCATAGTTGGGATGGACAGTAGCTAGCGCATTGGTTTGATAGTAGCATAGTTGGGATGGACAGTAGCTAGCGCATTGGTTTGATAGTAGCATAGTTGGGATGGACTGTAGATAGCGCATTGGTTTGATAGTAGCATAGTTGGAATGGACAGTAGCTAGCGCATTGGTTTGACAGTAGCATAGTTGGGATGGACAGTAGCTAGCGCATTGGTTTGACAGTAGCATAGTTGGGATGGACAGTAGCTAGCGCATTGGTTTGATAGTAGCATAGTTGGGATGGACAGTAGCTAGCGCATTGGTTCGATAGTAGCATAGTTGGGATGGACAGTAGCTAGCGCATTGGTTTGATAGTAGCATAGTTGGGATGGACAGTAGCTAGCGCATTGGTTCGATAGTAGCATAGTTGGGATGGACAGTAGCTAGCGCATTGGTTTGATAGTAGCATAGTTGGGATGGACAGTAGCTAGCGCATTGGTTTGATAGTAGCATAGTTGGGATGGACAGTAGCTATTACATTGGTTTGATAGCATAGTTGGGATGGACAGTAGCTAGCGCATTGGTTTGATAGTAGCATAGTTGGGATGGACAGTAGCTACCGCATTGGTTTGATAGTAGCATAGTTAGGATGGACTGTAGCTAGCGCATTGGTTTGATAGTAGCATAATTGGAATGGACAGTAGCTAGCGCATTGGTTTGACAGTAGCATAATTGGGATATACAGTAGCTAGCGCATTGGTTTGATAGTGGCATAGTTGGGATGGACAGTAGCTGGCGCATTGGTTTGATAGTGGCATAGTTGGGATGGACAGTAGCTAGCGCATTGGTTTGATGGATGGACAGTAGCTAGCACATTGGTTTGATAGTAGCATAGTTGGGATTGACAGTAGCTAGCACATTGGTTTGATAGTAGCATAGTTGGGATGGACAGTAGCTAGCACATTGGTTTGATAGTAGCATAGTTGGGATGGACAGTAGCTAGCGCATTGGTTTGATAGTAGCATAGTTGGGATGGACAGTAGCTAGCGCATTGGTTTGATAGTAGCATAGTTGGGATGGACAGTAGCTAGCGCATTGGTTCGATAGTAGCATAGTTGGGATGGACAGTAGCTAGCGCATTGGTTTGATAGTAGCATAGTTGGGATGGACAGTAGCTGGCGCATTGGTTTGATAGCAGCATAGTTGGGATGGACAGTAGCTAGCACATTGGTTTGATAGTAGCATAGTTGGGATGGACAGTAGCTAGCACATTGGTTTGATGGATGGACAGTAGCTAGCACATTGGTTTGATAGTAGCATAGTTGGGATTGACAGTAGCTAGCACATTGGTTTGATAGTAGCATAGTTGGGATGGACAGTAGCTAGCACATTGGTTTGATAGTAGCATAGTTGGGATGGACAGTAGCTAGCGCATTGGTTTGATAGTAGCATAGTTGGGATGGACAGTAGCTAGCGCATTGGTTCGATAGTAGCATAGTTGGGATGGACAGTAGCTAGCGCATTGGTTTGATAGTAGCATAGTTGGGATGGACAGTAGCTGGCGCATTGGTTTGATAGCAGCATAGTTGGGATGGACAGTAGCTAGCACATTGGTTTGATAGCAGCATAGTTGGAATGGACAGTAGCTAGCGCATTGGTTTGATAGTAGCATAGTTGGGATGGACAGTAGCTAGGGCATTGGTTCGATAGTAGCATAGTTGGGATGGACAGTAGCTAGCGCATTGGTTTGATAGTAGCTTAGATGGGATGGACAGTAGCTAGCGCATTGGTTTGATAGTAGCATAGTTGGGATGGACTGTAGCTAGCGCATTGGTTTGATAGTAGCATAGTTGGAATGGACAGTAGCTAGCGCATTGGTTTGACAGTAGCATAGTTGGGATGGACAGTAGCTAGCACATTGGTTTGATAGCAGCATAGTTGGGATGGACAGTAGCTAGCGCATTGGTTTGATAGTAGCATAGTTGGGATGGACAGTAGCTAGCGCATTGGTTTGATAGTAGCATAGTTGGGATGGACAGTAGCTAGGGCATTGGTTCGATAGTAGCATAGTTGGGATGGACAGTAGCTAGCGCATTGGTTTGATAGTAGCATAGATGGGATGGACAGTAGCTGGCGCATTGGTTTGATAGCAGCATAGTTGGGATGGACAGTAGCTAGCACATTGGTTTGATAGCAGCATAGTTGGGATGGACAGTAGCTAGCGCATTGGTTTGATAGTAGCATAGTTGGGATGGACAGTAGCTAGCGCATTGGTTCGATAGTAGCATAGTTGGGATGGACAGTAGCTAGCGCATTGGTTTGATAGTAGCGTAGTTGGGATGGACTGTAGCTAGCGCATTGGTTTGATAGTAGCATAGTTGGTATGGACAGTAGCTAGCGCATTGGTTTGACAGTAGCATAGTTGGGATGGACAGTAGCTAGCGCATTGGTTTGACAGTAGCATAGTTGGGATGGACAGTATCTAGCGCATTGGTTTGACAGTGGCATAGTTGGGAAAGACAGTAGCTAGCGCATTGGTTTGATAGTGGCATAGTTGGGATGGACAGTAGCTAGCACATTGGTTTGATAGTAGCATAGTTGGGATGGACAGTAGCTAGCGCATTGGTTTGATAGTAGCATAGTTGGGATGGACAGTAGCTAGCGCATTGGTTTGATAGTAGCATAGTTGGGATGGACTGTAGCTAGCGCATTGGTTTCATAGTAGCATAGTTGGGATGGACAGTAGCTAGCGCATTGGTTTGATAGTAGCATAGTTGGGATGGACAGTAGCTAGCACATTGGTTTGATGGATGGACAGTAGCTAGCACATTGGTTTGATGGATGGACAGTAGCTAGCACATTGGTTTGATAGTAGCATAGTTGGGATGGACAGTAGCTAGCACATTGGTTTGATAGCAGCATAGTTGGGATGGACAGTAGCTAGCGCATTGGTTTGATAGTAGCATAGTTGGGATGGACAGTAGCTAGCGCATTGGTTTGATAGTAGCATAGTTGGGATGGACAGTAGCTAGGGCATTGGTTCGATAGTAGCATAGTTGGGATGGACAGTAGCTAGCGCATTGGTTTGATAGTAGCATAGATGGGATGGACAGTAGCTGGCGCATTGGTTTGATAGCAGCATAGTTGGGATGGACAGTAGCTAGCACATTGGTTTGATAGCAGCATAGTTGGGATGGACAGTAGCTAGCGCATTGGTTTGATAGTAGCATAGTTGGGATGGACAGTAGCTAGCGCATTGGTTCGATAGTAGCATAGTTGGGATGGACAGTAGCTAGCGCATTGGTTTGATAGTAGCATAGTTGGGATGGACTGTAGCTAGCGCATTGGTTTGATAGTAGCATAGTTGGTATGGACAGTAGCTAGCGCATTGGTTTGACAGTAGCATAGTTGGGATGGACAGTAGCTAGCGCATTGGTTTGACAGTAGCATAGTTGGGATGGACAGTATCTAGCGCATTGGTTTGACAGTGGCATAGTTGGGAAAGACAGTAGCTAGCGCATTGGTTTGATAGTGGCATAGTTGGGATGGACAGTAGCTAGCACATTGGTTTGATAGTAGCATAGTTGGGATGGACAGTAGCTAGCGCATTGGTTTGATAGTAGCATAGTTGGGATGGACAGTAGCTACCGCATTGGTTTGATAGTAGCATAGTTGGGATGGACTGTAGCTAGCGCATTGGTTTCATAGTAGCATAGTTGGGATGGACAGTAGCTAGCGCATTGGTTTGATAGTAGCATAGTTGGGATGGACAGTAGCTAGCACATTGGTTTGATGGATGGACAGTAGCTAGCACATTGGTTTGATGGATGGACAGTAGCTAGCACATTGGTTTGATAGTAGCATAGTTGGGATGGACAGTAGCTAGCACATTGGTTTGATGGATGGACAGTAGCTAGCACATTGGTTTGATGGATGGACAGTAGCTAGCACATTGGTTTGATAGCAGCATAGTTGGGATGGACAGTAGCTAGCACATTGGTTTGATAGTAGCATAGTTGGGATGGACAGTAGCTAGCGCATTGGTTTGATAGTAGCATAGTTGGGATGGACAGTAGCTAGCACATTGGTTTGATGGATGGACAGTAGCTAGCACATTGGTTTGATAGTAGCATAGTTGGGATGGACAGTAGCTAGCACATTGGTTTGATAGCAGCATAGTTGGGATGGACAGTAGCTAGCACATTGGTTTGATAGTAGTATAGTTGGGATGGACAGTAGCTAGCGCATTGGTTTGACAGTAGCATAGTTGGGATGGACAGTAGCTAGCGCATTGGTTTGACAGTGGCATAGTTGGGATAGACAGTAGCTAGCGCATTGGTTTGATAGTGGCATAGTTGGGATGGACAGTAGCTAGCGCATTGGTTTGATAGTAGCATAGTTGGGATGGACAGTAGCTAGCACATTGGTTTGATGGATGGACAGTAGCTAGCACATTGGTTTGATGGATGGACAGTAGCTAGCACATTGGTTTGATAGCAGCATAGTTGGGATGGACAGTATCTAGCGCATTGGTTTGACAGTGGCATAGTTGGGAAAGACAGTAGCTAGCGCATTGGTTTGATAGTGGCATAGTTGGGATGGACAGTAGCTAGCACATTGGTTTGATAGTAGCATAGTTGGGATGGACAGTAGCTAGCGCATTGGTTTGATAGTAGCATAGTTGGGATGGACAGTAGCTAGCGCATTGGTTTGATAGTAGCATAGTTGGGATGGACTGTAGCTAGCGCATTGGTTTCATAGTAGCATAGTTGGGATGGACAGTAGCTAGCGCATTGGTTTGATAGTAGCATAGTTGGGATGGACAGTAGCTAGCACATTGGTTTGATGGATGGACAGTAGCTAGCACATTGGTTTGATGGATGGACAGTAGCTAGCACATTGGTTTGATAGTAGCATAGTTGGGATGGACAGTAGCTAGCACATTGGTTTGATGGATGGACAGTAGCTAGCACATTGGTTTGATGGATGGACAGTAGCTAGCACATTGGTTTGATAGCAGCATAGTTGGGATGGACAGTAGCTAGCACATTGGTTTGATAGTAGCATAGTTGGGATGGACAGTAGCTAGCGCATTGGTTTGATAGTAGCATAGTTGGGATGGACAGTAGCTAGCACATTGGTTTGATGGATGGACAGTAGCTAGCACATTGGTTTGATAGTAGCATAGTTGGGATGGACAGTAGCTAGCACATTGGTTTGATAGCAGCATAGTTGGGATGGACAGTAGCTAGCACATTGGTTTGATAGTAGTATAGTTGGGATGGACAGTAGCTAGCGCATTGGTTTGACAGTAGCATAGTTGGGATGGACAGTAGCTAGCGCATTGGTTTGACAGTGGCATAGTTGGGATAGACAGTAGCTAGCGCATTGGTTTGATAGTGGCATAGTTGGGATGGACAGTAGCTAGCGCATTGGTTTGATAGTAGCATAGTTGGGATGGACAGTAGCTAGCACATTGGTTTGATGGATGGACAGTAGCTAGCACATTGGTTTGATGGATGGACAGTAGCTAGCACATTGGTTTGATAGCAGCATAGTTGGGATGGACAGTATCTAGCGCATTGGTTTGACAGTGGCATAGTTGGGAAAGACAGTAGCTAGCGCATTGGTTTGATAGTGGCATAGTTGGGATGGACAGTAGCTAGCACATTGGTTTGATAGTAGCATAGTTGGGATGGACAGTAGCTAGCGCATTGGTTTGATAGTAGCATAGTTGGGATGGACAGTAGCTAGCGCATTGGTTTGATAGTAGCATAGTTGGGATGGACTGTAGCTAGCGCATTGGTTTCATAGTAGCATAGTTGGGATGGACAGTAGCTAGCGCATTGGTTTGATAGTAGCATAGTTGGGATGGACAGTAGCTAGCACATTGGTTTGATGGATGGACAGTAGCTAGCACATTGGTTTGATGGATGGACAGTAGCTAGCACATTGGTTTGATAGTAGCATAGTTGGGATGGACAGTAGCTAGCACATTGGTTTGATGGATGGACAGTAGCTAGCACATTGGTTTGATGGATGGACAGTAGCTAGCACATTGGTTTGATAGCAGCATAGTTGGGATGGACAGTAGCTAGCACATTGGTTTGATAGTAGCATAGTTGGGATGGACAGTAGCTAGCGCATTGGTTTGATAGTAGCATAGTTGGGATGGACAGTAGCTAGCACATTGGTTTGATGGATGGACAGTAGCTAGCACATTGGTTTGATAGTAGCATAGTTGGGATGGACAGTAGCTAGCACATTGGTTTGATAGTGGCATAGTTGGGATGGACAGTAGCTAGCACATTGGTTTGATAGTAGTATAGTTGGGATGGACAGTAGCTAGCGCATTGGTTTGACAGTAGCATAGTTGGGATGGACAGTAGCTAGCGCATTGGTTTGACAGTGGCATAGTTGGGATAGACAGTAGCTAGCGCATTGGTTTGATAGTGGCATAGTTGGGATGGACAGTAGCTAGCGCATTGGTTTGATAGTAGCATAGTTGGGATGGACAGTAGCTAGCACATTGGTTTGATGGATGGACAGTAGCTAGCACATTGGTTTGATGGATGGACAGTAGCTAGCACATTGGTTTGATAGTAGCATAGTTGGGATGGACAGTAGCTAGCACATTGGTTTGATAGCAGCATAGTTGGGATGGACAGTAGCTAGCACATTGGTTTGATAGTAGTATAGTTGGGATGGACAGTAGCTAGCGCATTGGTTTGATAGTAGCATAGTTGGGATGGACAGTAGCTAGCGCATTGGTTTGATAGTAGCATAGTTGGGATGGACAGTAGCTAGCGCATTGGTTTGATAGTAGCATAGTTGGGATGGACTGTAGCTAGCGCATTAGTTTGATAGTAGCATAGTTGGAATGGACAGTAGCTAGCGCATTGGTTTGACAGTAGCATAGTTGGGATGGACAGTAGCTAGCGCATTGGTTTGACAGTAGCATAGTTGGGATGGACAGTAGCTAGCGCATTGGTTTGACAGTGGCATAGTTGGGATGGACAGTAGCTAGCGCATTGGTTTGATAGTAGCATAGTTGGGATGGAAAGTAGCTAGCGCATTGGTTCGATAGTAGCATAGTTGGGATGGACAGTAGCTAGCGCATTGGTTTGATAGTAGCATAGTTGGGATGGACAGTAGCTAGCGCATTGGTTTGATAGTAGCATAGTTGGGATGGACAGTAGCTATTACATTGGTTTGATAGCATAGTTGGGATGGACAGTAGCTAGCGCATTGGTTTGATAGTAGCATAGTTGGGATGGACAGTAGCTAGCGCATTGGTTTGATAGTAGCATAGTTGGGATGGACTGTAGCTAGCGCATTGGTTTGATAGTAGCATAATTGGAATGGACAGTAGCTAGCGCATTGGTTTGACAGTAGCATAATTGGGATATACAGTAGCTAGCGCATTGGTTTGATAGTGGCATAGTTGGGATGGACAGTAGCTAGCACATTGGTTTGATGGATGGACAGTAGCTAGCACATTGGTTTGATGGATGGACAGTAGCTAGCACATTGGTTTGATAGTAGCATAGTTGGGATGGACAGTAGCTAGCACATTGGTTTGATAGCAGCATAGTTGGGATGGACAGTAGCTAGCACATTGGTTTGATAGTAGTATAGTTGGGATGGACAGTAGCTAGCGCATTGGTTTGATAGTAGCATAGTTGGGATGGACAGTAGCTAGCGCATTGGTTTGATAGTAGCATAGTTGGGATGGACAGTAGCTAGCGCATTGGTTTGATAGTAGCATAGTTGGGATGGACTGTAGCTAGCGCATTGGTTTGATAGTAGCATAGTTGTAATGGACAGTAGCTAGCGCATTGGTTTGACAGTAGCATAGTTGGGATGGACAGTAGCTAGCGCATTGGTTTGACAGTAGCATAGTTGGGATGGACAGTAGCTAGCGCATTGGTTTGATAGTAGCATAGTTGGGATGGACAGTAGCTAGCGCATTGGTTCGATAGTAGCATAGTTGGGATGGACAGTAGCTAGCGCATTGGTTTGATAGTAGCATAGTTGGGATGGACAGTAGCTAGCGCATTGGTTCGATAGTAGCATAGTTGGGATGGACAGTAGCTAGCGCATTGGTTTGATAGTAGCATAGTTGGGATGGACAGTAGCTAGCGCATTGGTTTGATAGTAGCATAGTTGGGATGGACAGTAGCTATTACATTGGTTTGATAGCATAGTTGGGATGGACAGTAGCTAGCGCATTGGTTTGATAGTAGCATAGTTGGGATGGACAGTAGCTAGCGCATTGGTTTGATAGTAGCATAGTTAGGATGGACTGTAGCTAGCGCATTGGTTTGATAGTAGCATAATTGGAATGGACAGTAGCTAGCGCATTGGTTTGACAGTAGCATAATTGGGATATACAGTAGCTAGCGCATTGGTTTGATAGTGGCATAGTTGGGATGGACAGTAGCTGGCGCATTGGTTTGATAGTGGCATAGTTGGGATGGACAGTAGCTAGCGCATTGGTTTGATGGATGGACAGTAGCTAGCACATTGGTTTGATAGTAGCATAGTTGGGATTGACAGTAGCTAGCACATTGGTTTGATAGTAGCATAGTTGGGATGGACAGTAGCTAGCACATTGGTTTGATAGTAGCATAGTTGGGATGGACAGTAGCTAGCGCATTGGTTTGATAGTGGCATAGTTGGGATGGACAGTAGCTAGCGCATTGGTTTGATAGTAGCATAGTTGGGATGGACAGTAGCTAGCGCATTGGTTCGATAGTAGCATAGTTGGGATGGACAGTAGCTAGCGCATTGGTTTGATAGTAGCATAGTTGGGATGGACAGTAGCTGGCGCATTGGTTTGATAGCAGCATAGTTGGGATGGACAGTAGCTAGCACATTGGTTTGATAGTAGCATAGTTGGGATGGACAGTAGCTAGCACATTGGTTTGATGGATGGACAGTAGCTAGCACATTGGTTTGATAGTAGCATAGTTGGGATTGACAGTAGCTAGCACATTGGTTTGATAGTAGCATAGTTGGGATGGACAGTAGCTAGCACATTGGTTTGATAGTAGCATAGTTGGGATGGACAGTAGCTAGCGCATTGGTTTGATAGTAGCATAGTTGGGATGGACAGTAGCTAGCGCATTGGTTCGATAGTAGCATAGTTGGGATGGACAGTAGCTAGCGCATTGGTTTGATAGTAGCATAGTTGGGATGGACAGTAGCTAGCACATTGGTTTGATGGATGGACAGTAGCTAGCACATTGGTTTGATGGATGGACAGTAGCTAGCACATTGGTTTGATAGTAGCATAGTTGGGATGGACAGTAGCTAGCACATTGGTTTGATAGCAGCATAGTTGGGATGGACAGTAGCTAGCGCATTGGTTTGATAGTAGCATAGTTGGGATGGACAGTAGCTAGCGCATTGGTTTGATAGTAGCATAGTTGGGATGGACAGTAGCTAGGGCATTGGTTCGATAGTAGCATAGTTGGGATGGACAGTAGCTAGCGCATTGGTTTGATAGTAGCATAGATGGGATGGACAGTAGCTGGCACATTGGTTTGATAGCAGCATAGTTGGGATGGACAGTAGCTAGCACATTGGTTTGATAGCAGCATAGTTGGGATGGACAGTAGCTAGCGCATTGGTTTGATAGTAGCATAGTTGGGATGGACAGTAGCTAGCGCATTGGTTCGATAGTAGCATAGTTGGGATGGACAGTAGCTAGCGCATTGGTTTGATAGTAGCATAGTTGGGATGGACTGTAGCTAGCGCATTGGTTTGATAGTAGCATAGTTGGTATGGACAGTAGCTAGCGCATTGGTTTGACAGTAGCATAGTTGGGATGGACAGTAGCTAGCGCATTGGTTTGACAGTAGCATAGTTGGGATGGACAGTATCTAGCGCATTGGTTTGACAGTGGCATAGTTGGGAAAGACAGTAGCTAGCGCATTGGTTTGATAGTGGCATAGTTGGGATGGACAGTAGCTAGCACATTGGTTTGATAGTAGCATAGTTGGGATGGACAGTAGCTAGCGCATTGGTTTGATAGTAGCATAGTTGGGATGGACAGTAGCTAGCGCATTGGTTTGATAGTAGCATAATTGGGATGGACTGTAGCTAGCGCATTGGTTTCATAGTAGCATAGTTGGGATGGACAGTAGCTAGCGCATTGGTTTGATAGTAGCATAGTTGGGATGGACAGTAGCTAGCACATTGGTTTGATGGATGGACAGTAGCTAGCACATTGGTTTGATGGATGGACAGTAGCTAGCACATTGGTTTGATAGTAGCATAGTTGGGATGGACAGTAGCTAGCACATTGGTTTGATGGATGGACAGTAGCTAGCACATTGGTTTGATGGATGGACAGTAGCTAGCACATTGGTTTGATAGCAGCATAGTTGGGATGGACAGTAGCTAGCACATTGGTTTGATAGTAGCATAGTTGGGATGGACAGTAGCTAGCGCATTGGTTTGATAGTAGCATAGTTGGGATGGACAGTAGCTAGCACATTGGTTTGATGGATGGACAGTAGCTAGCACATTGGTTTGATAGTAGCATAGTTGGGATGGACAGTAGCTAGCACATTGGTTTGATAGCAGCATAGTTGGGATGGACAGTAGCTAGCACATTGGTTTGATAGTAGTATAGTTGGGATGGACAGTAGCTAGCGCATTGGTTTGACAGTAGCATAGTTGGGATGGACAGTAGCTAGCGCATTGGTTTGACAGTGGCATAGTTGGGATAGACAGTAGCTAGCGCATTGGTTTGATAGTGGCATAGTTGGGATGGACAGTAGCTAGCGCATTGGTTTGATAGTAGCATAGTTGGGATGGACAGTAGCTAGCACATTGGTTTGATGGATGGACAGTAGCTAGCACATTGGTTTGATGGATGGACAGTAGCTAGCACATTGGTTTGATAGTAGCATAGTTGGGATGGACAGTAGCTAGCACATTGGTTTGATAGCAGCATAGTTGGGATGGACAGTATCTAGCGCATTGGTTTGACAGTGGCATAGTTGGGAAAGACAGTAGCTAGCGCATTGGTTTGATAGTGGCATAGTTGGGATGGACAGTAGCTAGCACATTGGTTTGATAGTAGCATAGTTGGGATGGACAGTAGCTAGCGCATTGGTTTGATAGTAGCATAGTTGGGATGGACAGTAGCTAGCGCATTGGTTTGATAGTAGCATAGTTGGGATGGACTGTAGCTAGCGCATTGGTTTCATAGTAGCATAGTTGGGATGGACAGTAGCTAGCGCATTGGTTTGATAGTAGCATAGTTGGGATGGACAGTAGCTAGCACATTGGTTTGATGGATGGACAGTAGCTAGCACATTGGTTTGATGGATGGACAGTAGCTAGCACATTGGTTTGATAGTAGCATAGTTGGGATGGACAGTAGCTAGCACATTGGTTTGATGGATGGACAGTAGCTAGCACATTGGTTTGATGGATGGACAGTAGCTAGCACATTGGTTTGATAGCAGCATAGTTGGGATGGACAGTAGCTAGCACATTGGTTTGATAGTAGCATAGTTGGGATGGACAGTAGCTAGCGCATTGGTTTGATAGTAGCATAGTTGGGATGGACAGTAGCTAGCACATTGGTTTGATGGATGGACAGTAGCTAGCACATTGGTTTGATAGTAGCATAGTTGGGATGGACAGTAGCTAGCACATTGGTTTGATAGCAGCATAGTTGGGATGGACAGTAGCTAGCACATTGGTTTGATAGTAGTATAGTTGGGATGGACAGTAGCTAGCGCATTGGTTTGACAGTAGCATAGTTGGGATGGACAGTAGCTAGCGCATTGGTTTGACAGTGGCATAGTTGGGATAGACAGTAGCTAGCGCATTGGTTTGATAGTGGCATAGTTGGGATGGACAGTAGCTAGCGCATTGGTTTGATAGTAGCATAGTTGGGATGGACAGTAGCTAGCACATTGGTTTGATGGATGGACAGTAGCTAGCACATTGGTTTGATGGATGGACAGTAGCTAGCACATTGGTTTGATAGTAGCATAGTTGGGATGGACAGTAGCTAGCACATTGGTTTGATAGCAGCATAGTTGGGATGGACAGTAGCTAGCACATTGGTTTGATAGTAGTATAGTTGGGATGGACAGTAGCTAGCGCATTGGTTTGATAGTAGCATAGTTGGGATGGACAGTAGCTAGCGCATTGGTTTGATAGTAGCATAGTTGGGATGGACAGTAGCTAGCGCATTGGTTTGATAGTAGCATAGTTGGGATGGACTGTAGCTAGCGCATTGGTTTGATAGTAGCATAGTTGGAATGGGCAGTAGCTAGCGCATTGGTTTGACAGTTGCATAGTTGGGATGGACAGTAGCTAGCGCATTGGTTTGACAGTAGCATAGTTGGGATGGACAGTAGCTAGCGCATTGGTTTGATAGTAGCATAGTTGGGATGGACAGTAGCTAGCGCATTGGTTCGATAGTAGCATAGTTGTGATGGACAGTAGCTAGCGCATTGGTTTGATAGTAGCATAGTTGGGATGGACAGTAGCTAGCGCATTGGTTCGATAGTAGCATAGTTGGGATGGACAGTAGCTAGCGCATTGGTTTGATAGTAGCATAGTTGGGATGGACAGTAGCTAGCGCATTGGTTTGATAGTAGCATAGTTGGGATGGACAGTAGCTATTACATTGGTTTGATAGCATAGTTGGGATGGACAGTAGCTAGCGCATTGGTTTGATAGTAGCATAGTTGGGATGGACAGTAGCTAGCGCATTGGTTTGATAGTAGCATAGTTAGGATGGACTGTAGCTAGCGCATTGGTTTGATAGTAGCATAATTGGAATGGACAGTAGCTAGCGCATTGGTTTGACAGTAGCATAATTGGGATATACAGTAGCTAGCGCATTGGTTTGATAGTGGCATAGTTGGGATGGACAGTAGCTGGCGCATTGGTTTGATAGTGGCATAGTTGGGATGGACAGTAGCTAGCGCATTGGTTTGATGGATGGACAGTAGCTAGCACATTGGTTTGATAGTAGCATAGTTGGGATTGACAGTAGCTAGCACATTGGTTTGATAGTAGCATAGTTGGGATGGACAGTAGCTAGCACATTGGTTTGATAGTATCATAGTTGGAATGGACAGTAGCTAGCGCATTGGTTTGATAGTAGCATAGTTGGGATGGACAGTAGCTAGCGCATTGGTTTGATAGTAGCATAGTTGGGATGGACAGTAGCTAGCGCATTGGTTCGATAGTAGCATAGTTGGGATGGACAGTAGCTAGCGCATTGGTTTGATAGTAGCATAGTTGGGATGGACAGTAGCTGGCGCATTGGTTTGATAGCAGCATAGTTGGGATGGACAGTAGCTAGCACATTGGTTTGATAGTAGCATAGTTGGGATGGACAGTAGCTAGCACATTGGTTTGATGGATGGACAGTAGCTAGCACATTGGTTTGATAGTAGCATAGTTGGGATTGACAGTAGCTAGCACATTGGTTTGATAGTAGCATAGTTGGGATGGACAGTAGCTAGCACATTGGTTTGATAGTAGCATAGTTGGGATGGACAGTAGCTAGCGCATTGGTTTGATAGTAGCATAGTTGGGATGGACAGTAGCTAGCGCATTGGTTCGATAGTAGCATAGTTGGGATGGACAGTAGCTAGCGCATTGGTTTGATAGTAGCATAGTTGGGATTGACAGTAGCTGGCGCATTGGTTTGATAGCAGCATAGTTGGGATGGACAGAAGCTAGCACATTGGTTTGATAGCAGCATAGTTGGGATGGACAGTAGCTAGCGCATTGGTTTGATAGTAGCATAGTTGGGATGGACAGTAGCTAGCGCATTGGTTTGATAGTAGCATAGTTGGGATGGACAGTAGCTATTACATTGGTTTGATAGCATAGTTGGGATGGACAGTAGCTAGCGCATTGGTTTGATAGTAGCATAGTTGGGATGGACAGTAGCTAGCGCATTGGTTTGATAGTAGCATAGTTAGGATGGACTGTAGCTAGCGCATTGGTTTGATAGTAGCATAATTGGAATGGACAGTAGCTAGCGCATTGGTTTGACAGTAGCATAATTGGGATATACAGTAGCTAGCGCATTGGTTTGATAGTGGCATAGTTGGGATGGACAGTAGCTGGCGCATTGGTTTGATAGTGGCATAGTTGGGATGGACAGTAGCTAGCGCATTGGTTTGATGGATGGACAGTAGCTAGCACATTGGTTTGATAGTAGCATAGTTGGGATTGACAGTAGCTAGCACATTGGTTTGATAGTAGCATAGTTGGGATGGACAGTAGCTAGCACATTGGTTTGATAGTAGCATAGTTGGGATGGACAGTAGCTAGCGCATTGGTTTGATAGTAGCATAGTTGGGATGGACAGTAGCTAGCGCATTGGTTTGATAGTAGCATAGTTGGGATGGACAGTAGCTAGCGCATTGGTTCGATAGTAGCATAGTTGGGATGGACAGTAGCTAGCGCATTGGTTTGATAGTAGCATAGTTGGGATGGACAGTAGCTGGCGCATTGGTTTGATAGCAGCATAGTTGGGATGGACAGTAGCTAGCACATTGGTTTGATAGTAGCATAGTTGGGATGGACAGTAGCTAGCACATTGGTTTGATGGATGGACAGTAGCTAGCACATTGGTTTGATAGTAGCATAGTTGGGATTGACAGTAGCTAGCACATTGGTTTGATAGTAGCATAGTTGGGATGGACAGTAGCTAGCACATTGGTTTGATAGTAGCATAGTTGGGATGGACAGTAGCTAGCGCATTGGTTTGATAGTAGCATAGTTGGGATGGACAGTAGCTAGCGCATTGGTTCGATAGTAGCATAGTTGGGATGGACAGTAGCTAGCGCATTGGTTTGATAGTAGCATAGTTGGGATTGACAGTAGCTGGCGCATTGGTTTGATAGCAGCATAGTTGGGATGGACAGTAGCTAGCACATTGGTTTGATAGCAGCATAGTTGGGATGGACAGTAGCTAGCGCATTGGTTTGATAGTAGCATAGTTGGGATGGACAGTAGCTAGGGCATTGGTTCGATAGTAGCATAGTTGGGATGGACAGTAGCTAGCGCATTGGTTTGATCGTAGCATAGATGGGATGGACAGTAGCTAGCGCATTGGTTTGATAGTAGCATAGTTGGGATGGACTGTAGCTAGCGCATTGGTTTGATAGTAGCATAGTTGGGATGGACAGTAGCTAGCGCATTGGTTCGATAGTAGCATAGTTGGGATGGACAGTAGCTAGCGCATTGGTTTGATAGTAGCATAGTTGGGATGGACTGTAGCTAGCGCATTGGTTTGATAGTAGCATAGTTGGTATGGACAGTAGCTAGCGCATTGGTTTGACAGTAGCATAGTTGGGATGGACAGTAGCTAGCGCATTGGTTTGACAGTAGCATAGTTGGGATGGACAGTATCTAGCGCATTGGTTTGACAGTGGCATAGTTGGGAAAGACAGTAGCTAGCGCATTGGTTTGATAGTGGCATAGTTGGGATGGACAGTAGCTAGCACATTGGTTTGATAGTAGCATAGTTGGGATGGACAGTAGCTAGCGCATTGGTTTGATAGTAGCATAGTTGGGATGGACTGTAGCTAGCGCATTGGTTTCATAGTAGCATAGTTGGGATGGACAGTAGCTAGCGCATTGGTTTGATAGTAGCATAGTTGGGATGGACAGTAGCTAGCACATTGGTTTGATGGATGGACAGTAGCTAGCACATTGGTTTGATGGATGGACAGTAGCTAGCACATTGGTTTGATAGTAGCATAGTTGGGATGGACAGTAGCTAGCACATTGGTTTGATAGCAGCATAGTTGGGATGGACAGTAGCTAGCACATTGGTTTGATAGTAGTATAGTTGGGATGGACAGTAGCTAGCGCATTGGTTTGATAGTAGCATAGTTGGGATGGACAGTAGCTAGCGCATTGGTTTGATAGTAGCATAGTTGGGATGGACAGTAGCTAGCGCATTGGTTTAAGTGTAGCATAGTTGGGATGGACTGTAGCTAGCGCATTGGTTTGATAGTAGCATAGTTGGAATGGACAGTAGCTAGCGCATTGGTTTGACAGTAGCATAGTTGGGATGGACAGTAGCTAGCGCATTGGTTTGACAGTAGCATAGTTGGGATGGACAGTAGCTAGCGCATTGGTTTGACAGTGGCATAGTTGGGATAGACAGTAGCTAGCGCATTGGTTTGATAGTGGCATAGTTGGGATGGACAGTAGCTAGCGCATTGGTTTGATAGTAGCATAGTTGGGATGGACAGTAGCTAGCACATTGGTTTGATGGATGGACAGTAGCTAGCACATTGGTTTGATGGATGGACAGTAGCTAGCACATTGGTTTGATAGTAGCATAGTTGGGATGGACAGTAGCTAGCACATTGGTTTGATGGATGGACAATAGCTAGCACATTGGTTTGATAGTAGCATAGTTGGGATGGACAGTAGCTAGCGCATTGGTTTGATAGTAGCATAGTTGGGATGGACTGTAGCTAGCGCATTGGTTTCATAGTAGCATAGTTGGGATGTACAGTAGCTAGCGCATTGGTTTGATAGTAGCATAGTTGGGATGGACAGTAGCTAGCACATTGGTTTGATGGATGGACAGTAGCTAGCACATTGGTTTGATAGTAGCATAGTTGGGATGGACAGTAGCTAGCACATTGGTTTGATAGCAGCATAGTTGGTATGGACAGTAGCTAGCGCATTGGTTTGACAGTAGCATAGTTGGGATGGACAGTAGCTAGCGCATTGGTTTGACAGTAGCATAGTTGGGATGGACAGTATCTAGCGCATTGGTTTGACAGTGGCATAGTTGGGAAAGACAGTAGCTAGCGCATTGGTTTGATAGTGGCATAGTTGGGATGGACAGTAGCTAGCACATTGGTTTGATAGTAGCATAGTTGGGATGGACAGTAGCTAGCGCATTGGTTTGATAGTAGCATAGTTGGGATGGACAGTAGCTAGCGCATTGGTTTGATAGTAGCATAGTTGGGATGGACTGTAGCTAGCGCATTGGTTTCATAGTAGCATAGTTGGGATGGACAGTAGCTAGCGCATTGGTTTGATAGTAGCATAGTTGGGATGGACAGTAGCTAGCACATTGGTTTGATGGATGGACAGTAGCTAGCACATTGGTTTGATGGATGGACAGTAGCTAGCACATTGGTTTGATAGTAGCATAGTTGGGATGGACAGTAGCTAGCACATTGGTTTGATAGCAGCATAGTTGGGATGGACAGTAGCTAGCACATTGGTTTGATAGTAGTATAGTTGGGATGGACAGTAGCTAGCGCATTGGTTTGATAGTAGCATAGTTGGGATGGACAGTAGCTAGCGCATTGGTTTGATAGTAGCATAGTTGGGATGGACAGTAGCTAGCGCATTGGTTTAAGTGTAGCATAGTTGGGATGGACTGTAGCTAGCGCATTGGTTTGATAGTAGCATAGTTGGAATGGACAGTAGCTAGCGCATTGGTTTGACAGTAGCATAGTTGGGATGGACAGTAGCTAGCGCATTGGTTTGACAGTAGCATAGTTGGGATGGACAGTAGCTAGCGCATTGGTTTGACAGTGGCATAGTTGGGATAGACAGTAGCTAGCGCATTGGTTTGATAGTGGCATAGTTGGGATGGACAGTAGCTAGCACATTGGTTTGATAGTAGCATAGTTGGGATGGACAGTAGCTAGCGCATTGGTTTGATAGTAGCATAGTTGGGATGGACTGTAGCTAGCGCATTGGTTTCATAGTAGCATAGTTGGGATGGACAGTAGCTAGCGCATTGGTTTGATAGTAGCATAGTTGGGATGGACAGTAGCTAGCACATTGGTTTGATGGATGGACAGTAGCTAGCACATTGGTTTGATGGATGGACAGTAGCTAGCACATTGGTTTGATAGTAGCATAGTTGGGATGGACAGTAGCTAGCACATTGGTTTGATGGATGGACAGTAGCTAGCACATTGGTTTGATGGATGGACAGTAGCTAGCACATTGGTTTGATAGCAGCATAGTTGGGATGGACAGTAGCTAGCACATTGGTTTGATAGCAGCATAGTTGGGATGGACAGTAGCTAGCACATTGGTTTGATAGTAGTATAGTTGGGATGGACAGTAGCTAGCGCATTGGTTTGACAGTAGCATAGTTGTGATGGACAGTAGCTAGCGCATTGGTTTGACAGTGGCATAGTTGGGATAGACAGTAGCTAGCGCATTGGTTTGATAGTGGCATAGTTGGGATGGACAGTAGCTAGCGCATTGGTTTGATAGTAGCATAGTTGGGATGGACAGTAGCTAGCACATTGGTTTGATGGATGGACAGTAGCTAGCACATTGGTTTGATGGATGGACAGTAGCTAGCACATTGGTTTGATAGTAGCATAGTTGGGATGGACAGTAGCTAGCACATTGGTTTGATAGCAGCATAGTTGGGATGGACAGTAGCTAGCACATTGGTTTGATAGTAGTATAGTTGGGATGGACAGTAGCTAGCGCATTGGTTTGATAGTAGCATAGTTGGGATGGACAGTAGCTAGCGCATTGGTTTGATAGTAGCATAGTTGGGATGGACAGTAGCTAGCGCATTGGTTTGATAGTAGCATAGTTGGGATGGACTGTAGCTAGCGCATTGGTTTGATAGTAGCATAGTTGGAATGGACAGTAGCTAGCGCATTGGTTTGACAGTAGCATAGTTGGGATGGACAGTAGCTAGCGCATTGGTTTGACAGTAGCATAGTTGGGATGGACAGTAGCTAGCGCATTGGTTTGACAGTGGCATAGTTGGGATGGACAGTAGCTAGCGCATTGGTTTGATAGTAGCATAGTTGGGATGGAAAGTAGCTAGCGCATTGGTTCGATAGTAGCATAGTTGGGATAGACAGTAGCTAGCGCATTGGTTTGATAGTAGCATAGCTGGGATGGACAGTAGCTAGCGCATTGGTTTGATAGTAGCATAGTTGGGATGGACAGTAGCTATTACATTGGTTTGATAGCATAGTTGGGATGGACAGTAGCTAGCGCATTGGTTTGATAGTAGCATAGTTGGGATGGACAGTAGCTAGCCCATTGGTTTGATAGCAGCATAGTTGGTATGGACAGTAGCTAGCGCATTGGTTTGACAGTAGCATAGTTGGGATGGACAGTAGCTAGCGCATTGGTTTGACAGTAGCATAGTTGGGATGGACAGTATCTAGCGCATTGGTTTGACAGTGGCATAGTTGGGAAAGACAGTAGCTAGCGCATTGGTTTGATAGTGGCATAGTTGGGATGGACAGTAGCTAGCACATTGGTTTGATAGTAGCATAGTTGGGATGGACAGTAGCTAGCGCATTGGTTTGATAGTAGCATAGTTGGGATGGACAGTAGCTAGCGCATTGGTTTGATAGTAGCATAGTTGGGATGGACTGTAGCTAGCGCATTGGTTTCATAGTAGCATAGTTGGGATGGACAGTAGCTAGCGCATTGGTTTGATAGTAGCATAGTTGGGATGGACAGTAGCTAGCACATTGGTTTGATGGATGGACAGTAGCTAGCACATTGGTTTGATGGATGGACAGTAGCTAGCACATTGGTTTGATAGTAGCATAGTTGGGATGGACAGTAGCTAGCACATTGGTTTGATAGCAGCATAGTTGGGATGGACAGTAGCTAGCACATTGGTTTGATAGTAGTATAGTTGGGATGGACAGTAGCTAGCGCATTGGTTTGATAGTAGCATAGTTGGGATGGACAGTAGCTAGCGCATTGGTTTGATAGTAGCATAGTTGGGATGGACAGTAGCTAGCGCATTGGTTTAAGTGTAGCATAGTTGGGATGGACTGTAGCTAGCGCATTGGTTTGATAGTAGCATAGTTGGAATGGACAGTAGCTAGCGCATTGGTTTGACAGTAGCATAGTTGGGATGGACAGTAGCTAGCGCATTGGTTTGACAGTAGCATAGTTGGGATGGACAGTAGCTAGCGCATTGGTTTGACAGTGGCATAGTTGGGATAGACAGTAGCTAGCGCATTGGTTTGATAGTGGCATAGTTGGGATGGACAGTAGCTAGCACATTGGTTTGATAGTAGCATAGTTGGGATGGACAGTAGCTAGCGCATTGGTTTGATAGTAGCATAGTTGGGATGGACTGTAGCTAGCGCATTGGTTTCATAGTAGCATAGTTGGGATGGACAGTAGCTAGCGCATTGGTTTGATAGTAGCATAGTTGGGATGGACAGTAGCTAGCACATTGGTTTGATGGATGGACAGTAGCTAGCACATTGGTTTGATGGATGGACAGTAGCTAGCACATTGGTTTGATAGTAGCATAGTTGGGATGGACAGTAGCTAGCACATTGGTTTGATGGATGGACAGTAGCTAGCACATTGGTTTGATGGATGGACAGTAGCTAGCACATTGGTTTGATAGCAGCATAGTTGGGATGGACAGTAGCTAGCACATTGGTTTGATAGTAGCATAGTTGGGATGGACAGTAGCTAGCGCATTGGTTTGATAGTAGCATAGTTGGGATGGACAGTAGCTAGCACATTGGTTTGATGGATGGACAGTAGCTAGCACATTGGTTTGATAGTAGCATAGTTGGGATGGACAGTAGCTAGCACATTGGTTTGATAGCAGCATAGTTGGGATAGACAGTAGCTAGCACATTGGTTTGATAGTAGTATAGTTGGGATGGACAGTAGCTAGCGCATTGGTTTGACAGTAGCATAGTTGGGATGGACAGTAGCTAGCGCATTGGTTTGACAGTGGCATAGTTGGGATAGACAGTAGCTAGCGCATTGGTTTGATAGTGGCATAGTTGGGATGGACAGTAGCTAGCGCATTGGTTTGATAGTAGCATAGTTGGGATGGACAGTAGCTAGCACATTGGTTTGATGGATGGACAGTAGCTAGCACATTGGTTTGATGGATGGACAGTAGCTAGCACATTGGTTTGATAGTAGCATAGTTGGGATGGACAGTAGCTAGCACATTGGTTTGATAGCAGCATAGTTGGGATGGACAGTAGCTAGCACATTGGTTTGATAGTAGTATAGTTGGGATGGACAGTAGCTAGCGCATTGGTTTGATAGTAGCATAGTTGGGATGGACAGTAGCTAGCGCATTGGTTTGATAGTAGCATAGTTGGGATGGACAGTAGCTAGCGCATTGGTTTGATAGTAGCATAGTTGGGATGGACTGTAGCTAGCGCATTGGTTTGATAGTAGCATAGTTGGAATGGACAGTAGCTAGCGCATTGGTTTGACAGTAGCATAGTTGGGATGGACAGTAGCTAGCGCATTGGTTTGACAGTAGCATAGTTGGGATGGACAGTAGCTAGCGCATTGGTTTGACAGTGGCATAGTTGGGATGGACAGTAGCTAGCGCATTGGTTTGATAGTAGCATAGTTGGGATGGAAAGTAGCTAGCGCATTGGTTCGATAGTAGCATAGTTGGGATAGACAGTAGCTAGCGCATTGGTTTGATAGTAGCATAGCTGGGATGGACAGTAGCTAGCGCATTGGTTTGATAGTAGCATAGTTGGGATGGACAGTAGCTATTACATTGGTTTGATAGCATAGTTGGGATGGACAGTAGCTAGCGCATTGGTTTGATAGTAGCATAGTTGGGATGGACAGTAGCTAGCGCATTGGTTTGATAGTAGCATAGTTGGGATGGACTGTAGCTAGCGCATTGGTTTGATAGTAGCATAATTGGAATGGACAGTAGCTAGCGCATTGGTTTGACAGTAGCATAATTGGGATATACAGTAGCTAGCGCATTGGTTTGATAGTGGCATAGTTGGGATGGACAGTAGCTAGCGCATTGGTTTGATAGTAGCATAGTTGGGATGGACAGTAGCTAGCGCATTGGTTCGATAGTAGCATAGTTGGGATGGACAGTAGCTAGCGCATTGGTTTGATAGTAGCATAGTTGGGATGGACAGTAGCTAGCGCATTGGTTTGATAGTAGCATAGTTGGGATGGACAGTAGCTATTACATTGGTTTGATAGCATAGTTGGGATGGACAGTAGCTAGCGCATTGGTTTGATAGTAGCATAGTTGGGATGGACAGTAGCTAGCGCATTGGTTTGATAGTAGCATAGTTAGGATGGACTGTAGCTAGCGCATTGGTTTGATAGTAGCATAATTGGAATGGACAGTAGCTAGCGCATTGGTTTGACAGTAGCATAATTGGGATATACAGTAGCTAGCGCATTGGTTTGATAGTGGCATAGTTGGGATGGACAGTAGCTGGCGCATTGGTTTGATAGTGGCATAGTTGGGATGGACAGTAGCTAGCGCATTGGTTTGATGGATGGACAGTAGCTAGCACATTGGTTTGATAGTAGCATAGTTGGGATTGACAGTAGCTAGCACATTGGTTTGATAGTAGCATAGTTGGGATGGACAGTAGCTAGCACATTGGTTTGATAGTAGCATAGTTGGGATGGACAGTAGCTAGCGCATTGGTTTGATAGTAGCATAGTTGGGATGGACAGTAGCTAGCGCATTGGTTTGATAGTAGCATAGTTGGGATGGACAGTAGCTAGCGCATTGGTTCGATAGTAGCATAGTTGGGATGGACAGTAGCTAGCGCATTGGTTTGATAGTAGCATAGTTGGGATGGACAGTAGCTGGCGCATTGGTTTGATAGCAGCATAGTTGGGATGGACAGTAGCTAGCACATTGGTTTGATAGTAGCATAGTTGGGATGGACAGTAGCTAGCACATTGGTTTGATGGATGGACAGTAGCTAGCACATTGGTTTGATAGTAGCATAGTTGGGATTGACAGTAGCTAGCACATTGGTTTGATAGTAGCATAGTTGGGATGGACAGTAGCTAGCACATTGGTTTGATAGTAGCATAGTTGGGATGGACAGTAGCTAGCGCATTGGTTTGATAGTAGCATAGTTGGGATGGACAGTAGCTAGCACATTGGTTCGATAGTAGCATAGTTGGGATGGACAGTAGCTAGCGCATTGGTTTGATAGTAGCATAGTTGGGATTGACAGTAGCTGGCGCATTGGTTTGATAGCAGCATAGTTGGGATGGACAGTAGCTAGCACATTGGTTTGATAGCAGCATAGTTGGGATGGACAGTAGCTAGCGCATTGGTTTGATAGTAGCATAGTTGGGATGGACAGTAGCTAGGGCATTGGTTCGATAGTAGCATAGTTGGGATGGACAGTAGCTAGCGCATTGGTTTGATAGTAGCATAGATGGGATGGACAGTAGCTAGCGCATTGGTTTGATAGTAGCATAGTTGGGATGGACTGTAGCTAGCGCATTGGTTTGATAGTAGCATAGTTGGAATGGACAGTAGCTAGCGCATTGGTTTGACAGTAGCATAGTTGGGATGGACAGTAGCTAGCACATTGGTTTGATAGCAGCATAGTTGGGATGGACAGTAGCTAGCGCATTGGTTTGATAGAAGCATAGTTGGGATGGACAGTAGCTAGCGCATTGGTTTGATAGTAGCATAGTTGGGATGGACTGTAGCTAGCGCATTGGTTTCATAGTAGCATAGTTGGGATGGACAGTAGCTAGCGCATTGGTTTGATAGTAGCATAGTTGGGATGGACAGTAGCTAGCACATTGGTTTGATGGATGGACAGTAGCTAGCACATTGGTTTGATGGATGGACAGTAGCTAGCACATTGGTTTGATAGTAGCATAGTTGGGATGGACAGTAGCTAGCACATTGGTTTGATAGCAGCATAGTTGGGATGGACAGTAGCTAGCACATTGGTTTGATAGTAGTATAGTTGGGATGGACAGTAGCTAGCGCATTGGTTTGATAGTAGCATAGTTGGGATGGACAGTAGCTAGCGCATTGGTTTGATAGTAGCATAGTTGGGATGGACAGTAGCTAGCGCATTGGTTTAAGTGTAGCATAGTTGGGATGGACTGTAGCTAGCGCATTGGTTTGATAGTAGCATAGTTGGAATGGACAGTAGCTAGCGCATTGGTTTGACAGTAGCATAGTTGGGATGGACAGTAGCTAGCGCATTGGTTTGACAGTAGCATAGTTGGGATGGACAGTAGCTAGCGCATTGGTTTGACAGTGGCATAGTTGGGATAGACAGTAGCTAGCGCATTGGTTTGATAGTGGCATAGTTGGGATGGACAGTAGCTAGCACATTGGTTTGATAGTAGCATAGTTGGGATGGACAGTAGCTAGCGCATTGGTTTGATAGTAGCATAGTTGGGATGGACTGTAGCTAGCGCATTGGTTTCATAGTAGCATAGTTGGGATGGACAGTAGCTAGCGCATTGGTTTGATAGTAGCATAGTTGGGATGGACAGTAGCTAGCACATTGGTTTGATGGATGGACAGTAGCTAGCACATTGGTTTGATGGATGGACAGTAGCTAGCACATTGGTTTGATAGTAGCATAGTTGGGATGGACAGTAGCTAGCACATTGGTTTGATGGATGGACAGTAGCTAGCACATTGGTTTGATGGATGGACAGTAGCTAGCACATTGGTTTGATAGCAGCATAGTTGGGATGGACAGTAGCTAGCACATTGGTTTGATAGTAGCATAGTTGGGATGGACAGTAGCTAGCGCATTGGTTTGATAGTAGCATAGTTGGGATGGACAGTAGCTAGCACATTGGTTTGATGGATGGACAGTAGCTAGCACATTGGTTTGATAGTAGCATAGTTGGGATGGACAGTAGCTAGCACATTGGTTTGATAGCAGCATAGTTGGGATGGACAGTAGCTAGCACATTGGTTTGATAGTAGTATAGTTGGGATGGACAGTAGCTAGCGCATTGGTTTGACAGTAGCATAGTTGGGATGGACAGTAGCTAGCGCATTGGTTTGACAGTGGCATAGTTGGGATAGACAGTAGCTAGCGCATTGGTTTGATAGTGGCATAGTTGGGATGGACAGTAGCTAGCGCATTGGTTTGATAGTAGCATAGTTGGGATGGACAGTAGCTAGCACATTGGTTTGATGGATGGACAGTAGCTAGCACATTGGTTTGATGGATGGACAGTAGCTAGCACATTGGTTTGATAGTAGCATAGTTGGGATGGACAGTAGCTAGCACATTGGTTTGATAGCAGCATAGTTGGGATGGACAGTAGCTAGCACATTGGTTTGATAGTAGTATAGTTGGGATGGACAGTAGCTAGCGCATTGGTTTGATAGTAGCATAGTTGGGATGGACAGTAGCTAGCGCATTGGTTTGATAGTAGCATAGTTGGGATGGACAGTAGCTAGCGCATTGGTTTGATAGTAGCATAGTTGGGATGGACTGTAGCTAGCGCATTGGTTTGATAGTAGCATAGTTGGAATGGACAGTAGCTAGCGCATTGGTTTGACAGTAGCATAGTTGGGATGGACAGTAGCTAGCGCATTGGTTTGACAGTAGCATAGTTGGGATGGACAGTAGCTAGCGCATTGGTTTGACAGTGGCATAGTTGGGATGGACAGTAGCTAGCGCATTGGTTTGATAGTAGCATAGTTGGGATGGAAAGTAGCTAGCGCATTGGTTCGATAGTAGCATAGTTGGGATAGACAGTAGCTAGCGCATTGGTTTGATAGTAGCATAGCTGGGATGGACAGTAGCTAGCGCATTGGTTTGATAGTAGCATAGTTGGGATGGACAGTAGCTATTACATTGGTTTGATAGCATAGTTGGGATGGACAGTAGCTAGCGCATTGGTTTGATAGTAGCATAGTTGGGATGGACAGTAGCTAGCACATTGGTTTGATAGCAGCATAGTTGGTATGGACAGTAGCTAGCGCATTGGTTTGACAGTAGCATAGTTGGGATGGACAGTAGCTAGCGCATTGGTTTGACAGTAGCATAGTTGGGATGGACAGTATCTAGCGCATTGGTTTGACAGTGGCATAGTTGGGAAAGACAGTAGCTAGCGCATTGGTTTGATAGTGGCATAGTTGGGATGGACAGTAGCTAGCACATTGGTTTGATAGTAGCATAGTTGGGATGGACAGTAGCTAGCGCATTGGTTTGATAGTAGCATAGTTGGGATGGACAGTAGCTAGCGCATTGGTTTGATAGTAGCATAGTTGGGATGGACTGTAGCTAGCGCATTGGTTTCATAGTAGCATAGTTGGGATGGACAGTAGCTAGCGCATTGGTTTGATAGTAGCATAGTTGGGATGGACAGTAGCTAGCACATTGGTTTGATGGATGGACAGTAGCTAGCACATTGGTTTGATGGATGGACAGTAGCTAGCACATTGGTTTGATAGTAGCATAGTTGGGATGGACAGTAGCTAGCACATTGGTTTGATAGCAGCATAGTTGGGATGGACAGTAGCTAGCACATTGGTTTGATAGTAGTATAGTTGGGATGGACAGTAGCTAGCGCATTGGTTTGATAGTAGCATAGTTGGGATGGACAGTAGCTAGCGCATTGGTTTGATAGTAGCATAGTTGGGATGGACAGTAGCTAGCGCATTGGTTTAAGTGTAGCATAGTTGGGATGGACTGTAGCTAGCGCATTGGTTTGATAGTAGCATAGTTGGAATGGACAGTAGCTAGCGCATTGGTTTGACAGTAGCATAGTTGGGATGGACAGTAGCTAGCGCATTGGTTTGACAGTAGCATAGTTGGGATGGACAGTAGCTAGCGCATTGGTTTGACAGTGGCATAGTTGGGATAGACAGTAGCTAGCGCATTGGTTTGATAGTGGCATAGTTGGGATGGACAGTAGCTAGCACATTGGTTTGATAGTAGCATAGTTGGGATGGACAGTAGCTAGCGCATTGGTTTGATAGTAGCATAGTTGGGATGGACTGTAGCTAGCGCATTGGTTTCATAGTAGCATAGTTGGGATGGACAGTAGCTAGCGCATTGGTTTGATAGTAGCATAGTTGGGATGGACAGTAGCTAGCACATTGGTTTGATGGATGGACAGTAGCTAGCACATTGGTTTGATGGATGGACAGTAGCTAGCACATTGGTTTGATAGTAGCATAGTTGGGATGGACAGTAGCTAGCACATTGGTTTGATGGATGGACAGTAGCTAGCACATTGGTTTGATGGATGGACAGTAGCTAGCACATTGGTTTGATAGCAGCATAGTTGGGATGGACAGTAGCTAGCACATTGGTTTGATAGTAGCATAGTTGGGATGGACAGTAGCTAGCGCATTGGTTTGATAGTAGCATAGTTGGGATGGACAGTAGCTAGCACATTGGTTTGATGGATGGACAGTAGCTAGCACATTGGTTTGATAGTAGCATAGTTGGGATGGACAGTAGCTAGCACATTGGTTTGATAGCAGCATAGTTGGGATAGACAGTAGCTAGCACATTGGTTTGATAGTAGTATAGTTGGGATGGACAGTAGCTAGCGCATTGGTTTGACAGTAGCATAGTTGGGATGGACAGTAGCTAGCGCATTGGTTTGACAGTGGCATAGTTGGGATAGACAGTAGCTAGCGCATTGGTTTGATAGTGGCATAGTTGGGATGGACAGTAGCTAGCGCATTGGTTTGATAGTAGCATAGTTGGGATGGACAGTAGCTAGCACATTGGTTTGATGGATGGACAGTAGCTAGCACATTGGTTTGATGGATGGACAGTAGCTAGCACATTGGTTTGATAGTAGCATAGTTGGGATGGACAGTAGCTAGCACATTGGTTTGATAGCAGCATAGTTGGGATGGACAGTAGCTAGCACATTGGTTTGATAGTAGTATAGTTGGGATGGACAGTAGCTAGCGCATTGGTTTGATAGTAGCATAGTTGGGATGGACAGTAGCTAGCGCATTGGTTTGATAGTAGCATAGTTGGGATGGACAGTAGCTAGCGCATTGGTTTGATAGTAGCATAGTTGGGATGGACTGTAGCTAGCGCATTGGTTTGATAGTAGCATAGTTGGAATGGACAGTAGCTAGCGCATTGGTTTGACAGTAGCATAGTTGGGATGGACAGTAGCTAGCGCATTGGTTTGACAGTAGCATAGTTGGGATGGACAGTAGCTAGCGCATTGGTTTGACAGTGGCATAGTTGGGATGGACAGTAGCTAGCGCATTGGTTTGATAGTAGCATAGTTGGGATGGAAAGTAGCTAGCGCATTGGTTCGATAGTAGCATAGTTGGGATAGACAGTAGCTAGCGCATTGGTTTGATAGTAGCATAGCTGGGATGGACAGTAGCTAGCGCATTGGTTTGATAGTAGCATAGTTGGGATGGACAGTAGCTATTACATTGGTTTGATAGCATAGTTGGGATGGACAGTAGCTAGCGCATTGGTTTGATAGTAGCATAGTTGGGATGGACAGTAGCTAGCGCATTGGTTTGATAGTAGCATAGTTGGGATGGACTGTAGCTAGCGCATTGGTTTGATAGTAGCATAATTGGAATGGACAGTAGCTAGCGCATTGGTTTGACAGTAGCATAATTGGGATATACAGTAGCTAGCGCATTGGTTTGATAGTGGCATAGTTGGGATGGACAGTAGCTAGCGCATTGGTTTGATAGTAGCATAGTTGGGATGGACAGTAGCTAGCGCATTGGTTCGATAGTAGCATAGTTGGGATGGACAGTAGCTAGCGCATTGGTTTGATAGTAGCATAGTTGGGATGGACAGTAGCTAGCGCATTGGTTTGATAGTAGCATAGTTGGGATGGACAGTAGCTATTACATTGGTTTGATAGCATAGTTGGGATGGACAGTAGCTAGCGCATTGGTTTGATAGTAGCATATATGGGATGGACAGTAGCTAGCGCATTGGTTTGATAGTAGCATAGTTAGGATGGACTGTAGCTAGCGCATTGGTTTGATAGTAGCATAATTGGAATGGACAGTAGCTAGCGCATTGGTTTGACAGTAGCATAATTGGGATATACAGTAGCTAGCGCATTGGTTTGATAGTGGCATAGTTGGGATGGACAGTAGCTGGCGCATTGGTTTGATAGTGGCATAGTTGGGATGGACAGTAGCTAGCGCATTGGTTTGATGGATGGACAGTAGCTAGCACATTGGTTTGATAGTAGCATAGTTGGGATTGACAGTAGCTAGCACATTGGTTTGATAGTAGCATAGTTGGGATGGACAGTAGCTAGCACATTGGTTTGATAGTAGCATAGTTGGGATGGACAGTAGCTAGCGCATTGGTTTGATAGTAGCATAGTTGGGATGGACAGTAGCTAGCGCATTGGTTTGATAGTAGCATAGTTGGGATGGACAGTAGCTAGCGCATTGGTTCGATAGTAGCATAGTTGGGATGGACAGTAGCTAGCGCATTGGTTTGATAGTAGCATAGTTGGGATGGACAGTAGCTGGCGCATTGGTTTGATAGCAGCATAGTTGGGATGGACAGTAGCTAGCACATTGGTTTGATAGTAGCATAGTTGGGATGGACAGTAGCTAGCACATTGGTTTGATGGATGGACAGTAGCTAGCACATTGGTTTGATAGTAGCATAGTTGGGATTGACAGTAGCTAGCACATTGGTTTGATAGTAGCATAGTTGGGATGGACAGTAGCTAGCACATTGGTTTGATAGTAGCATAGTTGGGATGGACAGTAGCTAGCGCATTGGTTTGATAGTAGCATAGTTGGGATGGACAGTAGCTAGCACATTGGTTCGATAGTAGCATAGTTGGGATGGACAGTAGCTAGCGCATTGGTTTGATAGTAGCATAGTTGGGATTGACAGTAGCTGGCGCATTGGTTTGATAGCAGCATAGTTGGGATGGACAGTAGCTAGCACATTGGTTTGATAGCAGCATAGTTGGGATGGACAGTAGCTAGCGCATTGGTTTGATAGTAGCATAGTTGGGATGGACAGTAGCTAGGGCATTGGTTCGATAGTAGCATAGTTGGGATGGACAGTAGCTAGCGCATTGGTTTGATAGTAGCATAGATGGGATGGACAGTAGCTAGCGCATTGGTTTGATAGTAGCATAGTTGGGATGGACTGTAGCTAGCGCATTGGTTTGATAGTAGCATAGTTGGAATGGACAGTAGCTAGCGCATTGGTTTGACAGTAGCATAGTTGGGATGGACAGTAGCTAGCACATTGGTTTGATAGCAGCATAGTTGGGATGGACAGTAGCTAGCGCATTGGTTTGATAGAAGCATAGTTGGGATGGACAGTAGCTAGCGCATTGGTTTGATAGTAGCATAGTTGGGATGGACAGTAGCTAGGGCATTGGTTCGATAGTAGCATAGTTGGGATGGACAGTAGCTAGCGCATTGGTTTGATAGTAGCATAGATGGGATGGACAGTAGCTGGCGCATTGGTTTGATAGCAGCATAGTTGGGATGGACAATAGCTAGCACATTGGTTTGATAGCAGCATAGTTGGGATGGACAGTAGCTAGCGCATTGGTTTGATAGTAGCATAGTTGGGATGGACAGTAGCTAGCGCATTGGTTCGATAGTAGCATAGTTGGGATGGACAGTAGCTAGCGCATTGGTTTGATAGTAGCATAGTTGGGATGGACTGTAGCTAGCGCATTGGTTTGATAGTAGCATAGTTGGTATGGACAGTAGCTAGCGCATTGGTTTGATGGATGGACAGTAGCTAGCACATTGGTTTGATAGTAGCATAGTTGGGATTGACAGTAGCTAGCACATTGGTTTGATAGTAGCATAGTTGGGATGGACAGTAGCTAGCACATTGGTTTGATAGTAGCATAGTTGGGATGGACAGTAGCTAGCGCATTGGTTTGATAGTAGCATAGTTGGGATGGACAGTAGCTAGCGCATTGGTTTGATAGTAGCATAGTTGGGATGGACAGTAGCTAGCGCATTGGTTCGATAGTAGCATAGTTGGGATGGACAGTAGCTAGCGCATTGGTTTGATAGTAGCATAGTTGGGATGGACAGTAGCTGGCGCATTGGTTTGATAGCAGCATAGTTGGGATGGACAGTAGCTAGCACATTGGTTTGATAGTAGCATAGTTGGGATGGACAGTAGCTAGCACATTGGTTTGATGGATGGACAGTAGCTAGCACATTGGTTTGATAGTAGCATAGTTGGGATTGACAGTAGCTAGCACATTGGTTTGATAGTAGCATAGTTGGGATGGACAGTAGCTAGCACATTGGTTTGATAGTAGCATAGTTGGGATGGACAGTAGCTAGCGCATTGGTTTGATAGTAGCATAGTTGGGATGGACAGTAGCTAGCACATTGGTTCGATAGTAGCATAGTTGGGATGGACAGTAGCTAGCGCATTGGTTTGATAGTAGCATAGTTGGGATTGACAGTAGCTGGCGCATTGGTTTGATAGCAGCATAGTTGGGATGGACAGTAGCTAGCACATTGGTTTGATAGCAGCATAGTTGGGATGGACAGTAGCTAGCGCATTGGTTTGATAGTAGCATAGTTGGGATGGACAGTAGCTAGGGCATTGGTTCGATAGTAGCATAGTTGGGATGGACAGTAGCTAGCGCATTGGTTTGATAGTAGCATAGATGGGATGGACAGTAGCTAGCGCATTGGTTTGATAGTAGCATAGTTGGGATGGACTGTAGCTAGCGCATTGGTTTGATAGTAGCATAGTTGGAATGGACAGTAGCTAGCGCATTGGTTTGACAGTAGCATAGTTGGGATGGACAGTAGCTAGCACATTGGTTTGATAGCAGCATAGTTGGGATGGACAGTAGCTAGCGCATTGGTTTGATAGAAGCATAGTTGGGATGGACAGTAGCTAGCGCATTGGTTTGATAGTAGCATAGTTGGGATGGACAGTAGCTAGGGCATTGGTTCGATAGTAGCATAGTTGGGATGGACAGTAGCTAGCGCATTGGTTTGATAGTAGCATAGATGGGATGGACAGTAGCTGGCGCATTGGTTTGATAGCAGCATAGTTGGGATGGACAATAGCTAGCACATTGGTTTGATAGCAGCATAGTTGGGATGGACAGTAGCTAGCGCATTGGTTTGATAGTAGCATAGTTGGGATGGACAGTAGCTAGCGCATTGGTTCGATAGTAGCATAGTTGGGATGGACAGTAGCTAGCGCATTGGTTTGATAGTAGCATAGTTGGGATGGACTGTAGCTAGCGCATTGGTTTGATAGTAGCATAGTTGGTATGGACAGTAGCTAGCGCATTGGTTTGACAGTAGCATAGTTGGGATGGACAGTAGCTAGCGCATTGGTTTGACAGTAGCATAGTTGGGATGGACAGTATCTAGCGCATTGGTTTGACAGTGGCATAGTTGGGAAAGACAGTAGCTAGCGCATTGGTTTGATAGTGGCATAGTTGGGATGGACAGTAGCTAGCACATTGGTTTGATAGTAGCATAGTTGGGATGGACAGTAGCTAGCGCATTGGTTTGATAGTAGCATAGTTGGGATGGACAGTAGCTAGCGCATTGGTTTGATAGTAGCATAGTTGGGATGGACTGTAGCTAGCGCATTGGTTTCATAGTAGCATAGTTGGGATGGACAGTAGCTAGCGCATTGGTTTGATAGTAGCATAGTTGGGATGGACAGTAGCTAGCACATTGGTTTGATGGATGGACAGTAGCTAGCACATTGGTTTGATGGATGGACAGTAGCTAGCACATTGGTTTGATAGTAGCATAGTTGGGATGGACAGTAGCTAGCACATTGGTTTGATAGCAGCATAGTTGGGATGGACAGTAGCTAGCACATTGGTTTGATAGTAGTATAGTTGGGATGGACAGTAGCTAGCGCATTGGTTTGATAGTAGCATAGTTGGGATGGACAGTAGCTAGCGCATTGGTTTGATAGTAGCATAGTTGGGATGGACAGTAGCTAGCGCATTGGTTTAAGTGTAGCATAGTTGGGATGGACTGTAGCTAGCGCATTGGTTTGATAGTACCATAGTTGGAATGGACAGTAGCTAGCGCATTGGTTTGACAGTAGCATAGTTGGGATGGACAGTAGCTAGCGCATTGGTTTGACAGTAGCATAGTTGGGATGGACAGTAGCTAGCGCATTGGTTTGACAGTGGCATAGTTGGGATAGACAGTAGCTAGCGCATTGGTTTGATAGTGGCATAGTTGGGATGGACAGTAGCTAGCGCATTGGTTTGATAGTAGCATAGTTGGGATGGACAGTAGCTAGCACATTGGTTTGATGGATGGACAGTAGCTAGCACATTGGTTTGATGGATGGACAGTAGCTAGCACATTGGTTTGATAGTAGCATAGTTGGGATGGACAGTAGCTAGCACATTGGTTTGATGGATGGACAATAGCTAGCACATTGGTTTGATAGTAGCATAGTTGGGATGGACTGTAGCTAGCGCATTGGTTTGATAGTAGCATAGTTGGGATGGACAGTAGCTAGCGCATTGGTTTGATAGTAGCATAGTTGGGATGGATAGTAGCTATTACATTGGTTTGATAGCATAGTTGGGATGGACAGTAGCTAGCACATTGGTTTGATAGCATCATAGTTGGGATGGACAGTAGCTAGCGCATTGGTTTGATAGTAGCATAGTTGGGATGGACAGTAGCTAGCGCATTGGTTTGATAGTAGCATAGTTGGGATGGACTGTAGCTAGCGCATTGGTTTCATAGTAGCATAGTTGGGATGGACAGTAGCTAGCGCATTGGTTTGATAGTAGCATAGTTGGGATGGACAGTAGCTAGCACATTGGTTTGATGGATGGACAGTAGCTAGCACATTGGTTTGATAGTAGCATAGTTGGGATGGACAGTAGCTAGCACATTGGTTTGATAGCAGCATAGTTGGTATGGACAGTAGCTAGCGCATTGGTTTGACAGTAGCATAGTTGGGATTGACAGTAGCTAGCGCATTGGTTTGACAGTAGCATAGTTGGGATGGACAGTATCTAGCGCATTGGTTTGACAGTGGCATAGTTGGGAAAGACAGTAGCTAGCGCATTGGTTTGATAGTGGCATAGTTGGGATGGACAGTAGCTAGCACATTGGTTTGATAGTAGCATAGTTGGGATGGACAGTAGCTAGCGCATTGGTTTGATAGTAGCATAGTTGGGATGGACAGTAGCTAGCGCATTGGTTTGATAGTAGCATAGTTGGGATGGACTGTAGCTAGCGCATTGGTTTCATAGTAGCATAGTTGGGATGGACAGTAGCTAGCGCATTGGTTTGATAGTAGCATAGTTGGGATGGACAGTAGCTAGCACATAGTTTGATGGATGGACAGTAGCTAGCACATTGGTTTGATGGATGGACAGTAGCTAGCACATTGGTTTGATAGTAGCATAGTTGGGATGGACAGTAGCTAGCACATTGGTTTGATAGCAGCATAGTTGGGATGGACAGTAGCTAGCACATTGGTTTGATAGTAGTATAGTTGGGATGGACAGTAGCTAGCGCATTGGTTTGATAGTAGCATAGTTGGGATGGACAGTAGCTAGCGCATTGGTTTGATAGTAGCATAGTTGGGATGGACAGTAGCTAGCGCATTGGTTTAAGTGTAGCATAGTTGGGATGGACTGTAGCTAGCGCATTGGTTTGATAGTAGCATAGTTGGAATGGACAGTAGCTAGCGCATTGGTTTGACAGTAGCATAGTTGGGATGGACAGTAGCTAGCGCATTGGTTTGACAGTAGCATAGTTGGGATGGACAGTAGCTAGCGCATTGGTTTGACAGTGGCATAGTTGGGATAGACAGTAGCTAGCGCATTGGTTTGATAGTGGCATAGTTGGGATGGACAGTAGCTAGCGCATTGGTTTGATAGTAGCATAGTTGGGATGGACAGTAGCTAGCACATTGGTTTGATGGATGGACAGTAGCTAGCACATTGGTTTGATGGATGGACAGTAGCTAGCACATTGGTTTGATAGTAGCATAGTTGGGATGGACAGTAGCTAGCACATTGGTTTGATGGATGGACAGTAGCTAGCACATTGGTTTGATAGTAGCATAGTTGGGATGGACTGTAGCTAGCGCATTGGTTTGATAGTAGCATAGTTGGGATGGACAGTAGCTAGCGCATTGGTTTGATAGTAGCATAGTTGGGATGGATAGTAGCTATTACATTGGTTTGATAGCATAGTTGGGATGGACAGTAGCTAGCACATTGGTTTGATAGCATCATAGTTGGGATGGACAGTAGCTAGCGCATTGGTTTGATAGTAGCATAGTTGGGATGGACAGTAGCTAGCGCATTGGTTTGATAGTAGCATAGTTGGGATGGACTGTAGCTAGCGCATTGGTTTCATAGTAGCATAGTTGGGATGGACAGTAGCTAGCGCATTGGTTTGATAGTAGCATAGTTGGGATGGACAGTAGCTAGCACATTGGTTTGATGGATGGACAGTAGCTAGCACATTGGTTTGATAGTAGCATAGTTGGGATGGACAGTAGCTAGCACATTGATTTGATAGCAGCATAGTTGGGATGGACAGTAGCTAGCACATTGGTTTGATAGTAGTATAGTTGGGATGGACAGTAGCTAGCGCATTGGTTTGACAGTAGCATAGTTGGGATGGACAGTAGCTAGCGCATTGGTTTGACAGTGGCATAGTTGGGATAGACAGTAGCTAGCGCATTGGTTTGATAGTGGCATAGTTGGGATGGACAGTAGCTAGCGCATTGGTTTGATAGTAGCATAGTTGGGATGGACAGTAGCTAGCACATTGGTTTGATGGATGGACAGTAGCTAGCACATTGGTTTGATGGATGGACAGTAGCTAGCACATTGGTTTGATAGTAGCATAGTTGGGATGGACAGTAGCTAGCACATTGGTTTGATAGCAGCATAGTTGGGATGGACAGTAGCTAGCACATTGGTTTGATAGTAGTATAGTTGGGATGGACAGTAGCTAGCGCATTGGTTTGATAGTAGCATAGTTGGGATGGACAGTAGCTAGCGCATTGGTTTGATAGTAGCATAGTTGGGATGGACAGTAGCTAGCGCATTGGTTTAAGTGTAGCATAGTTGGGATGGACTGTAGCTAGCGCATTGGTTTGATAGTAGCATAGTTGGAATGGACAGTAGCTAGCGCATTGGTTTGACAGTAGCATAGTTGGGATGGACAGTAGCTAGCGCATTGGTTTGACAGTAGCATAGTTGGGATGGACAGTAGCTAGCGCATTGGTTTGACAGTGGCATAGTTGGGATAGACAGTAGCTAGCGCATTGGTTTGATAGTGGCATAGTTGGGATGGACAGTAGCTAGCGCATTGGTTTGATAGTAGCATAGTTGGGATGGACAGTAGCTAGCACATTGGTTTGATGGATGGACAGTAGCTAGCACATTGGTTTGATGGATGGACAGTAGCTAGCACATTGGTTTGATAGTAGCATAGTTGGGATGGACAGTAGCTAGCACATTGGTTTGATGGATGGACAATAGCTAGCACATTGGTTTGATAGTAGCATAGTTGGGATGGACTGTAGCTAGCGCATTGGTTTGATAGTAGCATAGTTGGGATGGACAGTAGCTAGCGCATTGGTTTGATAGTAGCATAGTTGGGATGGATAGTAGCTAGCGCATTGGTTTGATAGCATCATAGTTGGGATGGACAGTAGCTAGCGCATTGGTTTGATAGTAGCATAGTTGGGATGGACAGTAGCTAGCGCATTGGTTTGATAGTAGCATAGTTGGGATGGACTGTAGCTAGCGCATTGGTTTCATAGTAGCATAGTTGGGATGGACAGTAGCTAGCGCATTGGTTTGATAGTAGCATAGTTGGGATGGACAGTTGCTAGCACATTGGTTTGATGGATGGACAGTAGCTAGCACATTGGTTTGATAGTAGCATAGTTGGGATGGACAGTAGCTAGCACATTGGTTTGATAGCAGCATAGTTGGTATGGACAGTAGCTAGCGCATTGGTTTGACAGTAGCATAGTTGGGATGGACAGTAGCTAGCGCATTGGTTTGACAGTAGCATAGTTGGGATGGACAGTATCTAGCGCATTGGTTTGACAGTGGCATAGTTGGGAAAGACAGTAGCTAGCGCATTGGTTTGATAGTGGCATAGTTGGGATGGACAGTAGCTAGCACATTGGTTTGATAGTAGCATAGTTGGGATGGACAGTAGCTAGCGCATTGGTTTGATAGTAGCATAGTTGGGATGGACAGTAGCTAGCGCATTGGTTTGATAGTAGCATAGTTGGGATGGACTGTAGCTAGCGCATTGGTTTCATAGTAGCATAGTTGGGATGGACAGTAGCTAGCGCATTGGTTTGATAGTAGCATAGTTGGGATGGACAGTAGCTAGCACATTGGTTTGATGGATGGACAGTAGCTAGCACATTGGTTTGATGGATGGACAGTAGCTAGCACATTGGTTTGATAGTAGCATAGTTGGGATGGACAGTAGCTAGCACATTGGTTTGATAGCAGCATAGTTGGGATGGACAGTAGCTAGCACATTGGTTTGATAGTAGTATAGTTGGGATGGACAGTAGCTAGCGCATTGGTTTGATAGTAGCATAGTTGGGATGGACAGTAGCTAGCGCATTGGTTTGATAGTAGCATAGTTGGGATGGACAGTAGCTAGCGCATTGGTTTAAGTGTAGCATAGTTGGGATGGACTGTAGCTAGCGCATTGGTTTGATAGTAGCATAGTTGGAATGGACAGTAGCTAGCGCATTGGTTTGACAGTAGCATAGTTGGGATGGACAGTAGCTAGCGCATTGGTTTGACAGTAGCATAGTTGGGATGGACAGTAGCTAGCGCATTGGTTTGACAGTGGCATAGTTGGGATAGACAGTAGCTAGCGCATTGGTTTGATAGTGGCATAGTTGGGATGGACAGTAGCTAGCGCATTGGTTTGATAGTAGCATAGTTGGGATGGACAGTAGCTAGCGCATTGGTTTGATAGTAGCATAGTTGGGATGGACTGTAGCTAGCGCATTGGTTTCATAGTAGCATAGTTGGGATGGACAGTAGCTAGCGCATTGGTTTGATAGTAGCATAGTTGGGATGGACAGTAGCTAGCACATTGGTTTGATGGATGGACAGTAGCTAGCACATTGGTTTGATAGTAGCATAGTTGGGATTGACAGTAGCTAGCACATTGGTTTGATAGTAGCATAGTTGGGATGGACAGTAGCTAGCACATTGGTTTGATAGTAGCATAGTTGGGATGGACAGTAGCTAGCGCATTGGTTTGATAGTAGCATAGTTGGGATGGACAGTAGCTAGCACATTGGTTCGATAGTAGCATAGTTGGGATGGACAGTAGCTAGCGCATTGGTTTGATAGTAGCATAGTTGGGATTGACAGTAGCTGGCGCATTGGTTTGATAGCAGCATAGTTGGGATGGACAGTAGCTAGCACATTGGTTTGATAGCAGCATAGTTGGGATGGACAGTAGCTAGCGCATTGGTTTGATAGTAGCATAGTTGGGATGGACAGTAGCTAGGGCATTGGTTCGATAGTAGCATAGTTGGGATGGACAGTAGCTAGCGCATTGGTTTGATAGTAGCATAGATGGGATGGACAGTAGCTAGCGCATTGGTTTGATAGTAGCATAGTTGGGATGGACTGTAGCTAGCGCATTGGTTTGATAGTAGCATAGTTGGAATGGACAGTAGCTAGCGCATTGGTTTGACAGTAGCATAGTTGGGATGGACAGTAGCTAGCACATTGGTTTGATAGCAGCATAGTTGGGATGGACAGTAGCTAGCGCATTGGTTTGATAGAAGCATAGTTGGGATGGACAGTAGCTAGCGCATTGGTTTGATAGTAGCATAGTTGGGATGGACAGTAGCTAGGGCATTGGTTCGATAGTAGCATAGTTGGGATGGACAGTAGCTAGCGCATTGGTTTGATAGTAGCATAGATGGGATGGACAGTAGCTGGCGCATTGGTTTGATAGCAGCATAGTTGGGATGGACAATAGCTAGCACATTGGTTTGATAGCAGCATAGTTGGGATGGACAGTAGCTAGCGCATTGGTTTGATAGTAGCATAGTTGGGATGGACAGTAGCTAGCGCATTGGTTCGATAGTAGCATAGTTGGGATGGACAGTAGCTAGCGCATTGGTTTGATAGTAGCATAGTTGGGATGGACTGTAGCTAGCGCATTGGTTTGATAGTAGCATAGTTGGTATGGACAGTAGCTAGCGCATTGGTTTGACAGTAGCATAGTTGGGATGGACAGTAGCTAGCGCATTGGTTTGACAGTAGCATAGTTGGGATGGACAGTATCTAGCGCATTGGTTTGACAGTGGCATAGTTGGGAAAGACAGTAGCTAGCGCATTGGTTTGATAGTGGCATAGTTGGGATGGACAGTAGCTAGCACATTGGTTTGATAGTAGCATAGTTGGGATGGACAGTAGCTAGCGCATTGGTTTGATAGTAGCATAGTTGGGATGGACAGTAGCTAGCGCATTGGTTTGATAGTAACATAGTTGGGATGGACTGTAGCTAGCGCATTGGTTTCATAGTAGCATAGTTGGGATGGACAGTAGCTAGCGCATTGGTTTGATAGTAGCATAGTTGGGATGGACAGTAGCTAGCACATTGGTTTGATGGATGGACAGTAGCTAGCACATTGGTTTGATGGATGGACAGTAGCTAGCACATTGGTTTGATAGTAGCATAGTTGGGATGGACAGTAGCTAGCACATTGGTTTGATAGCAGCATAGTTGGGATGGACAGTAGCTAGCACATTGGTTTGATAGTAGTATAGTTGGGATGGACAGTAGCTAGCGCATTGGTTTGATAGTAGCATAGTTGGGATGGACAGTAGCTAGCGCATTGGTTTGATAGTAGCATAGTTGGGATGGACAGTAGCTAGCGCATTGGTTTAAGTGTAGCATAGTTGGGATGGACTGTAGCTAGCGCATTGGTTTGATAGTACCATAGTTGGAATGGACAGTAGCTAGCGCATTGGTTTGACAGTAGCATAGTTGGGATGGACAGTAGCTAGCGCATTGGTTTGACAGTAGCATAGTTGGGATGGACAGTAGCTAGCGCATTGGTTTGACAGTGGCATAGTTGGGATAGACAGTAGCTAGCGCATTGGTTTGATAGTGGCATAGTTGGGATGGACAGTAGCTAGCGCATTGGTTTGATAGTAGCATAGTTGGGATGGACAGTAGCTAGCACATTGGTTTGATGGATGGACAGTAGCTAGCACATTGGTTTGATGGATGGACAGTAGCTAGCACATTGGTTTGATAGTAGCATAGTTGGGATGGACAGTAGCTAGCACATTGGTTTGATGGATGGACAATAGCTAGCACATTGGTTTGATAGTAGCATAGTTGGGATGGACTGTAGCTAGCGCATTGGTTTGATAGTAGCATAGTTGGGATGGACAGTAGCTAGCGCATTGGTTTGATAGTAGCATAGTTGGGATGGATAGTAGCTATTACATTGGTTTGATAGCATAGTTGGGATGGACAGTAGCTAGCACATTGGTTTGATAGCATCATAGTTGGGATGGACAGTAGCTAGCGCATTGGTTTGATAGTAGCATAGTTGGGATGGACAGTAGCTAGCGCATTGGTTTGATAGTAGCATAGTTGGGATGGACTGTAGCTAGCGCATTGGTTTCATAGTAGCATAGTTGGGATGGACAGTAGCTAGCGCATTGGTTTGATAGTAGCATAGTTGGGATGGACAGTAGCTAGCACATTGGTTTGATGGATGGACAGTAGCTAGCACATTGGTTTGATAGTAGCATAGTTGGGATGGACAGTAGCTAGCACATTGGTTTGATAGCAGCATAGTTGGTATGGACAGTAGCTAGCGCATTGGTTTGACAGTAGCATAGTTGGGATTGACAGTAGCTAGCGCATTGGTTTGACAGTAGCATAGTTGGGATGGACAGTATCTAGCGCATTGGTTTGACAGTGGCATAGTTGGGAAAGACAGTAGCTAGCGCATTGGTTTGATAGTGGCATAGTTGGGATGGACAGTAGCTAGCACATTGGTTTGATAGTAGCATAGTTGGGATGGACAGTAGCTAGCGCATTGGTTTGATAGTAGCATAGTTGGGATGGACAGTAGCTAGCGCATTGGTTTGATAGTAGCATAGTTGGGATGGACTGTAGCTAGCGCATTGGTTTCATAGTAGCATAGTTGGGATGGACAGTAGCTAGCGCATTGGTTTGATAGTAGCATAGTTGGGATGGACAGTAGCTAGCACATTGGTTTGATGGATGGACAGTAGCTAGCACATTGGTTTGATGGATGGACAGTAGCTAGCACATTGGTTTGATAGTAGCATAGTTGGGATGGACAGTAGCTAGCACATTGGTTTGATAGCAGCATAGTTGGGATGGACAGTAGCTAGCACATTGGTTTGATAGTAGTATAGTTGGGATGGACAGTAGCTAGCGCATTGGTTTGATAGTAGCATAGTTGGGATGGACAGTAGCTAGCGCATTGGTTTGATAGTAGCATAGTTGGGATGGACAGTAGCTAGCGCATTGGTTTAAGTGTAGCATAGTTGGGATGGACTGTAGCTAGCGCATTGGTTTGATAGTAGCATAGTTGGAATGGACAGTAGCTAGCGCATTGGTTTGACAGTAGCATAGTTGGGATGGACAGTAGCTAGCGCATTGGTTTGACAGTAGCATAGTTGGGATGGACAGTAGCTAGCGCATTGGTTTGACAGTGGCATAGTTGGGATAGACAGTAGCTAGCGCATTGGTTTGATAGTGGCATAGTTGGGATGGACAGTAGCTAGCGCATTGGTTTGATAGTAGCATAGTTGGGATGGACAGTAGCTAGCACATTGGTTTGATGGATGGACAGTAGCTAGCACATTGGTTTGATGGATGGACAGTAGCTAGCACATTGGTTTGATAGTAGCATAGTTGGGATGGACAGTAGCTAGCACATTGGTTTGATGGATGGACAGTAGCTAGCACATTGGTTTGATAGTAGCATAGTTGGGATGGACTGTAGCTAGCGCATTGGTTTGATAGTAGCATAGTTGGGATGGACAGTAGCTAGCGCATTGGTTTGATAGTAGCATAGTTGGGATGGATAGTAGCTATTACATTGGTTTGATAGCATAGTTGGGATGGACAGTAGCTAGCACATTGGTTTGATAGCATCATAGTTGGGATGGACAGTAGCTAGCGCATTGGTTTGATAGTAGCATAGTTGGGATGGACAGTAGCTAGCGCATTGGTTTGATAGTAGCATAGTTGGGATGGACTGTAGCTAGCGCATTGGTTTCATAGTAGCATAGTTGGGATGGACAGTAGCTAGCGCATTGGTTTGATAGTAGCATAGTTGGGATGGACAGTAGCTAGCACATTGGTTTGATGGATGGACAGTAGCTAGCACATTGGTTTGATAGTAGCATAGTTGGGATGGACAGTAGCTAGCACATTGATTTGATAGCAGCATAGTTGGGATGGACAGTAGCTAGCACATTGGTTTGATAGTAGTATAGTTGGGATGGACAGTAGCTAGCGCATTGGTTTGACAGTAGCATAGTTGGGATGGACAGTAGCTAGCGCATTGGTTTGACAGTGGCATAGTTGGGATAGACAGTAGCTAGCGCATTGGTTTGATAGTGGCATAGTTGGGATGGACAGTAGCTAGCGCATTGGTTTGATAGTAGCATAGTTGGGATGGACAGTAGCTAGCACATTGGTTTGATGGATGGACAGTAGCTAGCACATTGGTTTGATGGATGGACAGTAGCTAGCACATTGGTTTGATAGTAGCATAGTTGGGATGGACAGTAGCTAGCACATTGGTTTGATAGCAGCATAGTTGGGATGGACAGTAGCTAGCACATTGGTTTGATAGTAGTATAGTTGGGATGGACAGTAGCTAGCGCATTGGTTTGATAGTAGCATAGTTGGGATGGACAGTAGCTAGCGCATTGGTTTGATAGTAGCATAGTTGGGATGGACAGTAGCTAGCGCATTGGTTTAAGTGTAGCATAGTTGGGATGGACTGTAGCTAGCGCATTGGTTTGATAGTAGCATAGTTGGAATGGACAGTAGCTAGCGCATTGGTTTGACAGTAGCATAGTTGGGATGGACAGTAGCTAGCGCATTGGTTTGACAGTAGCATAGTTGGGATGGACAGTAGCTAGCGCATTGGTTTGACAGTGGCATAGTTGGGATAGACAGTAGCTAGCGCATTGGTTTGATAGTGGCATAGTTGGGATGGACAGTAGCTAGCGCATTGGTTTGATAGTAGCATAGTTGGGATGGACAGTAGCTAGCACATTGGTTTGATGGATGGACAGTAGCTAGCACATTGGTTTGATGGATGGACAGTAGCTAGCACATTGGTTTGATAGTAGCATAGTTGGGATGGACAGTAGCTAGCACATTGGTTTGATGGATGGACAATAGCTAGCACATTGGTTTGATAGTAGCATAGTTGGGATGGACTGTAGCTAGCGCATTGGTTTGATAGTAGCATAGTTGGGATGGACAGTAGCTAGCGCATTGGTTTGATAGTAGCATAGTTGGGATGGATAGTAGCTATTACATTGGTTTGATAGCATAGTTGGGATGGACAGTAGCTAGCACATTGGTTTGATAGCATCATAGTTGGGATGGACAGTAGCTAGCGCATTGGTTTGATAGTAGCATAGTTGGGATGGACAGTAGCTAGCGCATTGGTTTGATAGTAGCATAGTTGGGATGGACTGTAGCTAGCGCATTGGTTTCATAGTAGCATAGTTGGGATGGACAGTAGCTAGCGCATTGGTTTGATAGTAGCATAGTTGGGATGGACAGTTGCTAGCACATTGGTTTGATGGATGGACAGTAGCTAGCACATTGGTTTGATAGTAGCATAGTTGGGATGGACAGTAGCTAGCACATTGGTTTGATAGCAGCATAGTTGGTATGGACAGTAGCTAGCGCATTGGTTTGACAGTAGCATAGTTGGGATGGACAGTAGCTAGCGCATTGGTTTGACAGTAGCATAGTTGGGATGGACAGTATCTAGCGCATTGGTTTGACAGTGGCATAGTTGGGAAAGACAGTAGCTAGCGCATTGGTTTGATAGTGGCATAGTTGGGATGGACAGTAGCTAGCACATTGGTTTGATAGTAGCATAGTTGGGATGGACAGTAGCTAGCGCATTGGTTTGATAGTAGCATAGTTGGGATGGACAGTAGCTAGCGCATTGGTTTGATAGTAGCATAGTTGGGATGGACTGTAGCTAGCGCATTGGTTTCATAGTAGCATAGTTGGGATGGACAGTAGCTAGCGCATTGGTTTGATAGTAGCATAGTTGGGATGGACAGTAGCTAGCACATTGGTTTGATGGATGGACAGTAGCTAGCACATTGGTTTGATGGATGGACAGTAGCTAGCACATTGGTTTGATAGTAGCATAGTTGGGATGGACAGTAGCTAGCACATTGGTTTGATAGCAGCATAGTTGGGATGGACAGTAGCTAGCACATTGGTTTGATAGTAGTATAGTTGGGATGGACAGTAGCTAGCGCATTGGTTTGATAGTAGCATAGTTGGGATGGACAGTAGCTAGCGCATTGGTTTGATAGTAGCATAGTTGGGATGGACAGTAGCTAGCGCATTGGTTTAAGTGTAGCATAGTTGGGATGGACTGTAGCTAGCGCATTGGTTTGATAGTAGCATAGTTGGAATGGACAGTAGCTAGCGCATTGGTTTGACAGTAGCATAGTTGGGATGGACAGTAGCTAGCGCATTGGTTTGACAGTAGCATAGTTGGGATGGACAGTAGCTAGCGCATTGGTTTGACAGTGGCATAGTTGGGATAGACAGTAGCTAGCGCATTGGTTTGATAGTGGCATAGTTGGGATGGACAGTAGCTAGCGCATTGGTTTGATAGTAGCATAGTTGGGATGGACAGTAGCTAGCGCATTGGTTTGATAGTAGCATAGTTGGGATGGACTGTAGCTAGCGCATTGGTTTCATAGTAGCATAGTTGGGATGGACAGTAGCTAGCGCATTGGTTTGATAGTAGCATAGTTGGGATGGACAGTAGCTAGCACATTGGTTTGATGGATGGACAGTAGCTAGCACATTGGTTTGATGGATGGACAGTAGCTAGCACATTGGTTTGATAGAAGCATAGTTGGGATGGACAGTAGCTAGCACATTGGTTTGATGGATGGACAGTAGCTAGCACATTGGTTTGATGGATGGACAGTAGCTAGCACATTGGTTTGATAGCAGCATAGTTGGGATGGACAGTAGCTAGCACATTGGTTTGATAGTAGCATAGTTGGGATGGACAGTAGCTAGCGCATTGGTTTGATAGTAGCATAGTTGGGATGGACAGTAGCTAGCACATTGGTTTGATGGATGGACAGTAGCTAGCACATTGGTTTGATAGTAGCATAGTTGGGATGGACAGTAGCTAGCACATTGGTTTGATAGCAGCATAGTTGGGATGGACAGTAGCTAGCACATTGGTTTGATAGTAGTATAGTTGGGATGGACAGTAGCTAGCGCATTGGTTTGACAGTAGCATAGTTGGGATGGACAGTAGCTAGCGCATTGGTTTGACAGTGGCATAGTTGGGATAGGCAGTAGCTAGCGCATTGGTTTGATAGTGGCATAGTTGGGATGGACAGTAGCTAGCGCATTGGTTTGATAGTAGCATAGTTGGGATGGACAGTAGCTAGCACATTGGTTTGATGGATGGACAGTAGCTAGCACATTGGTTTGATGGATGGACAGTAGCTAGCACATTGGTTTGATAGTAGCATAGTTGGGATGGACAGTAGCTAGCACATTGGTTTGATAGCAGCATAGTTGGGATGGACAGTAGCTAGCACATTGGTTTGATAGTAGTATAGTTGGGATGGACAGTAGCTAGCGCATTGGTTTGATAGTAGCATAGTTGGGATGGACAGTAGCTAGCGCATTGGTTTGATAGTAGCATAGTTGGGATGGACAGTAGCTAGCGCATTGGTTTGATAGTAGTATAGTTGGGATGGACTGTAGCTAGCGCATTGGTTTGATAGTAGCATAGTTGGAATGGACAGTAGCTAGCGCATTGGTTTGACAGTAGCATAGTTGGGATGGACAGTAGCTAGCGCATTGGTTTGACAGTAGCATAGTTGGGATGGACAGTAGCTAGCGCATTGGTTTGACAGTGGCATAGTTGGGATGGACAGTAGCTAGCGCATTGGTTTGATAGTAGCATAGTTGGGATGGAAAGTAGCTAGCGCATTGGTTCGATAGTAGCATAGTTGGGATGGACAGTAGCTAGCGCATTGGTTTGATAGTAGCATAGTTGGGATGGACAGTAGCTAGCGCATTGGTTTGATAGTAGCATAGTTGGGATGGACAGTAGCTATTACATTGGTTTGATAGCATAGTTGGGATGGACAGTAGCTAGCGCATTGGTTTGATAGTAGCATAGTTGGGATGGACAGTAGCTAGCGCATTGGTTTGATAGTAGCATAGTTGGGATGGACTGTAGCTAGCGCATTGGTTTGATAGTAGCATAATTGGAATGGACAGTAGCTAGCGCATTGGTTTGACAGTAGCATAATTGGGATATACAGTAGCTAGCGCATTGGTTTGATAGTGGCATAGTTGGAATGGACAGTAGCTAGCGCATTGGTTTGACAGTAGCATAGTTGGGATGGACAGTAGCTAGCGCATTGGTTTGACAGTAGCATAGTTGGGATGGACAGTAGCTAGCGCATTGGTTTGATAGTAGCATAGTTGGGATGGACAGTAGCTAGCGCATTGGTTCGATAGTAGCATAGTTGGGATGGACAGTAGCTAGCGCATTGGTTTGATAGTAGCATAGTTGGGATGGACAGTAGCTAGCGCATTGGTTCGATAGTAGCATAGTTGGGATGGACAGTAGCTAGCGCATTGGTTTGATAGTAGCATAGTTGGGATGGACAGTAGCTAGCGCATTGGTTTGATAGTAGCATAGTTGGGATGGACAGTAGCTATTACATTGGTTTGATAGCATAGTTGGGATGGACAGTAGCTAGCGCATTGGTTTGATAGTAGCATAGTTGGGATGGACAGTAGCTAGCGCATTGGTTTGATAGTAGCATAGTTAGGATGGACTGTAGCTAGCGCATTGGTTTGATAGTAGCATAATTGGAATGGACAGTAGCTAGCGCATTGGTTTGACAGTAGCATAATTGGGATATACAGTAGCTAGCGCATTGGTTTGATAGTGGCATAGTTGGGATGGACAGTAGCTGGCGCATTGGTTTGATAGTGGCATAGTTGGGATGGACAGTAGCTAGCGCATTGGTTTGATGGATGGACAGTAGCTAGCACATTGGTTTGATAGTAGCATAGTTGGGATTGACAGTAGCTAGCACATTGGTTTGATAGTAGCATAGTTGGGATGGACAGTAGCTAGCACATTGGTTTGATAGTAGCATAGTTGGGATGGACAGTAGCTAGCGCATTGGTTTGATAGTAGCATAGTTGGGATGGACAGTAGCTAGCGCATTGGTTTGATAGTAGCATAGTTGGGATGGACAGTAGCTAGCGCATTGGTTCGATAGTAGCATAGTTGGGATGGACAGTAGCTAGCGCATTGGTTTGATAGTAGCATAGTTGGAATGGACAGTAGCTAGCGCATTGGTTTGACAGTAGCATAATTGGGATATACAGTAGCTAGCGCATTGGTTTGATAGTGGCATAGTTGGAATGGACAGTAGCTAGCGCATTGGTTTGATAGTAGCATAGTTGGGATGGACAGTAGCTAGCGCATTGGTTTGATAGTAGCATAGTTGGGATGGACTGTAGCTAGCGCATTGGTTTCATAGTAGCATAGTTGGGATGGACAGTAGCTAGCGCATTGGTTTGATAGTAGCATAGTTGGGATGGACAGTAGCTAGCACATTGGTTTGATGGATGGACAGTAGCTAGCACATTGGTTTGATGGATGGACAGTAGCTAGCACATTGGTTTGATAGTAGCATAGTTGGGATGGACAGTAGCTAGCACATTGGTTTGATGGATGGACAGTAGCTAGCACATTGGTTTGATGGATGGACAGTAGCTAGCACATTGGTTTGATAGCAGCATAGTTGGGATGGACAGTAGCTAGCACATTGGTTTGATAGTAGCATAGTTGGGATGGACAGTAGCTAGCGCATTGGTTTGATAGTAGCATAGTTGGGATGGACAGTAGCTAGCACATTGGTTTGATGGATGGACAGTAGCTAGCACATTGGTTTGATAGTAGCATAGTTGGGATGGACAGTAGCTAGCACATTGGTTTGATAGCAGCATAGTTGGGATGGACAGTAGCTAGCACATTGGTTTGATAGTAGTATAGTTGGGATGGACAGTAGCTAGCGCATTGGTTTGACAGTAGCATAGTTGGGATGGACAGTAGCTAGCGCATTGGTTTGACAGTGGCATAGTTGGGATAGGCAGTAGCTAGCGCATTGGTTTGATAGTGGCATAGTTGGGATGGACAGTAGCTAGCGCATTGGTTTGATAGTAGCATAGTTGGGATGGACAGTAGCTAGCACATTGGTTTGATGGATGGACAGTAGCTAGCACATTGGTTTGATGGATGGACAGTAGCTAGCACATTGGTTTGATAGTAGCATAGTTGGGATGGACAGTAGCTAGCACATTGGTTTGATAGCAGCATAGTTGGGATGGACAGTAGCTAGCACATTGGTTTGATAGTAGTATAGTTGGGATGGACAGTAGCTAGCGCATTGGTTTGATAGTAGCATAGTTGGGATGGACAGTAGCTAGCGCATTGGTTTGATAGTAGCATAGTTGGGATGGACAGTAGCTAGCGCATTGGTTTGATAGTAGTATAGTTGGGATGGACTGTAGCTAGCGCATTGGTTTGATAGTAGCATAGTTGGAATGGACAGTAGCTAGCGCATTGGTTTGACAGTAGCATAGTTGGGATGGACAGTAGCTAGCGCATTGGTTTGACAGTAGCATAGTTGGGATGGACAGTAGCTAGCGCATTGGTTTGACAGTGGCATAGTTGGGATGGACAGTAGCTAGCGCATTGGTTTGATAGTAGCATAGTTGGGATGGAAAGTAGCTAGCGCATTGGTTCGATAGTAGCATAGTTGGGATGGACAGTAGCTAGCGCATTGGTTTGATAGTAGCATAGTTGGGATGGACAGTAGCTAGCGCATTGGTTTGATAGTAGCATAGTTGGGATGGACAGTAGCTATTACATTGGTTTGATAGCATAGTTGGGATGGACAGTAGCTAGCGCATTGGTTTGATAGTAGCATAGTTGGGATGGACAGTAGCTAGCGCATTGGTTTGATAGTAGCATAGTTGGGATGGACTGTAGCTAGCGCATTGGTTTGATAGTAGCATAATTGGAATGGACAGTAGCTAGCGCATTGGTTTGACAGTAGCATAATTGGGATATACAGTAGCTAGCGCATTGGTTTGATAGTGGCATAGTTGGAATGGACAGTAGCTAGCGCATTGGTTTGACAGTAGCATAGTTGGGATGGACAGTAGCTAGCGCATTGGTTTGACAGTAGCATAGTTGGGATGGACAGTAGCTAGCGCATTGGTTTGATAGTAGCATAGTTGGGATGGACAGTAGCTAGCGCATTGGTTCGATAGTAGCATAGTTGGGATGGACAGTAGCTAGCGCATTGGTTTGATAGTAGCATAGTTGGGATGGACAGTAGCTAGCGCATTGGTTCGATAGTAGCATAGTTGGGATGGACAGTAGCTAGCGCATTGGTTTGATAGTAGCATAGTTGGGATGGACAGTAGCTAGCGCATTGGTTTGATAGTAGCATAGTTGGGATGGACAGTAGCTATTACATTGGTTTGATAGCATAGTTGGGATGGACAGTAGCTAGCGCATTGGTTTGATAGTAGCATAGTTGGGATGGACAGTAGCTAGCGCATTGGTTTGATAGTAGCATAGTTAGGATGGACTGTAGCTAGCGCATTGGTTTGATAGTAGCATAATTGGAATGGACAGTAGCTAGCGCATTGGTTTGACAGTAGCATAATTGGGATATACAGTAGCTAGCGCATTGGTTTGATAGTGGCATAGTTGGGATGGACAGTAGCTGGCGCATTGGTTTGATAGTGGCATAGTTGGGATGGACAGTAGCTAGCGCATTGGTTTGATGGATGGACAGTAGCTAGCACATTGGTTTGATAGTAGCATAGTTGGGATTGACAGTAGCTAGCACATTGGTTTGATAGTAGCATAGTTGGGATGGACAGTAGCTAGCACATTGGTTTGATAGTAGCATAGTTGGGATGGACAGTAGCTAGCGCATTGGTTTGATAGTAGCATAGTTGGGATGGACAGTAGCTAGCGCATTGGTTTGATAGTAGCATAGTTGGGATGGACAGTAGCTAGCGCATTGGTTCGATAGTAGCATAGTTGGGATGGACAGTAGCTAGCGCATTGGTTTGATAGTAGCATAGTTGGGATGGACAGTAGCTGGCGCATTGGTTTGATAGCAGCATAGTTGGGATGGACAGTAGCTAGCACATTGGTTTGATAGTAGCATAGTTGGGATGGACAGTAGCTAGCACATTGGTTTGATGGATGGACAGTAGCTAGCACATTGGTTTGATAGTAGCATAGTTGGGATTGACAGTAGCTAGCACATTGGTTTGATAGTAGCATAGTTGGGATGGACAGTAGCTAGCACATTGGTTTGATAGTAGCATAGTTGGGATGGACAGTAGCTAGCGCATTGGTTTGATAGTAGCATAGTTGGGATGGACAGTAGCTAGCGCATTGGTTCGATAGTAGCATAGTTGGGATGGACAGTAGCTAGCGCATTGGTTTGATAGTAGCATAGTTGGGATGGACAGTAGCTAGGGCATTGGTTCGATAGTAGCATAGTTGGGATGGACAGTAGCTAGCGCATTGGTTTGATAGTAGCATAGATGGGATGGACAGTAGCTAGCGCATTGGTTTGATAGTAGCATAGTTGGGATGGACTGTAGCTAGCGCATTGGTTTGATAGTAGCATAGTTGGAATGGACAGTAGCTAGCGCATTGGTTTGACAGTAGCATAGTTGGGATGGACAGTAGCTAGCACATTGGTTTGATAGCAGCATAGTTGGGATGGACAGTAGCTAGCGCATTGGTTTGATAGTAGCATAGTTGGGATGGACAGTAGCTAGCGCATTGGTTTGATAGTAGCATAGTTGGGATGGACAGTAGCTAGGGCATTGGTTCGATAGTAGCATAGTTGGGATGGACAGTAGCTAGCGCATTGGTTTGATAGTAGCATAGATGGGATGGACAGTAGCTGGCGCATTGGTTTGATAGCAGCATAGTTGGGATGGACAGTAGCTAGCACATTGGTTTGATAGCAGCATAGTTGGGATGGACAGTAGCTAGCGCATTGGTTTGATAGTAGCATAGTTGGGATGGACAGTAGCTAGCGCATTGGTTCGATAGTAGCATAGTTGGGATGGACAGTAGCTAGCGCATTGGTTTGATAGTAGCATAGTTGGGATGGACTGTAGCTAGCGCATTGGTTTGATAGTAGCATAGTTGGTATGGACAGTAGCTAGCGCATTGGTTTGACAGTAGCATAGTTGGGATGGACAGTAGCTAGCGCATTGGTTTGACAGTAGCATAGTTGGGATGGACAGTATCTAGCGCATTGGTTTGACAGTGGCATAGTTGGGAAAGACAGTAGCTAGCGCATTGGTTTGATAGTGGCATAGTTGGGATGGACAGTAGCTAGCACATTGGTTTGATAGTAGCATAGTTGGGATGGACAGTAGCTAGCGCATTGGTTTGATAGTAGCATAGTTGGGATGGACAGTAGCTAGCGCATTGGTTTGATAGTAGCATAGTTGGGATGGACTGTAGCTAGCGCATTGGTTTCATAGTAGCATAGTTGGGATGGACAGTAGCTAGCGCATTGGTTTGATAGTAGCATAGTTGGGATGGACAGTAGCTAGCACATTGGTTTGATGGATGGACAGTAGCTAGCACATTGGTTTGATGGATGGACAGTAGCTAGCACATTGGTTTGATAGTAGCATAGTTGGGATGGACAGTAGCTAGCACATTGGTTTGATAGCAGCATAGTTGGGATGGACAGTAGCTAGCACATTGGTTTGATAGTAGTATAGTTGGGATGGACAGTAGCTAGCGCATTGGTTTGATAGTAGCATAGTTGGGATGGACAGTAGCTAGCGCATTGGTTTGATAGTAGCATAGTTGGGATGGACAGTAGCTAGCGCATTGGTTTAAGTGTAGCATAGTTGGGATGGACTGTAGCTAGCGCATTGGTTTGATAGTAGCATAGTTGGAATGGACAGTAGCTAGCGCATTGGTTTGACAGTAGCATAGTTGGGATGGACAGTAGCTAGCGCATTGGTTTGACAGTAGCATAGTTGGGATGGACAGTAGCTAGCGCATTGGTTTGACAGTGGCATAGTTGGGATAGACAGTAGCTAGCGCATTGGTTTGATAGTGGCATAGTTGGGATGGACAGTAGCTAGCGCATTGGTTTGATAGTAGCATAGTTGGGATGGACAGTAGCTAGCACATTGGTTTGATGGATGGACAGTAGCTAGCACATTGGTTTGATGGATGGACAGTAGCTAGCACATTGGTTTGATAGTAGCATAGTTGGGATGGACAGTAGCTAGCACATTGGTTTGATGGATGGACAATAGCTAGCACATTGGTTTGATAGTAGCATAGTTGGGATGGACTGTAGCTAGCGCATTGGTTTGATAGTAGCATAGTTGGGATGGACAGTAGCTAGCGCATTGGTTTGATAGTAGCATAGTTGGGATGGATAGTAGCTATTACATTGGTTTGATAGCATAGTTGGGATGGACAGTAGCTAGCACATTGGTTTGATAGCATCATAGTTGGGATGGACAGTAGCTAGCGCATTGGTTTGATAGTAGCATAGTTGGGATGGACAGTAGCTAGCGCATTGGTTTGATAGTAGCATAGTTGGGATGGACTGTAGCTAGCGCATTGGTTTCATAGTAGCATAGTTGGGATGGACAGTAGCTAGCGCATTGGTTTGATAGTAGCATAGTTGGGATGGACAGTAGCTAGCACATTGGTTTGATGGATGGACAGTAGCTAGCACATTGGTTTGATAGTAGCATAGTTGGGATGGACAGTAGCTAGCACATTGGTTTGATAGCAGCATAGTTGGTATGGACAGTAGCTAGCGCATTGGTTTGACAGTAGCATAGTTGGGATGGACAGTAGCTAGCGCATTGGTTTGACAGTAGCATAGTTGGGATGGACAGTATCTAGCGCATTGGTTTGACAGTGGCATAGTTGGGAAAGACAGTAGCTAGCGCATTGGTTTGATAGTGGCATAGTTGGGATGGACAGTAGCTAGCACATTGGTTTGATAGTAGCATAGTTGGGATGGACAGTAGCTAGCGCATTGGTTTGATAGTAGCATAGTTGGGATGGACAGTAGCTAGCGCATTGGTTTGATAGTAGCATAGTTGGGATGGACTGTAGCTAGCGCATTGGTTTCATAGTAGCATAGTTGGGATGGACAGTAGCTAGCGCATTGGTTTGATAGTAGCATAGTTGGGATGGACAGTAGCTAGCACATTGGTTTGATGGATGGACAGTAGCTAGCACATTGGTTTGATGGATGGACAGTAGCTAGCACATTGGTTTGATAGTAGCATAGTTGGGATGGACAGTAGCTAGCACATTGGTTTGATAGCAGCATAGTTGGGATGGACAGTAGCTAGCACATTGGTTTGATAGTAGTATAGTTGGGATGGACAGTAGCTAGCGCATTGGTTTGATAGTAGCATAGTTGGGATGGACAGTAGCTAGCGCATTGGTTTGATAGTAGCATAGTTGGGATGGACAGTAGCTAGCACATTGGTTTAAGTGTAGCATAGTTGGGATGGACTGTAGCTAGCGCATTGGTTTGATAGTAGCATAGTTGGAATGGACAGTAGCTAGCGCATTGGTTTGACAGTAGCATAGTTGGGATGGACAGTAGCTAGCGCATTGGTTTGACAGTAGCATAGTTGGGATGGACAGTAGCTAGCGCATTGGTTTGACAGTGGCATAGTTGGGATAGACAGTAGCTAGCGCATTGGTTTGATAGTGGCATAGTTGGGATGGACAGTAGCTAGCGCATTGGTTTGATAGTAGCATAGTTGGGATGGACAGTAGCTAGCACATTGGTTTGATGGATGGACAGTAGCTAGCACATTGGTTTGATGGATGGACAGTAGCTAGCACATTGGTTTGATAGTAGCATAGTTGGGATGGACTGTAGCTAGCGCATTGGTTTGATAGTAGCATAGTTGGGATGGACAGTAGCTAGCGCATTGGTTTGATAGTAGCATAGTTGGGATGGATAGTAGCTATTACATTGGTTTGATAGCATAGTTGGGATGGACAGTAGCTAGCACATTGGTTTGATAGCATCATAGTTGGGATGGACAGTAGCTAGCGCATTGGTTTGATAGTAGCATAGTTGGGATGGACAGTAGCTAGCGCATTGGTTTGATAGTAGCATAGTTGGGATGGACTGTAGCTAGCGCATTGGTTTCATAGTAGCATAGTTGGGATGGACAGTAGCTAGCGCATTGGTTTGATAGTAGCATAGTTGGGATGGACAGTAGCTAGCACATTGGTTTGATGGATGGACAGTAGCTAGCACATTGGTTTGATAGTAGCATAGTTGGGATGGACAGTAGCTAGCACATTGGTTTGATAGCAGCATAGTTGGGATGGACAGTAGCTAGCACATTGGTTTGACAGTAGTATAGTTGGGATGGACAGTAGCTAGCGCATTGGTTTGACAGTAGCATAGTTGGGATGGACAGTAGCTAGCGCATTGGTTTGACAGTGGCATAGTTGGGATAGACAGTAGCTAGCGCATTGGTTTGATAGTGGCATAGTTGGGATGGACAGTAGCTAGCGCATTGGTTTGATAGTAGCATAGTTGGGATGGACAGTAGCTAGCACATTGGTTTGATGGATGGACAGTAGCTAGCACATTGGTTTGATGGATGGACAGTAGCTAGCACATTGGTTTGATAGTAGCATAGTTGGGATGGACAGTAGCTAGCACATTGGTTTGATAGCAGCATAGTTGGGATGGACAGTAGCTAGCACATTGGTTTGATAGTAGTATAGTTGGGATGGACAGTAGCTAGCGCATTGGTTTGATAGTGGCATAGTTGGGATGGACAGTAGCTGGCGCATTGGTTTGATAGTGGCATAGTTGGGATGGACAGTAGCTAGCGCATTGGTTTGATGGATGGACAGTAGCTAGCACATTGGTTTGATAGTAGCATAGTTGGGATTGACAGTAGCTAGCACATTGGTTTGATAGTAGCATAGTTGGGATGGACAGTAGCTAGCACATTGGTTTGATAGTAGCATAGTTGGGATGGACAGTAGCTAGCGCATTGGTTTGATAGTAGCATAGTTGGGATGGACAGTAGCTAGCGCATTGGTTTGATAGTAGCATAGTTGGGATGGACAGTAGCTAGCGCATTGGTTCGATAGTAGCATAGTTGGGATGGACAGTAGCTAGCGCATTGGTTTGATAGTAGCATAGTTGGGATGGACAGTAGCTGGCGCATTGGTTTGATAGCAGCATAGTTGGGATGGACAGTAGCTAGCACATTGGTTTGATAGTAGCATAGTTGGGATGGACAGTAGCTAGCACATTGGTTTGATGGATGGACAGTAGCTAGCACATTGGTTTGATAGTAGCATAGTTGGGATTGACAGTAGCTAGCACATTGGTTTGATAGTAGCATAGTTGGGATGGACAGTAGCTAGCACATTGGTTTGATAGTAGCATAGTTGGGATGGACAGTAGCTAGCGCATTGGTTTGATAGTAGCATAGTTGGGATGGACAGTAGCTAGCGCATTGGTTCGATAGTAGCATAGTTGGGATGGACAGTAGCTAGCGCATTGGTTTGATAGTAGCATAGTTGGGATGGACAGTAGCTGGCGCATTGGTTTGATAGCAGCATAGTTGGGATGGACAGTAGCTAGCACATTGGTTTGATAGCAGCATAGTTGGGATGGACAGTAGCTAGCGCATTGGTTTGATAGTAGCATAGTTGGGATGGACAGTAGCTAGGGCATTGGTTCGATAGTAGCATAGTTGGGATGGACAGTAGCTAGCGCATTGGTTTGATAGTAGCATAGATGGGATGGACAGTAGCTAGCGCATTGGTTTGATAGTAGCATAGTTGGGATGGACTGTAGCTAGCGCATTGGTTTGATAGTAGCATAGTTGGAATGGACAGTAGCTAGCGCATTGGTTTGACAGTAGCATAGTTGGGATGGACAGTAGCTAGCACATTGGTTTGATAGCAGCATAGTTGGGATGGACAGTAGCTAGCGCATTGGTTTGATAGTAGCATAGTTGGGATGGACAGTAGCTAGCGCATTGGTTTGATAGTAGCATAGTTGGGATGGACAGTAGCTAGGGCATTGGTTCGATAGTAGCATAGTTGGGATGGACAGTAGCTAGCGCATTGGTTTGATAGTAGCATAGATGGGATGGACAGTAGCTGGCGCATTGGTTTGATAGCAGCATAGTTGGGATGGACAGTAGCTAGCACATTGGTTTGATAGCAGCATAGTTGGGATGGACAGTAGCTAGCGCATTGGTTTGATAGTAGCATAGTTGGGATGGACAGTAGCTAGCGCATTGGTTCGATAGTAGCATAGTTGGGATGGACAGTAGCTAGCGCATTGGTTTGATAGTAGCATAGTTGGGATGGACAGTAGCTGGCGCATTGGTTTGATAGCAGCATAGTTGGGATGGACAGTAGCTAGCACATTGGTTTGATAGCAGCATAGTTGGGATGGACAGTAGCTAGCGCATTGGTTTGATAGTAGCATAGTTGGGATGGACAGTAGCTAGCGCATTGGTTTGATAGTAGCATAGTTGGGATGGACAGTAGCTAGTGCATTGGTTTGATAGTAGCATAGTTGGGATGGACAGTAGCTAGCGCATTGGTTTGATAGCAGCATAGTTGGGATGGACAGTAGCTAGCACATTGGTTTGATAGTAGCATAGTTGGGATGGACAGTAGCTAGCACATTGGTTTGATGGATGGACAGTAGCTAGCACATTGGTTTGATAGTAGCATAGTTGGGATTGACAGTAGCTAGCACATTGGTTTGATAGTAGCATAGTTGGGATGGACAGTAGCTGGCGCATTGGTTTGATAGCAGCATAGTTGGGATGGACAGTAGCTAGCACATTGGTTTGATAGTAGTATAGTTGGGATGGACAGTAGCTAGCACATTGGTTTGATGGATGGACAGTAGCTAGCACATTGGTTTGATAGTAGCATAGTTGGGATTGACAGTAGCTAGCACATTGGTTTGATAGTAGCATAGTTGGGATGGACAGTAGCTTGCACATTGGTTTGATAGTAGTATAGTTGGGATGGACAGTAGCTAGCGCATTGGTTTGATAGTAGCATAGTTGGGATGGACAGTAGCTAGCGCATTGGTTCAATAGTAGCATAGTTGGGATGGACAGTAGCTAGCGCATTGGTTCGATAGTAGCATAGTTGGGATGGACAGTAGCTAGCGCATTGGTTTGATAGTAGCATAGTTGGGATGGACAGTAGCTAGCGCATTGGTTTGATAGTAGCATAGTTGGGATGGACAGTTGCTAGCGCATTGGTTTGATAGTAGCATAGTTGGGATGGACAGTAGCTAGCGCATTGGTTTGATAGTAGCATAGTTGGGATGGACTGTAGCTAGCGCATTGGTTTGATAGTAGCATAGTTGGAATGGACAGTAGCTAGCGCATTGGTTTGACAGTAGCATAGTTGGGATGGACAGTAGCTAGCGCATTGGTTTGACAGTGGCATAGTTGGGATAGACAGTAGCTAGCGCATTGGTTTGATAGTGGCATAGTTGGGATGGACAGTAGCTAGCGCATTGGTTTGATAGCATAGTTGGGATGGACAGTAGCTAGCACATTGGTTTGATAGCAGCATAGTTGGGATGGACAGTAGCTAGCACATTGGTTTGATAGTAGCATAGTTGGGATGGACAGTAGCTAGCACATTGGTTTGATGGATGGACAGTAGCTAGCGCATTGGTTTGATAGTAGCATAGTTGGGATGGACAGTAGCTAGCGCATTGGTTCCATAGTAGCATAGTTGGGATGGACAGTAGCTAGCGCATTGGTTTGATAGTAGCATAGTTGGGATGGACAGTAGCTAGCGCATTGGTTTGATAGTAGCATAGTTGGGATGGACTGTAGCTAGCGCATTGGTTTGATAGTAGCATAGTTGGAATGGACAGTAGCTAGCGCATTGGTTTGACAGTAGCATAGTTGGGATGGACAGTAGCTAGCGCATTGGTTTGACAGTAGCATAGTTGGGATGGACAGTAGCTAGCGCATTGGTTTGACAGTGGCATAGTTGGGATAGACAGTAGCTAGCGCATTGGTTTGATAGTGGCATAGTTGGGATGGACAGTAGCTAGCGCATTGGTTTGACAGTAGCATAGTTGGGATGGACAGTAGCTAGCGCATTGGTTTGATAGTAGCATAGTTGGGATGGACAGTAGCTAGCGCATTGGTTCGATAGTAGCATAGTTGGGATGGACAGTAGCTAGCGCATTGGTTTGATAGTAGCATAGTTGGGATGGACAGTAGCTAGCGCATTGGTTTGATAGTAGCATAGTTGGGATGGACTGTAGCTATTACATTGGTTTGATAGCATAGTTGGGATGGACAGTAGCTAGCGCATTGGTTTGATAGTAGCATAGTTGGGATGGACAGTAGCTAGCGCATTGGTTTGATAGTAGCATAGTTGGGATGGACTGTAGCTAGCGCATTGGTTTGATAGTAGCATAATTGGAATGGACAGTAGCTAGCGCATTGGTTTGACAGTAGCATAATTGGGATATACAGTAGCTAGCGCATTGGTTTGATAGTGGCATAGTTGGGATGGACAGTAGCTGGCGCATTGGTTTGATAGTGGCATAGTTGGGATGGACAGTAGCTAGCGCATTGGTTTGATGGATGGACAGTAGCTAGCACATTGGTTTGATAGCAGCATAGTTGGGATGGACAGTAGCTAGCACATTGGTTTGATAGTAGCATAGTTGGGATGGACAGTATCTAGCACATTGGTTTGATGGATGGACAGTAGCTAGCACATTGGTTTGATAGTAGCATAGTTGGGATTGACAGTAGCTAGCACATTGGTTTGATAGTAGCATAGTTGGGATGGACAGTAGCTAGCACATTGGTTTGATAGTAGCATAGTTGGGATGGACAGTAGCTAGCGCATTGGTTTGATAGTAGCATAGTTGGGATGGACAGTAGCTAGCGCATTGGTTTGATAGTAGCATAGTTGGGATGGACAGTAGCTAGCGCATTGGTTCGATAGTAGCATAGTTGGGATGGACAGTAGCTAGCGCATTGGTTTGATAGTAGCATAGTTGGGATGGACAGTAGCTGGCGCATTGGTTTGATAGCAGCATAGTTGGGATGGACAGTAGCTAGCACATTGGTTTGATAGTAGCATAGTTGGGATGGACAGTAGCTAGCACATTGGTTTGATGGATGGACAGTAGCTAGCACATTGGTTTGATAGTAGCATAGTTGGGATTGACAGTAGCTAGCACATTGGTTTGATAGTAGCATAGTTGGGATGGACAGTAGCTAGCACATTGGTTTGATAGTAGCATAGTTGGGATGGACAGTAGCTAGCGCATTGGTTTGATAGTAGCATAGTTGGGATGGACAGTAGCTAGCGCATTGGTTCGATAGTAGCATAGTTGGGATGGACAGTAGCTAGCGCATTGGTTTGATAGTAGCATAGTTGGGATGGACAGTAGCTGGCGCATTGGTTTGATAGCAGCATAGTTGGGATGGACAGTAGCTAGCGCATTGGTTTGATGGATGGACAGTAGCTAGCACATTGGTTTGATGGATGGACAGTAGCTAGCACATTGGTTTGATAGTAGCATAGTTGGGATGGACAGTAGCTAGCACATTGGTTTGATAGCAGCATAGTTGGGATGGACAGTAGCTAGCACATTGGTTTGATAGTAGTATAGTTGGGATGGACAGTAGCTAGCGCATTGGTTTGATAGTAGCATAGTTGGGATGGACAGTAGCTAGCGCATTGGTTCGATAGTAGCATAGTTGGGATGGACAGTAGCTAGCGCATTGGTTTGATAGTAGCATAGTTGGGATGGACAGTAGCTGGCGCATTGGTTTGATAGCAGCATAGTTGGGATGGACAGTAGCTAGCACATTGGTTTGATAGTAGCATAGTTGGGATGGACAGTAGCTAGCACATTGGTTTGATGGATGGACAGTAGCTAGCACATTGGTTTGATAGTAGCATAGTTGGGATTGACAGTAGCTAGCACATTGGTTTGATAGTAGCATAGTTGGGATGGACAGTAGCTAGCACATTGGTTTGATAGTAGCATAGTTGGGATGGACAGTAGCTAGCGCATTGGTTTGATAGTAGCATAGTTGGGATGGACAGTAGCTAGCGCATTGGTTCGATAGTAGCATAGTTGGGATGGACAGTAGCTAGCGCATTGGTTTGATAGTAGCATAGTTGGGATGGACAGTAGCTGGCGCATTGGTTTGATAGCAGCATAGTTGGGATGGACAGTAGCTAGCGCATTGGTTTGATGGATGGACAGTAGCTAGCACATTGGTTTGATGGATGGACAGTAGCTAGCACATTGGTTTGATAGTAGCATAGTTGGGATGGACAGTAGCTAGCACATTGGTTTGATAGCAGCATAGTTGGGATGGACAGTAGCTAGCACATTGGTTTGATAGTAGTATAGTTGGGATGGACAGTAGCTAGCGCATTGGTTTGATAGTAGCATAGTTGGGATGGACTGTAGCTAGCGCATTGGTTTGATAGTAGCATAGTTGGAATGGACAGTAGCTAGCGCATTGGTTTGACAGTAGCATAGTTGGGATGGACAGTAGCTAGCGCATTGGTTTGACAGTAGCATAGTTGGGATGGACAGTAGCTAGCGCATTGGTTTGACAGTGGCATAGTTGGGATGGACAGTAGCTAGCGCATTGGTTTGATAGTAGCATAGTTGGGATGGACAGTAGCTAGCGCATTGGTTCGATAGTAGCATAGTTGGGATGGACAGTAGCTAGCGCATTGGTTTGATAGTAGCATAGTTGGGATGGACAGTAGCTAGCGCATTGGTTTGATAGTAGCATAGTTGGGATGGACAGTAGCTATTACATTGGTTTGATAGCATAGTTGGGATGGACAGTAGCTAGCGCATTGGTTTGATAGTAGCATAGTTGGGATGGACAGTAGCTAGCGCATTGGTTTGATAGTAGCATAGTTGGGATGGACTGTAGCTAGCGCATTGGTTTGATAGTAGCATAATTGGAATGGACAGTAGCTAGCGCATTGGTTTGACAGTAGCATAATTGGGATATACAGTAGCTAGCGCATTGGTTTGATAGTGGCATAGTTGGGATGGACAGTAGCTAGCACATTGGTTTGATGGATGGACAGTAGCTAGCACATTGGTTTGATGGATGGACAGTAGCTAGCGCATTGGTTTGATAGTAGCATAGTTGGGATGGACAGTAGCTAGCGCATTGGTTTGATAGTAGCATAGTTGGGATGGACAGTAGCTAGCGCATTGGTTCCATAGTAGCATAGTTGGGATGGACAGTAGCTAGCGCATTGGTTTGATAGTAGCATAGTTGGGATGGACAGTAGCTAGCGCATTGGTTTGATAGTAGCATAGTTGGGATGGACTGTAGCTAGCGCATTGGTTTGATAGTAGCATAGTTGGAATGGACAGTAGCTAGCGCATTGGTTTGACAGTAGCATAGTTGGGATGGACAGTAGCTAGCGCATTGGTTTGACAGTAGCATAGTTGGGATGGACAGTAGCTAGCGCATTGGTTTGACAGTGGCATAGTTGGGATAGACAGTAGCTAGCGCATTGGTTTGATAGTGGCATAGTTGGGATGGACAGTAGCTAGCGCATTGGTTTGACAGTAGCATAGTTGGGATGGACAGTAGCTAGCGCATTGGTTTGATAGTAGCATAGTTGGGATGGACAGTAGCTAGCGCATTGGTTCGATAGTAGCATAGTTGGGATGGACAGTAGCTAGCGCATTGGTTTGATAGTAGCATAGTTGGGATGGACAGTAGCTAGCGCATTGGTTTGATAGTAGCATAGTTGGGATGGACTGTAGCTATTACATTGGTTTGATAGCATAGTTGGGATGGACAGTAGCTAGCGCATTGGTTTGATAGTAGCATAGTTGGGATGGACAGTAGCTAGCGCATTGGTTTGATAGTAGCATAGTTGGGATGGACTGTAGCTAGCGCATTGGTTTGATAGTAGCATAATTGGAATGGACAGTAGCTAGCGCATTGGTTTGACAGTAGCATAATTGGGATATACAGTAGCTAGCGCATTGGTTTGATAGTGGCATAGTTGGGATGGACAGTAGCTGGCGCATTGGTTTGATAGTGGCATAGTTGGGATGGACAGTAGCTAGCGCATTGGTTTGATGGATGGACAGTAGCTAGCACATTGGTTTGATAGCAGCATAGTTGGGATGGACAGTAGCTAGCACATTGGTTTGATAGTAGCATAGTTGGGATGGACAGTATCTAGCACATTGGTTTGATGGATGGACAGTAGCTAGCACATTGGTTTGATAGTAGCATAGTTGGGATTGACAGTAGCTAGCACATTGGTTTGATAGTAGCATAGTTGGGATGGACAGTAGCTAGCACATTGGTTTGATAGTAGCATAGTTGGGATGGACAGTAGCTAGCGCATTGGTTTGATAGTAGCATAGTTGGGATGGACAGTAGCTAGCGCATTGGTTTGATAGTAGCATAGTTGGGATGGACAGTAGCTAGCGCATTGGTTCGATAGTAGCATAGTTGGGATGGACAGTAGCTAGCGCATTGGTTTGATAGTAGCATAGTTGGGATGGACAGTAGCTGGCGCATTGGTTTGATAGCAGCATAGTTGGGATGGACAGTAGCTAGCACATTGGTTTGATAGTAGCATAGTTGGGATGGACAGTAGCTAGCACATTGGTTTGATGGATGGACAGTAGCTAGCACATTGGTTTGATAGTAGCATAGTTGGGATTGACAGTAGCTAGCACATTGGTTTGATAGTAGCATAGTTGGGATGGACAGTAGCTAGCACATTGGTTTGATAGTAGCATAGTTGGGATGGACAGTAGCTAGCGCATTGGTTTGATAGTAGCATAGTTGGGATGGACAGTAGCTAGCGCATTGGTTCGATAGTAGCATAGTTGGGATGGACAGTAGCTAGCGCATTGGTTTGATAGTAGCATAGTTGGGATGGACAGTAGCTGGCGCATTGGTTTGATAGCAGCATAGTTGGGATGGACAGTAGCTAGCGCATTGGTTTGATGGATGGACAGTAGCTAGCACATTGGTTTGATGGATGGACAGTAGCTAGCACATTGGTTTGATAGTAGCATAGTTGGGATGGACAGTAGCTAGCACATTGGTTTGATAGCAGCATAGTTGGGATGGACAGTAGCTAGCACATTGGTTTGATAGTAGTATAGTTGGGATGGACAGTAGCTAGCGCATTGGTTTGATAGTAGCATAGTTGGGATGGACAGTAGCTAGCGCATTGGTTCGATAGTAGCATAGTTGGGATGGACAGTAGCTAGCGCATTGGTTTGATAGTAGCATAGTTGGGATGGACAGTAGCTGGCGCATTGGTTTGATAGCAGCATAGTTGGGATGGACAGTAGCTAGCACATTGGTTTGATAGTAGCATAGTTGGGATGGACAGTAGCTAGCACATTGGTTTGATGGATGGACAGTAGCTAGCACATTGGTTTGATAGTAGCATAGTTGGGATTGACAGTAGCTAGCACATTGGTTTGATAGTAGCATAGTTGGGATGGACAGTAGCTAGCACATTGGTTTGATAGTAGCATAGTTGGGATGGACAGTAGCTAGCGCATTGGTTTGATAGTAGCATAGTTGGGATGGACAGTAGCTAGCGCATTGGTTCGATAGTAGCATAGTTGGGATGGACAGTAGCTAGCGCATTGGTTTGATAGTAGCATAGTTGGGATGGACAGTAGCTGGCGCATTGGTTTGATAGCAGCATAGTTGGGATGGACAGTAGCTAGCGCATTGGTTTGATGGATGGACAGTAGCTAGCACATTGGTTTGATGGATGGACAGTAGCTAGCACATTGGTTTGATAGTAGCATAGTTGGGATGGACAGTAGCTAGCACATTGGTTTGATAGCAGCATAGTTGGGATGGACAGTAGCTAGCACATTGGTTTGATAGTAGTATAGTTGGGATGGACAGTAGCTAGCGCATTGGTTTGATAGTAGCATAGTTGGGATGGACTGTAGCTAGCGCATTGGTTTGATAGTAGCATAGTTGGAATGGACAGTAGCTAGCGCATTGGTTTGACAGTAGCATAGTTGGGATGGACAGTAGCTAGCGCATTGGTTTGACAGTAGCATAGTTGGGATGGACAGTAGCTAGCGCATTGGTTTGACAGTGGCATAGTTGGGATGGACAGTAGCTAGCGCATTGGTTTGATAGTAGCATAGTTGGGATGGACAGTAGCTAGCGCATTGGTTCGATAGTAGCATAGTTGGGATGGACAGTAGCTAGCGCATTGGTTTGATAGTAGCATAGTTGGGATGGACAGTAGCTAGCGCATTGGTTTGATAGTAGCATAGTTGGGATGGACAGTAGCTATTACATTGGTTTGATAGCATAGTTGGGATGGACAGTAGCTAGCGCATTGGTTTGATAGTAGCATAGTTGGGATGGACAGTAGCTAGCGCATTGGTTTGATAGTAGCATAGTTGGGATGGACTGTAGCTAGCGCATTGGTTTGATAGTAGCATAATTGGAATGGACAGTAGCTAGCGCATTGGTTTGACAGTAGCATAATTGGGATATACAGTAGCTAGCGCATTGGTTTGATAGTGGCATAGTTGGGATGGACAGTAGCTAGCACATTGGTTTGATGGATGGACAGTAGCTAGCACATTGGTTTGATGGATGGACAGTAGCTAGCACATTGGTTTGATAGTAGCATAGTTGGGATGGACAGTAGCTAGCACATTGGTTTGATAGCAGCATAGTTGGGATGGACAGTAGCTAGCACATTGGTTTGATAGTAGTATAGTTGGGATGGACAGTAGCTAGCGCATTGGTTTGATAGTAGCATAGTTGGGATGGACAGTAGCTAGCGCATTGGTTTGATAGTAGCATAGTTGGGATGGACAGTAGCTAGCGCATTGGTTTGATAGTAGCATAGTTGGGATGGACTGTAGCTAGCGCATTGGTTTGATAGTAGCATAGTTGGAATGGACAGTAGCTAGCGCATTGGTTTGACAGTAGCATAGTTGGGATGGACAGTAGCTAGCGCATTGGTTTGACAGTAGCATAGTTGGGATGAACAGTAGCTTGCGCATTGGTTTGACAGTGGCATAGTTGGGATGGACAGTAGCTAGCGCATTGGTTTGATAGTAGCATAGTTGGGATGGACAGTAGCTAGCGCATTGGTTCGATAGTAGCATAGTTGGGATGGACAGTAGCTAGCGCATTGGTTTGATAGTAGCATAGTTGGGATGGACAGTAGCTAGCGCATTGGTTTGATAGTAGCATAGTTGGGATGGACAGTAGCTATTACATTGGTTTGATAGCATAGTTGGGATGGACAGTAGCTAGTGCATTGGTTTGATAGTAGCATAGTTGGGATGGACAGTAGCTAGCGCATTGGTTTGATAGTAGCATAGTTGGGATGGACTGTAGCTAGCGCATTGGTTTGATAGTAGCATAATTGGAATGGACAGTAGCTAGCGCATTGGTTTGACAGTAGCATAATTGGGATATACAGTAGCTAGCGCATTGGTTTGATAGTGGCATAGTTGGGATGGACAGTAGCTGGTGCATTGGTTTGATAGTGGCATAGTTGGGATGGACAGTAGCTAGCGCATTGGTTTGATGGATGGACAGTAGCTAGCACATTGGTTTGATAGCAGCATAGTTGGGATGGACAGTAGCTAGCACATTGGTTTGATAGTAGCATAGTTGGGATGGACAGTAGCTAGCACATTGGTTTGATGGATGGACAGTAGCTAGCACATTGGTTTGATAGTAGCATAGTTGGGATTGACAGTAGCTAGCACATTGGTTTGATAGTAGCATAGTTGGGATGGACAGTAGCTAGCACATTGGTTTGATAGTAGCATAGTTGGGATGGACAGTAGCTATCGCATTGGTTTGATAGTAGCATAGTTGGGATGGACAGTAGCTAGCGCATTGGTTTGATAGTAGCATAGTTGGGATGGACAGTAGCTAGCGCATTGGTTCGATAGTAGCATAGTTGGGATGGACAGTAGCTAGCGCATTGGTTTGATAGTAGCATAGTTGGGATGGACAGTAGCTGGCGCATTGGTTTGATAGCAGCATAGTTGGGATGGACAGTAGCTAGCACATTGGTTTGATAGTAGCATAGTTGGGATGGACAGTAGCTAGCACATTGGTTTGATGGATGGACAGTAGCTAGCACATTGGTTTGATAGTAGCATAGTTGGGATTGACAGTAGCTAGCACATTGGTTTGATAGTAGCATAGTTGGGATGGACAGTAGCTAGCACATTGGTTTGATAGTAGCATAGTTGGGATGGACAGTAGCTAGCGCATTGGTTTGATAGTAGCATAGTTGGGATGGACAGTAGCTAGCGCATTGGTTCGATAGTAGCATAGTTGGGATGGACAGTAGCTAGCGCATTGGTTTGATAGTAGCATAGTTGGGATGGACAGTAGCTGGCGCATTGGTTTGATAGCAGCATAGTTGGGATGGACAGTAGCTAGCGCATTGGTTTGATGGATGGACAGTAGCTAGCACATTGGTTTGATGGATGGACAGTAGCTAGCACATTGGTTTGATAGTAGCATAGTTGGGATGGACAGTAGCTAGCACATTGGTTTGATAGCAGCATAGTTGGGATGGACAGTAGCTAGCACATTGGTTTGATAGTAGTATAGTTGGGATGGACAGTAGCTAGCGCATTGGTTTGATAGTAGCATAGTTGGGATGGACAGTAGCTAGCGCATTGGTTTGATAGTAGCATAGTTGGGATGGACTGTAGCTAGCGCATTGGTTTGATAGTAGCATAGTTGGAATGGACAGTAGCTAGCGCATTGGTTTGACAGTAGCATAGTTGGGATGGACAGTAGCTAGCGCATTGGTTTGACAGTAGCATAGTTGGGATGGACAGTAGCTAGCGCATTGGTTTGACAGTGGCATAGTTGGGATGGACAGTAGCTAGCGCATTGGTTTGATAGTAGCATAGTTGGGATGGACAGTAGCTAGCGCATTGGTTCGATAGTAGCATAGTTGGGATGGACAGTAGCTAGCGCATTGGTTTGATAGTAGCATAGTTGGGATGGACAGTAGCTAGCGCATTGGTTCGATAGTAGCATAGTTGGGATGGACAGTAGCTATTACATTGGTTTGATAGCATAGTTGGGATGGACAGTAGCTAGCGCATTGGTTTGATAGTAGCATAGTTGGGATGGACCGTAGCTAGCGCATTGGTTTGACAGTAGCATAGTTGGGATGGACTGTAGCTAGCGCATTGGTTTGATAGTAGCATAATTGGAATGGACAGTAGCTAGCGCATTGGTTTGACAGTAGCATAATTGGGATATACAGTAGCTAGCGCATTGGTTTGATAGTGGCATAGTTGGGATGGACAGTAGCTAGCACATTGGTTTGATGGATGGACAGTAGCTAGCACATTGGTTTGATGGATGGACAGTAGCTAGCACATTGGTTTGATAGTAGCATAGTTGGGATGGACAGTAGCTAGCACATTGGTTTGATAGCAGCATAGTTGGGATGGACAGTAGCTAGCACATTGGTTTGATAGTAGTATAGTTGGGATGGACAGTAGCTAGCGCATTGGTTTGATAGTAGCATAGTTGGGATGGACAGTAGCTAGCGCATTGGTTTGATAGTAGCATAGTTGGGATGGACAGTAGCTAGCGCATTGGTTTGATAGTAGCATAGTTGGGATGGACTGTAGCTAGCGCATTGGTTTGATAGTAGCATAGTTGGAATGGACAGTAGCTAGCGCATTGGTTTGACAGTAGCATAGTTGGGATGGACAGTAGCTAGCGCATTGGTTTGACAGTAGCATAGTTGGGATGGACAGTAGCTTGCGCATTGGTTTGACAGTGGCATAGTTGGGATGGACAGTAGCTAGCGCATTGGTTTGATAGTAGCATAGTTGGGATGGACAGTAGCTAGCGCATTGGTTCGATAGTAGCATAGTTGGGATGGACAGTAGCTAGCGCATTGGTTTGATAGTAGCATAGTTGGGATGGACAGTAGCTAGCGCATTGGTTTGATAGTAGCATAGTTGGGATGGACAGTAGCTATTACATTGGTTTGATAGCATAGTTGGGATGGACAGTAGCTAGTGCATTGGTTTGATAGTAGCATAGTTGGGATGGACAGTAGCTAGCGCATTGGTTTGATAGTAGCATAGTTGGGATGGACTGTAGCTAGCGCATTGGTTTGATAGTAGCATAATTGGAATGGACAGTAGCTAGCGCATTGGTTTGACAGTAGCATAATTGGGATATACAGTAGCTAGCGCATTGGTTTGATAGTGGCATAGTTGGGATGGACAGTAGCTGGCGCATTGGTTTGATAGTGGCATAGTTGGGATGGACAGTAGCTAGCGCATTGGTTTGATGGATGGACAGTAGCTAGCACATTGGTTTGATAGCAGCATAGTTGGGATGGACAGTAGCTAGCACATTGGTTTGATAGTAGCATAGTTGGGATGGACAGTAGCTAGCACATTGGTTTGATGGATGGACAGTAGCTAGCACATTGGTTTGATAGTAGCATAGTTGGGATTGACAGTAGCTAGCACATTGGTTTGATAGTAGCATAGTTGGGATGGACAGTAGCTAGCGCATTGGTTTGATAGTAGCATAGTTGGGATGGACAGTAGCTAGCGCATTGGTTTGATAGTAGCATAGTTGGGATGGACAGTAGCTAGCGCATTGGTTCGATAGTAGCATAGTTGGGATGGACAGTAGCTAGCGCATTGGTTTGATAGTAGCATAGTTGGGATGGACAGTAGCTGGCGCATTGGTTTGATAGCAGCATAGTTGGGATGGACAGTAGCTAGCACATTGGTTTGATAGTAGCATAGTTGGGATGGACAGTAGCTAGCACATTGGTTTGATGGATGGACAGTAGCTAGCACATTGGTTTGATAGTAGCATAGTTGGGATTGACAGTAGCTAGCACATTGGTTTGATAGTAGCATAGTTGGGATGGACAGTAGCTAGCACATTGGTTTGATAGTAGCATAGTTGGGATGGACAGTAGCTAGCGCATTGGTTTGATAGTAGCATAGTTGGGATGGACAGTAGCTAGCGCATTGGTTCGATAGTAGCATAGTTGGGATGGACAGTAGCTAGCGCATTGGTTTGATAGTAGCATAGTTGGGATGGACAGTAGCTGGCGCATTGGTTTGATAGCAGCATAGTTGGGATGGACAGTAGCTAGCGCATTGGTTTGATGGATGGACAGTAGCTAGCACATTGGTTTGATGGATGGACAGTAGCTAGCACATTGGTTTGATAGTAGCATAGTTGGGATGGACAGTAGCTAGCACATTGGTTTGATAGCAGCATAGTTGGGATGGACAGTAGCTAGCACATTGGTTTGATAGTAGTATAGTTGGGATGGACAGTAGCTAGCGCATTGGTTTGATAGTAGCATAGTTGGGATGGACAGTAGCTAGCGCATTGGTTTGATAGTAGCATAGTTGGGATGGACTGTAGCTAGCGCATTGGTTTGATAGTAGCATAGTTGGAATGGACAGTAGCTAGCGCATTGGTTTGACAGTAGCATAGTTGGGATGGACAGTAGCTAGCGCATTGGTTTGACAGTAGCATAGTTGGGATGGACAGTAGCTAGCGCATTGGTTTGACAGTGGCATAGTTGGGATGGACAGTAGCTAGCGCATTGGTTTGATAGTAGCATAGTTGGGATGGACAGTAGCTAGCGCATTGGTTCGATAGTAGCATAGTTGGGATGGACAGTAGCTAGCGCATTGGTTTGATAGTAGCATAGTTGGGATGGACAGTAGCTAGCGCATTGGTTCGATAGTAGCATAGTTGGGATGGACAGTAGCTATTACATTGGTTTGATAGCATAGTTGGGATGGACAGTAGCTAGCGCATTGGTTTGATAGTAGCATAGTTGGGATGGACCGTAGCTAGCGCATTGGTTTGACAGTAGCATAGTTGGGATGGACTGTAGCTAGCGCATTGGTTTGATAGTAGCATAATTGGAATGGACAGTAGCTAGCGCATTGGTTTGACAGTAGCATAATTGGGATATACAGTAGCTAGCGCATTGGTTTGATAGTGGCATAGTTGGGATGGACAGTAGCTAGCACATTGGTTTGATGGATGGACAGTAGCTAGCACATTGGTTTGATGGATGGACAGTAGCTAGCACATTGGTTTGATAGTAGCATAGTTGGGATGGACAGTAGCTAGCACATTGGTTTGATAGCAGCATAGTTGGGATGGACAGTAGCTAGCACATTGGTTTGATAGTAGTATAGTTGGGATGGACAGTAGCTAGCGCATTGGTTTGATAGTAGCATAGTTGGGATGGACAGTAGCTAGCGCATTGGTTTGATAGTAGCATAGTTGGGATGGACAGTAGCTAGCGCATTGGTTTGATAGTAGCATAGTTGGGATGGACTGTAGCTAGCGCATTGGTTTGATAGTAGCATAGTTGGAATGGACAGTAGCTAGCGCATTGGTTTGACAGTAGCATAGTTGGGATGGACAGTAGCTAGCGCATTGGTTTGACAGTAGCATAGTTGGGATGGACAGTAGCTTGCGCATTGGTTTGACAGTGGCATAGTTGGGATGGACAGTAGCTAGCGCATTGGTTTGATAGTAGCATAGTTGGGATGGACAGTAGCTAGCGCATTGGTTCGATAGTAGCATAGTTGGGATGGACAGTAGCTAGCGCATTGGTTTGATAGTAGCATAGTTGGGATGGACAGTAGCTAGCGCATTGGTTTGATAGTAGCATAGTTGGGATGGACAGTAGCTATTACATTGGTTTGATAGCATAGTTGGGATGGACAGTAGCTAGTGCATTGGTTTGATAGTAGCATAGTTGGGATGGACAGTAGCTAGCGCATTGGTTTGATAGTAGCATAGTTGGGATGGACTGTAGCTAGCGCATTGGTTTGATAGTAGCATAATTGGAATGGACAGTAGCTAGCGCATTGGTTTGACAGTAGCATAATTGGGATATACAGTAGCTAGCGCATTGGTTTGATAGTGGCATAGTTGGGATGGACAGTAGCTGGCGCATTGGTTTGATAGTGGCATAGTTGGGATGGACAGTAGCTAGCGCATTGGTTTGATGGATGGACAGTAGCTAGCACATTGGTTTGATAGCAGCATAGTTGGGATGGACAGTAGCTAGCACATTGGTTTGATAGTAGCATAGTTGGGATGGACAGTAGCTAGCACATTGGTTTGATGGATGGACAGTAGCTAGCACATTGGTTTGATAGTAGCATAGTTGGGATTGACAGTAGCTAGCACATTGGTTTGATAGTAGCATAGTTGGGATGGACAGTAGCTAGCACATTGGTTTGATAGTAGCATAGTTGGGATGGACAGTAGCTAGCGCATTGGTTTGATAGTAGCATAGTTGGGATGGACAGTAGCTAGCGCATTGGTTTGATAGTAGCATAGTTGGGATGGACAGTAGCTAGCGCATTGGTTCGATAGTAGCATAGTTGGGATGGACAGTAGCTAGCGCATTGGTTTGATAGTAGCATAGTTGGGATGGACAGTAGCTGGCGCATTGGTTTGATAGCAGCATAGTTGGGATGGACAGTAGCTAGCACATTGGTTTGATAGTAGCATAGTTGGGATGGACAGTAGCTAGCACATTGGTTTGATGGATGGACAGTAGCTAGCACATTGGTTTGATAGTAGCATAGTTGGGATTGACAGTAGCTAGCACATTGGTTTGATAGTAGCATAGTTGGGATGGACAGTAGCTAGCACATTGGTTTGATAGTAGCATAGTTGGGATGGACAGTAGCTAGCGCATTGGTTTGATAGTAGCATAGTTGGGATGGACAGTAGCTAGCGCATTGGTTCGATAGTAGCATAGTTGGGATGGACAGTAGCTAGCGCATTGGTTTGATAGTAGCATAGTTGGGATGGACAGTAGCTGGCGCATTGGTTTGATAGCAGCATAGTTGGGATGGACAGTAGCTAGCGCATTGGTTTGATGGATGGACAGTAGCTAGCACATTGGTTTGATGGATGGACAGTAGCTAGCACATTGGTTTGATAGTAGCATAGTTGGGATGGACAGTAGCTAGCACATTGGTTTGATAGCAGCATAGTTGGGATGGACAGTAGCTAGCACATTGGTTTGATAGTAGTATAGTTGGGATGGACAGTAGCTAGCGCATTGGTTTGATAGTAGCATAGTTGGGATGGACAGTAGCTAGCGCATTGGTTTGATAGTAGCATAGTTGGGATGGACTGTAGCTAGCGCATTGGTTTGATAGTAGCATAGTTGGAATGGACAGTAGCTAGCGCATTGGTTTGACAGTAGCATAGTTGGGATGGACAGTAGCTAGCGCATTGGTTTGACAGTAGCATAGTTGGGATGGACAGTAGCTAGCGCATTGGTTTGACAGTGGCATAGTTGGGATGGACAGTAGCTAGCGCATTGGTTTGATAGTAGCATAGTTGGGATGGACAGTAGCTAGCGCATTGGTTCGATAGTAGCATAGTTGGGATGGACAGTAGCTAGCGCATTGGTTTGATAGTAGCATAGTTGGGATGGACAGTAGCTAGCGCATTGGTTTGATAGTAGCATAGTTGGGATGGACAGTAGCTATTACATTGGTTTGATAGCATAGTTGGGATGGACAGTAGCTAGCGCATTGGTTTGATAGTAGCATAGTTGGGATGGACAGTAGCTAGCGCATTGGTTTGATAGTAGCATAGTTGGGATGGACTGTAGCTAGCGCATTGGTTTGTTAGTAGCATAATTGGAATGGACAGTAGCTAGCGCATTGGTTTGACAGTAGCATAATTGGGATATACAGTAGCTAGCGCATTGGTTTGATAGTGGCATAGTTGGGATGGACAGTAGCTAGCACATTGGTTTGATGGATGGACAGTAGCTAGCACATTGGTTTGATAGTAGCATAGTTGGGATGGACAGTAGCTAGCACATTGGTTTGATAGCAGCATAGTTGGGATGGACAGTAGCTAGCACATTGGTTTGATAGTAGTATAGTTGGGATGGACAGTAGCTAGCGCATTGGTTTGATAGTAGCATAGTTGGGATGGACAGTAGCTAGCGCATTGGTTTGATAGTAGCATAGTTGGGATGGACAGTAGCTAGCGCATTGGTTTGATAGTAGCATAGTTGGGATGGACTGTAGCTAGCGCATTGGTTTGATAGTAGCATAGTTGGAATGGACAGTAGCTAGCGCATTGGTTTGACAGTAGCATAGTTGGGATGGACAGTAGCTAGCGCATTGGTTTTACAGTAGCATAGTTGGGATGGACAGTAGCTTGCGCATTGGTTTGACAGTGGCATAGTTGGGATGGACAGTAGCTAGCGCATTGGTTTGATAGTAGCATAGTTGGGATGGACAGTAGCTAGCGCATTGGTTCGATAGTAGCATAGTTGGGATGGACAGTAGCTAGCGCATTGGTTTGATAGTAGCATAGTTGGGATGGACAGTAGCTAGCGCATTGGTTTGATAGTAGCATAGTTGGGATGGACAGTAGCTATTACATTGGTTTGATAGCATAGTTGGGATGGACAGTAGCTAGTGCATTGGTTTGATAGTAGCATAGTTGGGATCGACAGTAGCTAGCGCATTGGTTTGATAGTAGCATAGTTGGGATGGACTGTAGCTAGCGCATTGGTTTGATAGTAGCATAATTGGAATGGACAGTAGCTAGCGCATTGGTTTGACAGTAGCATAATTGGGATATACAGTAGCTAGCGCATTGGTTTGATAGTGGCATAGTTGGGATGGACAGTAGCTGGCGCATTGGTTTGATAGTGGCATAGTTGGGATGGACAGTAGCTAGCGCATTGGTTTGATGGATGGACAGTAGCTAGCACATTGGTTTGATAGCAGCATAGTTGGGATGGACAGTAGCTAGCACATTGGTTTGATAGTAGCATAGTTGGGATGGACAGTAGCTAGCACATTGGTTTGATGGATGGACAGTAGCTAGCACATTGGTTTGATAGTAGCATAGTTGGGATTGACAGTAGCTAGCACATTGGTTTGATAGTAGCATAGTTGGGATGGACAGTAGCTAGCGCATTGGTTTGATAGTAGCATAGTTGGGATGGACTGTAGCTAGCGCATTGGTTTGATAGTAGCATTATTGGAATGGACAGTAGCTAGCGCATTGGTTTGACAGTAGCATAATTGGGATATACAGTAGCTAGCGCATTGGTTTGATAGTGGCATAGTTGGGATGGACAGTAGCTGGCGCATTGGTTTGATAGTGGCATAGTTGGGATGGACAGTAGCTAGCGCATTGGTTTGATGGATGGACAGTAGCTAGCACATTGGTTTGATGGATGGACAGTAGCTAGCACATTGGTTTGATAGTAGCATAGTTGGGATGGACAGTAGCTAGCACATTGGTTTGATAGCAGCATAGTTGGGATGGACAGTAGCTAGCACATTGGTTTGATAGTAGTATAGTTGGGATGGACAGTAGCTAGCGCATTGGTTTGATAGTAGCATAGTTGGGATGGACAGTAGCTAGCGCATTGGTTTGAAAGTAGCATAGTTGGGATGGACTGTAGCTAGCGCATTGGTTTGATAGTAGCATAGTTGGAATGGACAGTAGCTAGCGCATTGGTTTGACAGTAGCATAGTTGGGATGGACAGTAGCTAGCGCATTGGTTTGACAGTAGCATAGTTGGGATGGACAGTAGCTAGCGCATTGGTTTGACAGTGGCATAGTTGGGATGGACAGTAGCTAGCGCATTGGTTTGATAGTAGCATAGTTGGGATGGACAGTAGCTAGCGCATTGGTTCGATAGTAGCATAGTTGGGATGGACAGTAGCTAGCGCATTGGTTTGATAGTAGCATAGTTGGGATGGACAGTAGCTAGCGCATTGGTTTGATAGTAGCATAGGTCGGATGGACAGTAGCTATTACATTGGTTTGATAGCATAGTTGGGATGGACAGTAGCTAGCGCATTGGTTTGATAGTAGCATAGTTGGGATGGACAGTAGCTAGCGCATTGGTTTGATAGTAGCATAGTTGGGATGGACTGTAGCTAGCGCATTGGTTTGATAGTAGCATAATTGGAATGGACAGTAGCTAGCGCATTGGTTTGACAGTAGCATAATTGGGATATACAGTAGCTAGCGCATTGGTTTGATAGTGGCATAGTTGGGATGGACAGTAGCTAGCACATTGGTTTGATGGATGGACAGTAGCTAGCACATTGGTTTGATGGATGGACAGTAGCTAGCACATTGGTTTGATAGTAGCATAGTTGGGATGGACAGTAGCTAGCACATTGGTTTGATAGCAGCATAGTTGGGATGGACAGTAGCTAGCACATTGGTTTGATAGTAGTATAGTTGGGATGGACAGTAGCTAGCGCATTGGTTTGATAGTAGCATAGTTGGGATGGACAGTAGCTAGCGCATTGGTTTGATAGTAGCATAGTTGGGATGGACAGTAGCTAGCGCATTGGTTTGATAGTAGCATAGTTGGGATGGACTGTAGCTAGCGCATTGGTTTGATAGTAGCATAGTTGGAATGGACAGTAGCTAGCGCATTGGTTTGACAGTAGCATAGTTGGGATGGACAGTAGCTAGCGCATTGGTTTGACAGTAGCATAGTTGGGATGGACAGTAGCTTGCGCATTGGTTTGACAGTGGCATAGTTGGGATGGACAGTAGCTAGCGCATTGGTTTGATAGTAGCATAGTTGGGATGGACAGTAGCTAGCGCATTGGTTCGATAGTAGCATAGTTGGGATGGACAGTAGCTAGCGCATTGGTTTGATAGTAGCATAGTTGGGATGGACAGTAGCTAGCGCATTGGTTTGATAGTAGCATAGTTGGGATGGACAGTAGCTATTACATTGGTTTGATAGCATAGTTGGGATGGACAGTAGCTAGTGCATTGGTTTGATAGTAGCATAGTTGGGATCGACAGTAGCTAGCGCATTGGTTTGATAGTAGCATAGTTGGGATGGACTGTAGCTAGCGCATTGGTTTGATAGTAGCATAATTGGAATGGACAGTAGCTAGCGCATTGGTTTGACAGTAGCATAATTGGGATATACAGTAGCTAGCGCATTGGTTTGATAGTGGCATAGTTGGGATGGACAGTAGCTGGCGCATTGGTTTGATAGTGGCATAGTTGGGATGGACAGTAGCTAGCGCATTGGTTTGATGGATGGACAGTAGCTAGCACATTGGTTTGATAGCAGCATAGTTGGGATGGACAGTAGCTAGCACATTGGTTTGATAGTAGCATAGTTGGGATGGACAGTAGCTAGCACATTGGTTTGATGGATGGACAGTAGCTAGCACATTGGTTTGATAGTAGCATAGTTGGGATTGACAGTAGCTAGCACATTGGTTTGATAGTAGCATAGTTGGGATGGACAGTAGCTAGCGCATTGGTTTGATAGTAGCATAGTTGGGATGGACTGTAGCTAGCGCATTGGTTTGATAGTAGCATAATTGGAATGGACAGTAGCTAGCGCATTGGTTTGATAGTAGCATAATTGGGATATACAGTAGCTAGCGCATTGGTTTGATAGTGGCATAGTTGGGATGGACAGTAGCTGGCGCATTGGTTTGATAGTGGCATAGTTGGGATGGACAGTAGCTAGCGCATTGGTTTGATGGATGGACAGTAGCTAGCACATTGGTTTGATAGCAGCATAGTTGGGATGGACAGTAGCTAGCACATTGGTTTGATAGTAGCATAGTTGGGATGGACAGTAGCTAGCACATTGGTTTGATGGATGGACAGTAGCTAGCACATTGGTTTGATAGTAGCATCGTTGGGATTGACAGTAGCTAGCACATTGGTTTGATACCCTACTAACACACGCAGGTTGCGCGAACGTTCGACATACGGCCGCTTTAGGTGACGATTCGTGTGCGCCGCGTGCGGAAATTACGCGGCCATTTACGGAAACGCGAGATCTGCCGTTTAGTAGACGCTACGTAAGAACGACACGTCATTCCGAAGTTGCGGCCGCGTGCAAAGAACGCACGTGATCACGTGGGCAGGAACCTCCGTCATAAACTCACCTGGCTGACACTAGATTTACAGGTATTTATATGACTTGGTCTGCACGTCTTTTTCGCACGGTGCAAATACGGTGCGGCCGCGTGCAAAAAACGTGGGCAGGAACCTCCGTCATAAACTCACCTGGCTGACACTAGATTTACAGGTATTTATATGACTTGGTCTGCACGTCTTTTTCACACGGTGCAAATATGGTCACTTACTTACTAAACCCTGACCACTGGCTATATTTAGCATTTGCAGTACCACTGGCTATATTTAGCATTTACCAGTACAAAAACGAATTAATGCTATATGGGGATATAGCAGCAAGCATTATGATACAAACCAATATAAGACTGAACAGTTTAGAACATTTTATTACACAAAGTACATTACAAATTAAAAGTATACATATTTACAAGGATGAGGTTTACGGTCTGTCACATTACGCATAGCCAGAAAAGCAAAAAAAAGCATGTACAAGCTCTGGCTAGCAACCCATTATCTGACAATTGCAAAAGTTCTAAAAACAAAAATGAAACAGTGCGCATTCTGTGGCAGGCAGACCGGGAACAGACCGTTGTATCCCACAAAAAAAAGGTTAAAATGTACAAAAACGGCATCCATCCTGGCAGGCTGGAAAGGCAGGTTTAGGGAGACGGGCTGGGGGTCACCCACATCTGAATCGAGGGTCTGGGCAGAAGAGGTCATCCTCCTCTGAATACTCCACTGTGGTCAGGGCTGGAGCTGCGGTCAGGGGCTGGGCTGGGGAGGTCAGCTGGGCTGGAGCAGATGCCTAAGGACATAATGAAATGGCTGTAAAAGCAAATCGCATACGTTCATTGGAAGCGTGCCATGTCACTGGATACGAGAAAATTAACTGCCTGACATCACATACCTTTTTGCATCGAGCAGGGGCATGTTTCAGCATCTCCTGCAGCTGGGCAGACACCTCCGTCACAGTGGTGCTTGGCTTACAGGCCATAACTGCACCTTTTAACCAAAAAGGGAATGGTTTCAATGCACATGGCATGAAGCAAAGACAATGTATTATTTTGCGAAAATATGAACAATCCCTTACGTAATATGACATTGTAGAGGGTCATATTCTTCAGAGGCTTCTTCCCCCTCTTCCCATGGACGCTGTAGACACACCACACTCTGTATGGCAATGGCTGACAGCACCCGCCGGACCACATCTGGCAGATCTTTGCCGCCAATGGAACTCAGATATCGTGTCTGCAAAACATAAAGACAATCATTTACTTTTACATTTCCTTAACACTTCTCTGCAAAAATAAGGAACAAAGTTCTGCCTTGAAGTTACTCACCATCTTCCTTTGATGATCCTTGTCCTTCAGCTGCTCCTCCAAGACCAGCAGCTCCTCCTCCGTTTTAGCAGGGTGCAGGTCATCCAGTACTGCTCCCCGATAGCTGTCTGCAGACTCGCCGGACAGTCTCTGCTCCAGTCTCTGCTCCAGCCTCATCATTGTCTGTGCCATCTCCCTCAGACTCTGCATGACGCTGGAGAACTGCTGACACATCATCCTCTGGAAGTCTGGATATTAAACACAGATGTGGCTATAAGTAATTGTACGGTCCCATAATGGATATTCAGCTCAAAGTATATCCCTACATGCAGCATGAAGTAGTTCACAAAATTCAGCATACCAGCATCTGCAGAGCTTGATGGCAACCCTGCTGGAGCTGTTGGTCTCACAGGCGATGGCATCAGAGAACTACCTGAAAACCAGAGGATAAAGGGATGAGCAGGAAACTATGGTGCTGGCGGCGTAGTGATTCTGGCATAAGGGGAAGAATCAACTCGACATGTCAGACCCTGACCTGGTCTGGCCGGGGTGCTAATCGCTGATGCATGCTGCTCGTGCCTGGACGTCTGAAGGGCTGAAGGGCCTGGGCTCACAGCGCCTTGGCTCAAAGGACCCGGGCGATGAACATCTACTGCCGAGTAGTGAGATGTGAGATGAGCGAATTAGTGAACTGAGTACATGAGTCTTCAGACAGTCCTGAGTTAACTGTAAGTGTGCAAATATGCATAGACATTTCACCAACACAAACATGCATGGATACCTGCATTGATAACTGGCAGAGCAGGCCTTCCGGCTCTGGCACCTGGCATAGCTGGTCTGGTCTGAGTTCTGCCGACCGGCTGCCTGGGCACTGGAACATATAGTAGAGGTAAATTAGCTCAGATTAGTCAACTCAAGTAGTACTCTTTTGGGACTGTTGAATGCACTTTATTATATTACCTTCGTCACTGGAGTCATAGCGTGTGTTGCGCTGTCTCTTCCTTGTGTCTTGGGAGTTAATCCATTGATGACTGCTGCTCAAACACCTTCGCCAAGGCACTGGCTACTTCATAATGCTCTGTGTGTTCCTCAGCAGAGACAGAGGTTGTCATGGCTCCTCTTGATGTGCTTGTGGAGGTAGATCTGGGAGGTATAGGAGAATGGGCACTCAGAGCAGGAGAACACCCAAGTCTTGCACAGCAATGAGAGAGACCATTAAAAAGGATTATCTCACCTGTAGTACAAGTTCAAATATAGAGTGATTATACGTCATTGTAAATGAGAGCTTACTCTCAATTGATTCACGAGGTTAAATAAAGATTGAATGAATATGTAGCTAGTGGGGGGTTACAACCACACAACTGTGGAGAGAGAATGAGACACTTGGTTCCCTCCTCTACTGGTGTTCATGGCCATGGCCACACACCTGGAATACTCCAACCCTGATTTAAAGGCATAAAGGTGGGGAACACATCCTGGCGTCAGTGATGCGTCTTATGAATCTCACATGTCTACCGCTAACTCAATATCAATATTCCCATTTGTTTATCCCGTCTTTGGAAACGTATGTGCATTTGTACTTACGTGTGCCTGCCTATATTGATGATCAGGTGTTTCTCCACCTAAGGGCTGGCCAGACAGAACCATCAGAGACCATTGGGCTGAGCTGAGGAGAGAGCGACATGTTAGAGTGTATGTGTGCATATGTATATGGTGCTCTTCTGTTAATACTCATGAGGGCATTCAACTGAACAAGACTCACAGAGCCTGTGGTGCTGTCCCAGGACTGCCCCTGGCCACGCCTGTCCCCGTCTTAGCGCCTCTTCCTGCCCCGCTCACCTGCTTCTTGCTCAGTTCAAACAAGAACTGGGAGGTTGGCAACTGAGAGCATGGGAGGGGAGAGAGGGATAGAGAGAGAGAAAGTGGGTGGGTGACCCTCTCGTTGGCTGACATGCACACTCCACAGGACCACGTGCCAAAAGCCAAGATGGCTGCTATATATATAAATCCTGCTAGCTAGCCTAGCTCCGTTGTTGGGGCTTCTAGTGTTCTGTTTACGTTAAAATCGGAAAAATGAATGCCTAAAAACAAACACATACTAACGGTGTCGTGGGTTAATGCGAAATCAATGAGTAAGCTAATTATCGCATTTTATTCCAAGCGATGAAACAGTACGAACGTGCAGGAGCTCGCGCGAGCCTGTTATTAGGAAACAATGGCCCACAACAACACTTCATAAAAGTTATAGTTTACACAACTGAAATATTCTCACGTTGCCAAGCCAACATTATAATTTAAGCTACAATTACACAAAAGCGAACGTTTTAACAATAATTGCGAGAGTAATTTTACGTAGGCTACTTAGCTAGCCATGTACAGAAAAAGGCTAATCACGTTAGCTGGCTAGCTAGTTAGCCAACATTGGAAAGAGCATCTGCATATAGATAATCATTACAATAGGGTAGCTTGCACATAACGTTGGTGTTTTACTGGGACGATACCAAAATACATAGCTATCTATGTATACATTGAAATTGAGATACTTACATGATCTGTGTTGTCGACACAAAGACTGCACAGTCTGGTCTTTCTCAATAATTTCTGTATCAAACGGAGCGGAAGTTTCCAAGTTTGTCTTCTTCGCTGGGTTTAGTGGCGGATGTGCATACCGCCACCTACTGGCACAGAGTGTGTAACTTGTTTGTCTAGTTATTAAATTGTGTCACCTAAAGTAGCCCAATGCTTTGCATTCTACGTTCACTGCTCAGCGTTCATTGCTCACATTTAGGTTGCAAAATTAGGAGTTTATTCATAGGCATATTTTTTATCATTCTTTTTATTAGGCCTAGACTGCAAATCTTTAGTGTTAATATTAACTGTAAATGAGAAATTACACACAAAACAGACATGCAGGATTTCTCCTCATTATTACAATTCTGTAACTGTATGACTTCAAAATTTATTTTAAAACCTAAGTAATTTACAAATGTTCTGACCCACTGTGACACATTTCCAATAAAGTCAGATTGGGACTGTGATCTAACCACATTGTCACGTTATTTAATTACATCGTAGTTACGGATTTAAGCAGCAGTGGCGGCTACGTTCCCTTACAGTGTACTTGAGGACGGCTATTTTGGTTATTTTGCGACTGAAAAGGCAAGTGTCAGCTAGGTGTCAGCTAGGTCCGCTGCTGGTGACGTCGCAAAATTACCACAATTACACCAATGTGTCCCGTCAGTTTTACGTACTGTGTTAGTAGGGTAGTAGCATAGTTGGGATGGACAGTAGCTAGCGCATTGGTTTGATAGTAGCATAGTTGGGATGGACAGTAGCTAGCGCATTGGTTTGATAGTAGCATAGTTGGGATGCACAGTAGCTAGCGCATTGGTTCGATAGTAGCATAGTTGGGATGGACAGTAGCTAGCGCATTGGTTTGATAGTAGCATAGTTGGGATGGACAGTAGCTGGCGCATTGGTTTGATAGCAGCATTGTTGGGATGGACAGTAGCTAGCACATTGGTTTGATAGTAGCATAGTTGGGATGGACAGTAGCTAGCACATTGGTTTGATGGATGGACAGTAGTTAGCACATTGGTTTGATAGTAGCATAGTTGGGATTGACAGTAGCTAGCACATTGGTTTGATAGTAGCATAGTTGGGATGGACAGTAGCTAGCACATTGGTTTGATAGTAGCATAGTTGGGATGGACAGTAGCTAGCGCATTGGTTTGATAGTAGCATAGTTGGGATGGACAGTAGCTAGCGCATTGGTTCGATAGTAGCATAGTTGGGATGGACAGTAGCTAGCGCATTGGTTTGATAGTAGCATAGTTGGGATGGACAGTAGCTGGCGCATTGGTTTGATAGCAGCATAGTTGGGATGGACAGTAGCTAGCGCATTGGTTTGATGGATGGACAGTAGCTAGCACATTGGTTTGATGGATGGACAGTAGCTAGCACATTGGTTTGATAGTAGCATAGTTGGGATGGACAGTAGCTAGCACATTGGTTTGATAGCAGCATAGTTGGGATGGACAGTAGCTAGCACATTGGTTTGATAGTAGTATAGTTGGGATGGACAGTAGCTAGCGCATTGGTTTGATAGTAGCATAGTTGGGATGGACAGTAGCTAGCGCATTGGTTTGATAGTAGCATAGTTGGGATGGACTGTAGCTAGCGCATTGGTTTGATAGTAGCATAGTTGGAATGGACAGTAGCTAGCGCATTGGTTTGACAGTAGCATAGTTGGGATGGACAGTAGCTAGCGCATTGGTTTGACAGTAGCATAGTTGGGATGGACAGTAGCTAGCGCATTGGTTTGACAGTGGCATAGTTGGGATGGACAGTAGCTAGCGCATTGGTTTGATAGTAGCATAGTTGGGATGGACAGTAGCTAGCGCATTGGTTCGATAGTAGCATAGTTGGGATGGACAGTAGCTAGCGCATTGGTTTGATAGTAGCATAGTTGGGATGGACAGTAGCTAGCGCATTGGTTTGATAGTAGCATAGTTGGGATGGACAGTAGCTATTACATTGGTTTGATAGCATAGTTGGGATGGACAGTAGCTAGCGCATTGGTTTGATAGTAGCATAGTTGGGATGGACAGTAGCTAGCGCATTGGTTTGATAGTAGCATAGTTGGGATGGACTGTAGCTAGCGCATTGGTTTGATAGTAGCATAATTGGAATGGACAGTAGCTAGCGCATTGGTTTGACAGTAGCATAATTGGGATATACAGTAGCTAGCGCATTGGTTTGATAGTGGCATAGTTGGGATGGACAGTAGCTAGCACATTGGTTTGATGGATGGACAGTAGCTAGCACATTGGTTTGATGGATGGACAGTAGCTAGCACATTGGTTTGATAGTAGCATAGTTGGGATGGACAGTAGCTAGCACATTGGTTTGATAGCAGCATAGTTGGGATGGACAGTAGCTAGCACATTGGTTTGATAGTAGTATAGTTGGGATGGACAGTAGCTAGCGCATTGGTTTGATAGTAGCATAGTTGGGATGGACAGTAGCTAGCGCATTGGTTTGATAGTAGCATAGTTGGGATGGACAGTAGCTAGCGTATGGGTTGATAGTAGCATAGTTGGGATGGACTGTAGCTAGCGCATTGGTTTGATAGTAGCATAGTTGGAATGGACAGTAGCTAGCGCATTGGTTTGACAGTAGCATAGTTGGGATGGACAGTAGCTAGCGCATTGGTTTGACAGTAGCATAGTTGGGATGGACAGTAGCTTGCGCATTGGTTTGACAGTGGCATAGTTGGGATGGACAGTAGCTAGCGCATTGGTTTGATAGTAGCATAGTTGGGATGGACAGTAGCTAGCGCATTGGTTCGATAGTAGCATAGTTGGGATGGACAGTAGCTAGCGCATTGGTTTGATAGTAGCATAGTTGGGATGGACAGTAGCTATTACATTGGTTTGATAGCATAGTTGGGATGGACAGTAGCTAGTGCATTGGTTTGATAGTAGCATAGTTGGGATGGACAGTAGCTAGCGCATTGGTTTGATAGTAGCATAGTTGGGATGGACTGTAGCTAGCGCATTGGTTTGATAGTAGCATAATTGGAATGGACAGTAGCTAGCGCATTGGTTTGACAGTAGCATAATTGGGATATACAGTAGCTAGCGCATTGGTTTGATAGTGGCATAGTTGGGATGGACAGTAGCTGGCGCATTGGTTTGATAGTGGCATAGTTGGGATGGACAGTAGCTAGCGCATTGGTTTGATGGATGGACAGTAGCTAGCACATTGGTTTGATAGCAGCATAGTTGGGATGGACAGTAGCTAGCACATTAGTTTGATAGTAGCATAGTTGGGATGGACAGTAGCTAGCACATTGGTTTGATGGATGGACAGTAGCTAGCACATTGGTTTGATAGTAGCATAGTTGGGATTGACAGTAGCTAGCACATTGGTTTGATAGTAGCATAGTTGGGATGGACAGTAGCTAGCACATTGGTTTGATAGTAGCATAGTTGGGATGGACAGTAGCTAGCGCATTGGTTTGATAGTAGCATAGTTGGGATGGACAGTAGATAGCGCATTGGTTTGATAGTAGCATAGTTGGGATGGACAGTAGCTAGCGCATTGGTTCGATAGTAGCATAGTTGGGATGGACAGTAGCTAGCGCATTGGTTTGATAGTAGCATAGTTGGGATGGACAGTAGCTGGCGCATTGGTTTGATAGCAGCATAGTTGGGATGGACAGTAGCTAGCACATTGGTTTGATAGTAGCATAGTTGGGATGGACAGTAGCTAGCACATTGGTTTGATGGATGGACAGTAGCTAGCACATTGGTTTGATAGTAGCATAGTTGGGATTGACAGTAGCTAGCACATTGGTTTGATAGTAGCATAGTTGGGATGGACAGTAGCTAGCACATTGGTTTGATAGTAGCATAGTTGGGATGGACAGTAGCTAGCGCATTGGTTTGATAGTAGCATAGTTGGGATGGACAGTAGCTAGCGCATTGGTTCGATAGTAGCATAGTTGGGATGGACAGTAGCTAGCGCATTGGTTTGATAGTAGCATAGTTGGGATGGACAGTAGCTGGCGCATTGGTTTGATAGCAGCATAGTTGGGATGGACAGTAGCTAGCACATTGGTTTGATAGCAGCATAGTTGGGATGGACAGTAGCTAGCGCATTGGTTTGATAGTAGCATAGTTGGGATGGACAGTAGCTAGGGCATTGGTTCGATAGTAGCATAGTTGGGATGGACAGTAGCTAGCGCATTGGTTTGATAGTAGCATAGATGGGATGGACAGTAGCTGGCGCATTGGTTTGATAGCAGCATAGTTGGGATGGACAGTAGCTAGCGCATTGGTTTGATGGATGGACAGTAGCTAGCACATTGGTTTGATAGTAGCATAGTTGGGATGGACAGTAGCTAGCACATTGGTTTGATGGATGGACAGTAGCTAGCACATTGGTTTGATAGTAGCATAGTTGGGATGGACAGTAGCTAGCACATTGGTTTGATAGCAGCATAGTTGGGATGGACAGTAGCTAGCACATTGGTTTGATAGTAGTATAGTTGGGATGGACAGTAGCTAGCGCATTGGTTTGATAGTAGCATAGTTGGGATGGACAGTAGCTAGCGCATTGGTTTGATAGTAGCATAGTTGGGATGGACAGTAGCTAGCGCATTGGTTTGATAGTAGCATAGTTGGGATGGACTGTAGCTAGCGCATTGGTTTGATAGTAGCATAGTTGGAATGGACAGTAGCTAGCGCATTGGTTTGACAGTAGCATAGTTGGGATGGACAGTAGCTAGCGCATTGGTTTGACAGTAGCATAGTTGGGATGGACAGTAGCTAGCGCATTGGTTTGACAGTGGCATAGTTGGGATGGACAGTAGCTAGCGCATTGGTTTGATAGTAGCATAGTTGGGATGGACAGTAGCTAGCGCATTGGTTCGATAGTAGCATAGTTTGGATGGACAGTAGCTAGCGCATTGGTTTGATAGTAGCATAGTTGGGATGGACAGTAGCTAGCGCATTGGTTTGATAGTAGCATAGTTGGGATGGACAGTAGCTATTACATTGGTTTGATAGCATAGTTGGGATGGACAGTAGCTAGTGCATTGGTTTGATAGTAGCATAGTTGGGATGGACAGTAGCTAGTGCATTGGTTTGATAGTAGCATAGTTGGGATGGACTGTAGCTAGCGCATTGGTTTGATAGTAGCATAGTTGGGATGGACAGTAGCTAGCGCATTGGTTCGATAGTAGCATAGTTGGGATGGACAGTAGCTAGCGCATTGGTTTGATAGTAGCATAGTTGGGATGGACAGTAGCTGGCGCATTGGTTTGATAGCAGCATAGTTGGGATGGACAGTAGCTAGCACATTGGTTTGATAGTAGCATAGTTGGGATGGACAGTAGCTAGCACATTGGTTTGATGGATGGACAGTAGCTAGCACATTGGTTTGATAGTAGCATAGTTGGGATTGACAGTAGCTAGCACATTGGTTTGATAGTAGCATAGTTGGGAATTTACAGTAGCTAGCACATTGGTTTGATAGTAGCATAGTTGGGATGGACAGTAGCTAGCGCATTGGTTTGATAGTAGCATAGTTGGGATGGACAGTAGCTAGCGCATTGGTTCGATAGTAGCATAGTTGGGATGGACAGTAGCTAGCGCATTGGTTTGATAGTAGCATAGTTGGGATGGACAGTAGCTGGCGCATTGGTTTGATAGCAGCATAGTTGGGATGGACAGTAGCTAGCACATTGGTTTGATAGCAGCATAGTTGGGATGGACAGTAGCTAGCGCATTGGTTTGATAGTAGCATAGTTGGGATGGACAGTAGCTAGGGCATTGGTTCGATAGTAGCATAGTTGGGATGGACAGTAGCTAGCGCATTGGTTTGATAGTAGCATAGATGGGATGGACAGTAGCTGGCGCATTGGTTTGATAGCAGCATAGTTGGGATGGACAGTAGCTAGCGCATTGGTTTGATGGATGGACAGTAGCTAGCACATTGGTTTGATAGTAGCATAGTTGGGATGGACAGTAGCTAGCACATTGGTTTGATGGATGGACAGTAGCTAGCACATTGGTTTGATAGTAGCATAGTTGGGATGGACAGTAGCTAGCACATTGGTTTGATAGCAGCATAGTTGGGATGGACAGTAGCTAGCACATTGGTTTGATAGTAGTATAGTTGGGATGGACAGTAGCTAGCGCATTGGTTTGATAGTAGCATAGTTGGGATGGACAGTAGCTAGCGCATTGGTTTGATAGTAGCATAGTTGGGATGGACAGTAGCTAGCGCATTGGTTTGATAGTAGCATAGTTGGGATGGACTGTAGCTAGCGCATTGGTTTGATAGTAGCATAGTTGGAATGGACAGTAGCTAGCGCATTGGTTTGACAGTAGCATAGTTGGGATGGACAGTAGCTAGCGCATTGGTTTGACAGTAGCATAGTTGGGATGGACAGTAGCTAGCGCATTGGTTTGACAGTGGCATAGTTGGGATGGACAGTAGCTAGCGCATTGGTTTGATAGTAGCATAGTTGGGATGGACAGTAGCTAGCGCATTGGTTCGATAGTAGCATAGTTTGGATGGACAGTAGCTAGCGCATTGGTTTGATAGTAGCATAGTTGGGATGGACAGTAGCTAGCGCATTGGTTTGATAGTAGCATAGTTGGGATGGACAGTAGCTATTACATTGGTTTGATAGCATAGTTGGGATGGACAGTAGCTAGTGCATTGGTTTGATAGTAGCATAGTTGGGATGGACAGTAGCTAGCGCATTGGTTTGATAGTAGCATAGTTGGGATGGACTGTAGCTAGCGCATTGGTTTGATAGTAGCATAATTGGAATGGACAGTAGCTAGCGCATTGGTTTGACAGTAGCATAATTGGGATATACAGTAGCTAGCGCATTGGTTTGATAGTGGCATAGTTGGGATGGACAGTAGCTGGCGCATTGGTTTGATAGTGGCATAGTTGGGATGGACAGTAGCTAGCGCATTGGTTTGATGGATGGACAGTAGCTAGCACATTGGTTTGATAGCAGCATAGTTGGGATGGACAGTAGCTAGCACATTGGTTTGATAGTAGCATAGTTGGGATGGACAGTAGCTAGCACATTGGTTTGATGGATGGACAGTAGCTAGCACATTGGTTTGATAGTAGCATAGTTGGGATTGACAGTAGCTAGCACATTGGTTTGATAGTAGCATAGTTGGGATGGACAGTAGCTAGCACATTGGTTTGATAGTAGCATAGTTGGGATGGACAGTAGCTAGCGCATTGGTTTGATAGTAGCATAGTTGGGATGGACAGTAGCTAGCGCATTGGTTTGATAGTAGCATAGTTGGGATGGACAGTAGCTAGCGCATTGGTTCGATAGTAGCATAGTTGGGATGGACAGTAGCTAGCGCATTGGTTTGATAGTAGCATAGTTGGGATGGACAGTAGCTAGCGCATTGGTTTGATAGTAGCATAGTTGGGATGGACAGTAGCTAGCGCATTGGTTCGATAGTAGCATAGTTGGGATGGACAGTAGCTAGCGCATTGGTTTGATAGTAGCATAGTTGGGATGGACAGTAGCTGGCGCATTGGTTTGATAGCAGCATAGTTGGGATGGACAGTAGCTAGCACATTGGTTTGATAGTAGCATAGTTGGGATGGACAGTAGCTAGCACATTGGTTTGATGGATGGACAGTAGCTAGCACATTGGTTTGATAGTAGCATAGTTGGGATTGACAGTAGCTAGCACATTGGTTTGATAGTAGCATAGTTGGGATGGACAGTAGCTAGCGCATTGGTTTGATAGTAGCATAGTTGGGATGGACAGTAGCTAGCGCATTGGTTTGATAGTAGCATAGTTGGGATGGACTGTAGCTAGCGCATTGGTTTGATAGTAGCATAGTTGGAATGGACAGTAGCTAGCGCATTGGTTTGACAGTAGCATAGTTGGGATGGACAGTAGCTAGCGCATTGGTTTGACAGTAGCATAGTTGGGATGGACAGTAGCTAGCGCATTGGTTTGACAGTGGCATAGTTGGGATGGACAGTAGCTAGCGCATTGGTTTGATAGTAGCATAGTTGGGATGGACAGTAGCTAGCGCATTGGTTCGATTGTAGCATAGTTTGGATGGACAGTAGCTAGCGCATTGGTTTGATAGTAGCATAGTTGGGATGGACAGTAGCTAGCGCATTGGTTTGATAGTAGCATAGTTGGGATGGACAGTAGCTATTACATTGGTTTGATAGCATAGTTGGGATGGACAGTAGCTAGTGCATTGGTTTGATAGTAGCATAGTTGGGATGGACAGTAGCTAGCGCATTGGTTTGATAGTAGCATAGTTGGGATGGACTGTAGCTAGCGCATTGGTTTGATAGTAGCATAGTTGGGATGGACAGTAGCTAGCACATTGGTTTGATAGCAGCATAGTTGGGATGGACAGTAGCTAGCGCATTGGTTTGATAGTAGCATAGTTGGGATGGACAGTAGCTAGGGCATTGGTTCGATAGTAGCATAGTTGGGATGGACAGTAGCTAGCGCATTGGTTTGATAGTAGCATAGATGGGATGGACAGTAGCTGGCGCATTGGTTTGATAGCAGCATAGTTGGGATGGACAGTAGCTAGCGCATTGGTTTGATGGATGGACAGTAGCTAGCACATTGGTTTGATAGTAGCATAGTTGGGATGGACAGTAGCTAGCACATTGGTTTGATGGATGGACAGTAGCTAGCACATTGGTTTGATAGTAGCATAGTTGGGATGGACAGTAGCTAGCACATTGGTTTGATAGCAGCATAGTTGGGATGGACAGTAGCTAGCACATTGGTTTGATAGTAGTATAGTTGGGATGGACAGTAGCTAGCGCATTGGTTTGATAGTAGCATAGTTGGGATGGACAGTAGCTAGCGCATTGGTTTGATAGTAGCATAGTTGGGATGGACAGTAGCTAGCGCATTGGTTTGATAGTAGCATAGTTGGGATGGACTGTAGCTAGCGCATTGGTTTGATAGTAGCATAGTTGGAATGGACAGTAGCTAGCGCATTGGTTTGACAGTAGCATAGTTGGGATGGACAGTAGCTAGCGCATTGGTTTGACAGTAGCATAGTTGGGATGGACAGTAGCTAGCGCATTGGTTTGACAGTGGCATAGTTGGGATGGACAGTAGCTAGCGCATTGGTTTGATAGTAGCATAGTTGGGATGGACAGTAGCTAGCGCATTGGTTCGATAGTAGCATAGTTTGGATGGACAGTAGCTAGCGCATTGGTTTGATAGTAGCATAGTTGGGATGGACAGTAGCTAGCGCATTGGTTTGATAGTAGCATAGTTGGGATGGACAGTAGCTATTACATTGGTTTGATAGCATAGTTGGGATGGACAGTAGCTAGTGCATTGGTTTGATAGTAGCATAGTTGGGATGGACAGTAGCTAGCGCATTGGTTTGATAGTAGCATAGTTGGGATGGACTGTAGCTAGCGCATTGGTTTGATAGTAGCATAATTGGAATGGACAGTAGCTAGCGCATTGGTTTGACAGTAGCATAATTGGGATATACAGTAGCTAGCGCATTGGTTTGATAGTGGCATAGTTTGGATGGACAGTAGCTGGCGCATTGGTTTGATAGTGGCATAGTTGGGATGGACAGTAGCTAGCGCATTGGTTTGATGGATGGACAGTAGCTAGCACATTGGTTTGATAGCAGCATAGTTGGGATGGACAGTAGCTAGCACATTGGTTTGATAGTAGCATAGTTGGGATGGACAGTAGCTAGCACATTGGTTTGATGGATGGACAGTAGCTAGCACATTGGTTTGATAGTAGCATAGTTGGGATTGACAGTAGCTAGCACATTGGTTTGATAGTAGCATAGTTGGGATGGACAGTAGCTAGCACATTGGTTTGATAGTAGCATAGTTGGGATGGACAGTAGCTAGCGCATTGGTTTGATAGTAGCATAGTTGGGATGGACAGTAGCTAGCGCATTGGTTTGATAGTAGCATAGTTGGGATGGACAGTAGCTAGCGCATTGGTTCGATAGTAGCATAGTTGGGATGGACAGTAGCTAGCGCATTGGTTTGATAGTAGCATAGTTGGGATGGACAGTAGCTGGCACATTGGTTTGATAGCAGCATAGTTGGGATGGACAGTAGCTAGCACATTGGTTTGATAGTAGCATAGTTGGGATGGACAGTAGCTAGCACATTGGTTTGATGGATGGACAGTAGCTAGCACATTGGTTTGATAGTAGCATAGTTGGGATTGACAGTAGCTAGCACATTGGTTTGATAGTAGCATAGTTGGGATGGACAGTAGCTAGCGCATTGGTTTGATAGTAGCATAGTTGGGATGGACAGTAGCTAGCGCATTGGTTTGATAGTAGCATAGTTGGGATGGACTGTAGCTAGCGCATTGGTTTGATAGTAGCATAGTTGGGATGGACAGTAGCTAGCGCATTGGTTCGATAGTAGCATAGTTTGGATGGACAGTAGCTAGCGCATTGGTTTGATAGTAGCATAGTTGGGATGGACAGTAGCTAGCGCATTGGTTTGATAGTAGCATAGTTGGGATGGACAGTAGCTATTACATTGGTTTGATAGCATAGTTGGGATGGACAGTAGCTAGTGCATTGGTTTGATAGTAGCATAGTTGGGATGGACAGTAGCTAGTGCATTGGTTTGATAGTAGCATAGTTGGGATGGACTGTAGCTAGCGCATTGGTTTGATAGTAGCATAGTTGGGATGGACAGTAGCTAGCGCATTGGTTCGATAGTAGCATAGTTGGGATGGACAGTAGCTAGCGCATTGGTTTGATAGTAGCATAGTTGGGATGGACAGTAGCTGGCGCATTGGTTTGATAGCAGCATAGTTGGGATGGACAGTAGCTAGCACATTGGTTTGATAGTAGCATAGTTGGGATGGACAGTAGCTAGCACATTGGTTTGATGGATGGACAGTAGCTAGCACATTGGTTTGATAGTAGCATAGTTGGGATTGACAGTAGCTAGCACATTGGTTTGATAGTAGCATAGTTGGGATGGACAGTAGCTAGCACATTGGTTTGATAGTAGCATAGTTGGGATGGACAGTAGCTAGCGCATTGGTTTGATAGTAGCATAGTTGGGATGGACAGTAGCTAGCGCATTGGTTCGATAGTAGCATAGTTGGGATGGACAGTAGCTAGCGCATTGGTTTGATAGTAGCATAGTTGGGATGGACAGTAGCTGGCGCATTGGTTTGATAGCAGCATAGTTGGGATGGACAGTAGCTAGCACATTGGTTTGATAGCAGCATAGTTGGGATGGACAGTAGCTAGCGCATTGGTTTGATAGTAGCATAGTTGGGATGGACAGTAGCTAGCGCATTGGTTCGATAGTAGCATAGTTGGGATGGACAGTAGCTAGCGCATTGGTTTGATAGTAGCATAGATGGGATGGACAGTAGCTGGCGCATTGGTTTGATAGCAGCATAGTTGGGATGGACAGTAGCTAGCGCATTGGTTTGATGGATGGACAGTAGCTAGCACATTGGTTTGATAGTAGCATAGTTGGGATGGACAGTAGCTAGCACATTGGTTTGATGGATGGACAGTAGCTAGCACATTGGTTTGATAGTAGCATAGTTGGGATGGACAGTAGCTAGCACATTGGTTTGATAGCAGCATAGTTGGGATGGACAGTAGCTAGCACATTGGTTTGATAGTAGTATAGTTGGGATGGACAGTAGCTAGCGCATTGGTTTGATAGTAGCATAGTTGGGATGGACAGTAGCTAGCGCATTGGTTTGATAGTAGCATAGTTGGGATGGACAGTAGCTAGCGCATTGGTTTGATAGTAGCATAGTTGGGATGGACTGTAGCTAGCGCATTGGTTTGATAGTAGCATAGTTGGAATGGACAGTAGCTAGCGCATTGGTTTGACAGTAGCATAGTTGGGATGGACAGTAGCTAGCGCATTGGTTTGACAGTAGCATAGTTGGGATGGACAGTAGCTAGCGCATTGGTTTGACAGTGGCATAGTTGGGATGGACAGTAGCTAGCGCATTGGTTTGATAGTAGCATAGTTGGGATGGACAGTAGCTAGCGCATTGGTTCGATAGTAGCATAGTTTGGATGGACAGTAGCTAGCGCATTGGTTTGATAGTAGCATAGTTGGGATGGACAGTAGCTAGCGCATTGGTTTGATAGTAGCATAGTTGGGATGGACAGTAGCTATTACATTGGTTTGATAGCATAGTTGGGATGGACAGTAGCTAGTGCATTGGTTTGATAGTAGCATAGTTGGGATGGACAGTAGCTAGCGCATTGGTTTGATAGTAGCATAGTTGGGATGGACTGTAGCTAGCGCATTGGTTTGATAGTAGCATAATTGGAATGGACAGTAGCTAGCGCATTGGTTTGACAGTAGCATAATTGGGATATACAGTAGCTAGCGCATTGGTTTGATAGTGGCATAGTTGGGATGGACAGTAGCTGGCGCATTGGTTTGATAGTGGCATAGTTGGGATGGACAGTAGCTAGCGCATTGGTTTGATGGATGGACAGTAGCTAGCACATTGGTTTGATAGCAGCATAGTTGGGATGGACAGTAGCTAGCACATTGGTTTGATAGTAGCATAGTTGGGATGGACAGTAGCTAGCACATTGGTTTGATGGATGGACAGTAGCTAGCACATTGGTTTGATAGTAGCATAGTTGGGATTGACAGTAGCTAGCACATTGGTTTGATAGTAGCATAGTTGGGATGGACAGTAGCTAGCACATTGGTTTGATAGTAGCATAGTTGGGATGGACAGTAGCTAGCGCATTGGTTTGATAGTAGCATAGTTGGGATGGACAGTAGCTAGCGCATTGGTTTGATAGTAGCATAGTTGGGATGGACAGTAGCTAGCGCATTGGTTCGATAGTAGCATAGTTGGGATGGACAGTAGCTAGCGCATTGGTTTGATAGTAGCATAGTTGGGATGGACAGTAGCTGGCGCATTGGTTTGATAGCAGCATAGTTGGGATGGACAGTAGCTAGCACATTGGTTTGATAGTAGCATAGTTGGGATGGACAGTAGCTAGCACATTGGTTTGATGGATGGACAGTAGCTAGCACATTGGTTTGATAGTAGCATAGTTGGGATTGACAGTAGCTAGCACATTGGTTTGATAGTAGCATAGTTGGGATGGACAGTAGCTAGCACATTGGTTTGATAGTAGCATAGTTGGGATGGACAGTAGCTAGCGCATTGGTTTGATAGTAGCATAGTTGGGATGGACAGTAGCTAGCGCATTGGTTCGATAGTAGCATAGTTGGGATGGACAGTAGCTAGCGCATTGGTTTGATAGTAGCATAGTTGGGATGGACAGTAGCTGGCGCATTGGTTTGATAGCAGCATAGTTGGGATGGACAGTAGCTAGCACATTGGTTTGATAGCAGCATAGTTGGGATGGACAGTAGCTAGCGCATTGGTTTGATAGTAGCATAGTTGGGATGGACAGTAGCTAGGGCATTGGTTCGATAGTAGCATAGTTGGGATGGACAGTAGCTAGCGCATTGGTTTGATAGTAGCATAGATGGGATGGACAGTAGCTGGCGCATTGGTTTGATAGCAGCATAGTTGGGATGGACAGTAGCTAGCACATTGGTTTGATAGCAGCATAGTTGGGATGGACAGTAGCTAGCGCATTGGTTTGATAGTAGCATAGTTGGGATGGACAGTAGCTAGCGCATTGGTTCGATAGTAGCATAGTTGGGATGGACAGTAGCTAGCGCATTGGTTTGATAGTAGCATAGTTGGGATGGACAGTAGCTGGCGCATTGGTTTGATAGCAGCATAGTTGGGATGGACAGTAGCTAGCACATTGGTTTGATAGCAGCATAGTTGGGATGGACAGTAGCTAGCGCATTGGTTTGATAGTAGCATAGTTGGGATGGACAGTAGCTAGCGCATTGGTTTGATAGTAGCATAGTTGGGATGGACAGTAGCTAGCGCATTGGTTTGATAGTAGCATAGTTGGGATGGACAGTAGCTAGCGCATTGGTTTGATAGCAGCATAGTTGGGATGGACAGTAGCTAGCACATTGGTTTGATAGTAGCATAGTTGGGATGGACAGTAGCTAGCACATTGGTTTGATGGATGGACAGTAGCTAGCACATTGGTTTGATAGTAGCATAGTTGGGATTGACAGTAGCTAGCACATTGGTTTGATAGTAGCATAGTTGGGATGGACAGTAGCTGGCGCATTGGTTTGATAGCAGCATAGTTGGGATGGACAGTAGCTGGCGCATTGGTTTGATAGCAGCATAGTTGGGATGGACAGTAGCTAGCACATTGGTTTGATAGTAGCATAGTTGGGATGGACAGTAGCTAGCACATTGGTTTGATGGATGGACAGTAGCTAGCACATTGGTTTGATAGTAGCATAGTTGGGATTGACAGTAGCTAGCACATTGGTTTGATAGTAGCATAGTTGGGATGGACAGTAGCTGGCGCATTGGTTTGATAGCAGCATAGTTGGGATGGACAGTAGCTAGCACATTGGTTTGATAGTAGCATAGTTGGGATGGACAGTAGCTAGCGCATTGGTTTGACAGTAGCATAGTTGGGATGGACAGTAGCTAGCGCATTGGTTTGATAGTAGCATAGTTGGGATGGACTGTAGCTAGCGCATTGGTTTGATAGTAGCATAATTGGAATGGACAGTAGCTAGCGCATTGGTTTGACAGTAGCATAATTGGGATATACAGTAGCTAGCGCATTGGTTTGATAGTGGCATAGTTGGGATGGACAGTAGCTGGCGCATTGGTTTGATAGTGGCATAGTTGGGATGGACAGTAGCTAGCGCATTGGTTTGATGGATGGACAGTAGCTAGCACATTGGTTTGATAGCAGCATAGTTGGGATGGACAGTAGCTAGCACATTGGTTTGATAGTAGCATAGTTGGGATGGACAGTAGCTAGCACATTGGTTTGATGGATGGACAGTAGCTAGCACATTGGTTTGATAGTAGCATAGTTGGGATTGACAGTAGCTAGCACATTGGTTTGATAGTAGCATAGTTGGGATGGACAGTAGCTAGCACATTGGTTTGATAGTAGCATAGTTGGGATGGACAGTAGCTAGCGCATTGGTTTGATAGTAGCATAGTTGGGATGGACAGTAGCTAGCGCATTGGTTTGATAGTAGCATAGTTGGGATGGACAGTAGCTAGCGCATTGGTTCGATAGTAGCATAGTTGGGATGGACAGTAGCTAGCGCATTGGTTTGATAGTAGCATAGTTGGGATGGACAGTAGCTGGCGCATTGGTTTGATAGCAGCATAGTTGGGATGGACAGTAGCTAGCACATTGGTTTGATAGTAGCATAGTTGGGATGGACAGTAGCTAGCACATTGGTTTGATGGATGGACAGTAGCTAGCACATTGGTTTGATAGTAGCATAGTTGGGATTGACAGTAGCTAGCACATTGGTTTGATAGTAGCATAGTTGGGATGGACAGTAGCTAGCACATTGGTTTGATAGTAGCATAGTTGGGATGGACAGTAGCTAGCGCATTGGTTTGATAGTAGCATAGTTGGGATGGACAGTAGCTAGCGCATTGGTTCGATAGTAGCATAGTTGGGATGGACAGTAGCTAGCGCATTGGTTTGATAGTAGCATAGTTGGGATGGACAGTAGCTGGCGCATTGGTTTGATAGCAGCATAGTTGGGATGGACAGTAGCTAGCGCATTGGTTTGATAGTAGCATAGTTGGGATGGACAGTAGCTAGCGCATTGGTTCGATAGTAGCATAGTTGGGATGGACAGTAGCTAGCGCATTGGTTTGATAGTAGCATAGTTGGGATGGACAGTAGCTGGCGCATTGGTTTGATAGCAGCATAGTTGGGATGGACAGTAGCTAGCACATTGGTTTGATAGCAGCATAGTTGGGATGGACAGTAGCTAGCGCATTGGTTTGATAGTAGCATAGTTGGGATGGACAGTAGCTAGCGCATTGGTTTGATAGTAGCATAGTTGGGATGGACAGTAGCTAGCGCATTGGTTTGATAGTAGCATAGTTGGGATGGACAGTAGCTAGCGCATTGGTTTGATAGCAGCATAGTTGGGATGGACAGTAGCTAGCACATTGGTTTGATAGTAGCATAGTTGGGATGGACAGTAGCTAGCACATTGGTTTGATGGATGGACAGTAGCTAGCACATTGGTTTGATAGTAGCATAGTTGGGATTGACAGTAGCTAGCACATTGGTTTGATAGTAGCATAGTTGGGATGGACAGTAGCTGGCGCATTGGTTTGATAGCAGCATAGTTGGGATGGACAGTAGCTAACACATTGGTTTGATAGTAGCATAGTTGGGATGGACAGTAGCTATCACATTGGTGTGATGGATGGACAGTAGCTAGCACATTGGTTTGATAGTAGCATAGTTGGGATGGACAGTAGCTAGCACATTGGTTTGATGGATGGACAGTAGCTAGCACATTGGTTTGATAGTAGCATAGTTGGGATTGACAGTAGCTAGCACATTGGTTTGATAGTAGCATAGTTGGGATGGACAGTAGCTAGCACATTGGTTTGATAGTAGTATAGTTGGGATGGACAGTAGCTAGCGCATTGGTTTGATAGTAGCATAGTTGGGATGGACAGTAGCTAGCGCATTGGTTCGATAGTAGCATAGTTGGGATGGACAGTAGCTAGCGCATTGGTTTGATAGCAGCATAGTTGGGATGGACAGTAGCTAGCACATTGGTTTGATAGTAGCATAGTTGGGATGGACAGTAGCTAGCACATTGGTTTGATGGATGGACAGTAGCTAGCACATTGGTTTGATAGTAGCATAGTTGGGATTGACAGTAGCTAGCACATTGGTTTGATAGTAGCATAGTTGGGATGGACAGTAGCTAGCACATTGGTTTGATAGTAGCATAGTTGGGATGGACAGTAGCTAGCACATTGGTTTGATGGATGGACAGTAGCTAGCACATTGGTTTGATAGTAGCATAGTTGGGATGGACAGTAGCTAGCACATTGGTTTGATAGCAGCATAGTTGGGATGGACAGTAGCTAGCACATTGGTTTGATAGTAGTATAGTTGGGATGGACAGTAGCTAGCGCATTGGTTTGATAGTAGCATAGTTGGGATGGACAGTAGCTAGCGCATTGGTTTGATAGTAGCATAGTTGGGATGGACAGTAGCTAGCGCATTGGTTTGATAGTAGCATAGTTGGGATGGACTGTAGCTAGCGCATTGGTTTGATAGTAGCATAGTTGGAATGGACAGTAGCTAGCGCATTGATTTGACAGTAGCATAGTTGGGATGGACAGTAGCTAGCGCATTGGTTTGACAGTAGCATAGTTGGGATGGACAGTAGCTAGCGCATTGGTTTGACAGTGGCATAGTTGGGATGGACAGTAGCTAGCGCATTGGTTTGATAGTAGCATAGTTGGGATGGACAGTAGCTAGCGCATTGGTTCGATAGTAGCATAGTTTGGATGGACAGTAGCTAGCGCATTGGTTTGATAGTAGCATAGTTGGGATGGACAGTAGCTAGCACATTGGTTTGATAGTAGCATAGTTGGGATGGACAGTAGCTAGCGCATTGGTTTGATAGTAGCATAGTTGGGATGGACAGTAGCTAGCGCATTGGTTTGATAGTAGCATAGTTGGGATGGACAGTAGCTAGCGCATTGGTTCGATAGTAGCATAGTTGGGATGGACAGTAGCTAGCGCATTGGTTTGATAGTAGCATAGTTGGGATGGACAGTAGCTGGCGCATTGGTTTGATAGCAGCATAGTTGGGATGGACAGTAGCTAGCACATTGGTTTGATAGTAGCATAGTTGGGATGGACAGTAGCTAGCACATTGGTTTGATGGATGGACAGTAGCTAGCACATTGGTTTGATAGTAGCATAGTTGGGATTGACAGTAGCTAGCACATTGGTTTGATAGTAGCATAGTTGGGATGGACAGTAGCTAGCACATTGGTTTGATAGTAGCATAGTTGGGATGGACAGTAGCTAGCGCATTGGTTTGATAGTAGCATAGTTGGGATGGACAGTAGCTAGCGCATTGGTTCGATAGTAGCATAGTTGGGATGGACAGTAGCTAGCGCATTGGTTTGATAGTAGCATAGTTGGGATGGACAGTAGCTGGCGCATTGGTTTGATAGCAGCATAGTTGGGATGGACAGTAGCTAGCACATTGGTTTGATAGCAGCATAGTTGGGATGGACAGTAGCTAGCGCATTGGTTTGATAGTAGCATAGTTGGGATGGACAGTAGCTAGGGCATTGGTTCGATAGTAGCATAGTTGGGATGGACAGTAGCTAGCGCATTGGTTTGATAGTAGCATAGATGGGATGGACAGTAGCTGGCGCATTGGTTTGATAGCAGCATAGTTGGGATGGACAGTAGCTAGCACATTGGTTTGATAGCAGCATAGTTGGGATGGACAGTAGCTAGCGCATTGGTTTGATAGTAGCATAGTTGGGATGGACAGTAGCTAGCGCATTGGTTCGATAGTAGCATAGTTGGGATGGACAGTAGCTAGCGCATTGGTTTGATAGTAGCATAGTTGGGATGGACAGTAGCTGGCGCATTGGTTTGATAGCAGCATAGTTGGGATGGACAGTAGCTAGCACATTGGTTTGATAGCAGCATAGTTGGGATGGACAGTAGCTAGCGCATTGGTTTGATAGTAGCATAGTTGGGATGGACAGTAGCTAGCGCATTGGTTTGATAGTAGCATAGTTGGGATGGACAGTAGCTAGCGCATTGGTTTGATAGTAGCATAGTTGGGATGGACAGTAGCTAGCGCATTGGTTTGATAGCAGCATAGTTGGGATGGACAGTAGCTAGCACATTGGTTTGATAGTAGCATAGTTGGGATGGACAGTAGCTAGCACATTGGTTTGATGGATGGACAGTAGCTAGCACATTGGTTTGATAGTAGCATAGTTGGGATTGACAGTAGCTAGCACATTGGTTTGATAGTAGCATAGTTGGGATGGACAGTAGCTGGCGCATTGGTTTGATAGCAGCATAGTTGGGATGGACAGTAGCTAGCACATTGGTTTGATAGTAGCATAGTTGGGATGGACAGTAGCTAGCACATTGGTTTGATGGATGGACAGTAGCTAGCACATTGGTTTGATAGTAGCATAGTTGGGATGGACAGTAGCTAGCACATTGGTTTGATAGTAGTATAGTTGGGATGGACAGTAGCTAGCGCATTGGTTTGATAGTAGCATAGTTGGGATGGACAGTAGCTAGCGCATTGGTTCGATAGTAGCATAGTTGGGATGGACAGTAGCTAGCGCATTGGTTTGATAGCAGCATAGTTGGGATGGACAGTAGCTAGCACATTGGTTTGATAGTAGCATAGTTGGGATGGACAGTAGCTAGCACATTGGTTTGATGGATGGACAGTAGCTAGCACATTGGTTTGATAGTAGCATAGTTGGGATTGACAGTAGCTAGCACATTGGTTTGATAGTAGCATAGTTGGGATGGACTGTAGCTAGCGCATTGGTTTGATAGTAGCATAGTTGGAATGGACAGTAGCTAGCGCATTGGTTTGACAGTAGCATAGTTGGGATGGACAGTAGCTAGCGCATTGGTTTGACAGTAGCATAGTTGGGATGGACAGTAGCTAGCGCATTGGTTTGATAGTAGCATAGTTGGGATGGACTGTAGCTAGCGCATTGGTTTGATAGTAGCATAATTGGAATGGACAGTAGCTAGCGCATTGGTTTGACAGTAGCATAATTGGGATATACAGTAGCTAGCGCATTGGTTTGATAGTGGCATAGTTGGGATGGACAGTAGCTGGCGCATTGGTTTGATAGTGGCATTGTTGGGATGGACAGTAGCTAGCGCATTGGTTTGATGGATGGACAGTAGCTAGCACATTGGTTTGATAGCAGCATAGTTGGGATGGACAGTAGCTAGCACATTGGTTTGATAGTAGCATAGTTGGGATGGACAGTAGCTAGCACATTGGTTTGATGGATGGACAGTAGCTAGCACATTGGTTTGATAGTAGCATAGTTGGGATTGACAGTAGCTAGCACATTGGTTTGATAGTAGCATAGTTGGGATGGACAGTAGCTAGCACATTGGTTTGATAGTAGCATAGTTGGGATGGACAGTAGCTAGCGCATTGGTTTGATAGTAGCATAGTTGGGATGGACAGTAGCTAGCGCATTGGTTTGATAGTAGCATAGTTGGGATGGACAGTAGCTAGCGCATTGGTTCGATAGTAGCATAGTTGGGATGGACAGTAGCTAGCGCATTGGTTTGATAGTAGCATAGTTGGGATGGACAGTAGCTGGCGCATTGGTTTGATAGCAGCATAGTTGGGATGGACAGTAGCTAGCACATTGGTTTGATAGTAGCATAGTTGGGATGGACAGTAGCTAGCACATTGGTTTGATGGATGGACAGTAGCTAGCACATTGGTTTGATAGTAGCATAGTTGGGATTGACAGTAGCTAGCACATTGGTTTGATAGTAGCATAGTTGGGATGGACAGTAGCTAGCACATTGGTTTGATAGTAGCATAGTTGGGATGGACAGTAGCTAGCGCATTGGTTTGATAGTAGCATAGTTGGGATGGACAGTAGCTAGCGCATTGGTTCGATAGTAGCATAGTTGGGATGGACAGTAGCTAGCGCATTGGTTTGATAGTAGCATAGTTGGGATGGACAGTAGCTGGCGCATTGGTTTGATAGCAGCATAGTTGGGATGGACAGTAGCTAGCGCATTGGTTTGATAGTAGCATAGTTGGGATGGACAGTAGCTAGCGCATTGGTTCGATAGTAGCATAGTTGGGATGGACAGTAGCTAGCGCATTGGTTTGATAGTAGCATAGTTGGGATGGACAGTAGCTGGCGCATTGGTTTGATAGCAGCATAGTTGGGATGGACAGTAGCTAGCACATTGGTTTGATAGCAGCATAGTTGGGATGGACAGTAGCTAGCGCATTGGTTTGATAGTAGCATAGTTGGGATGGACAGTAGCTAGCGCATTGGTTTGATAGTAGCATAGTTGGGATGGACAGTAGCTAGCGCATTGGTTTGATAGTAGCATAGTTGGGATGGACAGTAGCTAGCGCATTGGTTTGATAGCAGCATAGTTGGGATGGACAGTAGCTAGCACATTGGTTTGATAGTAGCATAGTTGGGATGGACAGTAGCTAGCACATTGGTTTGATGGATGGACAGTAGCTAGCACATTGGTTTGATAGTAGCATAGTTGGGATTGACAGTAGCTAGCACATTGGTTTGATAGTAGCATAGTTGGGATGGACAGTAGCTGGCGCATTGGTTTGATAGCAGCATAGTTGGGATGGACAGTAGCTAACACATTGGTTTGATAGTAGCATAGTTGGGATGGACAGTAGCTATCACATTGGTTTGATGGATGGACAGTAGCTAGCACATTGGTTTGATAGTAGCATAGTTGGGATGGACAGTAGCTAGCACATTGGTTTGATGGATGGACAGTAGCTAGCACATTGGTTTGATAGTAGCATAGTTGGGATTGACAGTAGCTAGCACATTGGTTTGATAGTAGCATAGTTGGGATGGACAGTAGCTAGCACATTGGTTTGATAGTAGTATAGTTGGGATGGACAGTAGCTAGCGCATTGGTTTGATAGTAGCATAGTTGGGATGGACAGTAGCTAGCGCATTGGTTCGATAGTAGCATAGTTGGGATGGACAGTAGCTAGCGCATTGGTTTGATAGCAGCATAGTTGGGATGGACAGTAGCTAGCACATTGGTTTGATAGTAGCATAGTTGGGATGGACAGTAGCTAGCACATTGGTTTGATGGATGGACAGTAGCTAGCACATTGGTTTGATAGTAGCATAGTTGGGATTGACAGTAGCTAGCACATTGGTTTGATAGTAGCATAGTTGGGATGGACAGTAGCTAGCACATTGGTTTGATAGTAGCATAGTTGGGATGGACAGTAGCTAGCACATTGGTTTGATGGATGGACAGTAGCTAGCACATTGGTTTGATAGTAGCATAGTTGGGATGGACAGTAGCTAGCACATTGGTTTGATAGCAGCATAGTTGGGATGGACAGTAGCTAGCACATTGGTTTGATAGTAGTATAGTTGGGATGGACAGTAGCTAGCGCATTGGTTTGATAGTAGCATAGTTGGGATGGACAGTAGCTAGCGCATTGGTTTGATAGTAGCATAGTTGGGATGGACAGTAGCTAGCGCATTGGTTTGATAGTAGCATAGTTGGGATGGACTGTAGCTAGCGCATTGGTTTGATAGTAGCATAGTTGGAATGGACAGTAGCTAGCGCATTGATTTGACAGTAGCATAGTTGGGATGGACAGTAGCTAGCGCATTGGTTTGACAGTAGCATAGTTGGGATGGACAGTAGCTAGCGCATTGGTTTGACAGTGGCATAGTTGGGATGGACAGTAGCTAGCGCATTGGTTTGATAGTAGCATAGTTGGGATGGACAGTAGCTAGCGCATTGGTTCGATAGTAGCATAGTTTGGATGGACAGTAGCTAGCGCATTGGTTTGATAGTAGCATAGTTGGGATGGACAGTAGCTAGCGCATTGGTTTGATAGTAGCATAGTTGGGATGGACAGTAGCTATTACATTGGTTTGATAGCATAGTTGGGATGGACAGTAGCTAGTGCATTGGTTTGATAGTAGCATAGTTGGGATGGACAGTAGCTAGCGCATTGGTTTGATAGTAGCATAGTTGGGATGGACTGTAGCTAGCGCATTGGTTTGATAGTAGCATAATTGGAATGGACAGTAGCTAGCGCATTGGTTTGACAGTAGCATAATTGGGATATACAGTAGCTAGCGCATTGGTTTGATAGTGGCATAGTTGGGATGGACAGTAGCTGGCGCATTGGTTTGATAGTGGCATAGTTGGGATGGACAGTAGCTAGCGCATTGGTTTGATGGATGGACAGTAGCTAGCACATTGGTTTGATAGCAGCATAGTTGGGATGGACAGTAGCTAGCACATTGGTTTGATAGTAGCATAGTTGGGATGGACAGTAGCTAGCACATTGGTTTGATGGATGGACAGTAGCTAGCACATTGGTTTGATAGTAGCATAGTTGGGATTGACAGTAGCTAGCACATTGGTTTGATAGTAGCATAGTTGGGATGGACAGTAGCTAGCACATTGGTTTGATAGTAGCATAGTTGGGATGGACAGTAGCTAGCGCATTGGTTTGATAGTAGCATAGTTGGGATGGACAGTAGCTAGCGCATTGGTTTGATAGTAGCATAGTTGGGATGGACAGTAGCTAGCGCATTGGTTCGATAGTAGCATAGTTGGGATGGACAGTAGCTAGCGCATTGGTTTGATAGTAGCATAGTTGGGATGGACAGTAGCTGGCGCATTGGTTTGATAGCAGCATAGTTGGGATGGACAGTAGCTAGCACATTGGTTTGATAGTAGCATAGTTGGGATGGACAGTAGCTAGCACATTGGTTTGATGGATGGACAGTAGCTAGCACATTGGTTTGATAGTAGCATAGTTGGGATTGACAGTAGCTAGCACATTGGTTTGATAGTAGCATAGTTGGGATGGACAGTAGCTAGCACATTGGTTTGATAGTAGCATAGTTGGGATGGACAGTAGCTAGCACATTGGTTTGATAGTAGCATAGTTGGGATGGACAGTAGCTAGCGCATTGGTTTGATAGTAGCATAGTTGGGATGGACAGTAGCTAGCGCATTGGTTTGATAGTAGCATAGTTGGGATGGACAGTAGCTAGCGCATTGGTTCGATAGTAGCATAGTTGGGAAGGACAGTAGCTAGCGCATTGGTTTGATAGTAGCATAGTTGGGATGGACAGTAGCTGGCGCATTGGTTTGATAGCAGCATAGTTGGGATGGACAGTAGCTAGCACATTGGTTTGATAGTAGCATAGTTGGGATGGACAGTAGCTAGCACATTGGTTTGATGGATGGACAGTAGCTAGCACATTGGTTTGATAGTAGCATAGTTGGGATTGACAGTAGCTAGCACATTGGTTTGATAGTAGCATAGTTGGGATGGACAGTAGCTAGCGCATTGGTTTGATAGTAGCATAGTTGGGATGGACAGTAGCTAGCGCATTGGTTTGATAGTAGCATAGTTGGGATGGACTGTAGCTAGCGCATTGGTTTGATAGTAGCATAGTTGGAATGGACAGTAGCTAGCGCATTGGTTTGACAGTAGCATAGTTGGGATGGACAGTAGCTAGCGCATTGGTTTGACAGTAGCATAGTTGGGATGGACAGTAGCTAGCGCATTGGTTTGACAGTGGCATAGTTGGGATGGACAGTAGCTAGCGCATTGGTTTGATAGTAGCATAGTTGGGATGGACAGTAGCTAGCGCATTGGTTCGATAGTAGCATAGTTTGGATGGACAGTAGCTAGCGCATTGGTTTGATAGTAGCATAGTTGGGATGGACAGTAGCTAGCGCATTGGTTTGATAGTAGCATAGTTGGGATGGACAGTAGCTATTACATTGGTTTGATAGCATAGTTGGGATGGACAGTAGCTAGTGCATTGGTTTGATAGTAGCATAGTTGGGATGGACAGTAGCTAGCGCATTGGTTTGATAGTAGCATAGTTGGGATGGACTGTAGCTAGCGCATTGGTTTGATAGTAGCATAGTTGGGATGGACAGTAGCTAGCGCATTGGTTCGATAGTAGCATAGTTGGGATGGACAGTAGCTAGCGCATTGGTTTGATAGTAGCATAGTTGGGATGGACAGTAGCTGGCGCATTGGTTTGATAGCAGCATAGTTGGGATGGACAGTAGCTAGCACATTGGTTTGATAGTAGCATAGTTGGGATGGACAGTAGCTAGCACATTGGTTTGATGGATGGACAGTAGCTAGCACATTGGTTTGATAGTAGCATAGTTGGGATGGACAGTAGCTAGCACATTGGTTTGATAGTAGCATAGTTGGGATGGACAGTAGCTAGCGCATTGGTTTGATAGTAGCATAGTTGGGATGGACAGTAGCTAGCGCATTGGTTCGATAGTAGCATAGTTGGGATGGACAGTAGCTAGCGCATTGGTTTGATAGTAGCATAGTTGGGATGGACAGTAGCTGGCGCATTGGTTTGATAGCAGCATAGTTGGGATGGACAGTAGCTAGCACATTGGTTTGATAGCAGCATAGTTGGGATGGACAGTAGCTAGCGCATTGGTTTGATAGTAGCATAGTTGGGATGGACAGTAGCTAGGGCATTGGTTCGATAGTAGCATAGTTGGGATGGACAGTAGCTAGCGCATTGGTTTGATAGTAGCATAGATGGGATGGACAGTAGCTGGCGCATTGGTTTGATAGCAGCATAGTTGGGATGGACAGTAGCTAGCGCATTGGTTTGATGGATGGACAGTAGCTAGCACATTGGTTTGATAGTAGCATAGTTGGGATGGACAGTAGCTAGCACATTGGTTTGATGGATGGACAGTAGCTAGCACATTGGTTTGATAGTAGCATAGTTGGGATGGACAGTAGCTAGCACATTGGTTTGATAGCAGCATAGTTGGGATGGACAGTAGCTAGCACATTGGTTTGATAGTAGTATAGTTGGGATGGACAGTAGCTAGCGCATTGGTTTGATAGTAGCATAGTTGGGATGGACAGTAGCTAGCGCATTGGTTTGATAGTAGCATAGTTGGGATGGACAGTAGCTAGCGCATTGGTTTGATAGTAGCATAGTTGGGATGGACTGTAGCTAGCGCATTGGTTTGATAGTAGCATAGTTGGAATGGACAGTAGCTAGCGCATTGATTTGACAGTAGCATAGTTGGGATGGACAGTAGCTAGCGCATTGGTTTGACAGTAGCATAGTTGGGATGGACAGTAGCTAGCGCATTGGTTTGACAGTGGCATAGTTGGGATGGACAGTAGCTAGCGCATTGGTTTGATAGTAGCATAGTTGGGATGGACAGTAGCTAGCGCATTGGTTCGATAGTAGCATAGTTTGGATGGACAGTAGCTAGCGCATTGGTTTGATAGTAGCATAGTTGGGATGGACAGTAGCTAGCGCATTGGTTTGATAGTAGCATAGTTGGGATGGACAGTAGCTATTACATTGGTTTGATAGCATAGTTGGGATGGACAGTAGCTAGTGCATTGGTTTGATAGTAGCATAGTTGGGATGGACAGTAGCTAGCGCATTGGTTTGATAGTAGCATAGTTGGGATGGACTGTAGCTAGCGCATTGGTTTGATAGTAGCATAATTGGAATGGACAGTAGCTAGCGCATTGGTTTGACAGTAGCATAATTGGGATATACAGTAGCTAGCGCATTGGTTTGATAGTGGCATAGTTGGGATGGACAGTAGCTGGCGCATTGGTTTGATAGTGGCATAGTTGGGATGGACAGTAGCTAGCGCATTGGTTTGATGGATGGACAGTAGCTAGCACATTGGTTTGATAGTAGCATAGTTGGGATTGACAGTAGCTAGCACATTGGTTTGATAGTAGCATAGTTGGGATGGACAGTAGCTAGCACATTGGTTTGATAGTAGCATAGTTGGGATGGACAGTAGCTAGCACATTGGTTTGATGGATGGACAGTAGCTAGCACATTGGTTTGATAGTAGCATAGTTGGGATTGACAGTAGCTAGCACATTGGTTTGATAGTAGCATAGTTGGGATGGACAGTAGCTAGCACATTGGTTTGATAGTAGCATAGTTGGGATGGACAGTAGCTAGCGCATTGGTTTGATAGTAGCATAGTTGGGATGGACAGTAGCTAGCGCATTGGTTTGATAGTAGCATAGTTGGGATGGACAGTAGCTAGCGCATTGGTTCGATAGTAGCATAGTTGGGATGGACAGTAGCTAGCGCATTGGTTTGATAGTAGCATAGTTGGGATGGACAGTAGCTGGCGCATTGGTTTGATAGCAGCATAGTTGGGATGGACAGTAGCTAGCACATTGGTTTGATAGTAGCATAGTTGGGATGGACAGTAGCTAGCACATTGGTTTGATGGATGGACAGTAGCTAGCACATTGGTTTGATAGTAGCATAGTTGGGATTGACAGTAGCTAGCACATTGGTTTGATAGTAGCATAGTTGGGATGGACAGTAGCTAGCACATTGGTTTGATAGTAGCATAGTTGGGATGGACAGTAGCTAGCACATTGGTTTGATAGTAGCATAGTTGGGATGGACAGTAGCTAGCGCATTGGTTTGATAGTAGCATAGTTGGGATGGACAGTAGCTAGCGCATTGGTTTGATAGTAGCATAGTTGGGATGGACAGTAGCTAGCGCATTGGTTCGATAGTAGCATAGTTGGGAAGGACAGTAGCTAGCGCATTGGTTTGATAGTAGCATAGTTGGGATGGACAGTAGCTGGCGCATTGGTTTGATAGCAGCATAGTTGGGATGGACAGTAGCTAGCACATTGGTTTGATAGTAGCATAGTTGGGATGGACAGTAGCTAGCACATTGGTTTGATGGATGGACAGTAGCTAGCACATTGGTTTGATAGTAGCATAGTTGGGATTGACAGTAGCTAGCACATTGGTTTGATAGTAGCATAGTTGGGATGGACAGTAGCTAGCGCATTGGTTTGATAGTAGCATAGTTGGGATGGACAGTAGCTAGCGCATTGGTTTGATAGTAGCATAGTTGGGATGGACTGTAGCTAGCGCATTGGTTTGATAGTAGCATAGTTGGAATGGACAGTAGCTAGCGCATTGGTTTGACAGTAGCATAGTTGGGATGGACAGTAGCTAGCGCATTGGTTTGACAGTAGCATAGTTGGGATGGACAGTAGCTAGCGCATTGGTTTGACAGTGGCATAGTTGGGATGGACAGTAGCTAGCGCATTGGTTTGATAGTAGCATAGTTGGGATGGACAGTAGCTAGCGCATTGGTTCGATAGTAGCATAGTTTGGATGGACAGTAGCTAGCGCATTGGTTTGATAGTAGCATAGTTGGGATGGACAGTAGCTAGCGCATTGGTTTGATAGTAGCATAGTTGGGATGGACAGTAGCTATTACATTGGTTTGATAGCATAGTTGGGATGGACAGTAGCTAGTGCATTGGTTTGATAGTAGCATAGTTGGGATGGACAGTAGCTAGCGCATTGGTTTGATAGTAGCATAGTTGGGATGGACTGTAGCTAGCGCATTGGTTTGATAGTAGCATAGTTGGGATGGACAGTAGCTAGCGCATTGGTTCGATAGTAGCATAGTTGGGATGGACAGTAGCTAGCGCATTGGTTTGATAGTAGCATAGTTGGGATGGACAGTAGCTGGCGCATTGGTTTGATAGCAGCATAGTTGGGATGGACAGTAGCTAGCACATTGGTTTGATAGTAGCATAGTTGGGATGGACAGTAGCTAGCACATTGGTTTGATGGATGGACAGTAGCTAGCACATTGGTTTGATAGTAGCATAGTTGGGATGGACAGTAGCTAGCACATTGGTTTGATAGTAGCATAGTTGGGATGGACAGTAGCTAGCGCATTGGTTTGATAGTAGCATAGTTGGGATGGACAGTAGCTAGCGCATTGGTTCGATAGTAGCATAGTTGGGATGGACAGTAGCTAGCGCATTGGTTTGATAGTAGCATAGTTGGGATGGACAGTAGCTGGCGCATTGGTTTGATAGCAGCATAGTTGGGATGGACAGTAGCTAGCACATTGGTTTGATAGCAGCATAGTTGGGATGGACAGTAGCTAGCGCATTGGTTTGATAGTAGCATAGTTGGGATGGACAGTAGCTAGGGCATTGGTTCGATAGTAGCATAGTTGGGATGGACAGTAGCTAGCGCATTGGTTTGATAGTAGCATAGATGGGATGGACAGTAGCTGGCGCATTGGTTTGATAGCAGCATAGTTGGGATGGACAGTAGCTAGCGCATTGGTTTGATGGATGGACAGTAGCTAGCACATTGGTTTGATAGTAGCATAGTTGGGATGGACAGTAGCTAGCACATTGGTTTGATGGATGGACAGTAGCTAGCACATTGGTTTGATAGTAGCATAGTTGGGATGGACAGTAGCTAGCACATTGGTTTGATAGCAGCATAGTTGGGATGGACAGTAGCTAGCACATTGGTTTGATAGTAGTATAGTTGGGATGGACAGTAGCTAGCGCATTGGTTTGATAGTAGCATAGTTGGGATGGACAGTAGCTAGCGCATTGGTTTGATAGTAGCATAGTTGGGATGGACAGTAGCTAGCGCATTGGTTTGATAGTAGCATAGTTGGGATGGACTGTAGCTAGCGCATTGGTTTGATAGTAGCATAGTTGGAATGGACAGTAGCTAGCGCATTGGTTTGACAGTAGCATAGTTGGGATGGACAGTAGCTAGCGCATTGGTTTGACAGTAGCATAGTTGGGATGGACAGTAGCTAGCGCATTGGTTTGACAGTGGCATAGTTGGGATGGACAGTAGCTAGCGCATTGGTTTGATAGTAGCATAGTTGGGATGGACAGTAGCTAGCGCATTGGTTCGATAGTAGCATAGTTTGGATGGACAGTAGCTAGCGCATTGGTTTGATAGTAGCATAGTTGGGATGGACAGTAGCTAGCGCATTGGTTTGATAGTAGCATAGTTGGGATGGACAGTAGCTATTACATTGGTTTGATAGCATAGTTGGGATGGACAGTAGCTAGTGCATTGGTTTGATAGTAGCATAGTTGGGATGGACAGTAGCTAGCGCATTGGTTTGATAGTAGCATAGTTGGGATGGACTGTAGCTAGCGCATTGGTTTGATAGTAGCATAATTGGAATGGACAGTAGCTAGCGCATTGGTTTGACAGTAGCATAATTGGGATATACAGTAGCTAGCGCATTGGTTTGATAGTGGCATAGTTGGGATGGACAGTAGCTGGCGCATTGGTTTGATAGTGGCATAGTTGGGATGGACAGTAGCTAGCGCATTGGTTTGATGGATGGACAGTAGCTAGCACATTGGTTTGATAGCAGCATAGTTGGGATGGACAGTAGCTAGCACATTGGTTTGATAGTAGCATAGTTGGGATGGACAGTAGCTAGCACATTGGTTTGATGGATGGACAGTAGCTAGCACATTGGTTTGATAGTAGCATAGTTGGGATTGACAGTAGCTAGCACATTGGTTTGATAGTAGCATAGTTGGGATGGACAGTAGCTAGCACATTGGTTTGATAGTAGCATAGTTGGGATGGACAGTAGCTAGCGCATTGGTTTGATAGTAGCATAGTTGGGATGGACAGTAGCTAGCGCATTGGTTTGATAGTAGCATAGTTGGGATGGACAGTAGCTAGCGCATTGGTTCGATAGTAGCATAGTTGGGATGGACAGTAGCTAGCGCATTGGTTTGATAGTAGCATAGTTGGGATGGACAGTAGCTGGCGCATTGGTTTGATAGCAGCATAGTTGGGATGGACAGTAGCTAGCACATTGGTTTGATAGTAGCATAGTTGGGATGGACAGTAGCTAGCACATTGGTTTGATGGATGGACAGTAGCTAGCACATTGGTTTGATAGTAGCATAGTTGGGATTGACAGTAGCTAGCACATTGGTTTGATAGTAGCATAGTTGGGATGGACAGTAGCTAGCACATTGGTTTGATAGTAGCATAGTTGGGATGGACAGTAGCTAGCGCATTGGTTTGATAGTAGCATAGTTGGGATGGACAGTAGCTAGCGCATTGGTTCGATAGTAGCATAGTTGGGATGGACAGTAGCTAGCGCATTGGTTTGATAGTAGCATAGTTGGGATGGACAGTAGCTGGCGCATTGGTTTGATAGCAGCATAGTTGGGATGGACAGTAGCTAGCACATTGGTTTGATAGCAGCATAGTTGGGATGGACAGTAGCTAGCGCATTGGTTTGATAGTAGCATAGTTGGGATGGACAGTAGCTAGGGCATTGGTTCGATAGTAGCATAGTTGGGATGGACAGTAGCTAGCGCATTGGTTTGATAGTAGCATAGATGGGATGGACAGTAGCTGGCGCATTGGTTTGATAGCAGCATAGTTGGGATGGACAGTAGCTAGCACATTGGTTTGATAGCAGCATAGTTGGGATGGACAGTAGCTAGCGCATTGGTTTGATAGTAGCATAGTTGGGATGGACAGTAGCTAGCGCATTGGTTCGATAGTAGCATAGTTGGGATGGACAGTAGCTAGCGCATTGGTTTGATAGTAGCATAGTTGGGATGGACAGTAGCTGGCGCATTGGTTTGATAGCAGCATAGTTGGGATGGACAGTAGCTAGCACATTGGTTTGATAGCAGCATAGTTGGGATGGACAGTAGCTAGCGCATTGGTTTGATAGTAGCATAGTTGGGATGGACAGTAGCTAGCGCATTGGTTTGATAGTAGCATAGTTGGGATGGACAGTAGCTAGCGCATTGGTTTGATAGTAGCATAGTTGGGATGGACAGTAGCTAGCGCATTGGTTTGATAGCAGCATAGTTGGGATGGACAGTAGCTAGCACATTGGTTTGATAGTAGCATAGTTGGGATGGACAGTAGCTAGCACATTGGTTTGATGGATGGACAGTAGCTAGCACATTGGTTTGATAGTAGCATAGTTGGGATTGACAGTAGCTAGCACATTGGTTTGATAGTAGCATAGTTGGGATGGACAGTAGCTGGCGCATTGGTTTGATAGCAGCATAGTTGGGATGGACAGTAGCTAGCACATTGGTTTGATAGTAGCATAGTTGGGATGGACAGTAGCTAGCACATTGGTTTGATGGATGGACAGTAGCTAGCACATTGGTTTGATAGTAGCATAGTTGGGATGGACAGTAGCTAGCACATTGGTTTGATAGTAGTATAGTTGGGATGGACAGTAGCTAGCGCATTGGTTTGATAGTAGCATAGTTGGGATGGACAGTAGCTAGCGCATTGGTTCGATAGTAGCATAGTTGGGATGGACAGTAGCTAGCGCATTGGTTTGATAGCAGCATAGTTGGGATGGACAGTAGCTAGCACATTGGTTTGATAGTAGCATAGTTGGGATGGACAGTAGCTAGCACATTGGTTTGATGGATGGACAGTAGCTAGCACATTGGTTTGATAGTAGCATAGTTGGGATTGACAGTAGCTAGCACATTGGTTTGATAGTAGCATAGTTGGGATGGACTGTAGCTAGCGCATTGGTTTGATAGTAGCATAGTTGGAATGGACAGTAGCTAGCGCATTGGTTTGACAGTAGCATAGTTGGGATGGACAGTAGCTAGCGCATTGGTTTGACAGTAGCATAGTTGGGATGGACAGTAGCTAGCGCATTGGTTTGACAGTGGCATAGTTGGGATGGACAGTAGCTAGCGCATTGGTTTGATAGTAGCATAGTTGGGATGGACAGTAGCTAGCGCATTGGTTCGATAGTAGCATAGTTTGGATGGACAGTAGCTAGCGCATTGGTTTGATAGTAGCATAGTTGGGATGGACAGTAGCTAGCGCATTGGTTTGATAGTAGCATAGTTGGGATGGACAGTAGCTATTACATTGGTTTGATAGCATAGTTGGGATGGACAGTAGCTAGTGCATTGGTTTGATAGTAGCATAGTTGGGATGGACAGTAGCTAGCGCATTGGTTTGATAGTAGCATAGTTGGGATGGACTGTAGCTAGCGCATTGGTTTGATAGTAGCATAATTGGAATGGACAGTAGCTAGCGCATTGGTTTGACAGTAGCATAATTGGGATATACAGTAGCTAGCGCATTGGTTTGATAGTGGCATAGTTGGGATGGACAGTAGCTGGCGCATTGGTTTGATAGTGGCATAGTTGGGATGGACAGTAGCTAGCGCATTGGTTTGATGGATGGACAGTAGCTAGCACATTGGTTTGATAGCAGCATAGTTGGGATGGACAGTAGCTAGCACATTGGTTTGATAGTAGCATAGTTGGGATGGACAGTAGCTAGCACATTGGTTTGATGGATGGACAGTAGCTAGCACATTGGTTTGATAGTAGCATAGTTGGGATTGACAGTAGCTAGCACATTGGTTTGATAGTAGCATAGTTGGGATGGACAGTAGCTAGCACATTGGTTTGATAGTAGCATAGTTGGGATGGACAGTAGCTAGCGCATTGGTTTGATAGTAGCATAGTTGGGATGGACAGTAGCTAGCGCATTGGTTTGATAGTAGCATAGTTGGGATGGACAGTAGCTAGCGCATTGGTTCGATAGTAGCATAGTTGGGATGGACAGTAGCTAGCGCATTGGTTTGATAGTAGCATAGTTGGGATGGACAGTAGCTGGCGCATTGGTTTGATAGCAGCATAGTTGGGATGGACAGTAGCTAGCACATTGGTTTGATAGTAGCATAGTTGGGATGGACAGTAGCTAGCACATTGGTTTGATGGATGGACAGTAGCTAGCACATTGGTTTGATAGTAGCATAGTTGGGATTGACAGTAGCTAGCACATTGGTTTGATAGTAGCATAGTTGGGATGGACAGTAGCTAGCACATTGGTTTGATAGTAGCATAGTTGGGATGGACAGTAGCTAGCGCATTGGTTTGATAGTAGCATAGTTGGGATGGACAGTAGCTAGCGCATTGGTTCGATAGTAGCATAGTTGGGATGGACAGTAGCTAGCGCATTGGTTTGATAGTAGCATAGTTGGGATGGACAGTAGCTGGCGCATTGGTTTGATAGCAGCATAGTTGGGATGGACAGTAGCTAGCACATTGGTTTGATAGCAGCATAGTTGGGATGGACAGTAGCTAGCGCATTGGTTTGATAGTAGCATAGTTGGGATGGACAGTAGCTAGGGCATTGGTTCGATAGTAGCATAGTTGGGATGGACAGTAGCTAGCGCATTGGTTTGATAGTAGCATAGATGGGATGGACAGTAGCTGGCGCATTGGTTTGATAGCAGCATAGTTGGGATGGACAGTAGCTAGCACATTGGTTTGATAGCAGCATAGTTGGGATGGACAGTAGCTAGCGCATTGGTTTGATAGTAGCATAGTTGGGATGGACAGTAGCTAGCGCATTGGTTCGATAGTAGCATAGTTGGGATGGACAGTAGCTAGCGCATTGGTTTGATAGTAGCATAGTTGGGATGGACAGTAGCTGGCGCATTGGTTTGATAGCAGCATAGTTGGGCTGGACAGTAGCTAGCACATTGGTTTGATAGCAGCATAGTTGGGATGGACAGTAGCTAGCGCATTGGTTTGATAGTAGCATAGTTGGGATGGACAGTAGCTAGCGCATTGGTTTGATAGTAGCATAGTTGGGATGGACAGTAGCTAGCGCATTGGTTTGATAGTAGAATAGTTGGGATGGACAGTAGCTAGCGCATTGGTTTGATAGCAGCATAGTTGGGATGGACAGTAGCTAGCACATTGGTTTGATAGTAGCATAGTTGGGATGGACAGTAGCTAGCACATTGGTTTGATGGATGGACAGTAGCTAGCACATTGGTTTGATAGTAGCATAGTTGGGATTGACAGTAGCTAGCACATTGGTTTGATAGTAGCATAGTTGGGATGGACAGTAGCTGGCGCATTGGTTTGATAGCAGCATAGTTGGGATGGACAGTAGCTAGCACATTGGTTTGATAGTAGCATAGTTGGGATGGACAGTAGCTAGCACATTGGTTTGATGGATGGACAGTAGCTAGCACATTGGTTTGATAGTAGCATAGTTGGGATTGACAGTAGCTAGCACATTGGTTTGATAGTAGCATAGTTGGGATGGACAGTAGCTAGCACATTGGTTTGATAGTAGTATAGTTGGGATGGACAGTAGCTAGCGCATTGGTTTGATAGTAGCATAGTTGGGATGGACAGTAGCTAGCGCATTGGTTCGATAGTAGCATAGTTGGGATGGACAGTAGCTAGCGCATTGGTTCGATAGTAGCATAGTTGGGATGGACAGTAGCTAGCGCATTGGTTTGATAGTAGCATAGTTGGGATGGACAGTAGCTAGCGCATTGGTTTGATAGTAGCATAGTTGGGATGGACAGTAGCTAGCGCATTGGTTTGATAGTAGCATAGTTGGGATGGACAGTAGCTAGCGCATTGGTTTGATAGTAGCATAGTTGGGATGGACTGTAGCTAGCGCATTGGTTTGATAGTAGCATAGTTGGAATGGACAGTAGCTAGCGCATTGGTTTGACAGTAGCATAGTTGGGATGGACAGTAGCTAGCGCATTGGTTTGACAGTGGCATAGTTGGGATAGACAGTAGCTAGCGCATTGGTTTGATAGTGGCATAGTTGGGATGGACAGTAGCTAGCGCATTGGTTTGATAGCATAGTTGGGATGGACAGTAGCTAGCACATTGGTTTGATAGCAGCATAGTTGGGATGGACAGTAGCTAGCACATTGGTTTGATAGCAGCATAGTTGGGATGGACAGTAGCTAGCACATTGGTTTGATAGTAGCATAGTTGGGATGGACAGTAGCTAGCACATTGGTTTGATGGATGGACAGTAGCTAGCGCATTGGTTTGATAGTAGCATAGTTGGGATGGACAGTAGCTAGCGCATTGGTTCCATAGTAGCATAGTTGGGATGGACAGTAGCTAGCGCATTGGTTTGATAGTAGCATAGTTGGGATGGACAGTAGCTAGCGCATTGGTTTGATAGTAGCATAGTTGGGATGGACTGTAGCTAGCGCATTGGTTTGATAGTAGCATAGTTGGAATGGACAGTAGCTAGCGCATTGGTTTGACAGTAGCATAGTTGGGATGGACAGTAGCTAGCGCATTGGTTTGACAGTAGCATAGTTGGGATGGACAGTAGCTAGCGCATTGGTTTGACAGTGGCATAGTTGGGATAGACAGTAGCTAGCGCATTGGTTTGATAGTGGCATAGTTGGGATGGACAGTAGCTAGCGCATTGGTTTGACAGTAGCATAGTTGGGATGGACAGTAGCTAGCGCATTGGTTTGATAGTAGCATAGTTGGGATGGACAGTAGCTAGCGCATTGGTTCGATAGTAGCATAGTTGGGATGGACAGTAGCTAGCGCATTGGTTTGATAGTAGCATAGTTGGGATGGACAGTAGCTGGCGCATTGGTTTGATAGCAGCATAGTTGGGATGGACAGTAGCTAGCACATTGGTTTGATAGTAGCATAGTTGGGATGGACAGTAGCTAGCACATTGGTTTGATGGATGGACAGTAGCTAGCACATTGGTTTGATAGTAGCATAGTTGGGATTGACAGTAGCTAGCACATTGGTTTGATAGTAGCATAGTTGGGATGGACAGTAGCTAGCACATTGGTTTGATAGTAGCATAGTTGGGATGGACAGTAGCTAGCACATTGGTTTGATAGTAGCATAGTTGGGATGGACAGTAGCTAGCACATTGGTTTGATAGCAGCATAGTTGGGATGGACAGTAGCTAGCGCATTGGTTTGATAGTAGCATAGTTGGGATGGACAGTAGCTAGGGCATTGGTTCGATAGTAGCATAGTTGGGATGGACAGTAGCTAGCGCATTGGTTTGATAGTAGCATAGATGGGATGGACAGTAGCTGGCGCATTGGTTTGATAGCAGCATAGTTGGGATGGACAGTAGCTAGCACATTGGTTTGATAGCAGCATAGTTGGGATGGACAGTAGCTAGCGCATTGGTTTGATAGTAGCATAGTTGGGATGGACAGTAGCTAGCGCATTGGTTCGATAGTAGCATAGTTGGGATGGACAGTAGCTAGCGCATTGGTTTGATAGTAGCATAGTTGGGATGGACAGTAGCTGGCGCATTGGTTTGATAGCAGCATAGTTGGGATGGACAGTAGCTAGCACATTGGTTTGATAGCAGCATAGTTGGGATGGACAGTAGCTAGCGCATTGGTTTGATAGTAGCATAGTTGGGATGGACAGTAGCTAGCGCATTGGTTTGATAGTAGCATAGTTGGGATGGACAGTAGCTAGCGCATTGGTTTGATAGTAGCATAGTTGGGATGGACAGTAGCTAGCGCATTGGTTTGATAGCAGCATAGTTGGGATGGACAGTAGCTAGCACATTGGTTTGATAGTAGCATAGTTGGGATGGACAGTAGCTAGCACATTGGTTTGATGGATGGACAGTAGCTAGCACATTGGTTTGATAGTAGCATAGTTGGGATTGACAGTAGCTAGCACATTGGTTTGATAGTAGCATAGTTGGGATGGACAGTAGCTGGCGCATTGGTTTGATAGCAGCATAGTTGGGATGGACAGTAGCTAGCACATTGGTTTGATAGTAGCATAGTTGGGATGGACAGTAGCTAGCACATTGGTTTGATGGATGGACAGTAGCTAGCACATTGGTTTGATAGTAGCATAGTTGGGATGGACAGTAGCTAGCACATTGGTTTGATGGATGGACAGTAGCTAGCACATTGGTTTGATAGTAGCATAGTTGGGATTGACAGTAGCTAGCACATTGGTTTGATAGTAGCATAGTTGGGATGGACAGTAGCTAGCACATTGGTTTGATAGTAGTATAGTTGGGATGGACAGTAGCTAGCGCATTGGTTTGATAGTAGCATAGTTGGGATGGACAGTAGCTAGCGCATTGGTTCGATAGTAGCATAGTTGGGATGGACAGTAGCTAGCGCATTGGTTTGATAGCAGCATAGTTGGGATGGACAGTAGCTAGCACATTGGTTTGATAGTAGCATAGTTGGGATGGACAGTAGCTAGCACATTGGTTTGATGGATGGACAGTAGCTAGCACATTGGTTTGATAGTAGCATAGTTGGGATTGACAGTAGCTAGCACATTGGTTTGATAGTAGCATAGTTGGGATGGACAGTAGCTAGCACATTGGTTTGATAGTAGCATAGTTGGGATGGACAGTAGCTAGCACATTGGTTTGATGGATGGACAGTAGCTAGCACATTGGTTTGATAGTAGCATAGTTGGGATGGACAGTAGCTAGCACATTGGTTTGATAGCAGCATAGTTGGGATGGACAGTAGCTAGCACATTGGTTTGATAGTAGTATAGTTGGGATGGACAGTAGCTAGCGCATTGGTTTGATAGTAGCATAGTTGGGATGGACAGTAGCTAGCGCATTGGTTTGATAGTAGCATAGTTGGGATGGACAGTAGCTAGCGCATTGGTTTGATAGTAGCATAGTTGGGATGGACTGTAGCTAGCGCATTGGTTTGATAGTAGCATAGTTGGAATGGACAGTAGCTAGCGCATTGGTTTGACAGTAGCATAGTTGGGATGGACAGTAGCTAGCGCATTGGTTTGACAGTAGCATAGTTGGGATGGACAGTAGCTAGCGCATTGGTTTGACAGTGGCATAGTTGGGATGGACAGTAGCTAGCGCATTGGTTTGATAGTAGCATAGTTGGGATGGACAGTAGCTAGCGCATTGGTTCGATAGTAGCATAGTTTGGATGGACAGTAGCTAGCGCATTGGTTTGATAGTAGCATAGTTGGGATGGACAGTAGCTAGCGCATTGGTTTGATAGTAGCATAGTTGGGATGGACAGTAGCTATTACATTGGTTTGATAGCATAGTTGGGATGGACAGTAGCTAGTGCATTGGTTTGATAGTAGCATAGTTGGGATGGACAGTAGCTAGCGCATTGGTTTGATAGTAGCATAGTTGGGATGGACTGTAGCTAGCGCATTGGTTTGATAGTAGCATAATTGGAATGGACAGTAGCTAGCGCATTGGTTTGACAGTAGCATAATTGGGATATACAGTAGCTAGCGCATTGGTTTGATAGTGGCATAGTTGGGATGGACAGTAGCTGGCGCATTGGTTTGATAGTGGCATAGTTGGGATGGACAGTAGCTAGCGCATTGGTTTGATGGATGGACAGTAGCTAGCACATTGGTTTGATAGCAGCATAGTTGGGATGGACAGTAGCTAGCACATTGGTTTGATAGTAGCATAGTTGGGATGGACAGTAGCTAGCACATTGGTTTGATGGATGGACAGTAGCTAGCACATTGGTTTGATAGTAGCATAGTTGGGATTGACAGTAGCTAGCACATTGGTTTGATAGTAGCATAGTTGGGATGGACAGTAGCTAGCACATTGGTTTGATAGTAGCATAGTTGGGATGGACAGTAGCTAGCGCATTGGATTGATAGTAGCATAGTTGGGATGGACAGTAGCTAGCGCATTGGTTTGATAGTAGCATAGTTGGGATGGACAGTAGCTAGCGCATTGGTTCGATAGTAGCATAGTTGGGATGGACAGTAGCTAGCGCATTGGTTTGATAGTAGCATAGTTGGGATGGACAGTAGCTGGCGCATTGGTTTGATAGCAGCATAGTTGGGATGGACAGTAGCTAGCACATTGGTTTGATAGTAGCATAGTTGGGATGGACAGTAGCTAGCACATTGGTTTGATGGATGGACAGTAGCTAGCACATTGGTTTGATAGTAGCATAGTTGGGATTGACAGTAGCTAGCACATTGGTTTGATAGTAGCATAGTTGGGATGGACAGTAGCTAGCACATTGGTTTGATAGTAGCATAGTTGGGATGGACAGTAGCTAGCGCATTGGTTTGATAGTAGCATAGTTGGGATGGACAGTAGCTAGCGCATTGGTTCGATAGTAGCATAGTTGGGATGGACAGTAGCTAGCGCATTGGTTTGATAGTAGCATAGTTGGGATGGACAGTAGCTGGCGCATTGGTTTGATAGCAGCATAGTTGGGATGGACAGTAGCTAGCACATTGGTTTGATAGCAGCATAGTTGGGATGGACAGTAGCTAGCGCATTGGTTTGATAGTAGCATAGTTGGGATGGACAGTAGCTAGGGCATTGGTTCGATAGTAGCATAGTTGGGATGGACAGTAGCTAGCGCATTGGTTTGATAGTAGCATAGATGGGATGGACAGTAGCTGGCGCATTGGTTTGATAGCAGCATAGTTGGGATGGACAGTAGCTAGCACATTGGTTTGATAGCAGCATAGTTGGGATGGACAGTAGCTAGCGCATTGGTTTGATAGTAGCATAGTTGGGATGGACAGTAGCTAGCGCATTGGTTCGATAGTAGCATAGTTGGGATGGACAGTAGCTAGCGCATTGGTTTGATAGTAGCATAGTTGGGATGGACAGTAGCTGGCGCATTGGTTTGATAGCAGCATAGTTGGGCTGGACAGTAGCTAGCACATTGGTTTGATAGCAGCATAGTTGGGATGGACAGTAGCTAGCGCATTGGTTTGATAGTAGCATAGTTGGGATGGACAGTAGCTAGCGCATTGGTTTGATAGTAGCATAGTTGGGATGGACAGTAGCTAGCGCATTGGTTTGATAGTAGAATAGTTGGGATGGACAGTAGCTAGCGCATTGGTTTGATAGCAGCATAGTTGGGATGGACAGTAGCTAGCACATTGGTTTGATAGTAGCATAGTTGGGATGGACAGTAGCTAGCACATTGGTTTGATGGATGGACAGTAGCTAGCACATTGGTTTGATAGTAGCATAGTTGGGATTGACAGTAGCTAGCACATTGGTTTGATAGTAGCATAGTTGGGATGGACAGTAGCTGGCGCATTGGTTTGATAGCAGCATAGTTGGGATGGACAGTAGCTAGCACATTGGTTTGATAGTAGCATAGTTGGGATGGACAGTAGCTAGCACATTGGTTTGATGGATGGACAGTAGCTAGCACATTGGTTTGATAGTAGCATAGTTGGGATTGACAGTAGCTAGCACATTGGTTTGATAGTAGCATAGTTGGGATGGACAGTAGCTAGCACATTGGTTTGATAGTAGTATAGTTGGGATGGACAGTAGCTAGCGCATTGGTTTGATAGTAGCATAGTTGGGATGGACAGTAGCTAGCGCATTGGTTCGATAGTAGCATAGTTGGGATGGACAGTAGCTAGCGCATTGGTTCGATAGTAGCATAGTTGGGATGGACAGTAGCTAGCGCATTGGTTTGATAGTAGCATAGTTGGGATGGACAGTAGCTAGCGCATTGGTTTGATAGTAGCATAGTTGGGATGGACAGTAGCTAGCGCATTGGTTTGATAGTAGCATAGTTGGGATGGACAGTAGCTAGCGCATTGGTTTGATAGTAGCATAGTTGGGATGGACTGTAGCTAGCGCATTGGTTTGATAGTAGCATAGTTGGAATGGACAGTAGCTAGCGCATTGGTTTGACAGTAGCATAGTTGGGATGGACAGTAGCTAGCGCATTGGTTTGACAGTGGCATAGTTGGGATAGACAGTAGCTAGCGCATTGGTTTGATAGTGGCATAGTTGGGATGGACAGTAGCTAGCGCATTGGTTTGATAGCATAGTTGGGATGGACAGTAGCTAGCACATTGGTTTGATAGCAGCATAGTTGGGATGGACAGTAGCTAGCACATTGGTTTGATAGCAGCATAGTTGGGATGGACAGTAGCTAGCACATTGGTTTGATAGTAGCATAGTTGGGATGGACAGTAGCTAGCACATTGGTTTGATGGATGGACAGTAGCTAGCGCATTGGTTTGATAGTAGCATAGTTGGGATGGACAGTAGCTAGCGCATTGGTTCCATAGTAGCATAGTTGGGATGGACAGTAGCTAGCGCATTGGTTTGATAGTAGCATAGTTGGGATGGACAGTAGCTAGCGCATTGGTTTGATAGTAGCATAGTTGGGATGGACTGTAGCTAGCGCATTGGTTTGATAGTAGCATAGTTGGAATGGACAGTAGCTAGCGCATTGGTTTGACAGTAGCATAGTTGGGATGGACAGTAGCTAGCGCATTGGTTTGACAGTAGCATAGTTGGGATGGACAGTAGCTAGCGCATTGGTTTGACAGTGGCATAGTTGGGATAGACAGTAGCTAGCGCATTGGTTTGATAGTGGCATAGTTGGGATGGACAGTAGCTAGCGCATTGGTTTGACAGTAGCATAGTTGGGATGGACAGTAGCTAGCGCATTGGTTTGATAGTAGCATAGTTGGGATGGACAGTAGCTAGCGCATTGGTTCGATAGTAGCATAGTTGGGATGGACAGTAGCTAGCGCATTGGTTTGATAGTAGCATAGTTGGGATGGACAGTAGCTGGCGCATTGGTTTGATAGCAGCATAGTTGGGATGGACAGTAGCTAGCACATTGGTTTGATAGTAGCATAGTTGGGATGGACAGTAGCTAGCACATTGGTTTGATGGATGGACAGTAGCTAGCACATTGGTTTGATAGTAGCATAGTTGGGATTGACAGTAGCTAGCACATTGGTTTGATAGTAGCATAGTTGGGATGGACAGTAGCTAGCACATTGGTTTGATAGTAGCATAGTTGGGATGGACAGTAGCTAGCACATTGGTTTGATAGTAGCATAGTTGGGATGGACAGTAGCTAGCACATTGGTTTGATAGCAGCATAGTTGGGATGGACAGTAGCTAGCGCATTGGTTTGATAGTAGCATAGTTGGGATGGACAGTAGCTAGGGCATTGGTTCGATAGTAGCATAGTTGGGATGGACAGTAGCTAGCGCATTGGTTTGATAGTAGCATAGATGGGATGGACAGTAGCTGGCGCATTGGTTTGATAGCAGCATAGTTGGGATGGACAGTAGCTAGCACATTGGTTTGATAGCAGCATAGTTGGGATGGACAGTAGCTAGCGCATTGGTTTGATAGTAGCATAGTTGGGATGGACAGTAGCTAGCGCATTGGTTCGATAGTAGCATAGTTGGGATGGACAGTAGCTAGCGCATTGGTTTGATAGTAGCATAGTTGGGATGGACAGTAGCTGGCGCATTGGTTTGATAGCAGCATAGTTGGGATGGACAGTAGCTAGCACATTGGTTTGATAGCAGCATAGTTGGGATGGACAGTAGCTAGCGCATTGGTTTGATAGTAGCATAGTTGGGATGGACAGTAGCTAGCGCATTGGTTTGATAGTAGCATAGTTGGGATGGACAGTAGCTAGCGCATTGGTTTGATAGTAGCATAGTTGGGATGGACAGTAGCTAGCGCATTGGTTTGATAGCAGCATAGTTGGGATGGACAGTAGCTAGCACATTGGTTTGATAGTAGCATAGTTGGGATGGACAGTAGCTAGCACATTGGTTTGATGGATGGACAGTAGCTAGCACATTGGTTTGATAGTAGCATAGTTGGGATTGACAGTAGCTAGCACATTGGTTTGATAGTAGCATAGTTGGGATGGACAGTAGCTGGCGCATTGGTTTGATAGCAGCATAGTTGGGATGGACAGTAGCTAGCACATTGGTTTGATAGTAGCATAGTTGGGATGGACAGTAGCTAGCACATTGGTTTGATGGATGGACAGTAGCTAGCACATTGGTTTGATAGTAGCATAGTTGGGATGGACAGTAGCTAGCACATTGGTTTGATGGATGGACAGTAGCTAGCACATTGGTTTGATAGTAGCATAGTTGGGATTGACAGTAGCTAGCACATTGGTTTGATAGTAGCATAGTTGGGATGGACAGTAGCTAGCACATTGGTTTGATAGTAGTATAGTTGGGATGGACAGTAGCTAGCGCATTGGTTTGATAGTAGCATAGTTGGGATGGACAGTAGCTAGCGCATTGGTTCGATAGTAGCATAGTTGGGATGGACAGTAGCTAGCGCATTGGTTTGATAGCAGCATAGTTGGGATGGACAGTAGCTAGCACATTGGTTTGATAGTAGCATAGTTGGGATGGACAGTAGCTAGCACATTGGTTTGATGGATGGACAGTAGCTAGCACATTGGTTTGATAGTAGCATAGTTGGGATTGACAGTAGCTAGCACATTGGTTTGATAGTAGCATAGTTGGGATGGACAGTAGCTAGCACATTGGTTTGATAGTAGCATAGTTGGGATGGACAGTAGCTAGCACATTGGTTTGATGGATGGACAGTAGCTAGCACATTGGTTTGATAGTAGCATAGTTGGGATGGACAGTAGCTAGCACATTGGTTTGATAGCAGCATAGTTGGGATGGACAGTAGCTAGCACATTGGTTTGATAGTAGTATAGTTGGGATGGACAGTAGCTAGCGCATTGGTTTGATAGTAGCATAGTTGGGATGGACAGTAGCTAGCGCATTGGTTTGATAGTAGCATAGTTGGGATGGACAGTAGCTAGCGCATTGGTTTGATAGTAGCATAGTTGGGATGGACTGTAGCTAGCGCATTGGTTTGATAGTAGCATAGTTGGAATGGACAGTAGCTAGCGCATTGGTTTGACAGTAGCATAGTTGGGATGGACAGTAGCTAGCGCATTGGTTTGACAGTAGCATAGTTGGGATGGACAGTAGCTAGCGCATTGGTTTGACAGTGGCATAGTTGGGATGGACAGTAGCTAGCGCATTGGTTTGATAGTAGCATAGTTGGGATGGACAGTAGCTAGCGCATTGGTTCGATAGTAGCATAGTTTGGATGGACAGTAGCTAGCGCATTGGTTTGATAGTAGCATAGTTGGGATGGACAGTAGCTAGCGCATTGGTTTGATAGTAGCATAGTTGGGATGGACAGTAGCTATTACATTGGTTTGATAGCATAGTTGGGATGGACAGTAGCTGGTGCATTGGTTTGATAGTAGCATAGTTGGGATGGACAGTAGCTAGCGCATTGGTTTGATAGTAGCATAGTTGGGATGGACTGTAGCTAGCGCATTGGTTTGATAGTAGCATAATTGGAATGGACAGTAGCTAGCGCATTGGTTTGACAGTAGCATAATTGGGATATACAGTAGCTAGCGCATTGGTTTGATAGTGGCATAGTTGGGATGGACAGTAGCTGGCGCATTGGTTTGATAGTGGCATAGTTGGGATGGACAGTAGCTAGCGCATTGGTTTGATGGATGGACAGTAGCTAGCACATTGGTTTGATAGCAGCATAGTTGGGATGGACAGTAGCTAGCACATTGGTTTGATAGTAGCATAGTTGGGATGGACAGTAGCTAGCACATTGGTTTGATGGATGGACAGTAGCTAGCACATTGGTTTGATAGTAGCATAGTTGGGATTGACAGTAGCTAGCACATTGGTTTGATAGTAGCATAGTTGGGATGGACAGTAGCTAGCACATTGGTTTGATAGTAGCATAGTTGGGATGGACAGTAGCTAGCGCATTGGATTGATAGTAGCATAGTTGGGATGGACAGTAGCTAGCGCATTGGTTTGATAGTAGCATAGTTGGGATGGACAGTAGCTAGCGCATTGGTTCGATAGTAGCATAGTTGGGATGGACAGTAGCTAGCGCATTGGTTTGATAGTAGCATAGTTGGGATGGACAGTAGCTGGCGCATTGGTTTGATAGCAGCATAGTTGGGATGGACAGTAGCTAGCACATTGGTTTGATAGTAGCATAGTTGGGATGGACAGTAGCTAGCACATTGGTTTGATGGATGGACAGTAGCTAGCACATTGGTTTGATAGTAGCATAGTTGGGATTGACAGTAGCTAGCACATTGGTTTGATAGTAGCATAGTTGGGATGGACAGTAGCTAGCACATTGGTTTGATAGTAGCATAGTTGGGATGGACAGTAGCTAGCGCATTGGTTTGATAGTAGCATAGTTGGGATGGACAGTAGCTAGCGCATTGGTTCGATAGTAGCATAGTTGGGATGGACAGTAGCTAGCGCATTGGTTTGATAGTAGCATAGTTGGGATGGACAGTAGCTGGCGCATTGGTTTGATAGCAGCATAGTTGGGATGGACAGTAGCTAGCACATTGGTTTGATAGCAGCATAGTTGGGATGGACAGTAGCTAGCGCATTGGTTTGATAGTAGCATAGTTGGGATGGACAGTAGCTAGGGCATTGGTTCGATAGTAGCATAGTTGGGATGGACAGTAGCTAGCGCATTGGTTTGATAGTAGCATAGATGGGATGGACAGTAGCTGGCGCATTGGTTTGATAGCAGCATAGTTGGGATGGACAGTAGCTAGCACATTGGTTTGATAGCAGCATAGTTGGGATGGACAGTAGCTAGCGCATTGGTTTGATAGTAGCATAGTTGGGATGGACAGTAGCTAGCGCATTGGTTCGATAGTAGCATAGTTGGGATGGACAGTAGCTAGCGCATTGGTTTGATAGTAGCATAGTTGGGATGGACAGTAGCTGGCGCATTGGTTTGATAGCAGCATAGTTGGGCTGGACAGTAGCTAGCACATTGGTTTGATAGCAGCATAGTTGGGATGGACAGTAGCTAGCGCATTGGTTTGATAGTAGCATAGTTGGGATGGACAGTAGCTAGCGCATTGGTTTGATAGTAGCATAGTTGGGATGGACAGTAGCTAGCGCATTGGTTTGATAGTAGCATAGTTGGGATGGACAGTAGCTAGCGCATTGGTTTGATAGCAGCATAGTTGGGATGGACAGTAGCTAGCACATTGGTTTGATAGTAGCATAGTTGGGATGGACAGTAGCTAGCACATTGGTTTGATGGATGGACAGTAGCTAGCACATTGGTTTGATAGTAGCATAGTTGGGATTGACAGTAGCTAGCACATTGGTTTGATAGTAGCATAGTTGGGATAAACAGTAGCTGGCGCATTGGTTTGATAGCAGCATAGTTGGGATGGACAGTAGCTAGCACATTGGTTTGATAGTAGCATAGTTGGGATGGACAGTAGCTAGCACATTGGTTTGATGGATGGACAGTAGCTAGCACATTGGTTTGATAGTAGCATAGTTGGGATTGACAGTAGCTAGCACATTGGTTTGATAGTAGCATAGTTGGGATGGACAGTAGCTAGCACATTGGTTTGATAGTAGTATAGTTGGGATGGACAGTAGCTAGCGCATTGGTTTGATAGTAGCATAGTTGGGATGGACAGTAGCTAGCGCATTGGTTCGATAGTAGCATAGTTGGGATGGACAGTAGCTAGCGCATTGGTTCGATAGTAGCATAGTTGGGATGGACAGTAGCTAGCGCATTGGTTTGATAGTAGCATAGTTGGGATGGACAGTAGCTAGCGCATTGGTTTGATAGTAGCATAGTTGGGATGGACAGTAGCTAGCGCATTGGTTTGATAGTAGCATAGTTGGGATGGACAGTAGCTAGCGCATTGGTTTGATAGTAGCATAGTTGGGATGGACTGTAGCTAGCGCATTGGTTTGATAGTAGCATAGTTGGAATGGACAGTAGCTAGCGCATTGGTTTGACAGTAGCATAGTTGGGATGGACAGTAGCTAGCGCATTGGTTTGACAGTGGCATAGTTGGGATAGACAGTAGCTAGCGCATTGGTTTGATAGTGGCATAGTTGGGATGGACAGTAGCTAGCGCATTGGTTTGATAGCATAGTTGGGATGGACAGTAGCTAGCACATTGGTTTGATAGCAGCATAGTTGGGATGGACAGTAGCTAGCACATTGGTTTGATAGCAGCATAGTTGGGATGGACAGTAGCTAGCACATTGGTTTGATAGTAGCATAGTTGGGATGGACAGTAGCTAGCACATTGGTTTGATGGATGGACAGTAGCTAGCGCATTGGTTTGATAGTAGCATAGTTGGGATGGACAGTAGCTAGCGCATTGGTTCCATAGTAGCATAGTTGGGATGGACAGTAGCTAGCGCATTGGTTTGATAGTAGCATAGTTGGGATGGACAGTAGCTAGCGCATTGGTTTGACAGTAGCATAGTTGGGATGGACAGTAGCTAGCGCATTGGTTTGATAGTAGCATAGTTGGGATGGACAGTAGCTAGCGCATTGGTTCGATAGTAGCATAGTTGGGATGGACAGTAGCTAGCGCATTGGTTCGATAGTAGCATAGTTGGGATGGACAGTAGCTAGCGCATTGGTTTGATAGTAGCATAGTTGGGATGGACAGTAGCTGGCGCATTGGTTTGATAGCAGCATAGTTGGGCTGGACAGTAGCTAGCACATTGGTTTGATAGCAGCATAGTTGGGATGGACAGTAGCTAGCGCATTGGTTTGATAGTAGCATAGTTGGGATGGACAGTAGCTAGCGCATTGGTTTGATAGTAGCATAGTTGGGATGGACAGTAGCTAGCGCATTGGTTTGATAGTAGCATAGTTGGGATGGACAGTAGCTAGCGCATTGGTTTGATAGCAGCATAGTTGGGATGGACAGTAGCTAGCACATTGGTTTGATAGTAGCATAGTTGGGATGGACAGTAGCTAGCACATTGGTTTGATGGATGGACAGTAGCTAGCACATTGGTTTGATAGTAGCATAGTTGGGATTGACAGTAGCTAGCACATTGGTTTGATAGTAGCATAGTTGGGATGGACAGTAGCTGGCGCATTGGTTTGATAGCAGCATAGTTGGGATGGACAGTAGCTAGCACATTGGTTTGATAGTAGCATAGTTGGGATGGACAGTAGCTAGCACATTGGTTTGATGGATGGACAGTAGCTAGCACATTGGTTTGATAGTAGCATAGTTGGGATTGACAGTAGCTAGCACATTGGTTTGATAGTAGCATAGTTGGGATGGACAGTAGCTAGCACATTGGTTTGATAGTAGTATAGTTGGGATGGACAGTAGCTAGCGCATTGGTTTGATAGTAGCATAGTTGGGATGGACAGTAGCTAGCGCATTGGTTCGATAGTAGCATAGTTGGGATGGACAGTAGCTAGCGCATTGGTTCGATAGTAGCATAGTTGGGATGGACAGTAGCTAGCGCATTGGTTTGATAGTAGCATAGTTGGGATGGACAGTAGCTAGCGCATTGGTTTGATAGTAGCATAGTTGGGATGGACAGTAGCTAGCGCATTGGTTTGATAGTAGCATAGTTGGGATGGACAGTAGCTAGCGCATTGGTTTGATAGTAGCATAGTTGGGATGGACTGTAGCTAGCGCATTGGTTTGATAGTAGCATAGTTGGAATGGACAGTAGCTAGCGCATTGGTTTGACAGTAGCATAGTTGGGATGGACAGTAGCTAGCGCATTGGTTTGACAGTGGCATAGTTGGGATAGACAGTAGCTAGCGCATTGGTTTGATAGTGGCATAGTTGGGATGGACAGTAGCTAGCGCATTGGTTTGATAGCATAGTTGGGATGGACAGTAGCTAGCACATTGGTTTGATAGCAGCATAGTTGGGATGGACAGTAGCTAGCACATTGGTTTGATAGCAGCATAGTTGGGATGGACAGTAGCTAGCACATTGGTTTGATAGTAGCATAGTTGGGATGGACAGTAGCTAGCACATTGGTTTGATGGATGGACAGTAGCTAGCGCATTGGTTTGATAGTAGCATAGTTGGGATGGACAGTAGCTAGCGCATTGGTTCCATAGTAGCATAGTTGGGATGGACAGTAGCTAGCGCATTGGTTTGATAGTAGCATAGTTGGGATGGACAGTAGCTAGCGCATTGGTTTGATAGTAGCATAGTTGGGATGGACTGTAGCTAGCGCATTGGTTTGATAGTAGCATAGTTGGAATGGACAGTAGCTAGCGCATTGGTTTGACAGTAGCATAGTTGGGATGGACAGTAGCTAGCGCATTGGTTTGACAGTAGCATAGTTGGGATGGACAGTAGCTAGCGCATTGGTTTGACAGTGGCATAGTTGGGATAGACAGTAGCTAGCGCATTGGTTTGATAGTGGCATAGTTGGGATGGACAGTAGCTAGCGCATTGGTTTGACAGTAGCATAGTTGGGATGGACAGTAGCTAGCGCATTGGTTTGATAGTAGCATAGTTGGGATGGACAGTAGCTAGCGCATTGGTTCGATAGTAGCATAGTTGGGATGGACAGTAGCTAGCGCATTGGTTTGATAGTAGCATAGTTGGGATGGACAGTAGCTGGCGCATTGGTTTGATAGCAGCATAGTTGGGATGGACAGTAGCTAGCACATTGGTTTGATAGTAGCATAGTTGGGATGGACAGTAGCTAGCACATTGGTTTGATGGATGGACAGTAGCTAGCACATTGGTTTGATAGTAGCATAGTTGGGATTGACAGTAGCTAGCACATTGGTTTGATAGTAGCATAGTTGGGATGGACAGTAGCTAGCACATTGGTTTGATAGTAGCATAGTTGGGATGGACAGTAGCTAGCGCATTGGTTTGATAGTAGCATAGTTGGGATGGACAGTAGCTAGCGCATTGGTTTGATAGTAGCATAGTTGGGATGGACAGTAGCTAGCGCATTGGTTCGATAGTAGCATAGTTGGGATGGACAGTAGCTAGCGCATTGGTTTGATAGTAGCATAGTTGGGATGGACAGTAGCTGGCGCATTGGTTTGATAGCAGCATAGTTGGGATGGACAGTAGCTAGCACATTGGTTTGATAGTAGCATAGTTGGGATGGACAGTAGCTAGCACATTGGTTTGATGGATGGACAGTAGCTAGCACATTGGTTTGATAGTAGCATAGTTGGGATTGACAGTAGCTAGCACATTGGTTTGATAGTAGCATAGTTGGGATGGACAGTAGCTAGCACATTGGTTTGATAGTAGCATAGTTGGGATGGACAGTAGGTAGCGCATTGGTTTGATAGTAGCATAGTTGGGATGGACAGTAGCTAGCGCATTGGTTCGATAGTAGCATAGTTGGGATGGACAGTAGCTAGCGCATTGGTTTGACAGTAGCATAGTTGGGATGGACAGTAGCTAGCGCATTGGTTTGACAGTGGCATAGTTGGGATAGACAGTAGCTAGCGCATTGGTTTGATAGTGGCATAGTTGGGATGGACAGTAGCTAGCGCATTGGTTTGACAGTAGCATAGTTGGGATGGACAGTAGCTAGCGCATTGGTTTGATAGTAGCATAGTTGGGATGGACAGTAGCTAGCGCATTGGTTCGATAGTAGCATAGTTGGGATGGACAGTAGCTAGCGCATTGGTTTGATAGTAGCATAGTTGGGATGGACAGTAGCTGGCGCATTGGTTTGATAGCAGCATAGTTGGGATGGACAGTAGCTAGCACATTGGTTTGATAGTAGCATAGTTGGGATGGACAGTAGCTAGCGCATTGGTTTGATAGTAGCATAGTTGGGATGGACAGTAGCTAGCGCATTGGTTTGATAGTAGCATAGTTGGGATGGACTGTAGCTAGCGCATTGGTTTGATAGTAGCATAGTTGGAATGGACAGTAGCTAGCGCATTGGTTTGACAGTAGCATAGTTGGGATGGACAGTAGCTAGCGCATTGGTTTGACAGTGGCATAGTTGGGATAGACAGTAGCTAGCGCATTGGTTTGATAGTGGCATAGTTGGGATGGACAGTAGCTAGCGCATTGGTTTGATAGCATAGTTGGGATGGACAGTAGCTAGCACATTGGTTTGATAGCAGCATAGTTGGGATGGACAGTAGCTAGCACATTGGTTTGATAGCAGCATAGTTGGGATGGACAGTAGCTAGCACATTGGTTTGATAGTAGCATAGTTGGGATGGACAGTAGCTAGCACATTGGTTTGATGGATGGACAGTAGCTAGCGCATTGGTTTGATAGTAGCATAGTTGGGATGGACAGTAGCTAGCGCATTGGTTCCATAGTAGCATAGTTGGGATGGACAGTAGCTAGCGCATTGGTTTGATAGTAGCATAGTTGGGATGGACAGTAGCTAGCGCATTGGTTTGATAGTAGCATAGTTGGGATGGACTGTAGCTAGCGCATTGGTTTGATAGTAGCATAGTTGGAATGGACAGTAGCTAGCGCATTGGTTTGACAGTAGCATAGTTGGGATGGACAGTAGCTAGCGCATTGGTTTGACAGTAGCATAGTTGGGATGGACAGTAGCTAGCGCATTGGTTTGACAGTGGCATAGTTGGGATAGACAGTAGCTAGCGCATTGGTTTGATAGTGGCATAGTTGGGATGGACAGTAGCTAGCGCATTGGTTTGACAGTAGCATAGTTGGGATGGACAGTAGCTAGCGCATTGGTTTGATAGTAGCATAGTTGGGATGGACAGTAGCTAGCGCATTGGTTCGATAGTAGCATAGTTGGGATGGACAGTAGCTAGCGCATTGGTTTGATAGTAGCATAGTTGGGATGGACAGTAGCTGGCGCATTGGTTTGATAGCAGCATAGTTGGGATGGACAGTAGCTAGCACATTGGTTTGATAGTAGCATAGTTGGGATGGACAGTAGCTAGCACATTGGTTTGATGGATGGACAGTAGCTAGCACATTGGTTTGATAGTAGCATAGTTGGGATTGACAGTAGCTAGCACATTGGTTTGATAGTAGCATAGTTGGGATGGACAGTAGCTAGCACATTGGTTTGATAGTAGCATAGTTGGGATGGACAGTAGCTAGCACATTGGTTTGATAGTAGCATAGTTGGGATGGACAGTAGCTAGCACATTGGTTTGATAGCAGCATAGTTGGGATGGACAGTAGCTAGCGCATTGGTTTGATAGTAGCATAGTTGGGATGGACAGTAGCTAGGGCATTGGTTCGATAGTAGCATAGTTGGGATGGACAGTAGCTAGCGCATTGGTTTGATAGTAGCATAGATGGGATGGACAGTAGCTGGCGCATTGGTTTGATAGCAGCATAGTTGGGATGGACAGTAGCTAGCACATTGGTTTGATAGCAGCATAGTTGGGATGGACAGTAGCTAGCGCATTGGTTTGATAGTAGCATAGTTGGGATGGACAGTAGCTAGCGCATTGGTTCGATAGTAGCATAGTTGGGATGGACAGTAGCTAGCGCATTGGTTTGATAGTAGCATAGTTGGGATGGACAGTAGCTGGCGCATTGGTTTGATAGCAGCATAGTTGGGATGGACAGTAGCTAGCACATTGGTTTGATAGCAGCATAGTTGGGATGGACAGTAGCTAGCGCATTGGTTTGATAGTAGCATAGTTGGGATGGACAGTAGCTAGCGCATTGGTTTGATAGTAGCATAGTTGGGATGGACAGTAGCTAGCGCATTGGTTTGATAGTAGCATAGTTGGGATGGACAGTAGCTAGCGCATTGGTTTGATAGCAGCATAGTTGGGATGGACAGTAGCTAGCACATTGGTTTGATAGTAGCATAGTTGGGATGGACAGTAGCTAGCACATTGGTTTGATGGATGGACAGTAGCTAGCACATTGGTTTGATAGTAGCATAGTTGGGATTGACAGTAGCTAGCACATTGGTTTGATAGTAGCATAGTTGGGATGGACAGTAGCTGGCGCATTGGTTTGATAGCAGCATAGTTGGGATGGACAGTAGCTAGCACATTGGTTTGATAGTAGCATAGTTGGGATGGACAGTAGCTAGCACATTGGTTTGATGGATGGACAGTAGCTAGCACATTGGTTTGATAGTAGCATAGTTGGGATGGACAGTAGCTAGCACATTGGTTTGATGGATGGACAGTAGCTAGCACATTGGTTTGATAGTAGCATAGTTGGGATTGACAGTAGCTAGCACATTGGTTTGATAGTAGCATAGTTGGGATGGACAGTAGCTAGCACATTGGTTTGATAGTAGTATAGTTGGGATGGACAGTAGCTAGCGCATTGGTTTGATAGTAGCATAGTTGGGATGGACAGTAGCTAGCGCATTGGTTCGATAGTAGCATAGTTGGGATGGACAGTAGCTAGCGCATTGGTTTGATAGCAGCATAGTTGGGATGGACAGTAGCTAGCACATTGGTTTGATAGTAGCATAGTTGGGATGGACAGTAGCTAGCACATTGGTTTGATGGATGGACAGTAGCTAGCACATTGGTTTGATAGTAGCATAGTTGGGATTGACAGTAGCTAGCACATTGGTTTGATAGTAGCATAGTTGGGATGGACAGTAGCTAGCACATTGGTTTGATAGTAGCATAGTTGGGATGGACAGTAGCTAGCACATTGGTTTGATGGATGGACAGTAGCTAGCACATTGGTTTGATAGTAGCATAGTTGGGATGGACAGTAGCTAGCACATTGGTTTGATAGCAGCATAGTTGGGATGGACAGTAGCTAGCACATTGGTTTGATAGTAGTATAGTTGGGATGGACAGTAGCTAGCGCATTGGTTTGATAGTAGCATAGTTGGGATGGACAGTAGCTAGCGCATTGGTTTGATAGTAGCATAGTTGGGATGGACAGTAGCTAGCGCATTGGTTTGATAGTAGCATAGTTGGGATGGACTGTAGCTAGCGCATTGGTTTGATAGTAGCATAGTTGGAATGGACAGTAGCTAGCGCATTGGTTTGACAGTAGCATAGTTGGGATGGACAGTAGCTAGCGCATTGGTTTGACAGTAGCATAGTTGGGATGGACAGTAGCTAGCGCATTGGTTTGACAGTGGCATAGTTGGGATGGACAGTAGCTAGCGCATTGGTTTGATAGTAGCATAGTTGGGATGGACAGTAGCTAGCGCATTGGTTCGATAGTAGCATAGTTTGGATGGACAGTAGCTAGCGCATTGGTTTGATAGTAGCATAGTTGGGATGGACAGTAGCTAGCGCATTGGTTTGATAGTAGCATAGTTGGGATGGACAGTAGCTATTACATTGGTTTGATAGCATAGTTGGGATGGACAGTAGCTGGTGCATTGGTTTGATAGTAGCATAGTTGGGATGGACAGTAGCTAGCGCATTGGTTTGATAGTAGCATAGTTGGGATGGACTGTAGCTAGCGCATTGGTTTGATAGTAGCATAATTGGAATGGACAGTAGCTAGCGCATTGGTTTGACAGTAGCATAATTGGGATATACAGTAGCTAGCGCATTGGTTTGATAGTGGCATAGTTGGGATGGACAGTAGCTGGCGCATTGGTTTGATAGTGGCATAGTTGGGATGGACAGTAGCTAGCGCATTGGTTTGATGGATGGACAGTAGCTAGCACATTGGTTTGATAGCAGCATAGTTGGGATGGACAGTAGCTAGCACATTGGTTTGATAGTAGCATAGTTGGGATGGACAGTAGCTAGCACATTGGTTTGATGGATGGACAGTAGCTAGCACATTGGTTTGATAGTAGCATAGTTGGGATTGACAGTAGCTAGCACATTGGTTTGATAGTAGCATAGTTGGGATGGACAGTAGCTAGCACATTGGTTTGATAGTAGCATAGTTGGGATGGACAGTAGCTAGCGCATTGGATTGATAGTAGCATAGTTGGGATGGACAGTAGCTAGCGCATTGGTTTGATAGTAGCATAGTTGGGATGGACAGTAGCTAGCGCATTGGTTCGATAGTAGCATAGTTGGGATGGACAGTAGCTAGCGCATTGGTTTGATAGTAGCATAGTTGGGATGGACAGTAGCTGGCGCATTGGTTTGATAGCAGCATAGTTGGGATGGACAGTAGCTAGCACATTGGTTTGATAGTAGCATAGTTGGGATGGACAGTAGCTAGCACATTGGTTTGATGGATGGACAGTAGCTAGCACATTGGTTTGATAGTAGCATAGTTGGGATTGACAGTAGCTAGCACATTGGTTTGATAGTAGCATAGTTGGGATGGACAGTAGCTAGCACATTGGTTTGATAGTAGCATAGTTGGGATGGACAGTAGCTAGCGCATTGGTTTGATAGTAGCATAGTTGGGATGGACAGTAGCTAGCGCATTGGTTCGATAGTAGCATAGTTGGGATGGACAGTAGCTAGCGCATTGGTTTGATAGTAGCATAGTTGGGATGGACAGTAGCTGGCGCATTGGTTTGATAGCAGCATAGTTGGGATGGACAGTAGCTAGCACATTGGTTTGATAGCAGCATAGTTGGGATGGACAGTAGCTAGCGCATTGGTTTGATAGTAGCATAGTTGGGATGGACAGTAGCTAGGGCATTGGTTCGATAGTAGCATAGTTGGGATGGACAGTAGCTAGCGCATTGGTTTGATAGTAGCATAGATGGGATGGACAGTAGCTGGCGCATTGGTTTGATAGCAGCATAGTTGGGATGGACAGTAGCTAGCACATTGGTTTGATAGCAGCATAGTTGGGATGGACAGTAGCTAGCGCATTGGTTTGATAGTAGCATAGTTGGGATGGACAGTAGCTAGCGCATTGGTTCGATAGTAGCATAGTTGGGATGGACAGTAGCTAGCGCATTGGTTTGATAGTAGCATAGTTGGGATGGACAGTAGCTGGCGCATTGGTTTGATAGCAGCATAGTTGGGCTGGACAGTAGCTAGCACATTGGTTTGATAGCAGCATAGTTGGGATGGACAGTAGCTAGCGCATTGGTTTGATAGTAGCATAGTTGGGATGGACAGTAGCTAGCGCATTGGTTTGATAGTAGCATAGTTGGGATGGACAGTAGCTAGCGCATTGGTTTGATAGTAGCATAGTTGGGATGGACAGTAGCTAGCGCATTGGTTTGATAGCAGCATAGTTGGGATGGACAGTAGCTAGCACATTGGTTTGATAGTAGCATAGTTGGGATGGACAGTAGCTAGCACATTGGTTTGATGGATGGACAGTAGCTAGCACATTGGTTTGATAGTAGCATAGTTGGGATTGACAGTAGCTAGCACATTGGTTTGATAGTAGCATAGTTGGGATGGACAGTAGCTGGCGCATTGGTTTGATAGCAGCATAGTTGGGATGGACAGTAGCTAGCACATTGGTTTGATAGTAGCATAGTTGGGATGGACAGTAGCTAGCACATTGGTTTGATGGATGGACAGTAGCTAGCACATTGGTTTGATAGTAGCATAGTTGGGATTGACAGTAGCTAGCACATTGGTTTGATAGTAGCATAGTTGGGATGGACAGTAGCTAGCACATTGGTTTGATAGTAGTATAGTTGGGATGGACAGTAGCTAGCGCATTGGTTTGATAGTAGCATAGTTGGGATGGACAGTAGCTAGCGCATTGGTTCGATAGTAGCATAGTTGGGATGGACAGTAGCTAGCGCATTGGTTCGATAGTAGCATAGTTGGGATGGACAGTAGCTAGCGCATTGGTTTGATAGTAGCATAGTTGGGATGGACAGTAGCTAGCGCATTGGTTTGATAGTAGCATAGTTGGGATGGACAGTAGCTAGCGCATTGGTTTGATAGTAGCATAGTTGGGATGGACAGTAGCTAGCGCATTGGTTTGATAGTAGCATAGTTGGGATGGACTGTAGCTAGCGCATTGGTTTGATAGTAGCATAGTTGGAATGGACAGTAGCTAGCGCATTGGTTTGACAGTAGCATAGTTGGGATGGACAGTAGCTAGCGCATTGGTTTGACAGTGGCATAGTTGGGATAGACAGTAGCTAGCGCATTGGTTTGATAGTGGCATAGTTGGGATGGACAGTAGCTAGCGCATTGGTTTGATAGCATAGTTGGGATGGACAGTAGCTAGCACATTGGTTTGATAGCAGCATAGTTGGGATGGACAGTAGCTAGCACATTGGTTTGATAGCAGCATAGTTGGGATGGACAGTAGCTAGCACATTGGTTTGATAGTAGCATAGTTGGGATGGACAGTAGCTAGCACATTGGTTTGATGGATGGACAGTAGCTAGCGCATTGGTTTGATAGTAGCATAGTTGGGATGGACAGTAGCTAGCGCATTGGTTCCATAGTAGCATAGTTGGGATGGACAGTAGCTAGCGCATTGGTTTGATAGTAGCATAGTTGGGATGGACAGTAGCTAGCGCATTGGTTTGACAGTAGCATAGTTGGGATGGACAGTAGCTAGCGCATTGGTTTGATAGTAGCATAGTTGGGATGGACAGTAGCTAGCGCATTGGTTCGATAGTAGCATAGTTGGGATGGACAGTAGCTAGCGCATTGGTTCGATAGTAGCATAGTTGGGATGGACAGTAGCTAGCGCATTGGTTTGATAGTAGCATAGTTGGGATGGACAGTAGCTGGCGCATTGGTTTGATAGCAGCATAGTTGGGCTGGACAGTAGCTAGCACATTGGTTTGATAGCAGCATAGTTGGGATGGACAGTAGCTAGCGCATTGGTTTGATAGTAGCATAGTTGGGATGGACAGTAGCTAGCGCATTGGTTTGATAGTAGCATAGTTGGGATGGACAGTAGCTAGCGCATTGGTTTGATAGTAGCATAGTTGGGATGGACAGTAGCTAGCGCATTGGTTTGATAGCAGCATAGTTGGGATGGACAGTAGCTAGCACATTGGTTTGATAGTAGCATAGTTGGGATGGACAGTAGCTAGCACATTGGTTTGATGGATGGACAGTAGCTAGCACATTGGTTTGATAGTAGCATAGTTGGGATTGACAGTAGCTAGCACATTGGTTTGATAGTAGCATAGTTGGGATGGACAGTAGCTGGCGCATTGGTTTGATAGCAGCATAGTTGGGATGGACAGTAGCTAGCACATTGGTTTGATAGTAGCATAGTTGGGATGGACAGTAGCTAGCACATTGGTTTGATGGATGGACAGTAGCTAGCACATTGGTTTGATAGTAGCATAGTTGGGATTGACAGTAGCTAGCACATTGGTTTGATAGTAGCATAGTTGGGATGGACAGTAGCTAGCACATTGGTTTGATAGTAGTATAGTTGGGATGGACAGTAGCTAGCGCATTGGTTTGATAGTAGCATAGTTGGGATGGACAGTAGCTAGCGCATTGGTTCGATAGTAGCATAGTTGGGATGGACAGTAGCTAGCGCATTGGTTCGATAGTAGCATAGTTGGGATGGACAGTAGCTAGCGCATTGGTTTGATAGTAGCATAGTTGGGATGGACAGTAGCTAGCGCATTGGTTTGATAGTAGCATAGTTGGGATGGACAGTAGCTAGCGCATTGGTTTGATAGTAGCATAGTTGGGATGGACAGTAGCTAGCGCATTGGTTTGATAGTAGCATAGTTGGGATGGACTGTAGCTAGCGCATTGGTTTGATAGTAGCATAGTTGGAATGGACAGTAGCTAGCGCATTGGTTTGACAGTAGCATAGTTGGGATGGACAGTAGCTAGCGCATTGGTTTGACAGTGGCATAGTTGGGATAGACAGTAGCTAGCGCATTGGTTTGATAGTGGCATAGTTGGGATGGACAGTAGCTAGCGCATTGGTTTGATAGCATAGTTGGGATGGACAGTAGCTAGCACATTGGTTTGATAGCAGCATAGTTGGGATGGACAGTAGCTAGCACATTGGTTTGATAGCAGCATAGTTGGGATGGACAGTAGCTAGCACATTGGTTTGATAGTAGCATAGTTGGGATGGACAGTAGCTAGCACATTGGTTTGATGGATGGACAGTAGCTAGCGCATTGGTTTGATAGTAGCATAGTTGGGATGGACAGTAGCTAGCGCATTGGTTCCATAGTAGCATAGTTGGGATGGACAGTAGCTAGCGCATTGGTTTGATAGTAGCATAGTTGGGATGGACAGTAGCTAGCGCATTGGTTTGATAGTAGCATAGTTGGGATGGACTGTAGCTAGCGCATTGGTTTGATAGTAGCATAGTTGGAATGGACAGTAGCTAGCGCATTGGTTTGACAGTAGCATAGTTGGGATGGACAGTAGCTAGCGCATTGGTTTGACAGTAGCATAGTTGGGATGGACAGTAGCTAGCGCATTGGTTTGACAGTGGCATAGTTGGGATAGACAGTAGCTAGCGCATTGGTTTGATAGTGGCATAGTTGGGATGGACAGTAGCTAGCGCATTGGTTTGACAGTAGCATAGTTGGGATGGACAGTAGCTAGCGCATTGGTTTGATAGTAGCATAGTTGGGATGGACAGTAGCTAGCGCATTGGTTCGATAGTAGCATAGTTGGGATGGACAGTAGCTAGCGCATTGGTTTGATAGTAGCATAGTTGGGATGGACAGTAGCTGGCGCATTGGTTTGATAGCAGCATAGTTGGGATGGACAGTAGCTAGCACATTGGTTTGATAGTAGCATAGTTGGGATGGACAGTAGCTAGCACATTGGTTTGATGGATGGACAGTAGCTAGCACATTGGTTTGATAGTAGCATAGTTGGGATTGACAGTAGCTAGCACATTGGTTTGATAGTAGCATAGTTGGGATGGACAGTAGCTAGCACATTGGTTTGATAGTAGCATAGTTGGGATGGACAGTAGCTAGCGCATTGGTTTGATAGTAGCATAGTTGGGATGGACAGTAGCTAGCGCATTGGTTTGATAGTAGCATAGTTGGGATGGACAGTAGCTAGCGCATTGGTTCGATAGTAGCATAGTTGGGATGGACAGTAGCTAGCGCATTGGTTTGATAGTAGCATAGTTGGGATGGACAGTAGCTGGCGCATTGGTTTGATAGCAGCATAGTTGGGATGGACAGTAGCTAGCACATTGGTTTGATAGTAGCATAGTTGGGATGGACAGTAGCTAGCACATTGGTTTGATGGATGGACAGTAGCTAGCACATTGGTTTGATAGTAGCATAGTTGGGATTGACAGTAGCTAGCACATTGGTTTGATAGTAGCATAGTTGGGATGGACAGTAGCTAGCACATTGGTTTGATAGTAGCATAGTTGGGATGGACAGTAGGTAGCGCATTGGTTTGATAGTAGCATAGTTGGGATGGACAGTAGCTAGCGCATTGGTTCGATAGTAGCATAGTTGGGATGGACAGTAGCTAGCGCATTGGTTTGACAGTAGCATAGTTGGGATGGACAGTAGCTAGCGCATTGGTTTGACAGTGGCATAGTTGGGATAGACAGTAGCTAGCGCATTGGTTTGATAGTGGCATAGTTGGGATGGACAGTAGCTAGCGCATTGGTTTGACAGTAGCATAGTTGGGATGGACAGTAGCTAGCGCATTGGTTTGATAGTAGCATAGTTGGGATGGACAGTAGCTAGCGCATTGGTTCGATAGTAGCATAGTTGGGATGGACAGTAGCTAGCGCATTGGTTTGATAGTAGCATAGTTGGGATGGACAGTAGCTGGCGCATTGGTTTGATAGCAGCATAGTTGGGATGGACAGTAGCTAGCACATTGGTTTGATAGTAGCATAGTTGGGATGGACAGTAGCTAGCGCATTGGTTTGATAGTAGCATAGTTGGGATGGACAGTAGCTAGCGCATTGGTTTGATAGTAGCATAGTTGGGATGGACTGTAGCTAGCGCATTGGTTTGATAGTAGCATAGTTGGAATGGACAGTAGCTAGCGCATTGGTTTGACAGTAGCATAGTTGGGATGGACAGTAGCTAGCGCATTGGTTTGACAGTGGCATAGTTGGGATAGACAGTAGCTAGCGCATTGGTTTGATAGTGGCATAGTTGGGATGGACAGTAGCTAGCGCATTGGTTTGATAGCATAGTTGGGATGGACAGTAGCTAGCACATTGGTTTGATAGCAGCATAGTTGGGATGGACAGTAGCTAGCACATTGGTTTGATAGCAGCATAGTTGGGATGGACAGTAGCTAGCACATTGGTTTGATAGTAGCATAGTTGGGATGGACAGTAGCTAGCACATTGGTTTGATGGATGGACAGTAGCTAGCGCATTGGTTTGATAGTAGCATAGTTGGGATGGACAGTAGCTAGCGCATTGGTTCCATAGTAGCATAGTTGGGATGGACAGTAGCTAGCGCATTGGTTTGATAGTAGCATAGTTGGGATGGACAGTAGCTAGCGCATTGGTTTGATAGTAGCATAGTTGGGATGGACTGTAGCTAGCGCATTGGTTTGATAGTAGCATAGTTGGAATGGACAGTAGCTAGCGCATTGGTTTGACAGTAGCATAGTTGGGATGGACAGTAGCTAGCGCATTGGTTTGACAGTAGCATAGTTGGGATGGACAGTAGCTAGCGCATTGGTTTGACAGTGGCATAGTTGGGATAGACAGTAGCTAGCGCATTGGTTTGATAGTGGCATAGTTGGGATGGACAGTAGCTAGCGCATTGGTTTGACAGTAGCATAGTTGGGATGGACAGTAGCTAGCGCATTGGTTTGATAGTAGCATAGTTGGGATGGACAGTAGCTAGCGCATTGGTTCGATAGTAGCATAGTTGGGATGGACAGTAGCTAGCGCATTGGTTTGATAGTAGCATAGTTGGGATGGACAGTAGCTGGCGCATTGGTTTGATAGCAGCATAGTTGGGATGGACAGTAGCTAGCACATTGGTTTGATAGTAGCATAGTTGGGATGGACAGTAGCTAGCACATTGGTTTGATGGATGGACAGTAGCTAGCACATTGGTTTGATAGTAGCATAGTTGGGATTGACAGTAGCTAGCACATTGGTTTGATAGTAGCATAGTTGGGATGGACAGTAGCTAGCACATTGGTTTGATAGTAGCATAGTTGGGATGGACAGTAGCTAGCACATTGGTTTGATAGTAGCATAGTTGGGATGGACAGTAGCTAGCACATTGGTTTGATAGCAGCATAGTTGGGATGGACAGTAGCTAGCGCATTGGTTTGATAGTAGCATAGTTGGGATGGACAGTAGCTAGGGCATTGGTTCGATAGTAGCATAGTTGGGATGGACAGTAGCTAGCGCATTGGTTTGATAGTAGCATAGATGGGATGGACAGTAGCTGGCGCATTGGTTTGATAGCAGCATAGTTGGGATGGACAGTAGCTAGCACATTGGTTTGATAGCAGCATAGTTGGGATGGACAGTAGCTAGCGCATTGGTTTGATAGTAGCATAGTTGGGATGGACAGTAGCTAGCGCATTGGTTCGATAGTAGCATAGTTGGGATGGACAGTAGCTAGCGCATTGGTTTGATAGTAGCATAGTTGGGATGGACAGTAGCTGGCGCATTGGTTTGATAGCAGCATAGTTGGGATGGACAGTAGCTAGCACATTGGTTTGATAGCAGCATAGTTGGGATGGACAGTAGCTAGCGCATTGGTTTGATAGTAGCATAGTTGGGATGGACAGTAGCTAGCGCATTGGTTTGATAGTAGCATAGTTGGGATGGACAGTAGCTAGCGCATTGGTTTGATAGTAGCATAGTTGGGATGGACAGTAGCTAGCGCATTGGTTTGATAGCAGCATAGTTGGGATGGACAGTAGCTAGCACATTGGTTTGATAGTAGCATAGTTGGGATGGACAGTAGCTAGCACATTGGTTTGATGGATGGACAGTAGCTAGCACATTGGTTTGATAGTAGCATAGTTGGGATTGACAGTAGCTAGCACATTGGTTTGATAGTAGCATAGTTGGGATGGACAGTAGCTGGCGCATTGGTTTGATAGCAGCATAGTTGGGATGGACAGTAGCTAGCACATTGGTTTGATAGTAGCATAGTTGGGATGGACAGTAGCTAGCACATTGGTTTGATGGATGGACAGTAGCTAGCACATTGGTTTGATAGTAGCATAGTTGGGATGGACAGTAGCTAGCACATTGGTTTGATGGATGGACAGTAGCTAGCACATTGGTTTGATAGTAGCATAGTTGGGATTGACAGTAGCTAGCACATTGGTTTGATAGTAGCATAGTTGGGATGGACAGTAGCTAGCACATTGGTTTGATAGTAGTATAGTTGGGATGGACAGTAGCTAGCGCATTGGTTTGATAGTAGCATAGTTGGGATGGACAGTAGCTAGCGCATTGGTTCGATAGTAGCATAGTTGGGATGGACAGTAGCTAGCGCATTGGTTTGATAGCAGCATAGTTGGGATGGACAGTAGCTAGCACATTGGTTTGATAGTAGCATAGTTGGGATGGACAGTAGCTAGCACATTGGTTTGATGGATGGACAGTAGCTAGCACATTGGTTTGATAGTAGCATAGTTGGGATTGACAGTAGCTAGCACATTGGTTTGATAGTAGCATAGTTGGGATGGACAGTAGCTAGCACATTGGTTTGATAGTAGCATAGTTGGGATGGACAGTAGCTAGCACATTGGTTTGATGGATGGACAGTAGCTAGCACATTGGTTTGATAGTAGCATAGTTGGGATGGACAGTAGCTAGCACATTGGTTTGATAGCAGCATAGTTGGGATGGACAGTAGCTAGCACATTGGTTTGATAGTAGTATAGTTGGGATGGACAGTAGCTAGCGCATTGGTTTGATAGTAGCATAGTTGGGATGGACAGTAGCTAGCGCATTGGTTTGATAGTAGCATAGTTGGGATGGACAGTAGCTAGCGCATTGGTTTGATAGTAGCATAGTTGGGATGGACTGTAGCTAGCGCATTGGTTTGATAGTAGCATAGTTGGAATGGACAGTAGCTAGCGCATTGGTTTGACAGTAGCATAGTTGGGATGGACAGTAGCTAGCGCATTGGTTTGACAGTAGCATAGTTGGGATGGACAGTAGCTAGCGCATTGGTTTGACAGTGGCATAGTTGGGATGGACAGTAGCTAGCGCATTGGTTTGATAGTAGCATAGTTGGGATGGACAGTAGCTAGCGCATTGGTTCGATAGTAGCATAGTTTGGATGGACAGTAGCTAGCGCATTGGTTTGATAGTAGCATAGTTGGGATGGACAGTAGCTAGCGCATTGGTTTGATAGTAGCATAGTTGGGATGGACAGTAGCTATTACATTGGTTTGATAGCATAGTTGGGATGGACAGTAGCTGGTGCATTGGTTTGATAGTAGCATAGTTGGGATGGACAGTAGCTAGCGCATTGGTTTGATAGTAGCATAGTTGGGATGGACTGTAGCTAGCGCATTGGTTTGATAGTAGCATAATTGGAATGGACAGTAGCTAGCGCATTGGTTTGACAGTAGCATAATTGGGATATACAGTAGCTAGCGCATTGGTTTGATAGTGGCATAGTTGGGATGGACAGTAGCTGGCGCATTGGTTTGATAGTGGCATAGTTGGGATGGACAGTAGCTAGCGCATTGGTTTGATGGATGGACAGTAGCTAGCACATTGGTTTGATAGCAGCATAGTTGGGATGGACAGTAGCTAGCACATTGGTTTGATAGTAGCATAGTTGGGATGGACAGTAGCTAGCACATTGGTTTGATGGATGGACAGTAGCTAGCACATTGGTTTGATAGTAGCATAGTTGGGATTGACAGTAGCTAGCACATTGGTTTGATAGTAGCATAGTTGGGATGGACAGTAGCTAGCACATTGGTTTGATAGTAGCATAGTTGGGATGGACAGTAGCTAGCGCATTGGATTGATAGTAGCATAGTTGGGATGGACAGTAGCTAGCGCATTGGTTTGATAGTAGCATAGTTGGGATGGACAGTAGCTAGCGCATTGGTTCGATAGTAGCATAGTTGGGATGGACAGTAGCTAGCGCATTGGTTTGATAGTAGCATAGTTGGGATGGACAGTAGCTGGCGCATTGGTTTGATAGCAGCATAGTTGGGATGGACAGTAGCTAGCACATTGGTTTGATAGTAGCATAGTTGGGATGGACAGTAGCTAGCACATTGGTTTGATGGATGGACAGTAGCTAGCACATTGGTTTGATAGTAGCATAGTTGGGATTGACAGTAGCTAGCACATTGGTTTGATAGTAGCATAGTTGGGATGGACAGTAGCTAGCACATTGGTTTGATAGTAGCATAGTTGGGATGGACAGTAGCTAGCGCATTGGTTTGATAGTAGCATAGTTGGGATGGACAGTAGCTAGCGCATTGGTTCGATAGTAGCATAGTTGGGATGGACAGTAGCTAGCGCATTGGTTTGATAGTAGCATAGTTGGGATGGACAGTAGCTGGCGCATTGGTTTGATAGCAGCATAGTTGGGATGGACAGTAGCTAGCACATTGGTTTGATAGCAGCATAGTTGGGATGGACAGTAGCTAGCGCATTGGTTTGATAGTAGCATAGTTGGGATGGACAGTAGCTAGGGCATTGGTTCGATAGTAGCATAGTTGGGATGGACAGTAGCTAGCGCATTGGTTTGATAGTAGCATAGATGGGATGGACAGTAGCTGGCGCATTGGTTTGATAGCAGCATAGTTGGGATGGACAGTAGCTAGCACATTGGTTTGATAGCAGCATAGTTGGGATGGACAGTAGCTAGCGCATTGGTTTGATAGTAGCATAGTTGGGATGGACAGTAGCTAGCGCATTGGTTCGATAGTAGCATAGTTGGGATGGACAGTAGCTAGCGCATTGGTTTGATAGTAGCATAGTTGGGATGGACAGTAGCTGGCGCATTGGTTTGATAGCAGCATAGTTGGGCTGGACAGTAGCTAGCACATTGGTTTGATAGCAGCATAGTTGGGATGGACAGTAGCTAGCGCATTGGTTTGATAGTAGCATAGTTGGGATGGACAGTAGCTAGCGCATTGGTTTGATAGTAGCATAGTTGGGATGGACAGTAGCTAGCGCATTGGTTTGATAGTAGCATAGTTGGGATGGACAGTAGCTAGCGCATTGGTTTGATAGCAGCATAGTTGGGATGGACAGTAGCTAGCACATTGGTTTGATAGTAGCATAGTTGGGATGGACAGTAGCTAGCACATTGGTTTGATGGATGGACAGTAGCTAGCACATTGGTTTGATAGTAGCATAGTTGGGATTGACAGTAGCTAGCACATTGGTTTGATAGTAGCATAGTTGGGATGGACAGTAGCTGGCGCATTGGTTTGATAGCAGCATAGTTGGGATGGACAGTAGCTAGCACATTGGTTTGATAGTAGCATAGTTGGGATGGACAGTAGCTAGCACATTGGTTTGATGGATGGACAGTAGCTAGCACATTGGTTTGATAGTAGCATAGTTGGGATTGACAGTAGCTAGCACATTGGTTTGATAGTAGCATAGTTGGGATGGACAGTAGCTAGCACATTGGTTTGATAGTAGTATAGTTGGGATGGACAGTAGCTAGCGCATTGGTTTGATAGTAGCATAGTTGGGATGGACAGTAGCTAGCGCATTGGTTCGATAGTAGCATAGTTGGGATGGACAGTAGCTAGCGCATTGGTTCGATAGTAGCATAGTTGGGATGGACAGTAGCTAGCGCATTGGTTTGATAGTAGCATAGTTGGGATGGACAGTAGCTAGCGCATTGGTTTGATAGTAGCATAGTTGGGATGGACAGTAGCTAGCGCATTGGTTTGATAGTAGCATAGTTGGGATGGACAGTAGCTAGCGCATTGGTTTGATAGTAGCATAGTTGGGATGGACTGTAGCTAGCGCATTGGTTTGATAGTAGCATAGTTGGAATGGACAGTAGCTAGCGCATTGGTTTGACAGTAGCATAGTTGGGATGGACAGTAGCTAGCGCATTGGTTTGACAGTGGCATAGTTGGGATAGACAGTAGCTAGCGCATTGGTTTGATAGTGGCATAGTTGGGATGGACAGTAGCTAGCGCATTGGTTTGATAGCATAGTTGGGATGGACAGTAGCTAGCACATTGGTTTGATAGCAGCATAGTTGGGATGGACAGTAGCTAGCACATTGGTTTGATAGCAGCATAGTTGGGATGGACAGTAGCTAGCACATTGGTTTGATAGTAGCATAGTTGGGATGGACAGTAGCTAGCACATTGGTTTGATGGATGGACAGTAGCTAGCGCATTGGTTTGATAGTAGCATAGTTGGGATGGACAGTAGCTAGCGCATTGGTTCCATAGTAGCATAGTTGGGATGGACAGTAGCTAGCGCATTGGTTTGATAGTAGCATAGTTGGGATGGACAGTAGCTAGCGCATTGGTTTGACAGTAGCATAGTTGGGATGGACAGTAGCTAGCGCATTGGTTTGATAGTAGCATAGTTGGGATGGACAGTAGCTAGCGCATTGGTTCGATAGTAGCATAGTTGGGATGGACAGTAGCTAGCGCATTGGTTCGATAGTAGCATAGTTGGGATGGACAGTAGCTAGCGCATTGGTTTGATAGTAGCATAGTTGGGATGGACAGTAGCTGGCGCATTGGTTTGATAGCAGCATAGTTGGGCTGGACAGTAGCTAGCACATTGGTTTGATAGCAGCATAGTTGGGATGGACAGTAGCTAGCGCATTGGTTTGATAGTAGCATAGTTGGGATGGACAGTAGCTAGCGCATTGGTTTGATAGTAGCATAGTTGGGATGGACAGTAGCTAGCGCATTGGTTTGATAGTAGCATAGTTGGGATGGACAGTAGCTAGCGCATTGGTTTGATAGCAGCATAGTTGGGATGGACAGTAGCTAGCACATTGGTTTGATAGTAGCATAGTTGGGATGGACAGTAGCTAGCACATTGGTTTGATGGATGGACAGTAGCTAGCACATTGGTTTGATAGTAGCATAGTTGGGATTGACAGTAGCTAGCACATTGGTTTGATAGTAGCATAGTTGGGATGGACAGTAGCTGGCGCATTGGTTTGATAGCAGCATAGTTGGGATGGACAGTAGCTAGCACATTGGTTTGATAGTAGCATAGTTGGGATGGACAGTAGCTAGCACATTGGTTTGATGGATGGACAGTAGCTAGCACATTGGTTTGATAGTAGCATAGTTGGGATTGACAGTAGCTAGCACATTGGTTTGATAGTAGCATAGTTGGGATGGACAGTAGCTAGCACATTGGTTTGATAGTAGTATAGTTGGGATGGACAGTAGCTAGCGCATTGGTTTGATAGTAGCATAGTTGGGATGGACAGTAGCTAGCGCATTGGTTCGATAGTAGCATAGTTGGGATGGACAGTAGCTAGCGCATTGGTTCGATAGTAGCATAGTTGGGATGGACAGTAGCTAGCGCATTGGTTTGATAGTAGCATAGTTGGGATGGACAGTAGCTAGCGCATTGGTTTGATAGTAGCATAGTTGGGATGGACAGTAGCTAGCGCATTGGTTTGATAGTAGCATAGTTGGGATGGACAGTAGCTAGCGCATTGGTTTGATAGTAGCATAGTTGGGATGGACTGTAGCTAGCGCATTGGTTTGATAGTAGCATAGTTGGAATGGACAGTAGCTAGCGCATTGGTTTGACAGTAGCATAGTTGGGATGGACAGTAGCTAGCGCATTGGTTTGACAGTGGCATAGTTGGGATAGACAGTAGCTAGCGCATTGGTTTGATAGTGGCATAGTTGGGATGGACAGTAGCTAGCGCATTGGTTTGATAGCATAGTTGGGATGGACAGTAGCTAGCACATTGGTTTGATAGCAGCATAGTTGGGATGGACAGTAGCTAGCACATTGGTTTGATAGCAGCATAGTTGGGATGGACAGTAGCTAGCACATTGGTTTGATAGTAGCATAGTTGGGATGGACAGTAGCTAGCACATTGGTTTGATGGATGGACAGTAGCTAGCGCATTGGTTTGATAGTAGCATAGTTGGGATGGACAGTAGCTAGCGCATTGGTTCCATAGTAGCATAGTTGGGATGGACAGTAGCTAGCGCATTGGTTTGATAGTAGCATAGTTGGGATGGACAGTAGCTAGCGCATTGGTTTGATAGTAGCATAGTTGGGATGGACTGTAGCTAGCGCATTGGTTTGATAGTAGCATAGTTGGAATGGACAGTAGCTAGCGCATTGGTTTGACAGTAGCATAGTTGGGATGGACAGTAGCTAGCGCATTGGTTTGACAGTAGCATAGTTGGGATGGACAGTAGCTAGCGCATTGGTTTGACAGTGGCATAGTTGGGATAGACAGTAGCTAGCGCATTGGTTTGATAGTGGCATAGTTGGGATGGACAGTAGCTAGCGCATTGGTTTGACAGTAGCATAGTTGGGATGGACAGTAGCTAGCGCATTGGTTTGATAGTAGCATAGTTGGGATGGACAGTAGCTAGCGCATTGGTTCGATAGTAGCATAGTTGGGATGGACAGTAGCTAGCGCATTGGTTTGATAGTAGCATAGTTGGGATGGACAGTAGCTGGCGCATTGGTTTGATAGCAGCATAGTTGGGATGGACAGTAGCTAGCACATTGGTTTGATAGTAGCATAGTTGGGATGGACAGTAGCTAGCACATTGGTTTGATGGATGGACAGTAGCTAGCACATTGGTTTGATAGTAGCATAGTTGGGATTGACAGTAGCTAGCACATTGGTTTGATAGTAGCATAGTTGGGATGGACAGTAGCTAGCACATTGGTTTGATAGTAGCATAGTTGGGATGGACAGTAGCTAGCGCATTGGTTTGATAGTAGCATAGTTGGGATGGACAGTAGCTAGCGCATTGGTTTGATAGTAGCATAGTTGGGATGGACAGTAGCTAGCGCATTGGTTCGATAGTAGCATAGTTGGGATGGACAGTAGCTAGCGCATTGGTTTGATAGTAGCATAGTTGGGATGGACAGTAGCTGGCGCATTGGTTTGATAGCAGCATAGTTGGGATGGACAGTAGCTAGCACATTGGTTTGATAGTAGCATAGTTGGGATGGACAGTAGCTAGCACATTGGTTTGATGGATGGACAGTAGCTAGCACATTGGTTTGATAGTAGCATAGTTGGGATTGACAGTAGCTAGCACATTGGTTTGATAGTAGCATAGTTGGGATGGACAGTAGCTAGCACATTGGTTTGATAGTAGCATAGTTGGGATGGACAGTAGGTAGCGCATTGGTTTGATAGTAGCATAGTTGGGATGGACAGTAGCTAGCGCATTGGTTCGATAGTAGCATAGTTGGGATGGACAGTAGCTAGCGCATTGGTTTGATAGTAGCATAGTTGGGATGGACAGTAGCTGGCGCATTGGTTTGATAGCAGCATAGTTGGGATGGACAGTAGCTAGCACATTGGTTTGATAGCAGCATAGTTGGGATGGACAGTAGCTAGCGCATTGGTTTGATAGTAGCATAGTTGGGATGGACAGTAGCTAGGGCATTGGTTCGATAGTAGCATAGTTGGGATGGACAGTAGCTAGCGCATTGGTTTGATAGTAGCATAGATGGGATGGACAGTAGCTGGCGCATTGGTTTGATAGCAGCATAGTTGGGATGGACAGTAGCTAGCACATTGGTTTGATAGCAGCATAGTTGGGATGGACAGTAGCTAGCGCATTGGTTTGATAGTAGCATAGTTGGGATGGACAGTAGCTAGCGCATTGGTTCGATAGTAGCATAGTTGGGATGGACAGTAGATAGCGCATTGGTTTGATAGTAGCATAGTTGGGATGGACAGTAGCTGGCGCATTGGTTTGATAGCAGCATAGTTGGGATGGACAGTAGCTAGCACATTGGTTTGATAGCAGCATAGTTGGGATGGACAGTAGCTAGCGCATTGGTTTGATAGTAGCATAGTTGGGATGGACAGTAGCTAGCGCATTGGTTTGATAGTAGCATAGTTGGGATGGACAGTAGCTAGCGCATTGGTTTGATAGTAGCATAGTTGGGATGGACAGTAGCTAGCGCATTGGTTTGATAGCAGCATAGTTGGGATGGACAGTAGCTAGCACATTGGTTTGATAGTAGCATAGTTGGGATGGACAGTAGCTAGCACATTGGTTTGATGGATGGACAGTAGCTAGCACATTGGTTTGATAGTAGCATAGTTGGGATTGACAGTAGCTAGCACATTGGTTTGATAGTAGCATAGTTGGGATGGACAGTAGCTGGCGCATTGGTTAATAGCAGCATAGTTGGGATGGACAGTAGCTAGCACATTGGTTTGATAGTAGCATAGTTGGGATGGACAGTAGCTAGCACATTGGTTTGATGGATGGACAGTAGCTAGCACATTGGTTTGATAGTAGCATAGTTGGGATTGACAGTAGCTAGCACATTGGTTTGATAGTAGCATAGTTGGGATGGACAGTAGCTAGCACATTGGTTTGATAGTAGTATAGTTGGGATGGACAGTAGCTAGCGCATTGGTTTGATAGTAGCATAGTTGGGATGGACAGTAGCTAGCGCATTGGTTCGATAGTAGCATAGTTGGGATGGACAGTAGCTAGCGCATTGGTTCGATAGTAGCATAGTTGGGATGGACAGTAGCTAGTGCATTGGTTTGATAGTAGCATAGTTGGGATGGACAGTAGCTAGCGCATTGGTTTGATAGTAGCATAGTTGGGATGGACAGTAGCTAGCGCATTGGTTTGATAGTAGCATAGTTGGGATGGACAGTAGCTAGCGCATTGGTTTGATAGTAGCATAGTTGGGATGGACTGTAGCTAGCGCATTGGTTTGATAGTAGCATAGTTGGAATGGACAGTAGCTAGCACATTGGTTTGACAGTAGCATAGTTGGGATGGACAGTAGCTAGCGCATTGGTTTGACAGTGGCATAGTTGGGATAGACAGTAGCTAGCGCATTGGTTTGATAGTGGCATAGTTGGGATGGACAGTAGCTAGCGCATTGGTTTGATAGCATAGTTGGGATGGACAGTAGCTAGCACATTGGTTTGATAGCAGCATAGTTGGGATGGACAGTAGCTAGCACATTGGTTTGATAGCAGCATAGTTGGGATGGACAGTAGCTAGCACATTGGTTTGATAGTAGCATAGTTGGGATGGACAGTAGCTAGCACATTGGTTTGATGGATGGACAGTAGCTAGCGCATTGTTTTGATAGTAGCATAGTTGGGATGGACAGTAGCTAGCGCATTGGTTCCATAGTAGCATAGTTGGGATGGACAGTAGCTAGCGCATTGGTTTGATAGTAGCATAGTTGGGATGGACAGTAGCTAGCGCATTGGTTTGATAGTAGCATAGTTGGGATGGACTGTAGCTAGCGCATTGGTTTGATAGTAGCATAGTTGGAATGGACAGTAGCTAGCGCATTGGTTTGACAGTAGCATAGTTGGGATGGACAGTAGCTAGCGCATTGGTTTGACAGTAGCATAGTTGGGATGGACAGTAGCTAGCGCATTGGTTTGACAGTGGCATAGTTCGGATAGACAGTAGCTAGCGCATTGGTTTGATAGTGGCATAGTTGGGATGGACAGTAGCTAGCGCATTGGTTTGACAGTAGCATAGTTGGGATGGACAGTAGCTAGCGCATTGGTTTGATAGTAGCATAGTTGGGATGGACAGTAGCTAGCGCATTGGTTCGATAGTAGCATAGTTGGGATGGACAGTAGCTAGCGCATTGGTTTGATAGTAGCATAGTTGGGATGGACAGTAGCTAGCGCATTGGTTTGATAGTAGCATAGTTGGGATGGACAGTAGCTATTACATTGGTTTGATAGCATAGTTGGGATGGACAGTAGCTAGCGCATTGGTTTGATAGTAGCATAGTTGGGATGGACAGTAGCTAGCGCATTGGTTTGATAGTAGCATAGTTGGGATGGACTGTAGCTAGCGCATTGGTTTGATAGTAGCATAATTGGAATGGACAGTAGCTAGCGCATTGGTTTGACAGTAGCATAATTGGGATATACAGTAGCTAGCGCATTGGTTTGATAGTGGCATAGTTGGGATGGACAGTAGCTGGCGCATTGGTTTGATAGTGGCATAGTTGGGATGGACAGTAGCTAGCGCATTGGTTTGATGGATGGACAGTAGCTAGCACATTGGTTTGATAGCAGCATAGTTGGGATGGACAGTAGCTAGCACATTGGTTTGATAGTAGCATAGTTGGGATGGACAGTAGCTAGCACATTGGTTTGATGGATGGACAGTAGCTAGCACATTGGTTTGATAGTAGCATAGTTGGGATTGACAGTAGCTAGCACATTGGTTTGATAGTAGCATAGTTGGGATGGACAGTAGCTAGCACATTGGTTTGATAGTAGCATAGTTGGGATGGACAGTAGCTAGCGCATTGGTTTGATAGTAGCATAGTTGGGATGGACAGTAGCTAGCGCATTGGTTTGATAGTAGCATAGTTGGGATGGACAGTAGCTAGCGCATTGGTTCGATAGTAGCATAGTTGGGATGGACAGTAGCTGGCGCATTGGTTTGATAGCAGCATAGTTGGGATGGACAGTAGCTAGCACATTGGTTTGATAGTAGCATAGTTGGGATGGACAGTAGCTAGCACATTGGTTTGATGGATGGACAGTAGCTAGCACATTGGTTTGATAGTAGCATAGTTGGGATGGACAGTAGCTAGCGCATTGGTTTGATAGTAGCATAGTTGGGATGGACAGTAGCTAGCGCATTGGTTTGATAGTAGCATAGTTGGGATGGACTGTAGCTAGCGCATTGGTTTGATAGTAGCATAGTTGGAATGGACAGTAGCTAGCGCATTGGTTTGACAGTAGCATAGTTGGGATGGACAGTAGCTAGCGCATTGGTTTGACAGTAGCATAGTTGGGATGGACAGTAGCTAGCGCATTGGTTTGACAGTGGCATAGTTGGGATGGACAGTAGCTAGCGCATTGGTTTGATAGTAGCATAGTTGGGATGGACAGTAGCTAGCGCATTGGTTCGATAGTAGCATAGTTGGGATGGACAGTAGCTAGCGCATTGGTTTGATAGTAGCATAGTTGGGATGGACAGTAGCTAGCGCATTGGTTTGATAGTAGCATAGTTGGGATGGACAGTAGCTATTACATTGGTTTGATAGCATAGTTGGGATGGACAGTAGCTAGCGCATTGGTTTGATAGTAGCATAGTTGGGATGGACAGTAGCTAGCGCATTGGTTTGATAGTAGCATAGTTGGGATGGACTGTAGCTAGCGCATTGGTTTGATAGTAGCATAATTGGAATGGACAGTAGCTAGCGCATTGGTTTGATAGTAGCATAGTTGGAATGGACAGTAGCTAGCGCATTGGTTTGACAGTAGCATAGTTGGGATGGACAGTAGCTAGCGCATTGGTTTGACAGTGGCATAGTTGGGATAGACAGTAGCTAGCGCATTGGTTTGATAGTGGCATAGTTGGGATGGACAGTAGCTAGCGCATTGGTTTGATAGCATAGTTGGGATGGACAGTAGCTAGCACATTGGTTTGATAGCAGCATAGTTGGGATGGACAGTAGCTAGCACATTGGTTTGATAGCAGCATAGTTGGGATGGACAGTAGCTAGCACATTGGTTTGATAGTAGCATAGTTGGGATGGACAGTAGCTAGCACATTGGTTTGATGGATGGACAGTAGCTAGCGCATTGGTTTGATAGTAGCATAGTTGGGATGGACAGTAGCTAGCGCATTGGTTCCATAGTAGCATAGTTGGGATGGACAGTAGCTAGCGCATTGGTTTGATAGTAGCATAGTTGGGATGGACAGTAGCTAGCGCATTGGTTTGATAGTAGCATAGTTGGGATGGACTGTAGCTAGCGCATTGGTTTGATAGTAGCATAGTTGGAATGGACAGTAGCTAGCGCATTGGTTTGACAGTAGCATAGTTGGGATGGACAGTAGCTAGCGCATTGGTTTGACAGTAGCATAGTTGGGATGGACAGTAGCTAGCGCATTGGTTTGACAGTGGCATAGTTGGGATAGACAGTAGCTAGCGCATTGGTTTGATAGTGGCATAGTTGGGATGGACAGTAGCTAGCGCATTGGTTTGACAGTAGCATAGTTGGGATGGACAGTAGCTAGCGCATTGGTTTGATAGTAGCATAGTTGGGATGGACAGTAGCTAGCGCATTGGTTCGATAGTAGCATAGTTGGGATGGACAGTAGCTAGCGCATTGGTTTGATAGTAGCATAGTTGGGATGGACAGTAGCTAGCGCATTGGTTTGATAGTAGCATAGTTGGTATGGACAGTAGCTATTACATTGGTTTGATAGCATAGTTGGGATGGACAGTAGCTAGCGCATTGGTTTGATAGTAGCATAGTTGGGATGGACAGTAGCTAGCGCATTGGTTTGATAGTAGCATAGTTGGGATGGACTGTAGCTAGCGCATTGGTTTGATAGTAGCATAATTGGAATGGACAGTAGCTAGCGCATTGGTTTGACAGTAGCATAATTGGGATATACAGTAGCTAGCGCATTGGTTTGATAGTGGCATAGTTGGGATGGACAGTAGCTGGCGCATTGGTTTGATAGTGGCATAGTTGGGATGGACAGTAGCTAGCGCATTGGTTTGATGGATGGACAGTAGCTAGCACATTGGTTTGATAGCAGCATAGTTGGGATGGACAGTAGCTAGCACATTGGTTTGATAGTAGCATAGTTGGGATGGACAGTAGCTAGCACATTGGTTTGATGGATGGACAGTAGCTAGCACATTGGTTTGATAGTAGCATAGTTGGGATTGACAGTAGCTAGCACATTGGTTTGATAGTAGCATAGTTGGGATGGACAGTAGCTAGCACATTGGTTTGATAGTAGCATAGTTGGGATGGACAGTAGCTAGCGCATTGGTTTGATAGTAGCATAGTTGGGATGGACAGTAGCTAGCGCATTGGTTTGATAGTAGCATAGTTGGGATGGACAGTAGCTAGCGCATTGGTTCGATAGTAGCATAGTTGGGATGGACAGTAGCTGGCGCATTGGTTTGATAGCAGCATAGTTGGGATGGACAGTAGCTAGCACATTGGTTTGATAGTAGCATAGTTGGGATGGACAGTAGCTAGCACATTGGTTTGATGGATGGACAGTAGCTAGCACATTGGTTTGATAGTAGCATAGTTGGGATGGACAGTAGCTAGCGCATTGGTTTGATAGTAGCATAGTTGGGATGGACAGTAGCTAGCGCATTGGTTTGATGGATGGACAGTAGCTAGCACATTGGTTTGATGGATGGACAGTAGCTAGCACATTGGTTTGATAGTAGCATAGTTGGGATGGACAGTAGCTAGCACATTGGTTTGATAGCAGCATAGTTGGGATGGACAGTAGCTAGCACATTGGTTTGATAGTAGTATAGTTGGGATGGACAGTAGCTAGCGCATTGGTTTGATAGTAGCATAGTTGGGATGGACAGTAGCTAGCGCATTGGTTTGATAGTAGCATAGTTGGGATGGACTGTAGCTAGCGCATTGGTTTGATAGTAGCATAGTTGGAATGGACAGTAGCTAGCGCATTGGTTTGACAGTAGCATAGTTGGGATGGACAGTAGCTAGCGCATTGGTTTGACAGTAGCATAGTTGGGATGGACAGTAGCTAGCGCATTGGTTTGACAGTGGCATAGTTGGGATGGACAGTAGCTAGCGCATTGGTTTGATAGTAGCATAGTTGGGATGGACAGTAGCTAGCGCATTGGTTCGATAGTAGCATAGTTGGGATGGACAGTAGCTAGCGCATTGGTTTGATAGTAGCATAGTTGGGATGGACAGTAGCTAGCGCATTGGTTTGATAGTAGCATAGTTGGGATGGACAGTAGCTATTACATTGGTTTGATAGCATAGTTGGGATGGACAGTAGCTAGCGCATTGGTTTGATAGTAGCATAGTTGGGATGGACAGTAGCTAGCGCATTGGTTTGATAGTAGCATAGTTGGGATGGACTGTAGCTAGCGCATTGGTTTGATAGTAGCATAATTGGAATGGACAGTAGCTAGCGCATTGGTTTGACAGTAGCATAATTGGGATATACAGTAGCTAGCGCATTGGTTTGATAGTGGCATAGTTGGGATGGACAGTAGCTAGCACATTGGTTTGATGGATGGACAGTAGCTAGCACATTGGTTTGATGGATGGACAGTAGCTAGCACATTGGTTTGATAGTAGCATAGTTGGGATGGACAGTAGCTAGCACATTGGTTTGATAGCAGCATAGTTGGGATGGACAGTAGCTAGCACATTGGTTTGATAGTAGTATAGTTGGGATGGACAGTAGCTAGCGCATTGGTTTGATAGTAGCATAGTTGGGATGGACAGTAGCTAGCGCATTGGTTTGATAGTAGCATAGTTGGGATGGACAGTAGCTAGCGTATGGGTTGATAGTAGCATAGTTGGGATGGACTGTAGCTAGCGCATTGGTTTGATAGTAGCATAGTTGGAATGGACAGTAGCTAGCGCATTGGTTTGACAGTAGCATAGTTGGGATGGACAGTAGCTAGCGCATTGGTTTGACAGTAGCATAGTTGGGATGGACAGTAGCTTGCGCATTGGTTTGACAGTGGCATAGTTGGGATGGACAGTAGCTAGCGCATTGGTTTGATAGTAGCATAGTTGGGATGGACAGTAGCTAGCGCATTGGTTCGATAGTAGCATAGTTGGGATGGACAGTAGCTAGCGCATTGGTTTGATAGTAGCATAGTTGGGATGGACAGTAGCTATTACATTGGTTTGATAGCATAGTTGGGATGGACAGTAGCTAGTGCATTGGTTTGATAGTAGCATAGTTGGGATGGACAGTAGCTAGCGCATTGGTTTGATAGTAGCATAGTTGGGATGGACTGTAGCTAGCGCATTGGTTTGATAGTAGCATAATTGGAATGGACAGTAGCTAGCGCATTGGTTTGACAGTAGCATAATTGGGATATACAGTAGCTAGCGCATTGGTTTGATAGTGGCATAGTTGGGATGGACAGTAGCTGGCGCATTGGTTTGATAGTGGCATAGTTGGGATGGACAGTAGCTAGCGCATTGGTTTGATGGATGGACAGTAGCTAGCACATTGGTTTGATAGCAGCATAGTTGGGATGGACAGTAGCTAGCACATTGGTTTGATAGTAGCATAGTTGGGATGGACAGTAGCTAGCACATTGGTTTGATGGATGGACAGTAGCTAGCACATTGGTTTGATAGTAGCATAGTTGGGATTGACAGTAGCTAGCACATTGGTTTGATAGTAGCATAGTTGGGATGGACAGTAGCTAGCACATTGGTTTGATAGTAGCATAGTTGGGATGGACAGTAGCTAGCGCATTGGTTTGATAGTAGCATAGTTGGGATGGACAGTAGATAGCGCATTGGTTTGATAGTAGCATAGTTGGGATGGACAGTAGCTAGCGCATTGGTTCGATAGTAGCATAGTTGGGATGGACAGTAGCTAGCGCATTGGTTTGATAGTAGCATAGTTGGGATGGACAGTAGCTGGCGCATTGGTTTGATAGCAGCATAGTTGGGATGGACAGTAGCTAGCACATTGGTTTGATAGTAGCATAGTTGGGATGGACAGTAGCTAGCACATTGGTTTGATGGATGGACAGTAGCTAGCACATTGGTTTGATAGTAGCATAGTTGGGATTGACAGTAGCTAGCACATTGGTTTGATAGTAGCATAGTTGGGATGGACAGTAGCTAGCACATTGGTTTGATAGTAGCATAGTTGGGATGGACAGTAGCTAGCGCATTGGTTTGATAGTAGCATAGTTGGGATGGACAGTAGCTAGCGCATTGGTTCGATAGTAGCATAGTTGGGATGGACAGTAGCTAGCGCATTGGTTTGATAGTAGCATAGTTGGGATGGACAGTAGCTGGCGCATTGGTTTGATAGCAGCATAGTTGGGATGGACAGTAGCTAGCACATTGGTTTGATAGCAGCATAGTTGGGATGGACAGTAGCTAGCGCATTGGTTTGATAGTAGCATAGTTGGGATGGACAGTAGCTAGGGCATTGGTTCGATAGTAGCATAGTTGGGATGGACAGTAGCTAGCGCATTGGTTTGATAGTAGCATAGATGGGATGGACAGTAGCTGGCGCATTGGTTTGATAGCAGCATAGTTGGGATGGACAGAAGCTAGCGCATTGGTTTGATGGATGGACAGTAGCTAGCACATTGGTTTGATAGTAGCATAGTTGGGATGGACAGTAGCTAGCACATTGGTTTGATGGATGGACAGTAGCTAGCACATTGGTTTGATAGTAGCATAGTTGGGATGGACAGTAGCTAGCACATTGGTTTGATAGCAGCATAGTTGGGATGGACAGTAGCTAGCACATTGGTTTGATAGTAGTATAGTTGGGATGGACAGTAGCTAGCGCATTGGTTTGATAGTAGCATAGTTGGGATGGACAGTAGCTAGCGCATTGGTTTGATAGTAGCATAGTTGGGATGGACAGTAGCTAGCGCATTGGTTTGATAGTAGCATAGTTGGGATGGACTGTAGCTAGCGCATTGGTTTGATAGTAGCATAGTTGGAATGGACAGTAGCTAGCGCATTGGTTTGACAGTAGCATAGTTGGGATGGACAGTAGCTAGCGCATTGGTTTGACAGTAGCATAGTTGGGATGGACAGTAGCTAGCGCATTGGTTTGACAGTGGCATAGTTGGGATGGACAGTAGCTAGCGCATTGGTTTGATAGTAGCATAGTTGGGATGGACAGTAGCTAGCGCATTGGTTCGATAGTAGCATAGTTTGGATGGACAGTAGCTAGCGCATTGGTTTGATAGTAGCATAGTTGGGATGGACAGTAGCTAGCGCATTGGTTTGATAGTAGCATAGTTGGGATGGACAGTAGCTATTACATTGGTTTGATAGCATAGTTGGGATGGACAGTAGCTAGTGCATTGGTTTGATAGTAGCATAGTTGGGCTGGACAGTAGCTAGCGCATTGGTTCGATAGTAGCATAGTTGGGATGGACAGTAGCTAGCGCATTGGTTTGATAGTAGCATAGTTGGGATGGACAGTAGCTGGCGCATTGGTTTGATAGTAGCATAGTTGGGATGGACAGTAGCTAGCGCATTGGTTCGATAGTAGCATAGTTGGGATGGACAGTAGCTAGCGCATTGGTTTGATAGTAGCATAGTTGGGATGGACAGTAGCTGGCGCATTGGTTTGATAGCAGCATAGTTGGGATGGACAGTAGCTAGCACATTGGTTTGATAGTAGCATAGTTGGGATGGACAGTAGCTAGCACATTGGTTTGATGGATGGACAGTAGCTAGCACATTGGTTTGATAGTAGCATAGTTGGGATTGACAGTAGCTAGCACATTGGTTTGATAGTAGCATAGTTGGGATGGACAGTAGCTAGCACATTGGTTTGATAGTAGCATAGTTGGGATGGACAGTAGCTAGCGCATTGGTTTGATAGTAGCATAGTTGGGATGGACAGTAGCTAGCGCATTGGTTCGATAGTAGCATAGTTGGGATGGACAGTAGCTAGCGCATTGGTTTGATAGTAGCATAGTTGGGATGGACAGTAGCTGGCGCATTGGTTTGATAGCAGCATAGTTGGGATGGACAGTAGCTAGCACATTGGTTTGATAGCAGCATAGTTGGGATGGACAGTAGCTAGCGCATTGGTTTGATAGTAGCATAGTTGGGATGGACAGTAGCTAGGGCATTGGTTCGATAGTAGCATAGTTGGGATGGACAGTAGCTAGCGCATTGGTTTGATAGTAGCATAGATGGGATGGACAGTAGCTGGCGCATTGGTTTGATAGCAGCATAGTTGGGATGGACAGAAGCTAGCGCATTGGTTTGATGGATGGACAGTAGCTAGCACATTGGTTTGATAGTAGCATAGTTGGGATGGACAGTAGCTAGCACATTGGTTTGATGGATGGACAGTAGCTAGCACATTGGTTTGATAGTAGCATAGTTGGGATGGACAGTAGCTAGCACATTGGTTTGATAGCAGCATAGTTGGGATGGACAGTAGCTAGCACATTGGTTTGATAGTAGTATAGTTGGGATGGACAGTAGCTAGCGCATTGGTTTGATAGTAGCATAGTTGGGATGGACAGTAGCTAGCGCATTGGTTTGATAGTAGCATAGTTGGGATGGACAGTAGCTAGCGCATTGGTTTGATAGTAGCATAGTTGGGATGGACTGTAGCTAGCGCATTGGTTTGATAGTAGCATAGTTGGAATGGACAGTAGCTAGCGCATTGGTTTGACAGTAGCATAGTTGGGATGGACAGTAGCTAGCGCATTGGTTTGACAGTAGCATAGTTGGGATGGACAGTAGCTAGCGCATTGGTTTGACAGTGGCATAGTTGGGATGGACAGTAGCTAGCGCATTGGTTTGATAGTAGCATAGTTGGGATGGACAGTAGCTAGCGCATTGGTTCGATAGTAGCATAGTTTGGATGGACAGTAGCTAGCGCATTGGTTTGATAGTAGCATAGTTGGGATGGACAGTAGCTAGCGCATTGGTTTGATAGTAGCATAGTTGGGATGGACAGTAGCTATTACATTGGTTTGATAGCATAGTTGGGATGGACAGTAGCTAGTGCATTGGTTTGCTAGTAGCATAGTTGGGATGGACAGTAGCTAGCGCATTGGTTTGATAGTAGCATAGTTGGGATGGACTGTAGCTAGCGCATTGGTTTGATAGTAGCATAGTTGGGATGGACAGTAGCTAGCGCATTGGTTCGATAGTAGCATAGTTGGGATGGACAGTAGCTAGCGCATTGGTTTGATAGTAGCATAGTTGGGATGGACAGTAGCTGGCGCATTGGTTTGATAGCAGCATAGTTGGGATGGACAGTAGCTAGCACATTGGTTTGATAGTAGCATAGTTGGGATGGACAGTAGCTAGCACATTGGTTTGATGGATGGACAGTAGCTAGCACATTGGTTTGATAGTAGCATAGTTGGGATTGACAGTAGCTAGCACATTGGTTTGATAGTAGCATAGTTGGGATGGACAGTAGCTAGCACATTGGTTTGATAGTAGCATAGTTGGGATGGACAGTAGCTAGCGCATTGGTTTGATAGTAGCATAGTTGGGATGGACAGTAGCTAGCGCATTGGTTCGATAGTAGCATAGTTGGGATGGACAGTAGCTAGCGCATTGGTTTGATAGTAGCATAGTTGGGATGGACAGTAGCTGGCGCATTGGTTTGATAGCAGCATAGTTGGGATGGACAGTAGCTAGCACATTGGTTTGATAGCAGCATAGTTGGGATGGACAGTAGCTAGCGCATTGGTTTGATAGTAGCATAGTTGGGATGGACAGTAGCTAGGGCATTGGTTCGATAGTAGCATAGTTGGGATGGACAGTAGCTAGCGCATTGGTTTGATAGTAGCATAGATGGGATGGACAGTAGCTGGCGCATTGGTTTGATAGCAGCATAGTTGGGATGGACAGTAGCTAGCGCATTGGTTTGATGGATGGACAGTAGCTAGCACATTGGTTTGATAGTAGCATAGTTGGGATGGACAGTAGCTAGCACATTGGTTTGATGGATGGACAGTAGCTAGCACATTGGTTTGATAGTAGCATAGTTGGGATGGACAGTAGCTAGCACATTGGTTTGATAGCAGCATAGATGGGATGGACAGTAGCTAGCACATTGGTTTGATAGTAGTATAGTTGGGATGGACAGTAGCTAGCGCATTGGTTTGATAGTAGCATAGTTGGGATGGACAGTAGCTAGCGCATTGGTTTGATAGTAGCATAGTTGGGATGGACAGTAGCTAGCGCATTGGTTTGATAGTAGCATAGTTGGGATGGACTGTAGCTAGCGCATTGGTTTGATAGTAGCATAGTTGGAATGGACAGTAGCTAGCGCATTGGTTTGACAGTAGCATAGTTGGGATGGACAGTAGCTAGCGCATTGGTTTGACAGTAGCATAGTTGGGATGGACAGTAGCTAGCGCATTGGTTTGACAGTGGCATAGTTGGGATGGACAGTAGCTAGCGCATTGGTTTGATAGTAGCATAGTTGGGATGGACAGTAGCTAGCGCATTGGTTCGATAGTAGCATAGTTTGGATGGACAGTAGCTAGCGCATTGGTTTGATAGTAGCATAGTTGGGATGGACAGTAGCTAGCGCATTGGTTTGATAGTAGCATAGTTGGGATGGACAGTAGCTATTACATTGGTTTGATAGCATAGTTGGGATGGACAGTAGCTAGTGCATTGGTTTGATAGTAGCATAGTTGGGATGGACAGTAGCTAGCGCATTGGTTTGATAGTAGCATAGTTGGGATGGACTGTAGCTAGCGCATTGGTTTGATAGTAGCATAGTTGGGATGGACAGTAGCTAGCGCATTGGTTCGATAGTAGCATAGTTGGGATGGACAGTAGCTAGCGCATTGGTTTGATAGTAGCATAGTTGGGATGGACAGTAGCTGGCGCATTGGTTTGATAGCAGCATAGTTGGGATGGACAGTAGCTAGCACATTGGTTTGATAGTAGCATAGTTGGGATGGACAGTAGCTAGCACATTGGTTTGATGGATGGACAGTAGCTAGCACATTGGTTTGATAGTAGCATAGTTGGGATTGACAGTAGCTAGCACATTGGTTTGATAGTAGCATAGTTGGGATGGACAGTAGCTAGCACATTGGTTTGATAGTAGCATAGTTGGGATGGACAGTAGCTAGCGCATTGGTTTGATAGTAGCATAGTTGGGATGGACAGTAGCTAGCGCATTGGTTCGATAGTAGCATAGTTGGGATGGACAGTAGCTAGCGCATTGGTTTGATAGTAGCATAGTTGGGATGGACAGTAGCTGGCGCATTGGTTTGATAGCAGCATAGTTGGGATGGACAGTAGCTAGCACATTGGTTTGATAGTAGCATAGTTGGGATGGACAGTAGCTAGCACATTGGTTTGATGGATGGACAGTAGCTAGCACATTGGTTTGATAGTAGCATAGTTGGGATTGACAGTAGCTAGCACATTGGTTTGATAGTAGCATAGTTGGGATGGACAGTAGCTAGCACATTGGTTTGATAGTAGCATAGTTGGGATGGACAGTAGCTAGCGCATTGGTTTGATAGTAGCATAGTTGGGATGGACAGAAGCTAGCGCATTGGTTCGATAGTAGCATAGTTGGGATGGACAGTAGCTAGCGCATTGGTTTGATAGTAGCATAGTTGGGATGGACAGTAGCTGGCGCATTGGTTTGATAGCAGCATAGTTGGGATGGACAGTAGCTAGCACATTGGTTTGATAGCAGCATAGTTGGGATGGACAGTAGCTAGCGCATTGGTTTGATAGTAGCATAGTTGGGATGGACAGTAGCTAGGGCATTGGTTCGATAGTAGCATAGTTGGGATGGACAGTAGCTAGCGCATTGGTTTGATAGTAGCATAGATGGGATGGACAGTAGCTGGCGCATTGGTTTGATAGCAGCATAGTTGGGATGGACAGTAGCTAGCGCATTGGTTTGATGGATGGACAGTAGCTAGCACATTGGTTTGATAGTAGCATAGTTGGGATGGACAGTAGCTAGCACATTGGTTTGATGGATGGACAGTAGCTAGCACATTGGTTTGATAGTAGCATAGTTGGGATGGACAGTAGCTAGCACATTGGTTTGATAGCAGCATAGTTGGGATGGACAGTAGCTAGCACATTGGTTTGATAGTAGTATAGTTGGGATGGACAGTAGCTAGCGCATTGGTTTGATAGTAGCATAGTTGGGATGGACAGTAGCTAGCGCATTGGTTTGATAGTAGCATAGTTGGGATGGACAGTAGCTAGCGCATTGGTTTGATAGTAGCATAGTTGGGATGGACTGTAGCTAGCGCATTGGTTTGATAGTAGCATAGTTGGGATGGACAGTAGCTAGCGCATTGGTTTGATAGTAGCATAGTTGGGATGGACAGTAGCTAGCGCATTGGTTTGATAGTAGCATAGTTGGGATGGACTGTAGCTAGCGCATTGGTTTGATAGTAGCATAGTTGGAATGGACAGTAGCTAGCGCATTGGTTTGACAGTAGCATAGTTGGGATGGACAGTAGCTAGCGCATTGGTTTGACAGTAGCATAGTTGGGATGGACAGTAGCTAGCGCATTGGTTTGACAGTGGCATAGTTGGGATGGACAGTAGCTAGCGCATTGGTTTGATAGTAGCATAGTTGGGATGGACAGTAGCTAGCGCATTGGTTCGATAGTAGCATAGTTTGGATGGACAGTAGCTAGCGCATTGGTTTGATAGTAGCATAGTTGGGATGGACAGTAGCTAGCGCATTGGTTTGATAGTAGCATAGTTGGGATGGACAGTAGCTATTACATTGGTTTGATAGCATAGTTGGGATGGACAGTAGCTAGTGCATTGGTTTGATAGTAGCATAGTTGGGATGGACAGTAGCTAGCGCATTGGTTTGATAGTAGCATAGTTGGGATGGACTGTAGCTAGCGCATTGGTTTGATAGTAGCATAATTGGAATGGACAGTAGCTAGCGCATTGGTTTGACAGTAGCATAATTGGGATATACAGTAGCTAGCGCATTGGTTTGATAGTGGCATAGTTGGGATGGACAGTAGCTGGCGCATTGGTTTGATAGTGGCATAGTTGGGATGGACAGTAGCTAGCGCATTGGTTTGATGGATGGACAGTAGCTAGCACATTGGTTTGATAGCAGCATAGTTGGGATGGACAGTAGCTAGCACATTGGTTTGATAGTAGCATAGTTGGGATGGACAGTAGCTAGCACATTGGTTTGATGGATGGACAGTAGCTAGCACATTGGTTTGATAGTAGCATAGTTGGGATTGACAGTAGCTAGCACATTGGTTTGATAGTAGCATAGTTGGGATGGACAGTAGCTAGCACATTGGTTTGATAGTAGCATAGTTGGGATGGACAGTAGCTAGCGCATTGGTTTGATAGTAGCATAGTTGGGATGGACAGTAGCTAGCGCATTGGTTTGATAGTAGCATAGTTGGGATGGACAGTAGCTAGCGCATTGGTTCGATAGTAGCATAGTTGGGATGGACAGTAGCTAGCGCATTGGTTTGATAGTAGCATAGTTGGGATGGACAGTAGCTGGCGCATTGGTTTGATAGCAGCATAGTTGGGATGGACAGTAGCTAGCACATTGGTTTGATAGTAGCATAGTTGGGATGGACAGTAGCTAGCACATTGGTTTGATGGATGGACAGTAGCTAGCACATTGGTTTGATAGTAGCATAGTTGGGATTGACAGTAGCTAGCACATTGGTTTGATAGTAGCATAGTTGGGATGGACAGTAGCTAGCACATTGGTTTGATAGTAGCATAGTTGGGATGGACAGTAGCTAGCGCATTGGTTTGATAGTAGCATAGTTGGGATGGACAGTAGCTAGCGCATTGGTTCGATAGTAGCATAGTTGGGATGGACAGTAGCTAGCGCATTGGTTTGATAGTAGCATAGTTGGGATGGACAGTAGCTGGCGCATTGGTTTGATAGCAGCATAGTTGGGATGGACAGTAGCTAGCACATTGGTTTGATAGCAGCATAGTTGGGATGGACAGTAGCTAGCGCATTGGTTTGATAGTAGCATAGTTGGGATGGACAGTAGCTAGGGCATTGGTTCGATAGTAGCATAGTTGGGATGGACAGTAGCTAGCGCATTGGTTTGATAGTAGCATAGATGGGATGGACAGTAGCTGGCGCATTGGTTTGATAGCAGCATAGTTGGGATGGACAGTAGCTAGCACATTGGTTTGATAGCAGCATAGTTGGGATGGACAGTAGCTAGCGCATTGGTTTGATAGTAGCATAGTTGGGATGGACAGTAGCTAGCGCATTGGTTCGATAGTAGCATAGTTGGGATGGACAGTAGCTAGCGCATTGGTTTGATAGTAGCATAGTTGGGATGGACAGTAGCTGGCGCATTGGTTTGATAGCAGCATAGTTGGGATGGACAGTAGCTAGCACATTGGTTTGATAGCAGCATAGTTGGGATGGACAGTAGCTAGCGCATTGGTTTGATAGTAGCATAGTTGGGATGGACAGTAGCTAGCGCATTGGTTTGATAGTAGCATAGTTGGGATGGACAGTAGCTAGCGCATTGGTTTGATAGTAGCATAGTTGGGATGGACAGTAGCTAGCGCATTGGTTTGATAGCAGCATAGTTGGGATGGACAGTAGCTAGCACATTGGTTTGATAGTAGCATAGTTGGGATGGACAGTAGCTAGCACATTGGTTTGATGGATGGACAGTAGCTAGCACATTGGTTTGATAGTAGCATAGTTGGGATTGACAGTAGCTAGCACATTGGTTTGATAGTAGCATAGTTGGGATGGACAGTAGCTGGCGCATTGGTTTGATAGCAGCATAGTTGGGATGGACAGTAGCTAGCACATTGGTTTGATAGTAGCATAGTTGGGATGGACAGTAGCTAGCACATTGGTTTGATGGATGGACAGTAGCTAGCACATTGGTTTGATAGTAGCATAGTTGGGATGGACAGTAGCTAGCACATTGGTTTGATAGTAGTATAGTTGGGATGGACAGTAGCTAGCGCATTGGTTTGATAGTAGCATAGTTGGGATGGACAGTAGCTAGCGCATTGGTTCGATAGTAGCATAGTTGGGATGGACAGTAGCTAGCGCATTGGTTTGATAGCAGCATAGTTGGGATGGACAGTAGCTAGCACATTGGTTTGATAGTAGCATAGTTGGGATGGACAGTAGCTAGCACATTGGTTTGATGGATGGACAGTAGCTAGCACATTGGTTTGATAGTAGCATAGTTGGGATTGACAGTAGCTAGCACATTGGTTTGATAGTAGCATAGTTGGGATGGACTGTAGCTAGCGCATTGGTTTGATAGTAGCATAGTTGGAATGGACAGTAGCTAGCGCATTGGTTTGACAGTAGCATAGTTGGGATGGACAGTAGCTAGCGCATTAATTTGACAGTAGCATAGTTGGGATGGACAGTAGCTAGCGCATTGGTTTGACAGTGGCATAGTTGGGATGGACAGTAGCTAGCGCATTGGTTTGATAGTAGCATAGTTGGGATGGACAGTAGCTAGCGCATTGGTTCGATAGTAGCATAGTTTGGATGGACAGTAGCTAGCGCATTGGTTTGATAGTAGCATAGTTGGGATGGACAGTAGCTAGCGCATTGGTTTGATAGTAGCATAGTTGGGATGGACAGTAGCTATTACATTGGTTTGATAGCATAGTTGGGATGGACAGTAGCTAGTGCATTGGTTTGATAGTAGCATAGTTGGGATGGACAGTAGCTAGCGCATTGGTTTGATAGTAGCATAGTTGGGATGGACTGTAGCTAGCGCATTGGTTTGATAGTAGCATAATTGGAATGGACAGTAGCTAGCGCATTGGTTTGACAGTAGCATAATTGGGATATACAGTAGCTAGCGCATTGGTTTGATAGTGGCATAGTTGGGATGGACAGTAGCTGGCGCATTGGTTTGATAGTGGCATAGTTGGGATGGACAGTAGCTAGCGCATTGGTTTGATGGATGGACAGTAGCTAGCACATTGGTTTGATAGCAGCATAGTTGGGATGGACAGTAGCTAGCACATTGGTTTGATAGTAGCATAGTTGGGATGGACAGTAGCTAGCACATTGGTTTGATGGATGGACAGTAGCTAGCACATTGGTTTGATAGTAGCATAGTTGGGATTGACAGTAGCTAGCACATTGGTTTGATAGTAGCATAGTTGGGATGGACAGTAGCTAGCACATTGGTTTGATAGTAGCATAGTTGGGATGGACAGTAGCTAGCGCATTGGTTTGATAGTAGCATAGTTGGGATGGACAGTAGCTAGCGCATTGGTTTGATAGTAGCATAGTTGGGATGGACAGTAGCTAGCGCATTGGTTCGATAGTAGCATAGTTGGGATGGACAGTAGCTAGCGCATTGGTTTGATAGTAGCATAGTTGGGATGGACAGTAGCTGGCGCATTGGTTTGATAGCAGCATAGTTGGGATGGACAGTAGCTAGCACATTGGTTTGATAGTAGCATAGTTGGGATGGACAGTAGCTAGCACATTGGTTTGATGGATGGACAGTAGCTAGCACATTGGTTTGATAGTAGCATAGTTGGGATTGACAGTAGCTAGCACATTGGTTTGATAGTAGCATAGTTGGGATGGACAGTAGCTAGCACATTGGTTTGATAGTAGCATAGTTGGGATGGACAGTAGCTAGCGCATTGGTTTGATAGTAGCATAGTTGGGATGGACAGTAGCTAGCGCATTGGTTCGATAGTAGCATAGTTGGGATGGACAGTAGCTAGCGCATTGGTTTGATAGTAGCATAGTTGGGATGGACAGTAGCTGGCGCATTGGTTTGATAGCAGCATAGTTGGGATGGACAGTAGCTAGCACATTGGTTTGATAGCAGCATAGTTGGGATGGACAGTAGCTAGCGCATTGGTTTGATAGTAGCATAGTTGGGATGGACAGTAGCTAGGGCATTGGTTCGATAGTAGCATAGTTGGGATGGACAGTAGCTAGCGCATTGGTTTGATAGTAGCATAGATGGGATGGACAGTAGCTGGCGCATTGGTTTGATAGCAGCATAGTTGGGATGGACAGTAGCTAGCACATTGGTTTGATAGCAGCATAGTTGGGATGGACAGTAGCTAGCGCATTGGTTTGATAGTAGCATAGTTGGGATGGACAGTAGCTAGCGCATTGGTTCGATAGTAGCATAGTTGGGATGGACAGTAGCTAGCGCATTGGTTTGATAGTAGCATAGTTGGGATGGACAGTAGCTGGCGCATTGGTTTGATAGCAGCATAGTTGGGATGGACAGTAGCTAGCACATTGGTTTGATAGCAGCATAGTTGGGATGGACAGTAGCTAGCGCATTGGTTTGATAGTAGCATAGTTGGGATGGACAGTAGCTAGCGCATTGGTTTGATAGTAGCATAGTTGGGATGGACAGTAGCTAGCGCATTGGTTTGATAGTAGCATAGTTGGGATGGACAGTAGCTAGCGCATTGGTTTGATAGCAGCATAGTTGGGATGGACAGTAGCTAGCACATTGGTTTGATAGTAGCATAGTTGGGATGGACAGTAGCTAGCACATTGGTTTGATGGATGGACAGTAGCTAGCACATTGGTTTGATAGTAGCATAGTTGGGATTGACAGTAGCTAGCACATTGGTTTGATAGTAGCATAGTTGGGATGGACAGTAGCTGGCGCATTGGTTTGATAGCAGCATAGTTGGGATGGACAGTAGCTAACACATTGGTTTGATAGTAGCATAGTTGGGATGGACAGTAGCTAGCACATTGGTTTGATGGATGGACAGTAGCTAGCACATTGGTTTGATAGTAGCATAGTTGGGATGGACAGTAGCTAGCACATTGGTTTGATGGATGGACAGTAGCTAGCACATTGGTTTGATAGTAGCATAGTTGGGATTGACAGTAGCTAGCACATTGGTTTGATAGTAGCATAGTTGGGATGGACAGTAGCTAGCACATTGGTTTGATAGTAGTATAGTTGGGATGGACAGTAGCTAGCGCATTGGTTTGATAGTAGCATAGTTGGGATGGACAGTAGCTAGCGCATTGGTTCGATAGTAGCATAGTTGGGATGGACAGTAGCTAGCGCATTGGTTTGATAGCAGCATAGTTGGGATGGACAGTAGCTAGCACATTGGTTTGATAGTAGCATAGTTGGGATGGACAGTAGCTAGCACATTGGTTTGATGGATGGACAGTAGCTAGCACATTGGTTTGATAGTAGCATAGTTGGGATTGACAGTAGCTAGCACATTGGTTTGATAGTAGCATAGTTGGGATGGACAGTAGCTAGCACATTGGTTTGATAGTAGCATAGTTGGGATGGACAGTAGCTAGCACATTGGTTTGATGGATGGACAGTAGCTAGCACATTGGTTTGATAGTAGCATAGTTGGGATGGACAGTAGCTAGCACATTGGTTTGATAGCAGCATAGTTGGGATGGACAGTAGCTAGCACATTGGTTTGATAGTAGTATAGTTGGGATGGACAGTAGCTAGCGCATTGGTTTGATAGTAGCATAGTTGGGATGGACAGTAGCTAGCGCATTGGTTTGATAGTAGCATAGTTGGGATGGACAGTAGCTAGCGCATTGGTTCGATAGTAGCATAGTTTGGATGGACAGTAGCTAGCGCATTGGTTTGATAGTAGCATAGTTGGGATGGACAGTAGCTAGCGCATTGGTTTGATAGTAGCATAGTTGGGATGGACAGTAGCTATTACATTGGTTTGATAGCATAGTTGGGATGGACAGTAGCTAGTGCATTGGTTTGATAGTAGCATAGTTGGGATGGACAGTAGCTAGCGCATTGGTTTGATAGTAGCATAGTTGGGATGGACTGTAGCTAGCGCATTGGTTTGATAGTAGCATAATTGGAATGGACAGTAGCTAGCGCATTGGTTTGACAGTAGCATAATTGGGATATACAGTAGCTAGCGCATTGGTTTGATAGTGGCATAGTTGGGATGGACAGTAGCTGGCGCATTGGTTTGATAGTGGCATAGTTGGGATGGACAGTAGCTAGCGCATTGGTTTGATGGATGGACAGTAGCTAGCACATTGGTTTGATAGCAGCATAGTTGGGATGGACAGTAGCTAGCACATTGGTTTGATAGTAGCATAGTTGGGATGGACAGTAGCTAGCACATTGGTTTGATGGATGGACAGTAGCTAGCACATTGGTTTGATAGTAGCATAGTTGGGATTGACAGTAGCTAGCACATTGGTTTGATAGTAGCATAGTTGGGATGGACAGTAGCTAGCACATTGGTTTGATAGTAGCATAGTTGGGATGGACAGTAGCTAGCGCATTGGTTTGATAGTAGCATAGTTGGGATGGACAGTAGCTAGCGCATTGGTTTGATAGTAGCATAGTTGGGATGGACAGTAGCTAGCGCATTGGTTCGATAGTAGCATAGTTGGGATGGACAGTAGCTAGCGCATTGGTTTGATAGTAGCATAGTTGGGATGGACAGTAGCTGGCGCATTGGTTTGATAGCAGCATAGTTGGGATGGACAGTAGCTAGCACATTGGTTTGATAGTAGCATAGTTGGGATGGACAGTAGCTAGCACATTGGTTTGATGGATGGACAGTAGCTAGCACATTGGTTTGATAGTAGCATAGTTGGGATTGACAGTAGCTAGCACATTGGTTTGATAGTAGCATAGTTGGGATGGACAGTAGCTAGCACATTGGTTTGATAGTAGCATAGTTGGGATGGACAGTAGCTAGCGCATTGGTTTGATAGTAGCATAGTTGGGATGGACAGTAGCTAGCGCATTGGTTCGATAGTAGCATAGTTGGGATGGACAGTAGCTAGCGCATTGGTTTGATAGTAGCATAGTTGGGATGGACTGTAGCTAGCGCATTGGTTTGATAGTAGCATAGTTGGAATGGACAGTAGCTAGCGCATTGGTTTGACAGTAGCATAGTTGGGATGGACAGTAGCTAGCGCATTGGTTTGACAGTAGCATAGTTGGGATGGACAGTAGCTAGCGCATTGGTTTGACAGTGGCATAGTTGGGATGGACAGTAGCTAGCGCATTGGTTTGATAGTAGCATAGTTGGGATGGACAGTAGCTAGCGCATTGGTTCGATAGTAGCATAGTTTGGATGGACAGTAGCTAGCGCATTGGTTTGATAGTAGCATAGTTGGGATGGACAGTAGCTAGCGCATTGGTTTGATAGTAGCATAGTTGGGATGGACAGTAGCTATTACATTGGTTTGATAGCATAGTTGGGATGGACAGTAGCTAGTGCATTGGTTTGATAGTAGCATAGTTGGGATGGACAGTAGCTAGCGCATTGGTTTGATAGTAGCATAGTTGGGATGGACTGTAGCTAGCGCATTGGTTTGATAGTAGCATAATTGGAATGGACAGTAGCTAGCGCATTGGTTTGACAGTAGCATAATTGGGATATACAGTAGCTAGCGCATTGGTTTGATAGTGGCATAGTTGGGATGGACAGTAGCTGGCGCATTGGTTTGATAGTGGCAAAGTTGGGATGGACAGTAGCTAGCGCATTGGTTTGATGGATGGACAGTAGCTAGCACATTGGTTTGATAGCAGCATAGTTGGGATGGACAGTAGCTAGCACATTGGTTTGATAGTAGCATAGTTGGGATGGACAGTAGCTAGCACATTGGTTTGATGGATGGACAGTAGCTAGCACATTGGTTTGATAGTAGCATAGTTGGGATTGACAGTAGCTAGCACATTGGTTTGATAGTAGCATAGTTGGGATGGACAGTAGCTAGCACATTGGTTTGATAGTAGCATAGTTGGGATGGACAGTAGCTAGCGCATTGGTTTGATAGTAGCATAGTTGGGATGGACAGTAGCTAGCGCATTGGTTTGATAGTAGCATAGTTGGGATGGACAGTAGCTAGCGCATTGGTTCGATAGTAGCATAGTTGGGATGGACAGTAGCTAGCGCATTGGTTTGATAGTAGCATAGTTGGGATGGACAGTAGCTGGCGCATTGGTTTGATAGCAGCATAGTTGGGATGGACAGTAGCTAGCACATTGGTTTGATAGTAGCATAGTTGGGATGGACAGTAGCTAGCACATTGGTTTGATGGATGGACAGTAGCTAGCACATTGGTTTGATAGTAGCATAGTTGGGATTGACAGTAGCTAGCACATTGGTTTGATAGTAGCATAGTTGGGATGGACAGTAGCTAGCACATTGGTTTGATAGTAGCATAGTTGGGATGGACAGTAGCTAGCGCATTGGTTTGATAGTAGCATAGTTGGGATGGACAGTAGCTAGCGCATTGGTTCGATAGTAGCATAGTTGGGATGGACAGTAGCTAGCGCATTGGTTTGATAGTAGCATAGTTGGGATGGACAGTAGCTGGCGCATTGGTTTGATAGCAGCATAGTTGGGATGGACAGTAGCTAGCACATTGGTTTGATAGCAGCACAGTTGGGATGGACAGTAGCTAGCGCATTGGTTTGATAGTAGCATAGTTGGGATGGACAGTAGCTAGGGCATTGGTTCGATAGTAGCATAGTTGGGATGGACAGTAGCTAGCGCATTGGTTTGATAGTAGCATAGATGGGATGGACAGTAGCTGGCGCATTGGTTTGATAGCAGCATAGTTGGGATGGACAGTAGCTAGCACATTGGTTTGATAGCAGCATAGTTGGGATGGACAGTAGCTAGCGCATTGGTTTGATAGTAGCATAGTTGGGATGGACAGTAGCTAGCGCATTGGTTCGATAGTAGCATAGTTGGGATGGACAGTAGCTAGCGCATTGGTTTGATAGTAGCATAGTTGGGATGGACAGTAGCTGGCGCATTGGTTTGATAGCAGCATAGTTGGGCTGGACAGTAGCTAGCACATTGGTTTGATAGCAGCATAGTTGGGATGGACAGTAGCTAGCGCATTGGTTTGATAGTAGCATAGTTGGGATGGACAGTAGCTAGCGCATTGGTTTGATAGTAGCATAGTTGGGATGGACAGTAGCTAGCGCATTGGTTTGATAGTAGCATAGTTGGGATGGACAGTAGCTAGCGCATTGGTTTGATAGCAGCATAGTTGGGATGGACAGTAGCTAGCACATTGGTTTGATAGTAGCATAGTTGGGATGGACAGTAGCTAGCACATTGGTTTGATGGATGGACAGTAGCTAGCACATTGGTTTGATAGTAGCATAGTTGGGATTGACAGTAGCTAGCACATTGGTTTGATAGTAGCATAGTTGGGATGGACAGTAGCTGGCGCATTGGTTTGATAGCAGCATAGTTGGGATGGACAGTAGCTAGCACATTGGTTTGATAGTAGCATAGTTGGGATGGACAGTAGCTAGCACATTGGTTTGATGGATGGACAGTAGCTAGCACATTGGTTTGATAGTAGCATAGTTGGGATTGACAGTAGCTAGCACATTGGTTTGATAGTAGCATAGTTGGGATGGACAGTAGCTAGCACATTGGTTTGATAGTAGTATAGTTGGGATGGACAGTAGCTAGCGCATTGGTTTGATAGTAGCATAGTTGGGATGGACAGTAGCTAGCGCATTGGTTCGATAGTAGCATAGTTGGGATGGACAGTAGCTAGCGCATTGGTTCGATAGTAGCATAGTTGGGATGGACAGTAGCTAGCGCATTGGTTTGACAGTAGCATAATTGGGATATACAGTAGCTAGCGCATTGGTTTGATAGTGGCATAGTTGGGATGGACAGTAGCTGGCGCATTGGTTTGATAGTGGCATAGTTGGGATGGACAGTAGCTAGCGCATTGGTTTGATGGATGGACAGTAGCTAGCACATTGGTTTGATAGCAGCATAGTTGGGATGGACAGTAGCTAGCACATTGGTTTGATAGTAGCATAGTTGGGATGGACAGTAGCTAGCACATTGGTTTGATGGATGGACAGTAGCTAGCACATTGGTTTGATAGTAGCATAGTTGGGATTGACAGTAGCTAGCACATTGGTTTGATAGTAGCATAGTTGGGATGGACAGTAGCTAGCACATTGGTTTGATAGTAGCATAGTTGGGATGGACAGTAGCTAGCGCATTGGTTTGATAGTAGCATAGTTGGGATGGACAGTAGCTAGCGCATTGGTTTGATAGTAGCATAGTTGGGATGGACAGTAGCTAGCGCATTGGTTCGATAGTAGCATAGTTGGGATGGACAGTAGCTAGCGCATTGGTTTGATAGTAGCATAGTTGGGATGGACAGTAGCTGGCGCATTGGTTTGATAGCAGCATAGTTGGGATGGACAGTAGCTAGCACATTGGTTTGATAGTAGCATAGTTGGGATGGACAGTAGCTAGCACATTGGTTTGATGGATGGACAGTAGCTAGCACATTGGTTTGATAGTAGCATAGTTGGGATTGACAGTAGCTAGCACATTGGTTTGATAGTAGCATAGTTGGGATGGACAGTAGCTAGCACATTGGTTTGATAGTAGCATAGTTGGGATGGACAGTAGCTAGCGCATTGGTTTGATAGTAGCATAGTTGGGATGGACAGTAGCTAGCGCATTGGTTCGATAGTAGCATAGTTGGGATGGACAGTAGCTAGCGCATTGGTTTGATAGTAGCATAGTTGGGATGGACAGTAGCTGGCGCATTGGTTTGATAGCAGCATAGTTGGGATGGACAGTAGCTAGCACATTGGTTTGATAGCAGCACAGTTGGGATGGACAGTAGCTAGCGCATTGGTTTGATAGTAGCATAGTTGGGATGGACAGTAGCTAGGGCATTGGTTCGATAGTAGCATAGTTGGGATGGACAGTAGCTAGCGCATTGGTTTGATAGTAGCATAGATGGGATGGACAGTAGCTGGCGCATTGGTTTGATAGCAGCATAGTTGGGATGGACAGTAGCTAGCACATTGGTTTGATAGCAGCATAGTTGGGATGGACAGTAGCTAGCGCATTGGTTTGATAGTAGCATAGTTGGGATGGACAGTAGCTAGCGCATTGGTTCGATAGTAGCATAGTTGGGATGGACAGTAGCTAGCGCATTGGTTTGATAGTAGCATAGTTGGGATGGACAGTAGCTGGCGCATTGGTTTGATAGCAGCATAGTTGGGCTGGACAGTAGCTAGCACATTGGTTTGATAGCAGCATAGTTGGGATGGACAGTAGCTAGCGCATTGGTTTGATAGTAGCATAGTTGGGATGGACAGTAGCTAGCGCATTGGTTTGATAGTAGCATAGTTGGGATGGACAGTAGCTAGCGCATTGGTTTGATAGTAGCATAGTTGGGATGGACAGTAGCTAGCGCATTGGTTTGATAGCAGCATAGTTGGGATGGACAGTAGCTAGCACATTGGTTTGATAGTAGCATAGTTGGGATGGACAGTAGCTAGCACATTGGTTTGATGGATGGACAGTAGCTAGCACATTGGTTTGATAGTAGCATAGTTGGGATTGACAGTAGCTAGCACATTGGTTTGATAGTAGCATAGTTGGGATGGACAGTAGCTGGCGCATTGGTTTGATAGCAGCATAGTTGGGATGGACAGTAGCTAGCACATTGGTTTGATAGTAGCATAGTTGGGATGGACAGTAGCTAGCACATTGGTTTGATGGATGGACAGTAGCTAGCACATTGGTTTGATAGTAGCATAGTTGGGATTGACAGTAGCTAGCACATTGGTTTGATAGTAGCATAGTTGGGATGGACAGTAGCTAGCACATTGGTTTGATAGTAGTATAGTTGGGATGGACAGTAGCTAGCGCATTGGTTTGATAGTAGCATAGTTGGGATGGACAGTAGCTAGCGCATTGGTTCGATAGTAGCATAGTTGGGATGGACAGTAGCTAGCGCATTGGTTCGATAGTAGCATAGTTGGGATGGACAGTAGCTAGCGCATTGGTTTGATAGTAGCATAGTTGGGATGGACAGTAGCTAGCGCATTGGTTTGATAGTAGCATAGTTGGGATGGACAGTAGCTAGCGCATTGGTTTGATAGTAGCATAGTTGGGATGGACAGTAGCTAGCGCATTGGTTTGATAGTAGCATAGTTGGGATGGACTGTAGCTAGCGCATTGGTTTGATAGTAGCATAGTTGGAATGGACAGTAGCTAGCGCATTGGTTTGACAGTAGCATAGTTGGGATGGACAGTAGCTAGCGCATTGGTTTGACAGTGGCATAGTTGGGATAGACAGTAGCTAGCGCATTGGTTTGATAGTGGCATAGTTGGGATGGACAGTAGCTAGCGCATTGGTTTGATAGCATAGTTGGGATGGACAGTAGCTAGCACATTGGTTTGATAGCAGCATAGTTGGGATGGACAGTAGCTAGCACATTGGTTTGATAGCAGCATAGTTGGGATGGACAGTAGCTAGCACATTGGTTTGATAGTAGCATAGTTGGGATGGACAGTAGCTAGCACATTGGTTTGATGGATGGACAGTAGCTAGCGCATTGGTTTGATAGTAGCATAGTTGGGATGGACAGTAGCTAGCGCATTGGTTCCATAGTAGCATAGTTGGGATGGACAGTAGCTAGCGCATTGGTTTGATAGTAGCATAGTTGGGATGGACAGTAGCTAGCGCATTGGTTTGATAGTAGCATAGTTGGGATGGACTGTAGCTAGCGCATTGGTTTGATAGTAGCATAGTTGGAATGGACAGTAGCTAGCGCATTGGTTTGATGGATGGACAGTAGCTAGCACATTGGTTTGATAGTAGCATAGTTGGGATGGACAGTAGCTAGCACATTGGTTTGATGGATGGACAGTAGCTAGCACATTGGTTTGATAGTAGCATAGTTGGGATTGACAGTAGCTAGCACATTGGTTTGATAGTAGCATAGTTGGGATGGACAGTAGCTAGCACATTGGTTTGATAGTAGTATAGTTGGGATGGACAGTAGCTAGCGCATTGGTTTGATAGTAGCATAGTTGGGATGGACAGTAGCTAGCGCATTGGTTCGATAGTAGCATAGTTGGGATGGACAGTAGCTAGCGCATTGGTTTGATAGCAGCATAGTTGGGATGGACAGTAGCTAGCACATTGGTTTGATAGTAGCATAGTTGGGATGGACAGTAGCTAGCACATTGGTTTGATGGATGGACAGTAGCTAGCACATTGGTTTGATAGTAGCATAGTTGGGATTGACAGTAGCTAGCACATTGGTTTGATAGTAGCATAGTTGGGATGGACAGTAGCTAGCACATTGGTTTGATAGTAGCATAGTTGGGATGGACAGTAGCTAGCACATTGGTTTGATGGATGGACAGTAGCTAGCACATTGGTTTGATAGTAGCATAGTTGGGATGGACAGTAGCTAGCACATTGGTTTGATAGCAGCATAGTTGGGATGGACAGTAGCTAGCACATTGGTTTGATAGTAGTATAGTTGGGATGGACAGTAGCTAGCGCATTGGTTTGATAGTAGCATAGTTGGGATGGACAGTAGCTAGCGCATTGGTTTGATAGTAGCATAGTTGGGATGGACAGTAGCTAGCGCATTGGTTTGATAGTAGCATAGTTGGGATGGACTGTAGCTAGCGCATTGGTTTGATAGTAGCATAGTTGGAATGGACAGTAGCTAGCGCATTGGTTTGACAGTAGCATAGTTGGGATGGACAGTAGCTAGCGCATTGGTTTGACAGTAGCATAGTTGGGATGGACAGTAGCTAGCGCATTGGTTTGACAGTGGCATAGTTGGGATGGACAGTAGCTAGCGCATTGGTTTGATAGTAGCATAGTTGGGATGGACAGTAGCTAGCGCATTGGTTCGATAGTAGCATAGTTTGGATGGACAGTAGCTAGCGCATTGGTTTGATAGTAGCATAGTTGGGATGGACAGTAGCTAGCGCATTGGTTTGATAGTAGCATAGTTGGGATGGACAGTAGCTATTACATTGGTTTGATAGCATAGTTGGGATGGACAGTAGCTAGTGCATTGGTTTGATAGTAGCATAGTTGGGATGGACAGTAGCTAGCGCATTGGTTTGATAGTAGCATAGTTGGGATGGACTGTAGCTAGCGCATTGGTTTGATAGTAGCATAATTGGAATGGACAGTAGCTAGCGCATTGGTTTGACAGTAGCATAATTGGGATATACAGTAGCTAGCGCATTGGTTTGATAGTGGCATAGTTGGGATGGACAGTAGCTGGCGCATTGGTTTGATAGTGGCATAGTTGGGATGGACAGTAGCTAGCGCATTGGTTTGATGGATGGACAGTAGCTAGCACATTGGTTTGATAGCAGCATAGTTGGGATGGACAGTAGCTAGCACATTGGTTTGATAGTAGCATAGTTGGGATGGACAGTAGCTAGCACATTGGTTTGATGGATGGACAGTAGCTAGCACATTGGTTTGATAGTAGCATAGTTGGGATTGACAGTAGCTAGCACATTGGTTTGATAGTAGCATAGTTGGGATGGACAGTAGCTAGCACATTGGTTTGATAGTAGCATAGTTGGGATGGACAGTAGCTAGCGCATTGGTTTGATAGTAGCATAGTTGGGATGGACAGTAGCTAGCGCATTGGTTTGATAGTAGCATAGTTGGGATGGACAGTAGCTAGCGCATTGGTTCGATAGTAGCATAGTTGGGATGGACAGTAGCTAGCGCATTGGTTTGATAGTAGCATAGTTGGGATGGACAGTAGCTGGCGCATTGGTTTGATAGCAGCATAGTTGGGATGGACAGTAGCTAGCACATTGGTTTGATAGTAGCATAGTTGGGATGGACAGTAGCTAGCACATTGGTTTGATGGATGGACAGTAGCTAGCACATTGGTTTGATAGTAGCATAGTTGGGATTGACAGTAGCTAGCACATTGGTTTGATAGTAGCATAGTTGGGATGGACAGTAGCTAGCACATTGGTTTGATAGTAGCATAGTTGGGATGGACAGTAGCTAGCGCATTGGTTTGATAGTAGCATAGTTGGGATGGACAGTAGCTAGCGCATTGGTTCGATAGTAGCATAGTTGGGATGGACAGTAGCTAGCGCATTGGTTTGATAGTAGCATAGTTGGGATGGACAGTAGCTGGCGCATTGGTTTGATAGCAGCATAGTTGGGATGGACAGTAGCTAGCACATTGGTTTGATAGCAGCATAGTTGGGATGGACAGTAGCTAGCGCATTGGTTTGATAGTAGCATAGTTGGGATGGACAGTAGCTAGGGCATTGGTTCGATAGTAGCATAGTTGGGATGGACAGTAGCTAGCGCATTGGTTTGATAGTAGCATAGATGGGATGGACAGTAGCTGGCGCATTGGTTTGATAGCAGCATAGTTGGGATGGACAGTAGCTAGCACATTGGTTTGATAGCAGCATAGTTGGGATGGACAGTAGCTAGCGCATTGGTTTGATAGTAGCATAGTTGGGATGGACAGTAGCTAGCGCATTGGTTCGATAGTAGCATAGTTGGGATGGACAGTAGCTAGCGCATTGGTTTGATAGTAGCATAGTTGGGATGGACAGTAGCTGGCGCATTGGTTTGATAGCAGCATAGTTGGGCTGGACAGTAGCTAGCACATTGGTTTGATAGCAGCATAGTTGGGATGGACAGTAGCTAGCGCATTGGTTTGATAGTAGCATAGTTGGGATGGACAGTAGCTAGCGCATTGGTTTGATAGTAGCATAGTTGGGATGGACAGTAGCTAGCGCATTGGTTTGATAGTAGCATAGTTGGGATGGACAGTAGCTAGCGCATTGGTTTGATAGCAGCATAGTTGGGATGGACAGTAGCTAGCACATTGGTTTGATAGTAGCATAGTTGGGATGGACAGTAGCTAGCACATTGGTTTGATGGATGGACAGTAGCTAGCACATTGGTTTGATAGTAGCATAGTTGGGATTGACAGTAGCTAGCACATTGGTTTGATAGTAGCATAGTTGGGATGGACAGTAGCTGGCGCATTGGTTTGATAGCAGCATAGTTGGGATGGACAGTAGCTAGCACATTGGTTTGATAGTAGCATAGTTGGGATGGACAGTAGCTAGCACATTGGTTTGATGGATGGACAGTAGCTAGCACATTGGTTTGATAGTAGCATAGTTGGGATTGACAGTAGCTAGCACATTGGTTTGATAGTAGCATAGTTGGGATGGACAGTAGCTAGCACATTGGTTTGATAGTAGTATAGTTGGGATGGACAGTAGCTAGCGCATTGGTTTGATAGTAGCATAGTTGGGATGGACAGTAGCTAGCGCATTGGTTCGATAGTAGCATAGTTGGGATGGACAGTAGCTAGCGCATTGGTTCGATAGTAGCATAGTTGGGATGGACAGTAGCTAGCGCATTGGTTTGATAGTAGCATAGTTGGGATGGACAGTAGCTAGCGCATTGGTTTGATAGTAGCATAGTTGGGATGGACAGTAGCTAGCGCATTGGTTTGATAGTAGCATAGTTGGGATGGACAGTAGCTAGCGCATTGGTTTGATAGTAGCATAGTTGGGATGGACTGTAGCTAGCGCATTGGTTTGATAGTAGCATAGTTGGAATGGACAGTAGCTAGCGCATTGGTTTGACAGTAGCATAGTTGGGATGGACAGTAGCTAGCGCATTGGTTTGACAGTGGCATAGTTGGGATAGACAGTAGCTAGCGCATTGGTTTGATAGTGGCATAGTTGGGATGGACAGTAGCTAGCGCATTGGTTTGATAGCATAGTTGGGATGGACAGTAGCTAGCACATTGGTTTGATAGCAGCATAGTTGGGATGGACAGTAGCTAGCACATTGGTTTGATAGCAGCATAGTTGGGATGGACAGTAGCTAGCACATTGGTTTGATAGTAGCATAGTTGGGATGGACAGTAGCTAGCACATTGGTTTGATGGATGGACAGTAGCTAGCGCATTGGTTTGATAGTAGCATAGTTGGGATGGACAGTAGCTAGCGCATTGGTTCCATAGTAGCATAGTTGGGATGGACAGTAGCTAGCGCATTGGTTTGATAGTAGCATAGTTGGGATGGACAGTAGCTAGCGCATTGGTTTGATAGTAGCATAGTTGGGATGGACTGTAGCTAGCGCATTGGTTTGATAGTAGCATAGTTGGAATGGACAGTAGCTAGCGCATTGGTTTGACAGTAGCATAGTTGGGATGGACAGTAGCTAGCGCATTGGTTTGACAGTAGCATAGTTGGGATGGACAGTAGCTAGCGCATTGGTTTGACAGTGGCATAGTTGGGATAGACAGTAGCTAGCGCATTGGTTTGATAGTGGCATAGTTGGGATGGACAGTAGCTAGCGCATTGGTTTGACAGTAGCATAGTTGGGATGGACAGTAGCTAGCGCATTGGTTTGATAGTAGCATAGTTGGGATGGACAGTAGCTAGCGCATTGGTTCGATAGTAGCATAGTTGGGATGGACAGTAGCTAGCGCATTGGTTTGATAGTAGCATAGTTGGGATGGACAGTAGCTGGCGCATTGGTTTGATAGCAGCATAGTTGGGATGGACAGTAGCTAGCACATTGGTTTGATAGTAGCATAGTTGGGATGGACAGTAGCTAGCACATTGGTTTGATGGATGGACAGTAGCTAGCACATTGGTTTGATAGTAGCATAGTTGGGATTGACAGTAGCTAGCACATTGGTTTGATAGTAGCATAGTTGGGATGGACAGTAGCTAGCACATTGGTTTGATAGTAGCATAGTTGGGATGGACAGTAGCTAGCGCATTGGTTTGATAGTAGCATAGTTGGGATGGACAGTAGCTAGCGCATTGGTTTGATAGTAGCATAGTTGGGATGGACAGTAGCTAGCGCATTGGTTCGATAGTAGCATAGTTGGGATGGACAGTAGCTAGCGCATTGGTTTGATAGTAGCATAGTTGGGATGGACAGTAGCTGGCGCATTGGTTTGATAGCAGCATAGTTGGGATGGACAGTAGCTAGCACATTGGTTTGATAGTAGCATAGTTGGGATGGACAGTAGCTAGCACATTGGTTTGATGGATGGACAGTAGCTAGCACATTGGTTTGATAGTAGCATAGTTGGGATTGACAGTAGCTAGCACATTGGTTTGATAGTAGCATAGTTGGGATGGACAGTAGCTAGCACATTGGTTTGATAGTAGCATAGTTGGGATGGACAGTAGGTAGCGCATTGGTTTGATAGTAGCATAGTTGGGATGGACAGTAGCTAGCGCATTGGTTCGATAGTAGCATAGTTGGGATGGACAGTAGCTAGCGCATTGGTTTGATAGTAGCATAGTTGGGATGGACAGTAGCTGGCGCATTGGTTTGATAGCAGCATAGTTGGGATGGACAGTAGCTAGCACATTGGTTTGATAGCAGCATAGTTGGGATGGACAGTAGCTAGCGCATTGGTTTGATAGTAGCATAGTTGGGATGGACAGTAGCTAGGGCATTGGTTCGATAGTAGCATAGTTGGGATGGACAGTAGCTAGCGCATTGGTTTGATAGTAGCATAGATGGGATGGACAGTAGCTGGCGCATTGGTTTGATAGCAGCATAGTTGGGATGGACAGTAGCTAGCACATTGGTTTGATAGCAGCATAGTTGGGATGGACAGTAGCTAGCGCATTGGTTTGATAGTAGCATAGTTGGGATGGACAGTAGCTAGCGCATTGGTTCGATAGTAGCATAGTTGGGATGGACAGTAGATAGCGCATTGGTTTGATAGTAGCATAGTTGGGATGGACAGTAGCTGGCGCATTGGTTTGATAGCAGCATAGTTGGGATGGACAGTAGCTAGCACATTGGTTTGATAGCAGCATAGTTGGGATGGACAGTAGCTAGCGCATTGGTTTGATAGTAGCATAGTTGGGATGGACAGTAGCTAGCGCATTGGTTTGATAGTAGCATAGTTGGGATGGACAGTAGCTAGCGCATTGGTTTGATAGTAGCATAGTTTGGATGGACAGTAGCTAGCGCATTGGTTTGATAGCAGCATAGTTGGGATGGACAGTAGCTAGCACATTGGTTTGATAGTAGCATAGTTGGGATGGACAGTAGCTAGCACATTGGTTTGATGGATGGACAGTAGCTAGCACATTGGTTTGATAGTAGCATAGTTGGGATTGACAGTAGCTAGCACATTGGTTTGATAGTAGCATAGTTGGGATGGACAGTAGCTGGCGCATTGGTTAATAGCAGCATAGTTGGGATGGACAGTAGCTAGCACATTGGTTTGATAGTAGCATAGTTGGGATGGACAGTAGCTAGCACATTGGTTTGATGGATGGACAGTAGCTAGCACATTGGTTTGATAGTAGCATAGTTGGGATTGACAGTAGCTAGCACATTGGTTTGATAGTAGCATAGTTGGGATGGACAGTAGCTAGCACATTGGTTTGATAGTAGTATAGTTGGGATGGACAGTAGCTAGCGCATTGGTTTGATAGTAGCATAGTTGGGATGGACAGTAGCTAGCGCATTGGTTCGATAGTAGCATAGTTGGGATGGACAGTAGCTAGCGCATTGGTTCGATAGTAGCATAGTTGGGATGGACAGTAGCTAGTGCATTGGTTTGATAGTAGCATAGTTGGGATGGACAGTAGCTAGCGCATTGGTTTGATAGTAGCATAGTTGGGATGGACAGTAGCTAGCGCATTGGTTTGATAGTAGCATAGTTGGGATGGACAGTAGCTAGCGCATTGGTTTGATAGTAGCATAGTTGGGATGGACTGTAGCTAGCGCATTGGTTTGATAGTAGCATAGTTGGAATGGACAGTAGCTAGCGCATTGGTTTGACAGTAGCATAGTTGGGATGGACAGTAGCTAGCGCATTGGTTTGACAGTGGCATAGTTGGGATAGACAGTAGCTAGCGCATTGGTTTGATAGTGGCATAGTTGGGATGGACAGTAGCTAGCGCATTGGTTTGATAGCATAGTTGGGATGGACAGTAGCTAGCACATTGGTTTGATAGCAGCATAGTTGGGATGGACAGTAGCTAGCACATTGGTTTGATAGCAGCATAGTTGGGATGGACAGTAGCTAGCACATTGGTTTGATAGTAGCATAGTTGGGATGGACAGTAGCTAGCACATTGGTTTGATGGATGGACAGTAGCTAGCGCATTGGTTTGATAGTAGCATAGTTGGGATGGACAGTAGCTAGCGCATTGGTTCCATAGTAGCATAGTTGGGATGGACAGTAGCTAGCGCATTGGTTTGATAGTAGCATAGTTGGGATGGACAGTAGCTAGCGCATTGGTTTGATAGTAGCATAGTTGGGATGGACTGTAGCTAGCGCATTGGTTTGATAGTAGCATAGTTGGAATGGACAGTAGCTAGCGCATTGGTTTGACAGTAGCATAGTTGGGATGGACAGTAGCTAGCGCATTGGTTTGACAGTAGCATAGTTGGGATGGACAGTAGCTAGCGCATTGGTTTGACAGTGGCATAGTTCGGATAGACAGTAGCTAGCGCATTGGTTTGATAGTGGCATAGTTGGGATGGACAGTAGCTAGCGCATTGGTTTGACAGTAGCATAGTTGGGATGGACAGTAGCTAGCGCATTGGTTTGATAGTAGCATAGTTGGGATGGACAGTAGCTAGCGCATTGGTTCGATAGTAGCATAGTTGGGATGGACAGTAGCTAGCGCATTGGTTTGATAGTAGCATAGTTGGGATGGACAGTAGCTAGCGCATTGGTTTGATAGTAGCATAGTTGGGATGGACAGTAGCTATTACATTGGTTTGATAGCATAGTTGGGATGGACAGTAGCTAGCGCATTGGTTTGATAGTAGCATAGTTGGGATGGACAGTAGCTAGCGCATTGGTTTGATAGTAGCATAGTTGGGATGGACTGTAGCTAGCGCATTGGTTTGATAGTAGCATAATTGGAATGGACAGTAGCTAGCGCATTGGTTTGACAGTAGCATAATTGGGATATACAGTAGCTAGCGCATTGGTTTGATAGTGGCATAGTTGGGATGGACAGTAGCTGGCGCATTGGTTTGATAGTGGCATAGTTGGGATGGACAGTAGCTAGCGCATTGGTTTGATGGATGGACAGTAGCTAGCACATTGGTTTGATAGCAGCATAGTTGGGATGGACAGTAGCTAGCACATTGGTTTGATAGTAGCATAGTTGGGATGGACAGTAGCTAGCACATTGGTTTGATGGATGGACAGTAGCTAGCACATTGGTTTGATAGTAGCATAGTTGGGATTGACAGTAGCTAGCACATTGGTTTGATAGTAGCATAGTTGGGATGGACAGTAGCTAGCACATTGGTTTGATAGTAGCTTAGTTGGGATGGACAGTAGCTAGCGCATTGGTTTGATAGTAGCATAGTTGGGATGGACAGTAGCTAGCGCATTGGTTTGATAGTAGCATAGTTGGGATGGACAGTAGCTAGCGCATTGGTTCGATAGTAGCATAGTTGGGATGGACAGTAGCTGGCGCATTGGTTTGATAGCAGCATAGTTGGGATGGACAGTAGCTAGCACATTGGTTTGATAGTAGCATAGTTGGGATGGACAGTAGCTAGCACATTGGTTTGATGGATGGACAGTAGCTAGCACATTGGTTTGATAGTAGCATAGTTGGGATGGACAGTAGCTAGCGCATTGGTTTGATAGTAGCATAGTTGGGATGGACAGTAGCTAGCGCATTGGTTTGATAGTAGCATAGTTGGGATGGACTGTAGCTAGCGCATTGGTTTGATAGTAGCATAGTTGGAATGGACAGTAGCTAGCGCATTGGTTTGACAGTAGCATAGTTGGGATGGACAGTAGCTAGCGCATTGGTTTGACAGTAGCATAGTTGGGATGGACAGTAGCTAGCGCATTGGTTTGACAGTGGCATAGTTGGGATGGACAGTAGCTAGCGCATTGGTTTGATAGTAGCATAGTTGGGATGGACAGTAGCTAGCGCATTGGTTCGATAGTAGCATAGTTGGGATGGACAGTAGCTAGCGCATTGGTTTGATAGTAGCATAGTTGGGATGGACAGTAGCTAGCGCATTGGTTTGATAGTAGCATAGTTGGGATGGACAGTAGCTATTACATTGGTTTGATAGCATAGTTGGGATGGACAGTAGCTAGCGCATTGGTTTGATAGTAGCATAGTTGGGATGGACAGTAGCTAGCGCATTGGTTTGATAGTAGCATAGTTGGGATGGACTGTAGCTAGCGCATTGGTTTGATAGTAGCATAATTGGAATGGACAGTAGCTAGCGCATTGGTTTGATAGTAGCATAGTTGGAATGGACAGTAGCTAGCGCATTGGTTTGACAGTAGCATAGTTGGGATGGACAGTAGCTAGCGCATTGGTTTGACAGTGGCATAGTTGGGATAGACAGTAGCTAGCGCATTGGTTTGATAGTGGCATAGTTGGGATGGACAGTAGCTAGCGCATTGGTTTGATAGCATAGTTGGGATGGACAGTAGCTAGCACATTGGTTTGATAGCAGCATAGTTGGGATGGACAGTAGCTAGCACATTGGTTTGATAGCAGCATAGTTGGGATGGACAGTAGCTAGCACATTGGTTTGATAGTAGCATAGTTGGGATGGACAGTAGCTAGCACATTGGTTTGATGGATGGACAGTAGCTAGCGCATTGGTTTGATAGTAGCATAGTTGGGATGGACAGTAGCTAGCGCATTGGTTCCATAGTAGCATAGTTGGGATGGACAGTAGCTAGCGCATTGGTTTGATAGTAGCATAGTTGGGATGGACAGTAGCTAGCGCATTGGTTTGATAGTAGCATAGTTGGGATGGACTGTAGCTAGCGCATTGGTTTGATAGTAGCATAGTTGGAATGGACAGTAGCTAGCGCATTGGTTTGACAGTAGCATAGTTGGGATGGACAGTAGCTAGCGCATTGGTTTGACAGTAGCATAGTTGGGATGGACAGTAGCTAGCGCATTGGTTTGACAGTGGCATAGTTGGGATAGACAGTAGCTAGCGCATTGGTTTGATAGTGGCATAGTTGGGATGGACAGTAGCTAGCGCATTGGTTTGACAGTAGCATAGTTGGGATGGACAGTAGCTAGCGCATTGGTTTGATAGTAGCATAGTTGGGATGGACAGTAGCTAGCGCATTGGTTCGATAGTAGCATAGTTGGGATGGACAGTAGCTAGCGCATTGGTTTGATAGTAGCATAGTTGGGATGGACAGTAGCTAGCGCATTGGTTTGATAGTAGCATAGTTGGTATGGACAGTAGCTATTACATTGGTTTGATAGCATAGTTGGGATGGACAGTAGCTAGCGCATTGGTTTGATAGTAGCATAGTTGGGATGGACAGTAGCTAGCGCATTGGTTTGATAGTAGCATAGTTGGGATGGACTGTAGCTAGCGCATTGGTTTGATAGTAGCATAATTGGAATGGACAGTAGCTAGCGCATTGGTTTGACAGTAGCATAATTGGGATATACAGTAGCTAGCGCATTGGTTTGATAGTGGCATAGTTGGGATGGACAGTAGCTGGCGCATTGGTTTGATAGTGGCATAGTTGGGATGGACAGTAGCTAGCGCATTGGTTTGATGGATGGACAGTAGCTAGCACATTGGTTTGATAGCAGCATAGTTGGGATGGACAGTAGCTAGCACATTGGTTTGATAGTAGCATAGTTGGGATGGACAGTAGCTAGCACATTGGTTTGATGGATGGACAGTAGCTAGCACATTGGTTTGATAGTAGCATAGTTGGGATTGACAGTAGCTAGCACATTGGTTTGATAGTAGCATAGTTGGGATGGACAGTAGCTAGCACATTGGTTTGATAGTAGCATAGTTGGGATGGACAGTAGCTAGCGCATTGGTTTGATAGTAGCATAGTTGGGATGGACAGTAGCTAGCGCATTGGTTTGATAGTAGCATAGTTGGGATGGACAGTAGCTAGCGCATTGGTTCGATAGTAGCATAGTTGGGATGGACAGTAGCTGGCGCATTGGTTTGATAGCAGCATAGTTGGGATGGACAGTAGCTAGCACATTGGTTTGATAGTAGCATAGTTGGGATGGACAGTAGCTAGCACATTGGTTTGATGGATGGACAGTAGCTAGCACATTGGTTTGATAGTAGCATAGTTGGGATGGACAGTAGCTAGCGCATTGGTTTGATAGTAGCATAGTTGGGATGGACAGTAGCTAGCGCATTGGTTTGATAGTAGCATAGTTGGGATGGACTGTAGCTAGCGCATTGGTTTGATAGTAGCATAGTTGGAATGGACAGTAGCTAGCGCATTGGTTTGACAGTAGCATAGTTGGGATGGACAGTAGCTAGCGCATTGGTTTGACAGTAGCATAGTTGGGATGGACAGTAGCTAGCGCATTGGTTTGACAGTGGCATAGTTGGGATGGACAGTAGCTAGCGCATTGGTTTGATAGTAGCATAGTTGGGATGGACAGTAGCTAGCGCATTGGTTCGATAGTAGCATAGTTGGGATGGACAGTAGCTAGCGCATTGGTTTGATAGTAGCATAGTTGGGATGGACAGTAGCTAGCGCATTGGTTTGATAGTAGCATAGTTGGGATGGACAGTAGCTATTACATTGGTTTGATAGCATAGTTGGGATGGACAGTAGCTAGCGCATTGGTTTGATAGTAGCATAGTTGGGATGGACAGTAGCTAGCGCATTGGTTTGATAGTAGCATAGTTGGGATGGACTGTAGCTAGCGCATTGGTTTGATAGTAGCATAATTGGAATGGACAGTAGCTAGCGCATTGGTTTGACAGTAGCATAATTGGGATATACAGTAGCTAGCGCATTGGTTTGATAGTGGCATAGTTGGGATGGACAGTAGCTAGCACATTGGTTTGATGGATGGACAGTAGCTAGCACATTGGTTTGATGGATGGACAGTAGCTAGCACATTGGTTTGATAGTAGCATAGTTGGGATGGACAGTAGCTAGCACATTGGTTTGATAGCAGCATAGTTGGGATGGACAGTAGCTAGCACATTGGTTTGATAGTAGTATAGTTGGGATGGACAGTAGCTAGCGCATTGGTTTGATAGTAGCATAGTTGGGATGGACAGTAGCTAGCGCATTGGTTTGATAGTAGCATAGTTGGGATGGACAGTAGCTAGCGCATTGGTTTGATAGTAGCATAGTTGGGATGGACTGTAGCTAGCGCAATTGTTTGATAGTAGCATAGTTGGAATGGACAGTAGCTAGCGCATTGGTTTGACAGTAGCATAGTTGGGATGGACAGTAGCTAGCGCATTGGTTTGACAGTAGCATAGTTGGGATGGACAGTAGCTTGCGCATTGGTTTGACAGTGGCATAGTTGGGATGGACAGTAGCTAGCGCATTGGTTTGATAGTAGCATAGTTGGGATGGACAGTAGCTAGCGCATTGGTTCGATAGTAGCATAGTTGGGAAGGACAGTAGCTAGCGCATTGGTTTGATAGTAGCATAGTTGGGATGGACAGTAGCTATTACATTGGTTTGATAGCATAGTTGGGATGGACAGTAGCTAGTGCATTGGTTTGATAGTAGCATAGTTGGGATGGACAGTAGCTAGCGCATTGGTTTGATAGTAGCATAGTTGAGATGGACTGTAGCTAGCGCATTGGTTTGATAGTAGCATAATTGGAATGGACAGTAGCTAGCGCATTGGTTTGACAGTAGCATAATTGGGATATACAGTAGCTAGCGCATTGGTTTGATAGTGGCATAGTTGGGATGGACAGTAGCTGGCGCATTGGTTTGATAGTGGCATAGTTGGGATGGACAGTAGCTAGCGCATTGGTTTGATGGATGGACAGTAGCTAGCACATTGGTTTGATAGCAGCATAGTTGGGATGGACAGTAGCTAGCACATTGGTTTGATAGTAGCATAGTTGGGATGGACAGTAGCTAGCACATTGGTTTGATGGATGGACAGTAGCTAGCACATTGGTTTGATAGTAGCATAGTTGGGATTGACAGTAGCTAGCACATTGGTTTGATAGTAGCATAGTTGGGATGGACAGTAGCTAGCACATTGGTTTGATAGTAGCATAGTTGGGATGGACAGTAGCTAGCGCATTGGTTTGATAGTAGCATAGTTGGGATGGACAGTAGCTAGCGCATTGGTTTGATAGTAGCATAGATGGGATGGACAGTAGCTAGCGCATTGGTTCGATAGTAGCATAGTTGGGATGGACAGTAGCTAGCGCATTGGTTTGATAGTAGCATAGTTGGGATGGACAGTAGCTGGCGCATTGGTTTGATAGCAGCATAGTTGGGATGGACAGTAGCTAGCACATTGGTTTGATAGTAGCATAGTTGGGATGGACAGTAGCTAGCACATTGGTTTGATGGATGGACAGTAGCTAGCACATTGGTTTGATAGTAGCATAGTTGGGATTGACAGTAGCTAGCACATTGGTTTGATAGTAGCATAGTTGGGATGGACAGTAGCTAGCACATTGGTTTGATAGTAGCATAGTTGGGATGGACAGTAGCTAGCGCATTGGTTTGATAGTAGCATAGTTGGGATGGACAGTAGCTAGCGCATTGGTTCGATAGTAGCATAGTTGGGATGGACAGTAGCTAGCGCATTGGTTTGATAGTAGCATAGTTGGGATGGACAGTAGCTGGCGCATTGGTTTGATAGCAGCATAGTTGGGATGGACAGTAGCTAGCACATTGGTTTGATAGCAGCATAGTTGGGATGGACAGTAGCTAGCGCATTGGTTTGATAGTAGCATAGTTGGGATGGACAGTAGCTAGGGCATTGGTTCGATAGTAGCATAGTTGGGATGGACAGTAGCTAGCGCATTGGTTTGATAGTAGCATAGATGGGATGGACAGTAGCTGGCGCATTGGTTTGATAGCAGCATAGTTGGGATGGACAGTAGCTAGCGCATTGGTTTGATGGATGGACAGTAGCTAGCACATTGGTTTGATAGTAGCATAGTTGGGATGGACAGTAGCTAGCACATTGGTTTGATGGATGGACAGTAGCTAGCACATTGGTTTGATAGTAGCATAGTTGGGATGGACAGTAGCTAGCACATTGGTTTGATAGCAGCATAGTTGGGATGGACAGTAGCTAGCACATTGGTTTGATAGTAGTATAGTTGGGATGGACAGTAGCTAGCGCATTGGTTTGATAGTAGCATAGTTGGGATGGACAGTAGCTAGCGCATTGGTTTGATAGTAGCATAGTTGGGATGGACAGTAGCTAGCGCATTGGTTTGATAGTAGCATAGTTGGGATGGACTGTAGCTAGCGCATTGGTTTGATAGTAGCATAGTTGGAATGGACAGTAGCTAGCGCATTGGTTTGACAGTAGCATAGTTGGGATGGACAGTAGCTAGCGCATTGGTTTGACAGTAGCATAGTTGGGATGGACAGTAGCTAGCGCATTGGTTTGACAGTGGCATAGTTGGGATGGACAGTAGCTAGCGCATTGGTTTGATAGTAGCATAGTTGGGATGGACAGTAGCTAGCGCATTGGTTCGATAGTAGCATAGTTGGGATGGACAGTAGCTAGCGCATTGGTTTGATAGTAGCATATTTGGGATGGACAGTAGCTAGCGCATTGGTTTGATAGTAGCATAGTTGGGATGGACAGTAGCTATTACATTGGTTTGATAGCATAGTTGGGATGGACAGTAGCTAGTGCATTGGTTTGATAGTAGCATAGTTGGGATGGACAGTAGCTAGCGCATTGGTTTGATAGTAGCATAGTTGGGATGGACTGTAGCTAGCGCATTGGTTTGATAGTAGCATAATTGGAATGGACAGTAGCTAGCGCATTGGTTTGACAGTAGCATAATTGGGATATACAGTAGCTAGCGCATTGGTTTGATAGTGGCATAGTTGGGATGGACAGTAGCTGGCGCATTGGTTTGATAGTGGCATAGTTGGGATGGACAGTAGCTAGCGCATTGGTTTGATGGATGGACAGTAGCTAGCACATTGGTTTGATAGCAGCATAGTTGGGATGGACAGTAGCTAGCACATTGGTTTGATAGTAGCATAGTTTGGATGGACAGTAGCTAGCACATTGGTTTGATGGATGGACAGTAGCTAGCACATTGGTTTGATAGTAGCATAGTTGGGATTGACAGTAGCTAGCACATTGGTTTGATAGTAGCATAGTTGGGATGGACAGTAGCTAGCACATTGGTTTGATAGTAGCATAGTTGGGATGGACAGTAGCTAGCGCATTGGTTTGATAGTAGCATAGTTGGGATGGACAGTAGCTAGCGCATTGGTTTGATAGTAGCATAGTTGGGATGGACAGTAGCTAGCGCATTGGTTCGATAGTAGCATAGTTGGGATGGACAGTAGCTAGCGCATTGGTTTGATAGTAGCATAGTTGGGATGGACAGTAGCTGGCGCATTGGTTTGATAGCAGCATAGTTGGGATGGACAGTAGCTAGCACATTGGTTTGATAGTAGCATAGTTGGGATGGACAGTAGCTAGCACATTGGTTTGATAGCAGCATAGTTGGGATGGACAGTAGCTAGCACATTGGTTTGATAGTAGCATAGTTGGGATGGACAGTAGCTAGCACATTGGTTTGATGGATGGACAGTAGCTAGCGCATTGGTTTGTTGGTAGCATAGTTGGGATGGACAGTAGCTAGCGCATTGGTTCCATAGTAGCATAGTTGGGATGGACAGTAGCTAGCGCATTGGTTTGATAGTAGCATAGTTGGGATGGACAGTAGCTAGCGCATTGGTTTGATAGTAGCATAGTTGGGATGGACTGTAGCTAGCGCATTGGTTTGATAGTAGCATAGTTGGAATGGACAGTAGCTAGCGCATTGGTTTGTTGGTAGCATAGTTGGGATGGACAGTAGCTAGCGCATTGGTTCCATAGTAGCATAGTTGGGATGGACAGTAGCTAGCGCATTGGTTTGATAGTAGCATAGTTGGGATGGACAGTAGCTAGCGCATTGGTTTGATAGTAGCATAGTTGGGATGGACTGTAGCTAGCGCATTGGTTTGATAGTAGCATAGTTGGAATGGACAGTAGCTAGCGCATTGGTTTGACAGTAGCATAGTTGGGATGGACAGTAGCTAGCGCATTGGTTTGACAGTAGCATAGTTGGGATGGACAGTAGCTAGCGCATTGGTTTGACAGTGGCATAGTTGGGATAGACAGTAGCTAGCGCATTGGTTTGATAGTGGCATAGTTGGGATGGACAGTAGCTAGCGCATTGGTTTGACAGTAGCATAGTTGGGATGGACAGTAGCTAGCGCATTGGTTTGATAGTAGCATAGTTGGGATGGACAGTAGCTAGCGCATTGGTTCGATAGTAGCATAGTTGGGATGGACAGTAGCTAGCGCATTGGTTTGATAGTAGCATAGTTGGGATGGACAGTAGCTAGCGCATTGGTTTGATAGTAGCATAGTTGGGATGGACAGTAGCTATTACATTGGTTTGATAGCATAGTTGGGATGGAGAGTAGCTAGCGCATTGGTTTGATAGTAGCATAGTTGGGATGGACAGTAGCTAGCGCATTGGTTTGATAGTAGCATAGTTGGGATGGACTGTAGCTAGCGCATTGGTTTGATAGTAGCATAATTGGAATGGACAGTAGCTAGCGCATTGGTTTGAGAGTAGCATAATTGGGATATACAGTAGCTAGCGCATTGGTTTGATAGTGGCATAGTTGGGATGGACAGTAGCTGGCGCATTGGTTTGATAGTGGCATAGTTGGGATGGACAGTAGCTAGCGCATTGGTTTGATGGATGGACAGTAGCTAGCACATTGGTTTGATAGCAGCATAGTTGGGATGGACAGTAGCTAGCACATTGGTTTGATAGTAGCATAGTTGGGATGGACAGTAGCTAGCACATTGGTTTGATGGATGGACAGTAGCTAGCACATTGGTTTGATAGTAGCATAGTTGGGATTGACAGTAGCTAGCACATTGGTTTGATAGTAGCATAGTTGGGATGGACAGTAGCTAGCACATTGGTTTGATAGTAGCATAGTTGGGATGGACAGTAGCTAGCGCATTGGTTTGATAGTAGCATAGTTGGGATGGACAGTAGCTAGCGCATTGGTTTGATAGTAGCATAGTTGGGATGGACAGTAGCTAGCGCATTGGTTCGATAGTAGCATAGTTGGGATGGACAGTAGCTGGCGCATTGGTTTGATAGCAGCATAGTTGGGATGGACAGTAGCTAGCACATTGGTTTGATAGTAGCATAGTTGGGATGGACAGTAGCTAGCACATTGGTTTGATGGATGGACAGTAGCTAGCACATTGGTTTGATAGTAGCATAGTTGGGATGGACAGTAGCTAGCGCATTGGTTTGATAGTAGCATAGTTGGGATGGACAGTAGCTAGCGCATTGGTTTGATAGTAGCATAGTTGGGATGGACTGTAGCTAGCGCATTGGTTTGATAGTAGCATAGTTGGAATGGACAGTAGCTAGCGCATTGGTTTGACAGTAGCATAGTTGGGATGGACAGTAGCTAGCGCATTGGTTTGACAGTAGCATAGTTGGGATGGACAGTAGCTAGCGCATTGGTTTGACAGTGGCATAGTTGGGATGGACAGTAGCTAGCGCATTGGTTTGATAGTAGCATAGTTGGGATGGACAGTAGCTAGCGCATTGGTTCGATAGTAGCATAGTTGGGATGGACAGTAGCTAGCGCATTGGTTTGATAGTAGCATAGTTGGGATGGACAGTAGCTAGCGCATTGGTTTGATAGTAGCATAGTTGGGATGGACAGTAGCTATTACATTGGTTTGATAGCATAGTTGGGATGGACAGTAGCTAGCGCATTGGTTTGATAGTAGCATAGTTGGGATGGACAGTAGCTAGCGCATTGGTTTGATAGTAGCATAGTTGGGATGGACTGTAGCTAGCGCATTGGTTTGATAGTAGCAGTATTGGAATGGACAGTAGCTAGCGCATTGGTTTGACAGTAGCATAATTGGGATATACAGTAGCTAGCGCATTGGTTTGATAGTGGCATAGTTGGGATGGACAGTAGCTAGCACATTGGTTTGATGGATGGACAGTAGCTAGCACATTGGTTTGATGGATGGACAGTAGCTAGCACATTGGTTTGATAGTAGCATAGTTGGGATGGACAGTAGCTAGCACATTGGTTTGATAGCAGCATAGTTGGGATGGACAGTAGCTAGCACATTGGTTTGATAGTAGTATAGTTGGGATGGACAGTAGCTAGCGCATTGGTTTGATAGTAGCATAGTTGGGATGGACAGTAGCTAGCGCATTGGTTTGATAGTAGCATAGTTGGGATGGACAGTAGCTAGCGCATTGGTTTGATAGTAGCATAGTTGGGATGGACTGTAGCTAGCGCATTGGTTTGATAGTAGTATAGTTGGAATGGACAGTAGCTAGCGCATTGGTTTGACAGTAGCATAGTTGGGATGGACAGTAGCTAGCGCATTGGTTTGACAGTAGCATAGTTGGGATGGACAGTAGCTTGCGCATTGGTTTGACAGTGGCATAGTTGGGATGGACAGTAGCTAGCGCATTGGTTTGATAGTAGCATAGTTGGGATGGACAGTAGCTAGCGCATTGGTTCGATAGTAGCATAGTTGGGATGGACAGTAGCTAGCGCATTGGTTTGATAGTAGCATAGTTGGGATGGACAGTAGCTATTACATTGGTTTGATAGCATAGTTGGGATGGACAGTAGCTAGTGCATTGGTTTGATAGTAGCATAGTTGGGATGGACAGTAGCTAGCGCATTGGTTTGATAGTAGCATAGTTGAGATGGACTGTAGCTAGCGCATTGGTTTGATAGTAGCATAATTGGAATGGACAGTAGCTAGCGCATTGGTTTGACAGTAGCATAATTGGGATATACAGTAGCTAGCGCATTGGTTTGATAGTGGCATAGTTGGGATGGACAGTAGCTGGCGCATTGGTTTGATAGTGGCATAGTTGGGATGGACAGTAGCTAGCGCATTGGTTTGATGGATGGACAGTAGCTAGCACATTGGTTTGATAGCAGCATAGTTGGGATGGACAGTAGCTAGCACATTGGTTTGATAGTAGCATAGTTGGGATGGACAGTAGCTAGCACATTGGTTTGATGGATGGACAGTAGCTAGCACATTGGTTTGATAGTAGCATAGTTGGGATTGACAGTAGCTAGCACATTGGTTTGATAGTAGCATAGTTGGGATGGACAGTAGCTAGCACATTGGTTTGATAGTAGCATAGTTGGGATGGACAGTAGCTAGCGCATTGGTTTGATAGTAGCATAGTTGGGATGGACAGTAGCTAGCGCATTGGTTTGATAGTAGCATAGATGGGATGGACAGTAGCTAGCGCATTGGTTCGATAGTAGCATAGTTGGGATGGACAGTAGCTAGCGCATTGGTTTGATAGTAGCATAGTTGGGATGGACAGTAGCTGGCGCATTGGTTTGATAGCAGCATAGTTGGGATGGACAGTAGCTAGCACATTGGTTTGATAGTAGCATAGTTGGGATGGACAGTAGCTAGCACATTGGTTTGATGGATGGACAGTAGCTAGCACATTGGTTTGATAGTAGCATAGTTGGGATTGACAGTAGCTAGCACATTGGTTTGATAGTAGCATAGTTGGGATGGACAGTAGCTAGCACATTGGTTTGATAGTAGCATAGTTGGGATGGACAGTAGCTAGCGCATTGGTTTGATAGTAGCATAGTTGGGATGGACAGTAGCTAGCGCATTGGTTCGATAGTAGCATAGTTGGGATGGACAGTAGCTAGCGCATTGGTTTGATAGTAGCATAGTTGGGATGGACAGTAGCTGGCGCATTGGTTTGATAGCAGCATAGTTGGGATGGACAGTAGCTAGCACATTGGTTTGATAGCAGCATAGTTGGGATGGACAGTAGCTAGCGCATTGGTTTGATAGTAGCATAGTTGGGATGGACAGTAGCTAGGGCATTGGTTCGATAGTAGCATAGTTGGGATGGACAGTAGCTAGCGCATTGGTTTGATAGTAGCATAGATGGGATGGACAGTAGCTGGCGCATTGGTTTGATAGCAGCATAGTTGGGATGGACAGTAGCTAGCGCATTGGTTTGATGGATGGACAGTAGCTAGCACATTGGTTTGATAGTAGCATAGTTGGGATGGACAGTAGCTAGCACATTGGTTTGATGGATGGACAGTAGCTAGCACATTGGTTTGATAGTAGCATAGTTGGGATGGACAGTAGCTAGCACATTGGTTTGATAGCAGCATAGTTGGGATGGACAGTAGCTAGCACATTGGTTTGATAGTAGTATAGTTGGGATGGACAGTAGCTAGCGCATTGGTTTGATAGTAGCATAGTTGGGATGGACAGTAGCTAGCGCATTGGTTTGATAGTAGCATAGTTGGGATAGACAGTAGCTAGCGCATTGGTTTGATAGTAGCATAGTTGGGATGGACTGTAGCTAGCGCATTGGTTTGATAGTAGCATAGTTGGAATGTACAGTAGCTAGCGCATTGGTTTGATAGTAGCATAGTTGGGATGGACAGTAGCTAGCACATTGGTTTGATAGTAGCATAGTTGGGATGGACAGTAGCTAGCGCATTGGTTTGATAGTAGCATAGTTGGGATGGACAGTAGCTAGCGCATTGGTTCGATAGTAGCATAGTTGGGATGGACAGTAGCTAGCGCATTGGTATGATAGTAGCATAGTTGGGATGGACAGTAGCTGGCGCATTGGTTTGATAGCAGCATAGTTGGGATGGACAGTAGCTAGCACATTGGTTTGATAGCAGCATAGTTGGGATGGACAGTAGCTAGCACATTGGTTTGATAGTAGCATAGTTGGGATGGACAGTAGCTAGGGCATTGGTTCGATAGTAGCATAGTTGGGATGGACAGTAGCTAGCGCATTGGTTTGATAGTAGCATAGATGGGATGGACAGTAGCTGGCGCATTGGTTTGATAGCAGCATAGTTGGGATGGACAGTAGCTAGCACATTGGTTTGATAGCAGCATAGTTGGGATGGACAGTAGCTAGCGCATTGGTTTGATAGTAGCATAGTTGGGATGGACAGTAGCTAGCGCATTGGTTCGATAGTAGCATAGTTGGGATGGACAGTAGCTAGCGCATTGGTTTGATAGTAGCATAGTTGGGATGGACAGTAGCTGGCGCATTGGTTTGATAGCAGCATAGTTGGGATGGACAGTAGCTAGCACATTGGTTTGATAGCAGCATAGTTGGGATGGACAGTAGCTAGCGCATTGGTTTGATAGTAGCATAGTTGGGATGGACAGTAGCTAGCGCATTGGTTTGATAGTAGCATAGTTGGGATGGACAGTAGCTAGCGCATTGGTTTGATAGTAGCATAGTTGGGATGGACAGTAGCTAGCGCATTGGTTTGATAGCAGCATAGTTGGGATGGACAGTAGCTAGCACATTGGTTTGATAGTAGCATAGTTGGGATGGACAGTAGCTAGCACATTGGTTTGATGGATGGACAGTAGCTAGCACATTGGTTTGATAGTAGCATAGTTGGTATTGACAGTAGCTAGCACATTGGTTTGATAGTAGCATAGTTGGGATGGACAGTAGCTGGCGCATTGGTTTGATAGCAGCATAGTTGGGATGGACAGTAGCTAGCACATTGGTTTGATAGTAGCATAGTTGGGATGGACAGTAGCTAGCACATTGGTTTGATGGATGGACAGTAGCTAGCACATTGGTTTGATAGTAGCATTGTTAAGATTGACAGTAGCTAGCACATTGGTTTGATAGTAGCATAGTTGGGATGGACAGTAGCTAGCACATTGGTTTGATAGTAGTATAGTTGGGATGGACAGTAGCTAGCGCATTGGTTTGATAGTAGCATAGTTGGGATGGACAGTAGCTAGCGCATTGGTTCGATAGTAGCATAGTTGGGATGGACAGTAGCTAGCGCATTGGTTTGATAGTAGCATAGTTGGGATGGACAGTAGCTAGCGCATTGGTTTGATAGTAGCATAGTTGGGATGGACTGTAGCTAGCGCATTGGTTTGATAGTAGCATAGTTGGAATGGACAGTAGCTAGCGCATTGGTTTGACAGTAGCATAGTTGGGATGGACAGTAGCTAGCGCATTGGTTTGACAGTGGCATAGTTGGGATAGACAGTAGCTAGCGCATTGGTTTGATAGTGGCATAGTTGGGATGGACAGTAGCTGGCGCATTGGTTTGATAGCAGCATAGTTGGGATGGACAGTAGCTAGCACATTGGTTTGATAGTAGCATAGTTGGGATGGACAGTAGCTAGCACATTGGTTTGATGGATGGACAGTAGCTAGCACATTGGTTTGATAGCATAGTTGGGATGGACAGTAGCTAGTGCATTGGTTTGATAGTAGCATAGTTGGGATGGACAGTAGCTAGCGCATTGGTTTGATAGTAGCATAGTTGGGATGGACTGTAGCTAGCGCATTGGTTTGATAGTAGCATAATTGGAATGGACAGTAGCTAGCGCATTGGTTTGACAGTAGCATAATTGGGATATACAGTAGCTAGCGCATTGGTTTGATAGTGGCATAGTTGGGATGGACAGTAGCTGGCGCATTGGTTTGATAGTGGCATAGTTGGGATGGACAGTAGCTAGCGCATTGGTTTGATGGATGGACAGTAGCTAGCACATTGGTTTGATAGCAGCATAGTTGGGATGGACAGTAGCTAGCACATTGGTTTGATAGTAGCATAGTTTGGATGGACAGTAGCTAGCACATTGGTTTGATGGATGGACAGTAGCTAGCACATTGGTTTGATAGTAGCATAGTTGGGATTGACAGTAGCTAGCACATTGGTTTGATAGTAGCATAGTTGGGATGGACAGTAGCTAGCACATTGGTTTGATAGTAGCATAGTTGGGATGGACAGTAGCTAGCGCATTGGTTTGATAGTAGCATAGTTGGGATGGACAGTAGCTAGCGCATTGGTTTGATAGTAGCATAGTTGGGATGGACAGTAGCTAGCGCATTGGTTCGATAGTAGCATAGTTGGGATGGACAGTAGCTAGCGCATTGGTTTGATAGTAGCATAGTTGGGATGGACAGTAGCTGGCACATTGGTTTGATAGCAGCATAGTTGGGATGGACAGTAGCTAGCACATTGGTTTGATAGTAGCATAGTTGGGATGGACAGTAGCTAGCACATTGGTTTGATAGCAGCATAGTTGGGATGGACAGTAGCTAGCACATTGGTTTGATAGTAGCATAGTTGGGATGGACAGTAGCTAGCACATTGGTTTGATGGATGGACAGTAGCTAGCGCATTGGTTTGTTGGTAGCATAGTTGGGATGGACAGTAGCTAGCGCATTGGTTCCATAGTAGCATAGTTGGGATGGACAGTAGCTAGCGCATTGGTTTGATAGTAGCATAGTTGGGATGGACAGTAGCTAGCGCATTGGTTTGATAGTAGCATAGTTGGGATGGACTGTAGCTAGCGCATTGGTTTGATAGTAGCATAGTTGGAATGGACAGTAGCTAGCGCATTGGTTTGTTGGTAGCATAGTTGGGATGGACAGTAGCTAGCGCATTGGTTCCATAGTAGCATAGTTGGGATGGACAGTAGCTAGCGCATTGGTTTGATAGTAGCATAGTTGGGATGGACAGTAGCTAGCGCATTGGTTTGATAGTAGCATAGTTGGGATGGACTGTAGCTAGCGCATTGGTTTGATAGTAGCATAGTTGGAATGGACAGTAGCTAGCGCATTGGTTTGACAGTAGCATAGTTGGGATGGACAGTAGCTAGCGCATTGGTTTGACAGTAGCATAGTTGGGATGGACAGTAGCTAGCGCATTGGTTTGACAGTGGCATAGTTGGGATAGACAGTAGCTAGCGCATTGGTTTGATAGTGGCATAGTTGGGATGGACAGTAGCTAGCGCATTGGTTTGACAGTAGCATAGTTGGGATGGACAGTAGCTAGCGCATTGGTTTGATAGTAGCATAGTTGGGATGGACAGTAGCTAGCGCATTGGTTCGATAGTAGCATAGTTGGGATGGACAGTAGCTAGCGCATTGGTTTGATAGTAGCATAGTTGGGATGGACAGTAGCTAGCGCATTGGTTTGATAGTAGCATAGTTGGGATGGACAGTAGCTATTACATTGGTTTGATAGCACAGTTGGGATGGAGAGTAGCTAGCGCATTGGTTTGATAGTAGCATAGTTGGGATGGACAGTAGCTAGCGCATTGGTTTGATAGTAGCATAGTTGGGATGGACTGTAGCTAGCGCATTGGTTTGATAGTAGCATAATTGGAATGGACAGTAGCTAGCGCATTGGTTTGAGAGTAGCATAATTGGGATATACAGTAGCTAGCGCATTGGTTTGATAGTGGCATAGTTGGGATGGACAGTAGCTGGCGCATTGGTTTGATAGTGGCATAGTTGGGATGGACAGTAGCTAGCGCATTGGTTTGATGGATGGACAGTAGCTAGCACATTGGTTTGATAGCAGCATAGTTGGGATGGACAGTAGCTAGCACATTGGTTTGATAGTAGCATAGTTGGGATGGACAGTAGCTAGCACATTGGTTTGATGGATGGACAGTAGCTAGCACATTGGTTTGATAGTAGCATAGTTGGGATTGACAGTAGCTAGCACATTGGTTTGATAGTAGCATAGTTGGGATGGACAGTAGCTAGCACATTGGTTTGATAGTAGCATAGTTGGGATGGACAGTAGCTAGCGCATTGGTTTGATAGTAGCATAGTTGGGATGGACAGTAGCTAGCGCATTGGTTTGATAGTAGCATAGTTGGGATGGACAGTAGCTAGCGCATTGGTTCGATAGTAGCATAGTTGGGATGGACAGTAGCTGGCGCATTGGTTTGATAGCAGCATAGTTGGGATGGACAGTAGCTAGCACATTGGTTTGATAGTAGCATAGTTGGGATGGACAGTAGCTAGCACATTGGTTTGATGGATGGACAGTAGCTAGCACATTGGTTTGATAGTAGCATAGTTGGGATGGACAGTAGCTAGCGCATTGGTTTGATAGTAGCATAGTTGGGATGGACAGTAGCTAGCGCATTGGTTTGATAGTAGCATAATTGGGATGGACTGTAGCTAGCGCATTGGTTTGATAGTAGCATAGTTGGAATGGACAGTAGCTAGCGCATTGGTTTGACAGTAGCATAGTTGGGATGGACAGTAGCTAGCGCATTGGTTTGACAGTAGCATAGTTGGGATGGACAGTAGCTAGCGCATTGGTTTGACAGTGGCATAGTTGGGATGGACAGTAGCTAGCGCATTGGTTTGATAGTAGCATAGTTGGGATGGACAGTAGCTAGCGCATTGGTTCGATAGTAGCATAGTTGGGATGGACAGTAGCTAGCGCATTGGTTTGATAGTAGCATAGTTGGGATGGACAGTAGCTAGCGCATTGGTTTGATAGTAGCATAGTTGGGATGGACAGTAGCTATTACATTGGTTTGATAGCATAGTTGGGATGGACAGTAGCTAGCGCATTGGTTTGATAGTAGCATAGTTGGGATGGACAGTAGCTAGCGCATTGGTTTGATAGTAGCATAGTTGGGATGGACTGTAGCTAGCGCATTGGTTTGATAGTAGCAGTATTGGAATGGACAGTAGCTAGCGCATTGGTTTGACAGTAGCATAATTGGGATATACAGTAGCTAGCGCATTGGTTTGATAGTGGCATAGTTGGGATGGACAGTAGCTAGCACATTGGTTTGATGGATGGACAGTAGCTAGCACATTGGTTTGATGGATGGACAGTAGCTAGCACATTGGTTTGATAGTAGCATAGTTGGGATGGACAGTAGCTAGCACATTGGTTTGATAGCAGCATAGTTGGGATGGACAGTAGCTAGCACATTGGTTTGATAGTAGTATAGTTGGGATGGACAGTAGCTAGCGCATTGGTTTGATAGTAGCATAGTTGGGATGGACAGTAGCTAGCGCATTGGTTTGATAGTAGCATAGTTGGGATGGACAGTAGCTAGCGCATTGGTTTGATAGTAGCATAGTTGGGATGGACTGTAGCTAGCGCATTGGTTTGATAGTAGTATAGTTGGAATGGACAGTAGCTAGCGCATTGGTTTGACAGTAGCATAGTTGGGATGGACAGTAGCTAGCGCATTGGTTTGACAGTAGCATAGTTGGGATGGACTGTAGCTAGCGCATTGGTTTGATAGTAGTATAGTTGGAATGGACAGTAGCTAGCGCATTGGTTTGACAGTAGCATAGTTGGGATGGACAGTAGCTAGCGCATTGGTTTGACAGTAGCATAGTTGGGATGGACAGTAGCTTGCGCATTGGTTTGACAGTGGCATAGTTGGGATGGACAGTAGCTAGCGCATTGGTTTGATAGTAGCATAGTTGGGATGGACAGTAGCTAGCGCATTGGTTCGATAGTAGCATAGTTGGGATGGACAGTAGCTAGCGCATTGGTTTGATAGTAGCATAGTTGGGATGGACAGTAGCTATTACATTGGTTTGATAGCATAGTTGGGATGGACAGTAGCTAGTGCATTGGTTTGATAGTAGCATAGTTGGGATGGACAGTAGCTAGCGCATTGGTTTGATAGTAGCATAGTTGAGATGGACTGTAGCTAGCGCATTGGTTTGATAGTAGCATAATTGGAATGGACAGTAGCTAGCGCATTGGTTTGACAGTAGCATAATTGGGATATACAGTAGCTAGCGCATTGGTTTGATAGTGGCATAGTTGGGATGGACAGTAGCTGGCGCATTGGTTTGATAGTGGCATAGTTGGGATGGACAGTAGCTAGCGCATTGGTTTGATGGATGGACAGTAGCTAGCACATTGGTTTGATAGCAGCATAGTTGGGATGGACAGTAGCTAGCACATTGGTTTGATAGTAGCATAGTTGGGATGGACAGTAGCTAGCACATTGGTTTGATGGATGGACAGTAGCTAGCACATTGGTTTGATAGTAGCATAGTTGGGATTGACAGTAGCTAGCACATTGGTTTGATAGTAGCATAGTTGGGATGGACAGTAGCTAGCACATTGGTTTGATAGTAGCATAGTTGGGATGGACAGTAGCTAGCGCATTGGTTTGATAGTAGCATAGTTGGGATGGACAGTAGCTAGCGCATTGGTTTGATAGTAGCATAGATGGGATGGACAGTAGCTAGCGCATTGGTTCGATAGTAGCATAGTTGGGATGGACAGTAGCTAGCGCATTGGTTTGATAGTAGCATAGTTGGGATGGACAGTAGCTGGCGCATTGGTTTGATAGCAGCATAGTTGGGATGGACAGTAGCTAGCACATTGGTTTGATAGTAGCATAGTTGGGATGGACAGTAGCTAGCACATTGGTTTGATGGATGGACAGTAGCTAGCACATTGGTTTGATAGTAGCATAGTTGGGATTGACAGTAGCTAGCACATTGGTTTGATAGTAGCATAGTTGGGATGGACAGTAGCTAGCACATTGGTTTGATAGTAGCATAGTTGGGATGGACAGTAGCTAGCGCATTGGTTTGATAGTAGCATAGTTGGGATGGACAGTAGCTAGCGCATTGGTTCGATAGTAGCATAGTTGGGATGGACAGTAGCTAGCGCATTGGTTTGATAGTAGCATAGTTGGGATGGACAGTAGCTGGCGCATTGGTTTGATAGCAGCATAGTTGGGATGGACAGTAGCTAGCACATTGGTTTGATAGCAGCATAGTTGGGATGGACAGTAGCTAGCGCATTGGTTTGATAGTAGCATAGTTGGGATGGACAGTAGCTAGGGCATTGGTTCGATAGTAGCATAGTTGGGATGGACAGTAGCTAGCGCATTGGTTTGATAGTAGCATAGATGGGATGGACAGTAGCTGGCGCATTGGTTTGATAGCAGCATAGTTGGGATGGACAGTAGCTAGCGCATTGGTTTGATGGATGGACAGTAGCTAGCACATTGGTTTGATAGTAGCATAGTTGGGATGGACAGTAGCTAGCACATTGGTTTGATGGATGGACAGTAGCTAGCACATTGGTTTGATAGTAGCATAGTTGGGATGGACAGTAGCTAGCACATTGGTTTGATAGCAGCATAGTTGGGATGGACAGTAGCTAGCACATTGGTTTGATAGTAGTATAGTTGGGATGGACAGTAGCTAGCGCATTGGTTTGATAGTAGCATAGTTGGGATGGACAGTAGCTAGCGCATTGGTTTGATAGTAGCATAGTTGGGATAGACAGTAGCTAGCGCATTGGTTTGATAGTAGCATAGTTGGGATGGACTGTAGCTAGCGCATTGGTTTGATAGTAGCATAGTTGGAATGGACAGTAGCTAGCGCATTGGTTTGATAGTAGCATAGTTGGGATGGACAGTAGCTAGCACATTGGTTTGATAGTAGCATAGTTGGGATGGACAGTAGCTAGCGCATTGGTTTGATAGTAGCATAGTTGGGATGGACAGTAGCTAGCGCATTGGTTCGATAGTAGCATAGTTGGGATGGACAGTAGCTAGCGCATTGGTATGATAGTAGCATAGTTGGGATGGACAGTAGCTGGCGCATTGGTTTGATAGCAGCATAGTTGGGATGGACAGTAGCTAGCACATTGGTTTGATAGCAGCATAGTTGGGATGGACAGTAGCTAGCACATTGGTTTGATAGTAGCATAGTTGGGATGGACAGTAGCTAGGGCATTGGTTCGATAGTAGCATAGTTGGGATGGACAGTAGCTAGCGCATTGGTTTGATAGTAGCATAGATGGGATGGACAGTAGCTGGCGCATTGGTTTGATAGCAGCATAGTTGGGATGGACAGTAGCTAGCACATTGGTTTGATAGCAGCATAGTTGGGATGGACAGTAGCTAGCGCATTGGTTTGATAGTAGCATAGTTGGGATGGACAGTAGCTAGCGCATTGGTTCGATAGTAGCATAGTTGGGATGGACAGTAGCTAGCGCATTGGTTTGATAGTAGCATAGTTGGGATGGACAGTAGCTGGCGCATTGGTTTGATAGCAGCATAGTTGGGATGGACAGTAGCTAGCACATTGGTTTGATAGCAGCATAGTTGGGATGGACAGTAGCTAGCGCATTGGTTTGATAGTAGCATAGTTGGGATGGACAGTAGCTAGCGCATTGGTTTGATAGTAGCATAGTTGGGATGGACAGTAGCTAGCGCATTGGTTTGATAGTAGCATAGTTGGGATGGACAGTAGCTAGCGCATTGGTTTGATAGCAGCATAGTTGGGATGGACAGTAGCTAGCACATTGGTTTGATAGTAGCATAGTTGGGATGGACAGTAGCTAGCACATTGGTTTGATGGATGGACAGTAGCTAGCACATTGGTTTGATAGTAGCATAGTTGGTATTGACAGTAGCTAGCACATTGGTTTGATAGTAGCATAGTTGGGATGGACAGTAGCTGGCGCATTGGTTTGATAGCAGCATAGTTGGGATGGACAGTAGCTAGCACATTGGTTTGATAGTAGCATAGTTGGGATGGACAGTAGCTAGCACATTGGTTTGATGGATGGACAGTAGCTAGCACATTGGTTTGATAGTAGCATTGTTGGGATTGACAGTAGCTAGCACATTGGTTTGATAGTAGCATAGTTGGGATGGACAGTAGCTAGCACATTGGTTTGATAGTAGTATAGTTGGGATGGACAGTAGCTAGCGCATTGGTTTGATAGTAGCATAGTTGGGATGGACAGTAGCTAGCGCATTGGTTCGATAGTAGCATAGTTGGGATGGACAGTAGCTAGCGCATTGGTTCGATAGTAGCATAGTTGGGATGGACAGTAGCTAGCGCATTGGTTTGATAGTAGCATAGTTGGGATGGACAGTAGCTAGCGCATTGGTTTGATAGTAGCATAGTTGGGATGGACAGTAGCTAGCGCATTGGTTTGATAGTAGCATAGTTGGGATGGACAGTAGCTAGCGCATTGGTTTGATAGTAGCATAGTTGGGATGGACTGTAGCTAGCGCATTGGTTTGATAGTAGCATAGTTGGAATGGACAGTAGCTAGCGCATTGGTTTGACAGTAGCATAGTTGGGATGGACAGTAGCTAGCGCATTGGTTTGACAGTGGCATAGTTGGGATAGACAGTAGCTAGCGCATTGGTTTGATAGTGGCATAGTTGGGATGGACAGTAGCTGGCGCATTGGTTTGATAGCAGCATAGTTGGGATGGACAGTAGCTAGCACATTGGTTTGATAGTAGCATAGTTGGGATGGACAGTAGCTAGCACATTGGTTTGATGGATGGACAGTAGCTAGCACATTGGTTTGATAGTAGCATTGTTGGGATTGACAGTAGCTAGCACATTGGTTTGATAGTAGCATAGTTGGGATGGACAGTAGCTAGCACATTGGTTTGATAGTAGTATAGTTGGGATGGACAGTAGCTAGCGCATTGGTTTGATAGTAGCATAGTTGGGATGGACAGTAGCTAGCGCATTGGTTCGATAGTAGCATAGTTGGGATGGACAGTAGCTAGCGCATTGGTTCGATAGTAGCATAGTTGGGATGGACAGTAGCTAGCGCATTGGTTTGATAGTAGCATAGTTGGGATGGACAGTAGCTAGCGCATTGGTTTGATAGTAGCATAGTTGGGATGGACAGTAGCTAGCGCATTGGTTTGATAGTAGCATAGTTGGGATGGACAGTAGCTAGCGCATTGGTTTGATAGTAGCATAGTTGGGATGGACTGTAGCTAGCGCATTGGTTTGATAGTAGCATAGTTGGAATGGACAGTAGCTAGCGCATTGGTTTGACAGTAGCATAGTTGGGATGGACAGTAGCTAGCGCATTGGTTTGACAGTGGCATAGTTGGGATAGACAGTAGCTAGCGCATTGGTTTGATAGTGGCATAGTTGGGATGGACAGTAGCTAGCGCATTGGTTTGATAGCATAGTTGGGATGGACAGTAGCTAGCACATTGGTTTGATAGCAGCATAGTTGGGATGGACAGTAGCTAGCACATTGGTTTGATAGCAGCATAGTTGGGATGGACAGTAGCTAGCACATTGGTTTGATAGTGGCATAGTTGGGATGGACAGTAGCTAGCACATTGGTTTGATGGATGGACAGTAGCTAGCGCATTGGTTTGATAGTAGCATAGTTGGGATGGACAGTAGCTAGCGCATTGGTTCCATAGTAGCATAGTTGGGATGGACAGTAGCTAGCGCATTGGTTTGATAGTAGCATAGTTGGGATGGACAGTAGCTAGCGCATTGGTTTGATAGTAGCATAGTTGGGATGGACTGTAGCTAGCGCATTGGTTTGATAGTAGCATAGTTGGAATGGACAGTAGCTAGCGCATTGGTTTGACAGTAGCATAGTTGGGATGGACAGTAGCTAGCGCATTGGTTTGACAGTAGCATAGTTGGGATGGACAGTAGCTAGCGCATTGGTTTGACAGTGGCATAGTTGGGATAGACAGTAGCTAGCGCATTGGTTTGATAGTGGCATAGTTGGGATGGACAGTAGCTAGCGCATTGGTTTGACAGTAGCATAGTTGGGATGGACAGTAGCTAGCGCATTGGTTTGATAGTAGCATAGTTGGGATGGACAGTAGCTAGCGCATTGGTTCGATAGTAGCATAGTTGGGATGGACAGTAGCTAGCGCATTGGTTTGATAGTAGCATAGTTGGGATGGACAGTAGCTAGCGCATTGGTTTGATAGTAGCATAGTTGGGATGGACAGTAGCTATTACATTGGTTTGATAGCATAGTTGGGATGGACAGTAGCTATTACATTGGTTTGATAGCATATTTGGGATGGACAGTAGCTAGCGCATTGGTTTGATAGTAGCATAGTTGGGATGGACAGTAGCTAGCGCATTGGTTTGATAGTAGCATAGTTGGGATGGACTGTAGCTAGCGCATTGGTTTGATAGTAGCATAATTGGAATGGACAGTAGCTAGCGCATTGGTTTGACAGTAGCATAATTGGGATATACAGTAGCTAGCGCATTGGTTTGATAGTGGCATAGTTGGGATGGACAGTAGCTGGCGCATTGGTTTGATAGTGGCATAGTTGGGATGGACAGTAGCTAGCGCATTGGTTTGATGGATGGACAGTAGCTAGCACATTGGTTTGATAGCAGCATAGTTGGGATGGACAGTAGCTAGCACATTGGTTTGATAGTAGCATAGTTGGGATGGACAGTAGCTAGCACATTGGTTTGATGGATGGACAGTAGCTAGCACATTGGTTTGATAGTAGCATAGTTGGGATTGACAGTAGCTAGCACATTGGTTTAATAGTAGCATAGTTGGGATGGACAGTAGCTAGCACATTGGTTTGATAGTAGCATAGTTGGGATGGACAGTAGCTAGCGCATTGGTTTGATAGTAGCATAGTTGGGATGGACAGTAGCTAGCGCATTGGTTTGATAGTAGCATAGTTGGGATGGACAGTAGCTAGCGCATTGGTTCGATAGTAGCATAGTTGGGATGGACAGTAGCTAGCGCATTGGTTTGATAGTAGCATAGTTGGGATGGACAGTAGCTGGCGCATTGGTTTGATAGCAGCATAGTTGGGATGGACAGTAGCTAGCACATTGGTTTGATAGTAGCATAGTTGGGATGGACAGTAGCTAGCACATTGGTTTGATGGATGGACAGTAGCTAGCACATTGGTTTGATAGTAGCATAGTTGGGATTGACAGTAGCTAGCGCATTGGTTTGACAGTAGCATAGTTGGGATGGACAGTAGCTAGCGCATTGGTTTGACAGTGGCATAGTTGGGATAGACAGTAGCTAGCGCATTGGTTTGATAGTGGCATAGTTGGGATGGACAGTAGCTAGCGCATTGGTTTGATAGCATAGTTGGGATGGACAGTAGCTAGCACATTGGTTTGATAGCAGCATAGTTGGGATGGACAGTAGCTAGCACATTGGTTTGATAGCAGCATAGTTGGGATGGACAGTAGCTAGCACATTGGTTTGATAGTAGCATAGTTGGGATGGACAGTAGCTAGCACATTGGTTTGATGGATGGACAGTAGCTAGCGCATTGGTTTGATAGTAGCATAGTTGGGATGGACAGTAGCTAGCGCATTGGTTCCATAGTAGCATAGTTGGGATGGACAGTAGCTAGCGCATTGGTTTGATAGTAGCATAGTTGGGATGGACAGTAGCTAGCGCATTGGTTTGATAGTAGCATAGTTGGGATGGACTGTAGCTAGCGCATTGGTTTGATAGTAGCATAGTTGGAATGGACAGTAGCTAGCGCATTGGTTTGACAGTAGCATAGTTGGGATGGACAGTAGCTAGCGCATTGGTTTGACAGTAGCATAGTTGGGATGGACAGTAGCTAGCGCATTGGTTTGACAGTGGCATAGTTGGGATAGACAGTAGCTAGCGCATTGGTTTGATAGTGGCATAGTTGGGATGGACAGTAGCTAGCGCATTGGTTTGACAGTAGCATAGTTGGGATGGACAGTAGCTAGCGCATTGGTTTGATAGTAGCATAGTTGGGATGGACAGTAGCTAGCGCATTGGTTCGATAGTAGCATAGTTGGGATGGACAGTAGCTAGCGCATTGGTTTGATAGTAGCATAGTTGGGATGGACAGTAGCTAGCGCATTGGTTTGATAGTAGCATAGTTGGGATGGACAGTAGCTATTACATTGGTTTGATAGCATAGTTGGGATGGACAGTAGCTATTACATTGGTTTGATAGCATAGTTGGGATGGACAGTAGCTAGCGCATTGGTTTGATAGTAGCATAGTTGGGATGGACAGTAGCTAGCGCATTGGTTTGATAGTAGCATAGTTGGGATGGACTGTAGCTAGCGCATTGGTTTGATAGTAGCATAATTGGAATGGACTGTAGCTAGCGCATTGGTTTGATAGTAGCATAGTTGGAATGGACAGTAGCTAGCGCATTGGTTTGACAGTAGCATAGTTGGGATGGACAGTAGCTAGCGCATTGGTTTGACAGTAGCATAATTGGGATATACAGTAGCTAGCGCATTGGTTTGATAGTGGCATAGTTGGGATGGACAGTAGCTGGCGCATTGGTTTGATAGTGGCATAGTTGGGATGGACAGTAGCTAGCGCATTGGTTTGATGGATGGACAGTAGCTAGCACATTGGTTTGATAGCAGCATAGTTGGGATGGACAGTAGCTAGCACATTGGTTTGATAGTAGCATAGTTGGGATGGACAGTAGCTAGCACATTGGTTTGATGGATGGACAGTAGCTAGCACATTGGTTTGATAGTAGCATAGTTGGGATTGACAGTAGCTAGCACATTGGTTTGATAGTAGCATAGTTGGGATGGACAGTAGCTAGCACATTGGTTTGATAGTAGCATAGTTGGGATGGACAGTAGCTAGCGCATTGGTTTGATAGTAGCATAGTTGGGATGGACAGTAGCTAGCGCATTGGTTTGATAGTAGCATAGTTGGGATGGACAGTAGCTAGCGCATTTGTTCGATAGTAGCATAGTTGGGATGGACAGTAGCTAGCGCATTGGTTTGATAGTGGCATAGTTGGGATGGACAGTAGCTGGCGCATTGGTTTGATAGCAGCATAGTTGGGATGGACAGTAGCTAGCACATTGGTTTGATAGTAGCATAGTTGGGATGGACAGTAGCTAGCACATTGGTTTGATGGATGGACAGTAGCTAGCACATTGGTTTGATAGTAGCATAGTTGGGATTGACAGTAGCTAGCACATTGGTTTGATAGTAGCATAGTTGGGATGGACAGTAGCTAGCACATTGGTTTGATAGTAGCATAGTTGGGATGGACAGTAGCTAGCGCATTGGTTTGATAGTAGCATAGTTGGGATGGACAGTAGCTAGCGCATTGGTTCGATAGTAGCATAGTTGGGATGGACAGTAGCTAGCGCATTGGTTTGATAGTAGCATAGTTGGGATGGACAGTAGCTAGCACATTGGTTTGATGGATGGACAGTAGCTAGCACATTGGTTTGATAGTAGCATAGTTGGGATTGACAGTAGCTAGCACATTGGTTTGATAGTAGCATAGTTGGGATGGACAGTAGCTAGCACATTGGTTTGATAGTAGCATAGTTGGGATGGACAGTAGCTGGCGCATTGGTTTGATAGCAGCATAGTTGGGATGGACAGTAGCTAGCACATTGGTTTGATAGTAGCATAGTTGGGATGGACAGTAGCTAGCTCATTGGTTTGATGGATGGACAGTAGCTAGCACATTGGTTTGATAGTAGCATAGTTGGGATTGACAGTAGCTAGCACATTGGTTTGATAGTAGCATAGTTGGGATGGACAGTAGCTAGCACATTGGTTTGATAGTAGCATAGTTGGGATGGACAGTAGCTAGCGCATTGGTTCGATAGTAGCATAGTTGGGATGGACAGTAGCTAGCGCATTGGTTCGATAGTAGCATAGTTGGGATGGACAGTAGCTAGCGCATAGGTTCCATAGTAGCATAGTTGGGATGGACAGTAGCTAGCGCATTGGTTTGATAGTAGCATAGTTGGGATGGACAGTAGCTAGCACATTGGTTTGATGGATGGACAGTAGCTAGCGCATTGGTTTGATAGTAGCATAGTTGGGATGGACTGTAGCTAGCGCATTGGTTTGATAGTAGCATAATTGGAATGGACAGTAGCTAGCGCATTGGTTTGACAGTAGCATAATTGGGATATACAGTAGCTAGCGCATTGGTTTGATTGTGACATAGTTGGGATGGACAGTAGCTGGCGCATTGGTTTGATAGTGGCATAGTTGGGATGGACAGTAGCTAGCGCATTGGTTTGATAGCAGCATAGTTGGGATGGACAGTAGCTAGCACATTGGTTTGATAGCAGCATAGTTGGGATGGACAGTAGCTAGCGCATTGGTTTGATAGTAGCATAGTTGGGATGGACAGTAGCTGGCGCATTGGTTTGATAGCAGCATAGTTGGGATGGACAGTAGCTAGCACATTGGTTTGATAGTAGCATAGTTGGGATGGACAGTAGCTAGCACATTGGTTTGATGGATGGACAGTAGCTAGCACATTGGTTTGATAGTAGCATAGTTGGGATTGACAGTAGCTAGCACATTGGTTTGATAGTAGCATAGTTGGGATGGACAGTAGCTAGCACATTGGTTTGATAGTAGCATTGTTGGGATGGGCAGTAGCTAGCGCATTGGTTCGATAGTAGCATAGTTGGGATGGACAGTAGCTAGCGCATTGGTTCGATAGTAGCATAGTTGGGATGGACAGTAGCTAGCGCATTGGTTCCATAGTAGCATAGTTGGGATAGACAGTAGCTAGCGCATTGGTTTGATAGTAGCATAGTTGGGATGGACAGTAGCTAGCACATTGGTTTGATGGATGGACAGTAGCTAGCGCATTGGTTTGATAGTAGCATAGTTGGGATGGACTGTAGCTAGCGCATTGGTTTGATAGTAGCATAATTGGAATGGACAGTAGCTAGCGCATTGGTTTGACAGTAGCATAATTGGGATATACAGTAGCTAGCGCATTGGTTTGATAGTGGCATAGTTGGGATGGACAGTAGCTGGCGCATTGGTTTGATAGTGGCATAGTTGGGATGGACAGTAGCTAGCGCATTGGTTTGATGGATGGACAGTAGCTAGCACATTGGTTTGATAGCAGCATAGTTGGGATGGACAGTAGCTAGCACATTGGTTTGATAGTAGCATAGTTGGGATGGACAGTAGCTAGCACATTGGTTTGATGGATGGACAGTAGCTAGCACATTGGTTTGATAGTAGCATAGTTGGGATTGACAGTAGCTAGCACATTGGTTTGATAGTAGCATAGTTGGGATGGACAGTAGCTAGCACATTGGTTTGATAGTAGCATAGTTGGGATGGACAGTAGCTAGCGCATTGGTTTGATAGTAGCATAGTTGGGATGGACAGTAGCTAGCGCATTGGTTTGATAGAAGCATAGTTGGGATGGACAGTAGCTAGCGCATTGGTTCGATAGTAGCATAGTTGGGATGGACAGTAGCTAGCGCATTGGTTTGATAGTAGCATAGTTGGGATGGACAGTAGCTGGCGCATTGGTTTGATAGCAGCATAGTTGGGATGGACAGTAGCTAGCACATCGGTTTGATAGTAGCATAGTTGGGATGGACAGTAGCTAGCACATTGGTTTGATGGATGGACAGTAGCTAGCACATTGGTTTGATAGTAGCATAGTTGGGATTGACAGTAGCTAGCACATTGGTTTGATAGTAGCATAGTTGGGATGGACAGTAGCTAGCACATTGGTTTGATAGTAGCATAGTTGGGATGGACAGTAGCTAGCGCATTGGTTTGATAGTAGCATAGTTGGGATGGACAGTAGCTAGCACATTGGTTTGATGGATGGACAGTAGCTAGCACATTGGTTTGATAGTAGCATAGTTGGGATTGACAGTAGCTAGCACATTGGTTTGATAGTAGCATAGTTGGGATGGGCAGTAGCTAGCACATTGGTTTGATAGTAGCATAGTTGGGATGGACAGTAGCTAGCGCATTGGTTTGATGGATGGACAGTAGCTAGCACATTGGTTTGATAGCAGCATAGTTGGGATGGACAGTAGCTAGCACATTGGTTTGATAGTAGCATAGTTGGGATGGACAGTAGCTAGCACATTGGTTTGATGGATGGACAGTAGCTAGCACATTGGTTTGATAGTAGCATAGTTGGGATTGACAGTAGCTAGCACATTGGTTTGATAGTAGCATAGTTGGGATGGACAGTAGCTAGCACATTGGTTTGATAGTAGCATAGTTGGGATGGACAGTAGCTAGCGCATTGGTTTGATAGTAGCATAGTTGGGATGGACAGTACCTAGCGCATTGGTTTGATAGTAGCATAGATGGGATGGACAGTAGCTAGCGCATTGGTTCGATAGTAGCATAGTTGGGATGGACAGTAGCTAGCGCATTGGTTTGATAGTAGCATAGTTGGGATGGACAGTAGCTGGCGCATTGGTTTGATAGCAGCATAGTTGGGATGGACAGTAGCTAGCACATTGGTTTGATAGTAGCATAGTTGGGATGGACAGTAGCTAGCACATTGGTTTGATGGATGGACAGTAGCTAGCACATTGGTTTGATAGTAGCATAGTTGGGATTGACAGTAGCTAGCACATTGGTTTGATAGTAGCATAGTTGGGATGGACAGTAGCTAGCACATTGGTTTGATAGTAGCATAGTTGGGATGGACAGTAGCTAGCGCATTGGTTTGATAGTAGCATAGTTGGGATGGACAGTAGCTAGCGCATTGGTTCGATAGTAGCATAGTTGGGATGGACAGTAGCTAGCGCATTGGTTTGATAGTAGCATAGTTGGGATGGACAGTAGCTGGCGCATTGGTTTGATAGCAGCATAGTTGGGATGGACAGTAGCTAGCACATTGGTTTGATAGCAGCATAGTTGGGATGGACAGTAGCTAGCGCATTGGTTTGATAGTAGCATAGTTGGGATGGACAGTAGCTAGGGCATTGGTTCGATAGTAGCATAGTTGGGATGGACAGTAGCTAGCGCATTGGTTTGATAGTAGCATAGATGGGATGGACAGTAGCTGGCGCATTGGTTTGATAGCAGCATAGTTGGGATGGACAGTAGCTAGCGCATTGGTTTGATGGATGGACAGTAGCTAGCACATTGGTTTGATAGTAGCATAGTTGGGATGGACAGTAGCTAGCACATTGGTTTGATGGATGGACAGTAGCTAGCACATTGGTTTGATAGTAGCATAGTTGGGATGGACAGTAGCTAGCACATTGGTATGATAGCAGCATAGTTGGGATGGACAGTAGCTAGCACATTGGTTTGATAGTAGTATAGTTGGGATGGACAGTAGCTAGCGCATTGGTTTGATAGTAGCATAGTTGGGATGGACAGTAGCTAGCGCATTGGTTTGATAGTAGCATAGTTGGGATAGACAGTAGCTAGCGCATTGGTTTGATAGTAGCATAGTTGGGATGGACTGTAGCTAGCGCATTGGTTTGATAGTAGCATAGTTGGAATGGACAGTAGCTAGCGCATTGGTTTGATAGTAGCATAGTTGGGATGGACAGTAGCTAGCACATTGGTTTGATAGTAGCATAGTTGGGATGGACAGTAGCTAGCGCATTGGTTTGATAGTAGCATAGTTGGGATGGACAGTAGCTAGCGCATTGGTTCGATAGTAGCATAGTTGGGATGGACAGTAGCTAGCGCATTGGTATGATAGTAGCATAGTTGGGATGGACAGTAGCTGGCGCATTGGTTTGATAGCAGCATAGTTGGGATGGACAGTAGCTAGCACATTGGTTTGATAGCAGCATAGTTGGGATGGACAGTAGCTAGCACATTGGTTTGATAGTAGCATAGTTGGGATGGACAGTAGCTAGGGCATTGGTTCGATAGTAGCATAGTTGGGATGGACAGTAGCTAGCGCATTGGTTTGATAGTAGCATAGATGGGATGGACAGTAGCTGGCGCATTGGTTTGATAGCAGCATAGTTGGGATGGACAGTAGCTAGCACATTGGTTTGATAGCAGCATAGTTGGGATGGACAGTAGCTAGCGCATTGGTTTGATAGTAGCATAGTTGGGATGGACAGTAGCTAGCGCATTGGTTCGATAGTAGCATAGTTGGGATGGACAGTAGCTAGCGCATTGGTTTGATAGTAGCATAGTTGGGATGGACAGTAGCTGGCGCATTGGTTTGATAGCAGCATAGTTGGGATGGACAGTAGCTAGCACATTGGTTTGATAGCAGCATAGTTGGGATGGACAGTAGCTAGCGCATTGGTTTGATAGTAGCATAGTTGGGATGGACAGTAGCTAGCGCATTGGTTTGATAGTAGCATAGTTGGGATGGACAGTAGCTAGCGCATTGGTTTGATAGTAGCATAGTTGGGATGGACAGTAGCTAGCGCATTGGTTTGATAGCAGCATAGTTGGGATGGACAGTAGCTAGCACATTGGTTTGATAGTAGCATAGTTGGGATGGACAGTAGCTAGCACATTGGTTTGATGGATGGACAGTAGCTAGCACATTGGTTTGATAGTAGCATAGTTGGTATTGACAGTAGCTAGCACATTGGTTTGATAGTAGCATAGTTGGGATGGACAGTAGCTGGCGCATTGGTTTGATAGCAGCATAGTTGGGATGGACAGTAGCTAGCACATTGGTTTGATAGTAGCATAGTTGGGATGGACAGTAGCTAGCACATTGGTTTGATGGATGGACAGTAGCTAGCACATTGGTTTGATAGTAGCATTGTTGGGATTGACAGTAGCTAGCACATTGGTTTGATAGTAGCATAGTTGGGATGGACAGTAGCTAGCACATTGGTTTGATAGTAGTATAGTTGGGATGGACAGTAGCTAGCGCATTGGTTTGATAGTAGCATAGTTGGGATGGACAGTAGCTAGCGCATTGGTTCGATAGTAGCATAGTTGGGATGGACAGTAGCTAGCGCATTGGTTCGATAGTAGCATAGTTGGGATGGACAGTAGCTAGCGCATTGGTTTGATAGTAGCATAGTTGGGATGGACAGTAGCTAGCGCATTGGTTTGATAGTAGCATAGTTGGGATGGACAGTAGCTAGCGCATTGGTTTGATAGTAGCATAGTTGGGATGGACAGTAGCTAGCGCATTGGTTTGATAGTAGCATAGTTGGGATGGACTGTAGCTAGCGCATTGGTTTGATAGTAGCATAGTTGGAATGGACAGTAGCTAGCGCATTGGTTTGACAGTAGCATAGTTGGGATGGACAGTAGCTAGCGCATTGGTTTGACAGTGGCATAGTTGGGATAGACAGTAGCTAGCGCATTGGTTTGATAGTGGCATAGTTGGGATGGACAGTAGCTGGCGCATTGGTTTGATAGCAGCATAGTTGGGATGGACAGTAGCTAGCACATTGGTTTGATAGTAGCATAGTTGGGATGGACAGTAGCTAGCACATTGGTTTGATGGATGGACAGTAGCTAGCACATTGGTTTGATAGCATAGTTGGGATGGACAGTAGCTAGTGCATTGGTTTGATAGTAGCATAGTTGGGATGGACAGTAGCTAGCGCATTGGTTTGATAGTAGCATAGTTGGGATGGACTGTAGCTAGCGCATTGGTTTGATAGTAGCATAATTGGAATGGACAGTAGCTAGCGCATTGGTTTGACAGTAGCATAATTGGGATATACAGTAGCTAGCGCATTGGTTTGATAGTGGCATAGTTGGGATGGACAGTAGCTGGCGCATTGGTTTGATAGTGGCATAGTTGGGATGGACAGTAGCTAGCGCATTGGTTTGATGGATGGACAGTAGCTAGCACATTGGTTTGATAGCAGCATAGTTGGGATGGACAGTAGCTAGCACATTGGTTTGATAGTAGCATAGTTTGGATGGACAGTAGCTAGCACATTGGTTTGATGGATGGACAGTAGCTAGCACATTGGTTTGATAGTAGCATAGTTGGGATTGACAGTAGCTAGCACATTGGTTTGATAGTAGCATAGTTGGGATGGACAGTAGCTAGCACATTGGTTTGATAGTAGCATAGTTGGGATGGACAGTAGCTAGCGCATTGGTTTGATAGTAGCATAGTTGGGATGGACAGTAGCTAGCGCATTGGTTTGATAGTAGCATAGTTGGGATGGACAGTAGCTAGCGCATTGGTTCGATAGTAGCATAGTTGGGATGGACAGTAGCTAGCGCATTGGTTTGATAGTAGCATAGTTGGGATGGACAGTAGCTGGCACATTGGTTTGATAGCAGCATAGTTGGGATGGACAGTAGCTAGCACATTGGTTTGATAGTAGCATAGTTGGGATGGACAGTAGCTAGCACATTGGTTTGATAGCAGCATAGTTGGGATGGACAGTAGCTAGCACATTGGTTTGATAGTAGCATAGTTGGGATGGACAGTAGCTAGCACATTGGTTTGATGGATGGACAGTAGCTAGCGCATTGGTTTGTTGGTAGCATAGTTGGGATGGACAGTAGCTAGCGCATTGGTTCCATAGTAGCATAGTTGGGATGGACAGTAGCTAGCGCATTGGTTTGATAGTAGCATAGTTGGGATGGACAGTAGCTAGCGCATTGGTTTGATAGTAGCATAGTTGGGATGGACTGTAGCTAGCGCATTGGTTTGATAGTAGCATAGTTGGAATGGACAGTAGCTAGCGCATTGGTTTGTTGGTAGCATAGTTGGGATGGACAGTAGCTAGCGCATTGGTTCCATAGTAGCATAGTTGGGATGGACAGTAGCTAGCGCATTGGTTTGATAGTAGCATAGTTGGGATGGACAGTAGCTAGCGCATTGGTTTGATAGTAGCATAGTTGGGATGGACTGTAGCTAGCGCATTGGTTTGATAGTAGCATAGTTGGAATGGACAGTAGCTAGCGCATTGGTTTGACAGTAGCATAGTTGGGATGGACAGTAGCTAGCGCATTGGTTTGACAGTAGCATAGTTGGGATGGACAGTAGCTAGCGCATTGGTTTGACAGTGGCATAGTTGGGATAGACAGTAGCTAGCGCATTGGTTTGATAGTGGCATAGTTGGGATGGACAGTAGCTAGCGCATTGGTTTGACAGTAGCATAGTTGGGATGGACAGTAGCTAGCGCATTGGTTTGATAGTAGCATAGTTGGGATGGACAGTAGCTAGCGCATTGGTTCGATAGTAGCATAGTTGGGATGGACAGTAGCTAGCGCATTGGTTTGATAGTAGCATAGTTGGGATGGACAGTAGCTAGCGCATTGGTTTGATAGTAGCATAGTTGGGATGGACAGTAGCTATTACATTGGTTTGATAGCACAGTTGGGATGGAGAGTAGCTAGCGCATTGGTTTGATAGTAGCATAGTTGGGATGGACAGTAGCTAGCGCATTGGTTTGATAGTAGCATAGTTGGGATGGACTGTAGCTAGCGCATTGGTTTGATAGTAGCATAATTGGAATGGACAGTAGCTAGCGCATTGGTTTGAGAGTAGCATAATTGGGATATACAGTAGCTAGCGCATTGGTTTGATAGTGGCATAGTTGGGATGGACAGTAGCTGGCGCATTGGTTTGATAGTGGCATAGTTGGGATGGACAGTAGCTAGCGCATTGGTTTGATGGATGGACAGTAGCTAGCACATTGGTTTGATAGCAGCATAGTTGGGATGGACAGTAGCTAGCACATTGGTTTGATAGTAGCATAGTTGGGATGGACAGTAGCTAGCACATTGGTTTGATGGATGGACAGTAGCTAGCACATTGGTTTGATAGTAGCATAGTTGGGATTGACAGTAGCTAGCACATTGGTTTGATAGTAGCATAGTTGGGATGGACAGTAGCTAGCACATTGGTTTGATAGTAGCATAGTTGGGATGGACAGTAGCTAGCGCATTGGTTTGATAGTAGCATAGTTGGGATGGACAGTAGCTAGCGCATTGGTTTGATAGTAGCATAGTTGGGATGGACAGTAGCTAGCGCATTGGTTCGATAGTAGCATAGTTGGGATGGACAGTAGCTGGCGCATTGGTTTGATAGCAGCATAGTTGGGATGGACAGTAGCTAGCACATTGGTTTGATAGTAGCATAGTTGGGATGGACAGTAGCTAGCACATTGGTTTGATGGATGGACAGTAGCTAGCACATTGGTTTGATAGTAGCATAGTTGGGATGGACAGTAGCTAGCGCATTGGTTTGATAGTAGCATAGTTGGGATGGACAGTAGCTAGCGCATTGGTTTGATAGTAGCATAATTGGGATGGACTGTAGCTAGCGCATTGGTTTGATAGTAGCATAGTTGGAATGGACAGTAGCTAGCGCATTGGTTTGACAGTAGCATAGTTGGGATGGACAGTAGCTAGCGCATTGGTTTGACAGTAGCATAGTTGGGATGGACAGTAGCTAGCGCATTGGTTTGACAGTGGCATAGTTGGGATGGACAGTAGCTAGCGCATTGGTTTGATAGTAGCATAGTTGGGATGGACAGTAGCTAGCGCATTGGTTCGATAGTAGCATAGTTGGGATGGACAGTAGCTAGCGCATTGGTTTGATAGTAGCATAGTTGGGATGGACAGTAGCTAGCGCATTGGTTTGATAGTAGCATAGTTGGGATGGACAGTAGCTATTACATTGGTTTGATAGCATAGTTGGGATGGACAGTAGCTAGCGCATTGGTTTGATAGTAGCATAGTTGGGATGGACAGTAGCTAGCGCATTGGTTTGATAGTAGCATAGTTGGGATGGACTGTAGCTAGCGCATTGGTTTGATAGTAGCAGTATTGGAATGGACAGTAGCTAGCGCATTGGTTTGACAGTAGCATAATTGGGATATACAGTAGCTAGCGCATTGGTTTGATAGTGGCATAGTTGGGATGGACAGTAGCTAGCACATTGGTTTGATGGATGGACAGTAGCTAGCACATTGGTTTGATGGATGGACAGTAGCTAGCACATTGGTTTGATAGTAGCATAGTTGGGATGGACAGTAGCTAGCACATTGGTTTGATAGCAGCATAGTTGGGATGGACAGTAGCTAGCACATTGGTTTGATAGTAGTATAGTTGGGATGGACAGTAGCTAGCGCATTGGTTTGATAGTAGCATAGTTGGGATGGACAGTAGCTAGCGCATTGGTTTGATAGTAGCATAGTTGGGATGGACAGTAGCTAGCGCATTGGTTTGATAGTAGCATAGTTGGGATGGACTGTAGCTAGCGCATTGGTTTGATAGTAGTATAGTTGGAATGGACAGTAGCTAGCGCATTGGTTTGACAGTAGCATAGTTGGGATGGACAGTAGCTAGCGCATTGGTTTGACAGTAGCATAGTTGGGATGGACTGTAGCTAGCGCATTGGTTTGATAGTAGTATAGTTGGAATGGACAGTAGCTAGCGCATTGGTTTGACAGTAGCATAGTTGGGATGGACAGTAGCTAGCGCATTGGTTTGACAGTAGCATAGTTGGGATGGACAGTAGCTTGCGCATTGGTTTGACAGTGGCATAGTTGGGATGGACAGTAGCTAGCGCATTGGTTTGATAGTAGCATAGTTGGGATGGACAGTAGCTAGCGCATTGGTTCGATAGTAGCATAGTTGGGATGGACAGTAGCTAGCGCATTGGTTTGATAGTAGCATAGTTGGGATGGACAGTAGCTATTACATTGGTTTGATAGCATAGTTGGGATGGACAGTAGCTAGTGCATTGGTTTGATAGTAGCATAGTTGGGATGGACAGTAGCTAGCGCATTGGTTTGATAGTAGCATAGTTGAGATGGACTGTAGCTAGCGCATTGGTTTGATAGTAGCATAATTGGAATGGACAGTAGCTAGCGCATTGGTTTGACAGTAGCATAATTGGGATATACAGTAGCTAGCGCATTGGTTTGATAGTGGCATAGTTGGGATGGACAGTAGCTGGCGCATTGGTTTGATAGTGGCATAGTTGGGATGGACAGTAGCTAGCGCATTGGTTTGATGGATGGACAGTAGCTAGCACATTGGTTTGATAGCAGCATAGTTGGGATGGACAGTAGCTAGCACATTGGTTTGATAGTAGCATAGTTGGGATGGACAGTAGCTAGCACATTGGTTTGATGGATGGACAGTAGCTAGCACATTGGTTTGATAGTAGCATAGTTGGGATTGACAGTAGCTAGCACATTGGTTTGATAGTAGCATAGTTGGGATGGACAGTAGCTAGCACATTGGTTTGATAGTAGCATAGTTGGGATGGACAGTAGCTAGCGCATTGGTTTGATAGTAGCATAGTTGGGATGGACAGTAGCTAGCGCATTGGTTTGATAGTAGCATAGATGGGATGGACAGTAGCTAGCGCATTGGTTCGATAGTAGCATAGTTGGGATGGACAGTAGCTAGCGCATTGGTTTGATAGTAGCATAGTTGGGATGGACAGTAGCTGGCGCATTGGTTTGATAGCAGCATAGTTGGGATGGACAGTAGCTAGCACATTGGTTTGATAGTAGCATAGTTGGGATGGACAGTAGCTAGCACATTGGTTTGATGGATGGACAGTAGCTAGCACATTGGTTTGATAGTAGCATAGTTGGGATTGACAGTAGCTAGCACATTGGTTTGATAGTAGCATAGTTGGGATGGACAGTAGCTAGCACATTGGTTTGATAGTAGCATAGTTGGGATGGACAGTAGCTAGCGCATTGGTTTGATAGTAGCATAGTTGGGATGGACAGTAGCTAGCGCATTGGTTCGATAGTAGCATAGTTGGGATGGACAGTAGCTAGCGCATTGGTTTGATAGTAGCATAGTTGGGATGGACAGTAGCTGGCGCATTGGTTTGATAGCAGCATAGTTGGGATGGACAGTAGCTAGCACATTGGTTTGATAGCAGCATAGTTGGGATGGACAGTAGCTAGCGCATTGGTTTGATAGTAGCATAGTTGGGATGGACAGTAGCTAGGGCATTGGTTCGATAGTAGCATAGTTGGGATGGACAGTAGCTAGCGCATTGGTTTGATAGTAGCATAGATGGGATGGACAGTAGCTGGCGCATTGGTTTGATAGCAGCATAGTTGGGATGGACAGTAGCTAGCGCATTGGTTTGATGGATGGACAGTAGCTAGCACATTGGTTTGATAGTAGCATAGTTGGGATGGACAGTAGCTAGCACATTGGTTTGATGGATGGACAGTAGCTAGCACATTGGTTTGATAGTAGCATAGTTGGGATGGACAGTAGCTAGCACATTGGTTTGATAGCAGCATAGTTGGGATGGACAGTAGCTAGCACATTGGTTTGATAGTAGTATAGTTGGGATGGACAGTAGCTAGCGCATTGGTTTGATAGTAGCATAGTTGGGATGGACAGTAGCTAGCGCATTGGTTTGATAGTAGCATAGTTGGGATAGACAGTAGCTAGCGCATTGGTTTGATAGTAGCATAGTTGGGATGGACTGTAGCTAGCGCATTGGTTTGATAGTAGCATAGTTGGAATGGACAGTAGCTAGCGCATTGGTTTGATAGTAGCATAGTTGGGATGGACAGTAGCTAGCACATTGGTTTGATAGTAGCATAGTTGGGATGGACAGTAGCTAGCGCATTGGTTTGATAGTAGCATAGTTGGGATGGACAGTAGCTAGCGCATTGGTTCGATAGTAGCATAGTTGGGATGGACAGTAGCTAGCGCATTGGTATGATAGTAGCATAGTTGGGATGGACAGTAGCTGGCGCATTGGTTTGATAGCAGCATAGTTGGGATGGACAGTAGCTAGCACATTGGTTTGATAGCAGCATAGTTGGGATGGACAGTAGCTAGCACATTGGTTTGATAGTAGCATAGTTGGGATGGACAGTAGCTAGGGCATTGGTTCGATAGTAGCATAGTTGGGATGGACAGTAGCTAGCGCATTGGTTTGATAGTAGCATAGATGGGATGGACAGTAGCTGGCGCATTGGTTTGATAGCAGCATAGTTGGGATGGACAGTAGCTAGCACATTGGTTTGATAGCAGCATAGTTGGGATGGACAGTAGCTAGCGCATTGGTTTGATAGTAGCATAGTTGGGATGGACAGTAGCTAGCGCATTGGTTCGATAGTAGCATAGTTGGGATGGACAGTAGCTAGCGCATTGGTTTGATAGTAGCATAGTTGGGATGGACAGTAGCTGGCGCATTGGTTTGATAGCAGCATAGTTGGGATGGACAGTAGCTAGCACATTGGTTTGATAGCAGCATAGTTGGGATGGACAGTAGCTAGCGCATTGGTTTGATAGTAGCATAGTTGGGATGGACAGTAGCTAGCGCATTGGTTTGATAGTAGCATAGTTGGGATGGACAGTAGCTAGCGCATTGGTTTGATAGTAGCATAGTTGGGATGGACAGTAGCTAGCGCATTGGTTTGATAGCAGCATAGTTGGGATGGACAGTAGCTAGCACATTGGTTTGATAGTAGCATAGTTGGGATGGACAGTAGCTAGCACATTGGTTTGATGGATGGACAGTAGCTAGCACATTGGTTTGATAGTAGCATAGTTGGTATTGACAGTAGCTAGCACATTGGTTTGATAGTAGCATAGTTGGGATGGACAGTAGCTGGCGCATTGGTTTGATAGCAGCATAGTTGGGATGGACAGTAGCTAGCACATTGGTTTGATAGTAGCATAGTTGGGATGGACAGTAGCTAGCACATTGGTTTGATGGATGGACAGTAGCTAGCACATTGGTTTGATAGTAGCATTGTTGGGATTGACAGTAGCTAGCACATTGGTTTGATAGTAGCATAGTTGGGATGGACAGTAGCTAGCACATTGGTTTGATAGTAGTATAGTTGGGATGGACAGTAGCTAGCGCATTGGTTTGATAGTAGCATAGTTGGGATGGACAGTAGCTAGCGCATTGGTTCGATAGTAGCATAGTTGGGATGGACAGTAGCTAGCGCATTGGTTCGATAGTAGCATAGTTGGGATGGACAGTAGCTAGCGCATTGGTTTGATAGTAGCATAGTTGGGATGGACAGTAGCTAGCGCATTGGTTTGATAGTAGCATAGTTGGGATGGACAGCAGCTAGCGCATTGGTTTGATAGTAGCATAGTTGGGATGGACTGTAGCTAGCGCATTGGTTTGATAGTAGCATAGTTGGAATGGACAGTAGCTAGCGCATTGGTTTGACAGTAGCATAGTTGGGATGGACAGTAGCTAGCGCATTGGTTTGACAGTGGCATAGTTGGGATAGACAGTAGCTAGCGCATTGGTTTGATAGTGGCATAGTTGGGATGGACAGTAGCTGGCGCATTGGTTTGATAGCAGCATAGTTGGGATGGACAGTAGCTAGCACATTGGTTTGATAGTAGCATAGTTGGGATGGACAGTAGCTAGCACATTGGTTTGATGGATGGACAGTAGCTAGCACATTGGTTTGATAGTAGCATTGTTGGGATTGACAGTAGCTAGCACATTGGTTTGATAGTAGCATAGTTGGGATGGACAGTAGCTAGCACATTGGTTTGATAGTAGTATAGTTGGGATGGACAGTAGCTAGCGCATTGGTTTGATAGTAGCATAGTTGGGATGGACAGTAGCTAGCGCATTGGTTCGATAGTAGCATAGTTGGGATGGACAGTAGCTAGCGCATTGGTTCGATAGTAGCATAGTTGGGATGGACAGTAGCTAGCGCATTGGTTTGATAGTAGCATAGTTGGGATGGACAGTAGCTAGCGCATTGGTTTGATAGTAGCATAGTTGGGATGGACAGTAGCTAGCGCATTGGTTTGATAGTAGCATAGTTGGGATGGACAGTAGCTAGCGCATTGGTTTGATAGTAGCATAGTTGGGATGGACTGTAGCTAGCGCATTGGTTTGATAGTAGCATAGTTGGAATGGACAGTAGCTAGCGCATTGGTTTGACAGTAGCATAGTTGGGATGGACAGTAGCTAGCGCATTGGTTTGACAGTGGCATAGTTGGGATAGACAGTAGCTAGCGCATTGGTTTGATAGTGGCATAGTTGGGATGGACAGTAGCTAGCGCATTGGTTTGATAGCATAGTTGGGATGGACAGTAGCTAGCACATTGGTTTGATAGCAGCATGGTTGGGATGGACAGTAGCTAGCACATTGGTTTGATAGCAGCATAGTTGGGATGGACAGTAGCTAGCACATTGGTTTGATAGTGGCATAGTTGGGATGGACAGTAGCTAGCACATTGGTTTGATGGATGGACAGTAGCTAGCGCATTGGTTTGATAGTAGCATAGTTGGGATGGACAGTAGCTAGCGCATTGGTTCCATAGTAGCATAGTTGGGATGGACAGTAGCTAGCGCATTGGTTTGATAGTAGCATAGTTGGGATGGACAGTAGCTAGCGCATTGGTTTGATAGTAGCATAGTTGGGATGGACTGTAGCTAGCGCATTGGTTTGATAGTAGCATAGTTGGAATGGACAGTAGCTAGCGCATTGGTTTGACAGTAGCATAGTTGGGATGGACAGTAGCTAGCGCATTGGTTTGACAGTAGCATAGTTGGGATGGACAGTAGCTAGCGCATTGGTTTGACAGTGGCATAGTTGGGATAGACAGTAGCTAGCGCATTGGTTTGATAGTGGCATAGTTGGGATGGACAGTAGCTAGCGCATTGGTTTGACAGTAGCATAGTTGGGATGGACAGTAGCTAGCGCATTGGTTTGATAGTAGCATAGTTGGGATGGACAGTAGCTAGCGCATTGGTTCGATAGTAGCATAGTTGGGATGGACAGTAGCTAGCGCATTGGTTTGATAGTAGCATAGTTGGGATGGACAGTAGCTAGCGCATTGGTTTGATAGTAGCATAGTTGGGATGGACAGTAGCTATTACATTGGTTTGATAGCATAGTTGGGATGGACAGTAGCTATTACATTGGTTTGATAGCATATTTGGGATGGACAGTAGCTAGCGCATTGGTTTGATAGTAGCATAGTTGGGATGGACAGTAGCTAGCGCATTGGTTTGATAGTAGCATAGTTGGGATGGACTGTAGCTAGCGCATTGGTTTGATAGTAGCATAATTGGAATGGACAGTAGCTAGCGCATTGGTTTGACAGTAGCATAATTGGGATATACAGTAGCTAGCGCATTGGTTTGATAGTGGCATAGTTGGGATGGACAGTAGCTGGCGCATTGGTTTGATAGTGGCATAGTTGGGATGGACAGTAGCTAGCGCATTGGTTTGATGGATGGACAGTAGCTAGCACATTGGTTTGATAGCAGCATAGTTGGGATGGACAGTAGCTAGCACATTGGTTTGATAGTAGCATAGTTGGGATTGACAGTAGCTAGCACATTGGTTTAATAGTAGCATAGTTGGGATGGACAGTAGCTAGCACATTGGTTTGATAGTAGCATAGTTGGGATGGACAGTAGCTAGCGCATTGGTTTGATAGTAGCATAGTTGGGATGGACAGTAGCTAGCGCATTGGTTTGATAGTAGCATAGTTGGGATGGACAGTAGCTAGCGCATTGGTTCGATAGTAGCATAGTTGGGATGGACAGTAGCTAGCGCATTGGTTTGATAGTAGCATAGTTGGGATGGACAGTAGCTGGCGCATTGGTTTGATAGCAGCATAGTTGGGATGGACAGTAGCTAGCACATTGGTTTGATAGTAGCATAGTTGGGATGGACAGTAGCTAGCACATTGGTTTGATGGATGGACAGTAGCTAGCACATTGGTTTGATAGTAGCATAGTTGGGATTGACAGTAGCTAGCGCATTGGTTTGACAGTAGCATAGTTGGGATGGACAGTAGCTAGCGCATTGGTTTGACAGTGGCATAGTTGGGATAGACAGTAGCTAGCGCATTGGTTTGATAGTGGCATAGTTGGGATGGACAGTAGCTAGCGCATTGGTTTGATAGCATAGTTGGGATGGACAGTAGCTAGCACATTGGTTTGATAGCAGCATAGTTGGGATGGACAGTAGCTAGCACATTGGTTTGATAGCAGCATAGTTGGGATGGACAGTAGCTAGCACATTGGTTTGATAGTAGCATAGTTGGGATGGACAGTAGCTAGCACATTGGTTTGATGGATGGACAGTAGCTAGCGCATTGGTTTGATAGTAGCATAGTTGGGATGGACAGTAGCTAGCGCATTGGTTCCATAGTAGCATAGTTGGGATGGACAGTAGCTAGCGCATTGGTTTGATAGTAGCATAGTTGGGATGGACAGTAGCTAGCGCATTGGTTTGATAGTAGCATAGTTGGGATGGACTGTAGCTAGCGCATTGGTTTGATAGTAGCATAGTTGGAATGGACAGTAGCTAGCGCATTGGTTTGACAGTAGCATAGTTGGGATGGACAGTAGCTAGCGCATTGGTTTGACAGTAGCATAGTTGGGATGGACAGTAGCTAGCGCATTGGTTTGACAGTGGCATAGTTGGGATAGACAGTAGCTAGCGCATTGGTTTGATAGTGGCATAGTTGGGATGGACAGTAGCTAGCGCATTGGTTTGACAGTAGCATAGTTGGGATGGACAGTAGCTAGCGCATTGGTTTGATAGTAGCATAGTTGGGATGGACAGTAGCTAGCGCATTGGTTCGATAGTAGCATAGTTGGGATGGACAGTAGCTAGCGCATTGGTTTGATAGTAGCATAGTTGGGATGGACAGTAGCTAGCGCATTGGTTTGATAGTAGCATAGTTGGGATGGACAGTAGCTATTACATTGGTTTGATAGCATAGTTGGGATGGACAGTAGCTATTACATTGGTTTGATAGCATAGTTGGGATGGACAGTAGCTAGCGCATTGGTTTGATAGTAGCATAGTTGGGATGGACAGTAGCTAGCGCATTGGTTTGATAGTAGCATAGTTGGGATGGACTGTAGCTAGCGCATTGGTTTGATAGTAGCATAATTGGAATGGACTGTAGCTAGCGCATTGGTTTGATAGTAGCATAGTTGGAATGGACAGTAGCTAGCGCATTGGTTTGACAGTAGCATAGTTGGGATGGACAGTAGCTAGCGCATTGGTTTGACAGTAGCATAATTGGGATATACAGTAGCTAGCGCATTGGTTTGATAGTGGCATAGTTGGGATGGACAGTAGCTGGCGCATTGGTTTGATAGTGGCATAGTTGGGATGGACAGTAGCTAGCGCATTGGTTTGATGGATGGACAGTAGCTAGCACATTGGTTTGATAGCAGCATAGTTGGGATGGACAGTAGCTAGCACATTGGTTTGATAGTAGCATAGTTGGGATGGACAGTAGCTAGCACATTGGTTTGATGGATGGACAGTAGCTAGCACATTGGTTTGATAGTAGCATAGTTGGGATTGACAGTAGCTAGCACATTGGTTTGATAGTAGCATAGTTGGGATGGACAGTAGCTAGCACATTGGTTTGATAGTAGCATAGTTGGGATGGACAGTAGCTAGCGCATTGGTTTGATAGTAGCATAGTTGGGATGGACAGTAGCTAGCGCATTGGTTTGATAGTAGCATAGTTGGGATGGACAGTAGCTAGCGCATTTGTTCGATAGTAGCATAGTTGGGATGGACAGTAGCTAGCGCATTGGTTTGATAGTGGCATAGTTGGGATGGACAGTAGCTGGCGCATTGGTTTGATAGCAGCATAGTTGGGATGGACAGTAGCTAGCACATTGGTTTGATAGTAGCATAGTTGGGATGGACAGTAGCTAGCACATTGGTTTGATGGATGGACAGTAGCTAGCACATTGGTTTGATAGTAGCATAGTTGGGATTGACAGTAGCTAGCACATTGGTTTGATAGTAGCATAGTTGGGATGGACAGTAGCTAGCACATTGGTTTGATAGTAGCATAGTTGGGATGGACAGTAGCTAGCGCATTGGTTTGATAGTAGCATAGTTGGGATGGACAGTAGCTAGCGCATTGGTTCGATAGTAGCATAGTTGGGATGGACAGTAGCTAGCGCATTGGTTTGATAGTAGCATAGTTGGGATGGACAGTAGCTAGCACATTGGTTTGATGGATGGACAGTAGCTAGCACATTGGTTTGATAGTAGCATAGTTGGGATTGACAGTAGCTAGCACATTGGTTTGATAGTAGCATAGTTGGGATGGACAGTAGCTAGCACATTGGTTTGATAGTAGCATAGTTGGGATGGACAGTAGCTGGCGCATTGGTTTGATAGCAGCATAGTTGGGATGGACAGTAGCTAGCACATTGGTTTGATAGTAGCATAGTTGGGATGGACAGTAGCTAGCTCATTGGTTTGATGGATGGACAGTAGCTAGCACATTGGTTTGATAGTAGCATAGTTGGGATTGACAGTAGCTAGCACATTGGTTTGATAGTAGCATAGTTGGGATGGACAGTAGCTAGCACATTGGTTTGATAGTAGCATAGTTGGGATGGACAGTAGCTAGCGCATTGGTTCGATAGTAGCATAGTTGGGATGGACAGTAGCTAGCGCATTGGTTCGATAGTAGCATAGTTGGGATGGACAGTAGCTAGCGCATAGGTTCCATAGTAGCATAGTTGGGATGGACAGTAGCTAGCGCATTGGTTTGATAGTAGCATAGTTGGGATGGACAGTAGCTAGCACATTGGTTTGATGGATGGACAGTAGCTAGCGCATTGGTTTGATAGTAGCATAGTTGGGATGGACTGTAGCTAGCGCATTGGTTTGATAGTAGCATAATTGGAATGGACAGTAGCTAGCGCATTGGTTTGACAGTAGCATAATTGGGATATACAGTAGCTAGCGCATTGGTTTGATTGTGACATAGTTGGGATGGACAGTAGCTGGCGCATTGGTTTGATAGTGGCATAGTTGGGATGGACAGTAGCTAGCGCATTGGTTTGATAGCAGCATAGTTGGGATGGACAGTAGCTAGCACATTGGTTTGATAGCAGCATAGTTGGGATGGACAGTAGCTAGCGCATTGGTTTGATAGTAGCATAGTTGGGATGGACAGTAGCTGGCGCATTGGTTTGATAGCAGCATAGTTGGGATGGACAGTAGCTAGCACATTGGTTTGATAGTAGCATAGTTGGGATGGACAGTAGCTAGCACATTGGTTTGATGGATGGACAGTAGCTAGCACATTGGTTTGATAGTAGCATAGTTGGGATTGACAGTAGCTAGCACATTGGTTTGATAGTAGCATAGTTGGGATGGACAGTAGCTAGCACATTGGTTTGATAGTAGCATTGTTGGGATGGGCAGTAGCTAGCGCATTGGTTCGATAGTAGCATAGTTGGGATGGACAGTAGCTAGCGCATTGGTTCGATAGTAGCATAGTTGGGATGGACAGTAGCTAGCGCATTGGTTCCATAGTAGCATAGTTGGGATAGACAGTAGCTAGCGCATTGGTTTGATAGTAGCATAGTTGGGATGGACAGTAGCTAGCACATTGGTTTGATGGATGGACAGTAGCTAGCGCATTGGTTTGATAGTAGCATAGTTGGGATGGACTGTAGCTAGCGCATTGGTTTGATAGTAGCATAATTGGAATGGACAGTAGCTAGCGCATTGGTTTGACAGTAGCATAATTGGGATATACAGTAGCTAGCGCATTGGTTTGATAGTGGCATAGTTGGGATGGACAGTAGCTGGCGCATTGGTTTGATAGTGGCATAGTTGGGATGGACAGTAGCTAGCGCATTGGTTTGATGGATGGACAGTAGCTAGCACATTGGTTTGATAGCAGCATAGTTGGGATGGACAGTAGCTAGCACATTGGTTTGATAGTAGCATAGTTGGGATGGACAGTAGCTAGCACATTGGTTTGATGGATGGACAGTAGCTAGCACATTGGTTTGATAGTAGCATAGTTGGGATTGACAGTAGCTAGCACATTGGTTTGATAGTAGCATAGTTGGGATGGACAGTAGCTAGCACATTGGTTTGATAGTAGCATAGTTGGGATGGACAGTAGCTAGCGCATTGGTTTGATAGTAGCATAGTTGGGATGGACAGTAGCTAGCGCATTGGTTTGATAGTAGCATAGTTGGGATGGACAGTAGCTAGCGCATTGGTTCGATAGTAGCATAGTTGGGATGGACAGTAGCTAGCGCATTGGTTTGATAGTAGCATAGTTGGGATGGACAGTAGCTGGCGCATTGGTTTGATAGCAGCATAGTTGGGATGGACAGTAGCTAGCACATCGGTTTGATAGTAGCATAGTTGGGATGGACAGTAGCTAGCACATTGGTTTGATGGATGGACAGTAGCTAGCACATTGGTTTGATAGTAGCATAGTTGGGATTGACAGTAGCTAGCACATTGGTTTGATAGTAGCATAGTTGGGATGGACAGTAGCTAGCACATTGGTTTGATAGTAGCATAGTTGGGATGGACAGTAGCTAGCGCATTGGTTTGATAGTAGCATAGTTGGGATGGACAGTAGCTAGCACATTGGTTTGATGGATGGACAGTAGCTAGCACATTGGTTTGATAGTAGCATAGTTGGGATTGACAGTAGCTAGCACATTGGTTTGATAGTAGCATAGTTGGGATGGGCAGTAGCTAGCACATTGGTTTGATAGTAGCATAGTTGGGATGGACAGTAGCTAGCGCATTGGTTTGATAGTAGCATAGTTGGGATGGACAGTAGCTAGCGCATTGGTTCGATAGTAGCATAGTTGGGATGGACAGTAGCTAGCGCATTGGTTTGATAGTAGCATAGTTGGGATGGACAGAAGCTGGCGCATTGGTTTGATAGCAGCATAGTTGGGATGGACAGTAGCTAGCACATTGGTTTGATAGCTGCATAGTTGGGATGGACAGTAGCTAGCGCATTGGTTTGATAGTAGCATAGTTGGGATGGACAGTAGCTGGCGCATTGGTTTGATAGCAGCATAGTTGGGATGGACAGTAGCTAGCACATTGGTTTGATAGTAGCATAGTTGGGATGGACAGTAGCTAGCACATTGGTTTGATGGATGGACAGTAGCTAGCACATTGGTTTGATAGTAGCATAGTTGGGATTGACAGTAGCTAGCACATTGGTTTGATAGTAGCATAGTTGGGATGGACAGTAGCTAGCACATTGGTTTGATAGTAGCATAGTTGGGATGGACAGTAGCTAGCGCATTGGTTCGATAGTAGCATAGTTGGGATGGACAGTAGCTAGCGCATTGGTTCGATAGTAGCATAGTTGGGATGGACAGTAGCTAGCGCATTGGTTCCATAGTAGCATAGTTGGGATGGACAGTAGCTAGCGCATTGGTTTGATAGTAGCATAGTTGGGATGGACAGTAGCTAGCGCATTGGTTTGATAGTAGCATAGTTGGGATGGACAGTAGCTAGCGCATTGGTTCGATAGTAGCATAGTTGGGATGGACAGTAGCTAGCGCATTGGTTTGATAGTAGCATAGTTGGGATGGACAGTAGCTGGCGCATTGGTTTGATAGCAGCATAGTTGGGATGGACAGTAGCTAGCACATTGGTTTGATAGTAGCATAGTTGGGATGGACAGTAGCTAGCACATTGGTTTGATGGATGGACAGTAGCTAGCACATTGGTTTGATAGTAGCATAGTTGGGATTGACAGTAGCTAGCACATTGGTTTGATAGTAGCATTGTTGGGATGGACAGTAGCTAGCACATTGGTTTGATAGTAGCATAGTTGGGATGGACAGTAGCTAGCGCATTGGTTTGATAGTAGCATAGTTGGGATGGACAGTAGCTAGCGCATTGGTTCGATAGTAGCATAGTTGGGATGGACAGTAGCTAGCGCATTGGTTTGATAGTAGCATAATTGGGATGGACAGTAGCTAGCACATTGGTTTGATGGATGGACAGTAGCTAGCACATTGGTTTGATAGTAGCATAGTTGAGATTGACAGTAGCTAGCACATTGGTTTGATAGTAGCATAGTTGGGATGGACAGTAGCTGGCGCATTGGTTTGGTAGCAGCATAGTTGGGATGGACAGTAGCTAGCACATTGGTTTGATAGTAGCATAGTTGGGATGGACAGTAGCTAGCACATTGGTTTGATGGATGGACAGTAGCTAGCACATTGGTTTGATAGTAGCATAGTTGGGATGGACAGTAGCTAGCGCATTGGTTCGATAGTAGCATAGTTGGGATGGACAGTAGCTAGCGCATTGGTTCGATAGTAGCATAGTTGGGATGGACAGTAGCTAGCGCATTGGTTCCATAGTAGCATAGTTGGGATGGACAGTAGCTAGCGCATTGGTTTGATAGTAGCATAGTTGGGATGGACAGTAGCTAGCACATTGGTTTGATGGATGGACAGTAGCTAGCGCATTGGTTTGATAGTAGCATAGTTGGGATGGACTGTAGCTAGCGCATTGGTTTGATAGTAGCATAATTGGAATGGACAGTAGCTAGCGCATTGGTTTGACAGTAGCATAATTGGGATATACAGTAGCTAGCGCATTGGTTTGATTGTGGCATAGTTGGGATGGACAGTAGCTGGCGCATTGGTTTGATAGTGGCATAGTTGGGATGGACAGTAGCTAGCGCATTGGTTTGATAGCAGCATAGTTGGGATGGACAGTAGCTAGCACATTGGTTTGATAGCAGCATAGTTGGGATGGACAGTAGCTAGCGCATTGGTTTGATAGTAGCATAGTTGGGATGGACAGTAGCTGGCGCATTGGTTTGATAGCAGCATAGTTGGGATGGACAGTAGCTAGCACATTGGTTTGATAGTAGCATAGTTGGGATGGACAGTAGCTAGCACATTGGTTTGATGGATGGACAGTAGCTAGCACATTGGTTTGATAGTAGCATAGTTGGGATTGACAGTAGCTAGCACATTGGTTTGATAGTAGCATAGTTGGGATGGACAGTAGCTAGCACATTGGTTTGATAGTAGCATAGTTGGGATGGGCAGTAGCTAGCGCATTGGTTCGATAGTAGCATAGTTGGGATGGACAGTAGCTAGCGCATTGGTTCGATAGTAGCATAGTTGGGATGGACAGTAGCTAGCGCATTGGTTCCATAGTAGCATAGTTGGGATAGACAGTAGCTAGCGCATTGGTTTGATAGTAGCATAGTTGGGATGGACAGTAGCTAGCACATTGGTTTGATGGATGGACAGTAGCTAACGCATTGGTTTGATAGTAGCATAGTTGGGATGGACTGTAGCTAGCGCATTGGTTTGATAGTAGCATAATTGGAATGGACAGTAGCTAGCGCATTGGTTTGACAGTAGCATAATTGGGATATACAGTAGCTAGCGCATTGGTTTGATAGTGGCATAGTTGGGATCGACAGTAGCTGGCGCATTGGTTTGATAGTGGCATAGTTGGGATGGACAGTAGCTAGCGCATTGGTTTGATGGATGGACAGTAGCTAGCACATTGGTTTGATAGCAGCATAGTTGGGATGGACAGTAGCTAGCACATTGGTTTGATAGTAGCATAGTTGGGATGGACAGTAGCTAGCACATTGGTTTGATGGATGGACAGTAGCTAGCACATTGGTTTGATAGTAGCATAGTTGGGATGGACAGTAGCTAGCGCATTGGTTTGATAGTAGCATAGTTGGGATGGACAGTAGCTAGCGCATTGGTTCGATAGTAGCATAGTTGGGATGGACAGTAGCTAGCGCATTGGTTTGATAGTAGCATAGCTGGGATAGACAGTAGCTGGCGCATTGGTTTGATAGCAGCATAGTTGGGATGGACAGTAGCTAGCACATCGGTTTGATAGTAGCATAGTTGGGATGGACAGTAGCTAGCACATTGGTTTGATGGATGGACAGTAGCTAGCACATTGGTTTGATAGTAGCATAGTTGGGATTGACAGTAGCTAGCACATTGGTTTGATAGTAGCATAGTTGGGATGGACAGTAGCTAGCACATTGGTTTGATAGTAGCATAGTTGGGATGGACAGTAGCTAGCGCATTGGTTTGATAGTAGCATAGTTGGGATGGACAGTAGCTAGCACATTGGTTTGATGGATGGACAGTAGCTAGCACATTGGTTTGATAGTAGCATAGTTGGGATTGACAGTAGCTAGCACATTGGTTTGATAGTAGCATAGTTGGGATGGACAGTAGCTAGCACATTGGTTTGATAGTAGCATAGTTGGGATGGACAGTAGCTAGCGCATTGGTTTGATAGTAGCATAGTTGGGATGGACAGTAGCTAGCGCATTGGTTCGATAGTAGCATAGTTGGGATGGACAGTAGCTAGCGCATTGGTTTGATAGTAGCATAGTTGGGATGGACAGAAGCTGGCGCATTGGTTTGATAGCAGCATAGTTGGGATGGACAGTAGCTAGCACATTGGTTTGATAGCAGCATAGTTGGGATGGACAGTAGCTAGCGCATTGGTTTGATAGTAGCATAGTTGGGATGGACAGTAGCTGGCGCATTGGTTTGATAGCAGCATAGTTGGGATGGACAGTAGCTAGCACATTGGTTTGATAGTAGCATAGTTGGGATGGACAGTAGCTAGCACATTGGTTTGATGGATGGACAGTAGCTAGCACATTGGTTTGATAGTAGCATAGTTGGGATTGACAGTAGCTAGCACATTGGTTTGATAGTAGCATAGTTGGGATGGACAGTAGCTAGCACATTGGTTTGATAGTAGCATAGTTGGGATGGACAGTAGCTAGCGCATTGGTTCGATAGTAGCATAGTTGGGATGGACAGTAGCTAGCGCATTGGTTCGATAGTAGCATAGTTGGGATGGACAGTAGCTAGCGCATTGGTTCCATAGTAGCATAGTTGGGATGGACAGTAGCTAGCGCATTGGTTTGATAGTAGCATAGTTGGGATGGACAGTAGCTAGCACATTGGTTTGATGGATGGACAGTAGCTAGCGCATTGGTTTGATAGTAGCATAGTTGGGATGGACTGTAGCTAGCGCATTGGTTTGATAGTAGCATAATTGGAATGGACAGTAGCTAGCGCATTGGTTTGACAGTAGCATAATTGGGATATACAGTAGCTAGCGCATTGGTTTGATAGTTGCATAGTTGGGATGGACAGTAGCTGGCGCATTGGTTTGATAGTGGCATAGTTGGGATGGACAGTAGCTAGCGCATTGGTTTGATAGCAGCATAGTTGGGATGGACAGTAGCTAGCGCATTGGTTCGATAGTAGCATAGTTGGGATGGACAGTAGCTAGCGCATTGGTTTGATAGTAGCATAGTTGGGATGGACAGTAGCTGGCGCATTGGTTTGATAGCAGCATAGTTGGGATGGACAGTAGCTAGCGCATTAGTTTGATAGTAGCATAGTTGGGATGGACAGTAGCTAGCGCATTGGTTTGATAGTAGCATAGTTGGGATGGACAGTAGCTAGCGCATTGGTTTGATAGTAGCATAGTTGGGATGGACAGTAGCTAGCGCATTGGTTTGATAGCAGCATAGTTGGGATGGACAGTAGCTAGCACATTGGTTTGATAGTAGCATAATTGGGATGGACAGTAGCTAGCACATTGGTTTGATGGATGGACAGTAGCTAGCACATTGGTTTGATAGTAGCATAGTTGGGATTGACAGTAGCTAGCACATTGGTTTGATAGTAGCATAGTTGGGATGGACAGTAGCTGGCGCATTGGTTTGATAGCAGCATAGTTGGGATGGACAGTAGCTAGCACATTGGTTTGATAGTAGCATAGTTGGGATGGACAGTAGCTAGCACATTGGTTTGATGGATGGACAGTAGCTAGCACATTGGTTTGATAGTAGCATAGTTGGGATTGACAGTAGCTAGCACATTGGTTTGATAGTAGCATAGTTGGGATGGACAGTAGCTAGCACATTGGTTTGATAGTAGTATAGTTGGGATGGACAGTAGCTAGCGCATTGGTTTGATAGTAGCATAGTTGGGATGGACAGAAGCTAGCGCATTGGTTCGATAGTAGCATAGTTGGGATGGACAGTAGCTAGCGCATTGGTTCGATAGTAGCATACTTGGGATGGACAGTAGCTAGCGCATTGGTTTGATAGTAGCATAGTTGGGATGGACAGTAGCTAGCACATTGGTTTGATGGATGGACAGTAGCTAGCGCATTGGTTTGATAGTAGCATAGTTGGGATGGACTGTAGCTAGCGCATTGGTTTGATAGTAGCATAATTGGAATGGACAGTAGCTAGCGCATTGGTTTGACAGTAGCATAATTGGGATATACAGTAGCTAGCGCATTGGTTTGATTGTGGCATAGTTGGGATGGACAGTAGCTGGCGCATTGGTTTGATAGTGGCATAGTTGGGATGGACAGTAGCTAGCGCATTGGTTTGATAGCAGCATAGTTGGGATGGACAGTAGCTAGCACATTGGTTTGATAGCAGCATAGTTGGGATGGACAGTAGCTAGCGCATTGGTTTGATAGTAGCATAGTTGGGATGGACAGTAGCTGGCGCATTGGTTTGATAGCAGCATAGTTGGGATGGACAGTAGCTAGCACATTGGTTTGATAGTAGCATAGTTGGGATGGACAGTAGCTAGCACATTGGTTTGATGGATGGACAGTAGCTAGCACATTGGTTTGATAGTAGCATAGTTGGGATTGACAGTAGCTAGCACATTGGTTTGATAGTAGCATAGTTGGGATGGACAGTAGCTAGCACATTGGTTTGATAGTAGCATAGTTGGGATGGGCAGTAGCTAGCGCATTGGTTCGATAGTAGCATAGTTGGGATGGACAGTAGCTAGCGCATTGGTTCGATAGTAGCATAGTTGGGATGGACAGTAGCTAGCGCATTGGTTCCATAGTAGCATAGTTGGGATAGACAGTAGCTAGCGCATTGGTTTGATAGTAGCATAGTTGGGATGGACAGTAGCTAGCACATTGGTTTGATGGATGGACAGTAGCTAACGCATTGGTTTGATAGTAGCATAGTTGGGATGGACTGTAGCTAGCGCATTGGTTTGATAGTAGCATAATTGGAATGGACAGTAGCTAGCGCATTGGTTTGACAGTAGCATAATTGGGATATACAGTAGCTAGCGCATTGGTTTGATAGTGGCATAGTTGGGATCGACAGTAGCTGGCGCATTGGTTTGATAGTGGCATAGTTGGGATGGACAGTAGCTAGCGCATTGGTTTGATGGATGGACAGTAGCTAGCACATTGGTTTGATAGCAGCATAGTTGGGATGGACAGTAGCTAGCACATTGGTTTGATAGTAGCATAGTTGGGATGGACAGTAGCTAGCACATTGGTTTGATGGATGGACAGTAGCTAGCACATTGGTTTGATAGTAGCATAGTTGGGATTGACAGTAGCTAGCACATTGGTTTGATAGTAGCATAGTTGGGATGGACAGTAGCTAGCACATTGGTTTGATAGTAGCATAGTTGGGATGGACAGTAGCTAGCGCATTGGTTTGATAGTAGCATAGTTGGGATGGACAGTAGCTAGCGCATTGGTTTGATAGTAGCATAGTTGGGATGGACAGTAGCTAGCGCATTGGTTCGATAGTAGCATAGTTGGGATGGACAGTAGCTAGCGCATTGGTTTGATAGTAGCATAGCTGGGATAGACAGTAGCTGGCGCATTGGTTTGATAGCAGCATAGTTGGGATGGACAGTAGCTAGCACATCGGTTTGATAGTAGCATAGTTGGGATGGACAGTAGCTAGCACATTGGTTTGATGGATGGACAGTAGCTAGCACATTGGTTTGATAGTAGCATAGTTGGGATTGACAGTAGCTAGCACATTGGTTTGATAGTAGCATAGTTGGGATGGACAGTAGCTAGCACATTGGTTTGATAGTAGCATAGTTGGGATGGACAGTAGCTAGCGCATTGGTTTGATAGTAGCATAGTTGGGATGGACAGTAGCTAGCACATTGGTTTGATGGATGGACAGTAGCTAGCACATTGGTTTGATAGTAGCATAGTTGGGATTGACAGTAGCTAGCACATTGGTTTGATAGTAGCATAGTTGGGATGGACAGTAGCTAGCACATTGGTTTGATAGTAGCATAGTTGGGATGGACAGTAGCTAGCGCATTGGTTTGATAGTAGCATAGTTGGGATGGACAGTAGCTAGCGCATTGGTTCGATAGTAGCATAGTTGGGATGGACAGTAGCTAGCGCATTGGTTTGATAGTAGCATAGTTGGGATGGACAGAAGCTGGCGCATTGGTTTGATAGCAGCATAGTTGGGATGGACAGTAGCTAGCACATTGGTTTGATAGCAGCATAGTTGGGATGGACAGTAGCTAGCGCATTGGTTTGATAGTAGCATAGTTGGGATGGACAGTAGCTGGCGCATTGGTTTGATAGCAGCATAGTTGGGATGGACAGTAGCTAGCACATTGGTTTGATAGTAGCATAGTTGGGATGGACAGTAGCTAGCACATTGGTTTGATGGATGGACAGTAGCTAGCACATTGGTTTGATAGTAGCATAGTTGGGATTGACAGTAGCTAGCACATTGGTTTGATAGTAGCATAGTTGGGATGGACAGTAGCTAGCACATTGGTTTGATAGTAGCATAGTTGGGATGGACAGTAGCTAGCGCATTGGTTCGATAGTAGCATAGTTGGGATGGACAGTAGCTAGCGCATTGGTTCGATAGTAGCATAGTTGGGATGGACAGTAGCTAGCGCATTGGTTCCATAGTAGCATAGTTGGGATGGACAGTAGCTAGCGCATTGGTTTGATAGTAGCATAGTTGGGATGGACAGTAGCTAGCACATTGGTTTGATGGATGGACAGTAGCTAGCGCATTGGTTTGATAGTAGCATAGTTGGGATGGACTGTAGCTAGCGCATTGGTTTGATAGTAGCATAATTGGAATGGACAGTAGCTAGCGCATTGGTTTGACAGTAGCATAATTGGGATATACAGTAGCTAGCGCATTGGTTTGATAGTTGCATAGTTGGGATGGACAGTAGCTGGCGCATTGGTTTGATAGTGGCATAGTTGGGATGGACAGTAGCTAGCGCATTGGTTTGATAGCAGCATAGTTGGGATGGACAGTAGCTAGCGCATTGGTTCGATAGTAGCATAGTTGGGATGGACAGTAGCTAGCGCATTGGTTTGATAGTAGCATAGTTGGGATGGACAGTAGCTGGCGCATTGGTTTGATAGCAGCATAGTTGGGATGGACAGTAGCTAGCGCATTAGTTTGATAGTAGCATAGTTGGGATGGACAGTAGCTAGCGCATTGGTTTGATAGTAGCATAGTTGGGATGGACAGTAGCTAGCGCATTGGTTTGATAGTAGCATAGTTGGGATGGACAGTAGCTAGCGCATTGGTTTGATAGCAGCATAGTTGGGATGGACAGTAGCTAGCACATTGGTTTGATAGTAGCATAATTGGGATGGACAGTAGCTAGCACATTGGTTTGATGGATGGACAGTAGCTAGCACATTGGTTTGATAGTAGCATAGTTGGGATTGACAGTAGCTAGCACATTGGTTTGATAGTAGCATAGTTGGGATGGACAGTAGCTGGCGCATTGGTTTGATAGCAGCATAGTTGGGATGGACAGTAGCTAGCACATTGGTTTGATAGTAGCATAGTTGGGATGGACAGTAGCTAGCACATTGGTTTGATGGATGGACAGTAGCTAGCACATTGGTTTGATAGTAGCATAGTTGGGATTGACAGTAGCTAGCACATATGTTTGATAGTAGCATAGTTGGGATGTACAGCAGCTAGCACATTGATTTGATAGTAGCATAGTTGGGATGTAGCTAGCACATAGGTTTGATAGTAGCATAGTTGGGATGTACAGTAGCTAGCACATAGGTTTGATAGTAGCATAGTTGGGATGTACAGTAACTAGCATATTGGATTGATAGTAGCATAGTTGGGATGTACAGTAGCTAGCACATTGGTTTGATAGTAGCATAGTTGGGATGGACAGTAGCTAGCACATTGGTTTGATAGTAGCATAGTTGGGATGGACAGTAGCTAGCGCATTGGTTTGACAGTGGCATAGTTGGGATAGACAGTAGCTAGCGCATTGGTTTGATAGTGGCATAGTTGGGATGGACAGTAGCTAGCGCATTGGTTTGATAGCATAGTTGGGATGGACAGTAGCTAGCACATTGGTTTGATAGCAGCATAGTTGGGATGGACAGTAGCTAGCACATTGGTTTGATAGCAGCATAGTTGGGATGGACAGTAGCTAGCACATTGGTTTGATAGTAGCATAGTTGGGATGGACAGTAGCTAGCACATTGGTTTGATGGATGGACAGTAGCTAGCGCATTGGTTTGATAGTAGCATAGTTGGGATGGACAGTAGCTAGCGCATTGGTTCCATAGTAGCATAGTTGGGATGGACAGTAGCTAGCGCATTGGTTTGATAGTAGCATAGTTGGGATGGACAGTAGCTAGCGCATTGGTTTGATAGTAGCATAGTTGGGATGGACTGTAGCTAGCGCATTGGTTTGATAGTAGCATAGTTGGAATGGACAGTAGCTAGCGCATTGGTTTGACAGTAGCATAGTTGGGATGGACAGTAGCTAGCGCATTGGTTTGACAGTAGCATAGTTGGGATGGACAGTAGCTAGCGCATTGGTTTGACAGTGGCATAGTTGGGATAGACAGTAGCTAGCGCATTGGTTTGATAGTGGCATAGTTGGGATGGACAGTAGCTAGCGCATTGGTTTGACAGTAGCATAGTTGGGATGGACAGTAGCTAGCGCATTGGTTTGATAGTAGCATAGTTGGGATGGACAGTAGCTAGCGCATTGGTTCGATAGTAGCATAGTTGGGATGGACAGTAGCTAGCGCATTGGTTTGATAGTAGCATAGTTGGGATGGACAGTAGCTAGCGCATTGGTTTGATAGTAGCATAGTTGGGATGGACAGTAGCTATTACATTGGTTTGATAGCATAGTTGGGATGGACAGTAGCTAGCGCATTGGTTTGATAGTAGCATAGTTGGGATGGACAGTAGCTAGCGCATTGGTTTGATAGTAGCATAGTTGAAATGGACTGTAGCTAGCGCATTGGTTTGATAGTAGCATAATTGGAATGGACAGTAGCTAGCGCATTGGTTTGACAGTAGCATAATTGGGATATACAGTAGCTAGCGCATTGGTTTGATAGTGGCATAGTTGGGATGGACAGTAGCTGGCGCATTGGTTTGATAGTGGCATAGTTGGGATGGGATGGACAGTAGCTAGCACATAGGTTTGATAGTAGCATAGTTGGGATGTACAGCAGCTAGCACATTGATTTGATAGTAGCATAGTTGGGATGTAGCTAGCACATAGGTTTGATAGTAGCATAGTTGGGATGGACAGTAGCTAGCACATTGGTTTGATAGTAGCATAGTTGGGATGTACAGCAGCTAGCACATTGATTTGATAGTAGCATAGTTGGGATGTAGCTAGCACATTGGTTTGATAGTAGCATAGTTGTGATGGACAGTAGCTAGCACATTGGTTGGATAGTAGCATAGTTGGGATGTAGCTAGCACATAGGTTTGATACTAGCATAATTGGGATGTACAGTAGCTAGCACATAGGTTTGATAGTAGCATAGTTGGGATGTACAGCAGCTAGCACATTGGTTTGAAAGTAGCATAGTTGGGATGTAGCTAGCACATAGGTTTGATAGTAGCATAGTTGGGATGTACAGTAGCTAGCACATTGGTTTGATAGTAGCATAGTTGGGATGGACAGTAGCTAGCACATTGGTTTGATAGTAGCATAGTTGGGATGTACAGTAGCTAGCACATAGGTTTGATAGTAGCATAGTTGGGATGTACAGTAGCTAGCACATTGGTTTGACAGTAGCATAGTTGGAATGTACAGTAGCTAGCACATTGGATTGATAGTAGCATAGTTGGGATGTACAGTAGCTAGCACATTGGTTTGATAGTAGCATAGTTGGGATGTACATTAGCTAGCACATAGGTTGGATAGTAGCATAGTTGGGATGTACAGTAGCTAGCACATTGGTTTGATAGTAGCATAGTTCAGATGTACAGTAGCTAGCACATTGGTTTGATAGTAGCATAGTTGGGATGTACAGAAGCTAGCACATAGGTTTGATAGTAGCATCTTTGGGATGTACAGAAGCTAGCACATAGGTTTGATAGTAGCATAGTTGGGATGTACAGTAGCTAGCACATTGGTTTGACAGTAGCATAGTTGGGATGTACAGTAACTAGCATATTGGATTGATAGTAGCATAGTTGGGATGTACAGTAGCTAGCACATTGGTTTGATAGTAGCATAGTTGGGATGTACAGTAGCTAGCACATTGGTTTCATAGTAGCATAGTTGGGATGTAGCTAGCACATAGGTTTGATAGTAGCATAGTTGGGATGTACAGCAGCTAGCACATTGGTTTGATAGTAGCATAGTTGGGATGTACAGTAGCTAGCACATATGTTTGATAGTAGCATAGTTGGGAAGTACAGCAGCTAGCACATTGATTTGATAGTAGCATAGTTGGGATGTAGCTAGCACATAGGTTTGATAGTAGCATAGTTGGGATGGACAGTAGCTAGCACATTGGTTTGATAGTAGCATAGTTGGGATGTAGCTAGCACATAGGTTTGATAGTAGCATAGTTGGGATGTACAGTAGCTAGCACATAGGTTTGATAGTAGCATAGTTGGGATGTACAGTAGCTAGCACATTGGATTTATAGTAGCATCTTTGGGATGTACAGAAGCTAGCACATAGGTTTGATAGTAGCATAGTTGGGATGTAGCTAGCACATAGGTTTGATAGTAGCATAGTTGGGATGTACAGTAGCTAGCACATAGGTTTGATAGTAGCATAGTTGGGATGTACAGTAGCTAGCACATAGGTTTGATAGTTACATAGTTGGTATGTACAGCAGCTAGCACATTGATTTGATAGTAGCATAGTTGGGATGTAGCTAGCACATAGGTTTGATAGTAGCATAGTTGGGATGTACAGTAGCTAGCACATAGGTTTGATAGTAGCATAGTTGGGAAGTACAGCAGCTAGCACATTGATTTGATAGTAGCATAGTTGGGATGTAGCTAGCACATAGGTTTGATAGTAGCATAGTTGGGATGGACAGTAGCTAGCACATTGGTTTGAAAGTATCATAGTTGGGATGTAGCTAGCACATAGGTTTGATAGTAGCATAGTTGGGATGTACAGTAGCTAGCACATAGGTTTGATAGTAGCATAGTTGGGATGTACAGTAGCTAGCACATTGGATTTATAGTAGCATCTTTGGGATGTACAGAAGCTAGCACATAGGTTTGATAGTAGCATAGTTGGGATGTAGCTAGCACATAGGTTTGATAGTAGCATAGTTGGGATGTACAGTAGCTAGCACATAGGTTTGATAGTAGCATAGTTGGGATGTACAGTAGCTAGCACATAGGTTTGATAGTAGCATAGTTGGGATGTACAGCAGCTAGCACATTGATTTGATAGTAGCATAGTTGGGATGTAGCTAGCACATAGGTTTGATAGTAGCATAGTTGGGATGGACAGTAGCTAGCACATTGGTTTGATAGTAGCATAGTTGGGATGTAGCTAGCACATAGGTTTGATAGTAGCATAGTTGGGATGGACAGTAGCTAGCACATTGGTTTGATAGTAGCATAGTTGGGATGTAGCTAGCACATAGGTTTGATAGTAGCATAGTTGGGATGTACAGTAGCTAGCACATAGGTGTGATAGTAGCATAGTTGGGATGTACAGTAGCTAGCACATTGGATTTATAGTAGCATCTTTGGGATGTACAGAAGCTAGCACATAGGTTTGATAGTAGCATAGTTGGGATGTACAGTAGCTAGCACATTGGTTTGACAGTAGTTGGGATGTACAGTAGCTAGCACATTGGTTTGATAGTAGCATAGTTGGGATGTACAGTAGCTAGCACATTGGTTTGATAGTAGCATAGTTGGGATGTAGCTAGCACATAGGTTTGATAGTAGCATAGTTGGGATGTACAGTAGCTAGCACATAGGTTTGATAGTAGCATAGTTGGGATGTACAGCAGCTAGCACATTGATTTGATAGTAGCATAGTTGGGATGTAGCTAGCACATAGGTTTGATAGTAGCATAGTTGGGATGGACAGTAGCTAGCACATAGGTTTGATAGTAGCATAGTTGGGATGTACAGCAGCTAGCACATTGATTTGATAGTAGCATAGTTGGGATGTAGCTAGCACATAGGTTTGATAGTAGCATAGTTGGGATGGACAGTAGCTAGCACATTGGTTTGATAGTAGCATAGTTGGGATGTAGCTAGCACATAGGTTTGATAGTAGCATAGTTGGGATGTACAGTAGCTAGCACATAGGTGTGATAGTAGCATAGTTGGGATGTACAGTAGCTAGCACATTGGATTTATAGTAGCATCTTTGGGATGTACAGAAGCTAGCACATAGGTTTGATAGTAGCATAGTTGGGATGGACAGTAGCTAGCACATAGGTTTGATAGTAGCATAGTTGGGATGTACAGCAGCTAGCACATTGATTTGATAGTAGCATAGTTGGGATGTAGCTAGCACATAGGTTTGATAGTAGCATAGTTGGGATGGACAGTAACTAGCATATTGGATTGATAGTAGCATAGTTGGGATGTACAGTAGCTAGCACATTGGTTTGATAGTAGCATAGTTGGGATGTACAGTAGCTAGCACATTGGTTTGATAGTAGCATAGTTGGGATGGACAGTAGCTAGCACATTGGTTTCATAGTAGCATAGTTGGGATGTACAGTAGCTAGCACATAGGTTTGATAGTAGCATAGTTGGGATGTAGCTAGCACATAGGTTTGATAGTAGCATAGTTGGGATGTACAGTAGCTAGCACATAGGTTTGATAGTAGCATAGTTGGGATGTACAGTAGCTAGCACATTGGTTTGACAGTAGCATAGTTGGGATGTACAGTAACTAGCATATTGGATTGATAGTAGCATAGTTGGGATGTACAGTAGCTAGCACATTGGTTTGATAGTAGCATAGTTGGGATGTAGCTAGCACATAGGTTTGATAGTAGCATAGTTGGGATGGACAGTAGCTAGCACATAGGTTTGATAGTAGCATTGTTGGGATGTACAGCAGCTAGCACATTGATTTGATAGTAGCATAGTTGGGATGTAGCTAGCACATAGGTTTGATAGTAGCATAGTTGGGATGGACAGTAGCTAGCACATTGGTTTGATAGTAGCATAGTTGGGATGTAGCTAGCACATAGGTTTGATAGTAGCATAGTTGGGATGTACAGTAGCTAGCACATAGGTTTGATAGTAGCATAGTTGGGATGTACAGTAGCTAGCACATTGGATTTATAGTAGCATCTTTGGGATGTACAGAAGCTAGCACATAGGTTTGATAGTAGCATAGTTGGGATGTACAGTAGCTAGCACATTGGTTTGACAGTAGCATAGTTGGGATGTACAGTAGCTAGCACATTGGTTCGATAGTAGCATAGTTGGGATGGACAGTAGCTAGCGCATTGGTTTGATAGTAGCATAGTTGGAATGGACAGTAGCTAGCGCATTGGTTTGACAGTAGCATAGTTGGGATGGACAGTAGCTAGCGCATTGGTTTGACAGTAGCATAGTTGGGATGGACAGTAGCTAGCGCATTGGTTTGATAGTAGCATAGTTGGGATGGACAGTAGCTGGCGCATTGGTTTGATAGCAGCATAGTTGGGATGGACAGTAGCTAGCACATTGGTTTGATAGTAGCATAGTTGGGATGGACAGTAGCTAGCACATTGGTTTGATGGATGGACAGTAGCTAGCACATTGGTTTGATAGTAGCATAGTTGGGATTGACAGTAGCTAGCACATTGGTTTGATAGTAGCATAGTTGGGATGGACAGTAGCTAGCACATTGGTTTGATAGTAGCATAGTTGGGATGGACAGTAGCTAGCGCATTGGTTCGATAGTAGCATAGTTGGGATGGACAGTAGCTAGCGCATTGGTTCGATAGTAGCATAGTTGGGATGGACAGTAGCTAGCGCATTGGTTCCATAGTAGCATAGTTGGGATGGACAGTAGCTAGCGCATTGGTTTGATAGTAGCATAGTTGGGATGGACAGTAGCTAGCACATTGGTTTGATGGATGGACAGTAGCTAGCGCATTGGTTTGATAGTAGCATAGTTGGGATGGACTGTAGCTAGCGCATTGGTTTGATAGTAGCATAATTGGAATGGACAGTAGCTAGCGCATTGGTTTGACAGTAGCATAATTGGGATATACAGTAGCTAGCGCATTGGTTTGATAGTGGCATAGTTGGGATGGACAGTAGCTGGCGCATTGGTTTGATAGTGGCATAGTTGGGATGGACAGTAGCTAGCGCATTGGTTTGATAGCAGCATAGTTGGGATGGACAGTAGCTAGCGCATTGGTTCGATAGTAGCATAGTTGGGATGGACAGTAGCTAGCGCATTGGTTTGATAGTAGCATAGTTGGGATGGACAGTAGCTGGCGCATTGGTTTGATAGCAGCATAGTTGGGATGGACAGTAGCTAGCGCATTGGTTTGATAGTAGCATAGTTGGGATGGACAGTAGCTAGCGCATTGGTTTGATAGTAGCATAGTTGGGATGGACAGTAGCTAGCGCATTGGTTTGATAGTAGCATAGTTGGGATGGACAGTAGCTAGCGCATTGGTTTGATAGCAGCATAGTTGGGATGGACAGTAGCTAGCACATTGGTTTGATAGTAGCATAGTTGGGATGGACAGTAGCTAGCACATTGGTTTGATGGATGGACAGTAGCTAGCACATTGGTTTGATAGTAGCATAGTTGGGATTGACAGTAGCTAGCACATTGGTTTGATAGTAGCATAGTTGGGATGGACAGTAGCTGGCGCATTGGTTTGATAGCAGCATAGTTGGGATGGACAGTAGCTAGCACATTGGTTTGATAGTAGCATAGTTGGGATGGACAGTAGCTAGCACATTGGTTTGATGGATGGACAGTAGCTAGCACATTGGTTTGATAGTAGCATAGTTGGGATTGACAGTAGCTAGCACATTGGTTTGATAGTAGCATAGTTGGGATGGACAGTAGCTAGCACATTGGTTTGATAGTAGTATAGTTGTGATGGACAGTAGCTAGCGCATTGGTTTGATAGTAGCATAGTTGGGATGGACAGTAGCTAGCGCATTGGTTCGATAGTAGCATAGTTGGGATGGACAGTAGCTAGCGCATTGGTTCGATAGTAGCATAGTTGGGATGGACAGTAGCTAGCGCATTGGTTTGATAGTAGCATAGTTGGGATGGACAGTAGCTAGCGCATTGGTTTGATAGTAGCATAGTTGGGATGGACAGTAGCTAGCGCATTGGTTTGATAGTAGCATAGTTGGGATGGACAGTAGCTAGCGCATTGGTTTGATAGTAGCATAGTTGGGATGGACTGTAGCTGGCGCATTGGTTTGATAGTAGCATAGTTGGAATGGACAGTAGCTAGCGCATTGGTTTGACAGTAGCATAGTTGGGATGGACAGTAGCTAGCGCATTGGTTTGACAGTGGCATAGTTGGGATAGACAGTAGCTAGCGCATTGGTTTGATAGTGGCATAGTTGGGATGGACAGTAGCTAGCGCATTGGTTTGATAGCATAGTTGGGATGGACAGTAACTAGCACATTGGTTTGATAGCAGCATAGTTGGGATGGACAGTAGCTAGCACATTGGTTTGATAGCAGCATAGTTGGGATGGACAGTAGCTAGCACATTGGTTTGATAGTAGCATAGTTGGGATGGACAGTAGCTAGCGCATTGGTTTGATAGTAGCATAGTTGGGATGGACTGTAGCTAGCGCATTGGTTTGATAGTAGCATAGTTGGAATGGACAGTAGCTAGCGCATTGGTTTGACAGTAGCATAGTTGGGATGGACAGTAGCTAGCGCATTGGTTTGACAGTAGCATAGTTGGGATGGACAGTAGCTAGCGCATTGGTTTGATAGTGGCATAGTTGGGATGGACAGTAGCTAGCGCATTGGTTTGACAGTAGCATAGTTGGGATGGACAGTAGCTAGCGCATTGGTTTGATAGTAGCATAGTTGGGATGGACAGTAGCTAGCGCATTGGTTCGATAGTAGCATAGTTGGGATGGACAGTAGCTAGCGCATTGGTTTGATAGTAGCATAGTTGGGATGGACAGTAGCTAGCGCATTGGTTTGATAGTAGCATAGTTGGGATGGACAGTAGCTATTACATTGGTTTGATAGCATAGTTGGGATGGACAGTAGCTAGCGCATTGGTTTGATAGTAGCATAGTTGGGATGGACAGTAGCTAGCGCATTGGTTTGATAGTAGCATAGTTGGGATGGACTGTAGCTAGCGCATTGGTTTGATAGTAGCATAATTGGAATGGACAGTAGCTAGCGCATTGGTTTGACAGTAGCATAATTAGGATATACAGTAGCTAGCGCATTGGTTTGATAGTGGCATAGTTGGGATGGACAGTAGCTGGCGCATTGGTTTGATAGTGGCATAGTTGGGATGGGATGGACAGTAGCTAGCACATAGGTTTGATAGTAGCATAGTTGGGATGTACAGCAGCTAGCACATTGATTTGATAGTAGCATAGTTGGGATGTAGCTAGCACATAGGTTTGATAGTAGCATAGTTGGGATTAACAGTAGCTAGCACATTGGTTTGATAGTAGCATAGTTGGGATGTACAGCAGCTAGCACATTGATTTGATAGTAGCATAGTTGGGATGTAGCTAGCACATTGGTTTGATAGTAGCATAGTTGTGATGGACAGTAGCTAGCACATTGGTTGGATAGTAGCATAGTTGGGATGTAGCTAGCACATAGGTTTGATACTAGCATAGTTGGGATGTACAGTAGCTAGCACATAGGTTTGATAGTAGCATAGTTGGGATGTACAGCAGCTAGCACATTGGTTTGAAAGTAGCATAGTTGGGATGTAGCTAGCACATAGGTTTGATAGTAGCATAGTCGGGATGTACAGTAGCTAGCACATTGGTTTGATAGTAGCATAGTTGGGATGGACAGTAGCTAGCACATTGGTTTGATAGTAGCATAGTTGGGATGTACAGTAGCTAGCACATATGTTTGATAGTAGCATAGTTGGGATGTACAGTAGCTAGCACATTGGTTTGACAGTAGCATAGTTGGAATGTACAGTAGCTAGCACATTGGATTGATAGTAGCATAGTTGGGATGTACAGTAGCTAGCACATTGGTTTGATAGTAGCATAGTTGGGATGTACATTAGCTAGCACATAGGTTGGATAGTAGCATAGTTGGGATGTACAGTAGCTAGCACATTGGTTTGATAGTAGCATAGTTCAGATGTACAGTAGCTAGCACATTGGTTTGATAGTAGCATAGTTGGGATGTACAGAAGCTAGCACATAGGTTTGATAGTAGCATCTTTGGGATGTACAGAAGCTAGCACATAGGTTTGATAGTAGCATAGTTGGGATGTACAGTAGCTAGCACATTGGTTTGACAGTAGCATAGTTGGGATGTACAGTAACTAGCATATTGGATTGATAGTAGCATAGTTGGGATGTACAGTAGCTAGCACATTGGTTTGATAGTAGCATAGTTGGGATGGACAGTAGCTAGCACATTGGTTTCATAGTAGCATAGTTGGGATGTACAGTAGCTAGCACATAGGTTTGATAGTAGCATAGTTGGGATGTAGCTAGCACATAGGTTTGATAGTAGCATAGTTGGGATGTACAGTAGCTAGCACATAGGTTTGATAGTAGCATAGTTGGGATGTACAGTAGCTAGCACATTGGTTTGATAGTAGCATAGTTGGGATGGACAGTAGCTAGCACATTGGTTTGATAGTAGCATAGTTGGGATGGACAGTAGCTAGCGCATTGGTTCGATAGTAGCATAGTTGGGATGGACAGTAGCTAGCGCATTGGTTCGATAGTAGCATAGTTGGGATGGACAGTAGCTAGCGCATTGGTTCCATAGTAGCATAGTTGGGATGGACAGTAGCTAGCGCATTGGTTTGATAGTAGCATAGTTGGGATGGACAGTAGCTAGCACATTGGTTTGATGGATGGACAGTAGCTAGCGCATTGGTTTGATAGTAGCATAGTTGGGATGGACTGGAGCTAGCGCATTGGTTTGATAGTAGCATAATTGGAATGGACAGTAGCTAGCGCATTGGTTTGACAGTAGCATAATTGGGATATACAGTAGCTAGCGCATTGGTTTGATAGTGGCATAGTTGGGATGGACAGTAGCTGGCGCATTGGTTTGATAGTGGCATAGTTGGGATGGACAGTAGCTAGCGCATTGGTTTGATAGCAGCATAGTTGGGATGGACAGTAGCTAGCGCATTGGTTCGATAGTAGCATAGTTGGGATGGACAGTAGCTAGCGCATTGGTTTGATAGTAGCATAGTTGGGATGGACAGTAGCTGGCGCATTGGTTTGATAGCAGCATAGTTGGGATGGACAGTAGCTAGCGCATTGGTTTGATAGTAGCATAGTTGGGATGGACAGTAGCTAGCGCATTGGTTTGATAGTAGCATAGTTGTGATGGACAGTAGCTAGCGCATTGGTTTGATAGTAGCATAGTTGGGATGGACAGTAGCTAGCGCATTGGTTTGATAGCAGCATAGTTGGGATGGACAGTAGCTAGCACATTGGTTTGATAGTAGCATAGTTGGGATGGACAGTAGCTAGCACATTGGTTTGATGGATGGACAGTAGCTAGCACATTGGTTTGATAGTAGCATAGTTGGGATTGACAGTAGCTAGCACATTGGTTTGATAGTAGCATAGTTGGGATGGACAGTAGCTGGCGCATTGGTTTGATAGCAGCATAGTTGGGATGGACAGTAGCTAGCACATTGGTTTGATAGTAGCATAGTTGGGATGGACAGTAGCTAGCACATTGGTTTGATGGATGGACAGTAGCTAGCACATTGGTTTGATAGTAGCATAGTTGGGATTGACAGTAGCTAGCACATTGGTTTGATAGTAGCATAGTTGGGATGGACAGTAGCTAGCACATTGGTTTGATAGTAGTATAGTTGGGATGGACAGTAGCTAGCGCATTGGTTTGATAGTAGCATAGTTGGGATGGACAGTAGCTAGCGCATTGGTTCGATAGTAGCATAGTTGGGATGGACAGTAGCTAGCGCATTGGTTCGATAGTAGCATAGTTGGGATGGACAGTGGCTAGCGCATTGGTTTGATAGTAGCATAGTTGGGATGGACAGTAGCTAGCGCATTGGTTTGATAGTAGCATAGTTGGGATGGACAGTAGCTAGCGCATTGGTTTGATAGTAGCATAGTTGGGATGGACAGTAGCTAGCGCATTGGTTTGATAGTAGCATAGTTGGGATGGACTGTAGCTGGCGCATTGGTTTGATAGTAGCATAGTTGGAATGGACAGTAGCTAGCGCATTGGTTTGACAGTAGCATAGTTGGGATGGACAGTAGCTAGCGCATTGGTTTGACAGTGGCATAGTTGGGATAGACAGTAGCTAGCGCATTGGTTTGATAGTGGCATAGTTGGGATGGACAGTAGCTAGCGCATTGGTTTGATAGCATAGTTGGGATGGACAGTAACTAGCACATTGGTTTGATAGCAGCATAGTTGGGATGGACAGTAGCTAGCACATTGGTTTGATAGCAGCATAGTTGGGATGGACAGTAGCTAGCACATTGGTTTGATAGTAGCATAGTTGGGATGGACAGTAGCTAGCACATTGGTTTGATGGATGGACAGTAGCTAGCGCATTGGTTTGATAGTAGCATAGTTGGGATGGACAGTAGCTAGCGCATTGGTTCCATAGTAGCATAGTTGGGATGGACAGTAGCTAGCGCATTGGTTTGATAGTAGCATAGTTGGGATGGACAGTAGCTAGCGCATTGGTTTGATAGTAGCATAGTTGGGATGGACTGTAGCTAGCGCATTGGTTTGATAGTAGCATAGTTGGAATGGACAGTAGCTAGCGCATTGGTTTGACAGTAGCATAGTTGGGATGGACAGTAGCTAGCGCATTGGTTTGACAGTAGCATAGTTGGGATGGACAGTAGCTAGCGCATTGGTTTGACAGTAGCATAGTTGGGATGGACAGTAGCTAGCGCATTGGTTTGATAGTAGCATAGTTGGGATGGACAGTAGCTAGCGCATTGGTTCGATAGTAGCATAGTTGGGATGGACAGTAGCTAGCGCATTGGTTTAAAAGTAGCATAGTTGGGATGGACAGTAGCTAGTGCATTGATTTGATAGTAGCATAGTTGGGATGTAGCTAGCACATAGGTTTGATAGTAGCATAGTTGGGATGTACAGTAGCTAGCACATAGGTTTGATAGTAGCATAGTTGGGATGTACAGTAGCTAGCACATTGGATTTATAGTAGCATCTTTGGGATGTACAGAAGCTAGCACATAGGTTTGATAGTAGCATAGTTGGGATGTAGCTAGCACATAGGTTTGATAGTAGCATAGTTGGGATGTACAGTAGCTAGCACATAGGTTTGATAGTAGCATAGTTGGGATGTACAGTAGCTAGCACATAGGTTTGATAGTAGCATAGTTGGGATGTACAGCAGCTAGCACATTGATTTGATAGTAGCATAGTTGGGATGTAGCTAGCACATAGGTTTGATAGTAGCATAGTTGGGATGGACAGTAGCTAGCACATTGGTTTGATAGTAGCATAGTTGGGATGTAGCTAGCACATAGGTTTGATAGTAGCATAGTTGGGATGGACAGTAGCTAGCACATTGGTTTGATAGTAGCATAGTTGGGATGTAGCTAGCACATAGGTTTGATAGTAGCATAGTTGGGATGTACAGTAGCTAGCACATAGGTGTGATAGTAGCATAGTTGGGATGTACAGTAGCTAGCACATTGGATTTATAGTAGCATCTTTGGGATGTACAGAAGCTAGCACATAGGTTTGATAGTAGCATAGTTGGGATGTACAGTAGCTAGCACATTGGTTTGACAGTAGTTGGGATGTACAGTAGCTAGCACATTGGTTTGATAGTAGCATAGTTGGGATGTACAGTAGCTAGCACATTGGTTTGATAGTAGCATAGTTGGGATGTAGCTAGCACATAGGTTTGATAGTAGCATAGTTGGGATGTACAGTAGCTAGCACATAGGTTTGATAGTAGCATAGTTGGGATGTACAGCAGCTAGCACATTGATTTGATAGTAGCATAGTTGGGATGTAGCTAGCACATAGGTTTGATAGTAGCATAGTTGGGATGGACAGTAGCTAGCACATAGGTTTGATAGTAGCATAGTTGGGATGTACAGCAGCTAGCACATTGATTTGATAGTAGCATAGTTGGGATGTAGCTAGCACATAGGTTTGATAGTAGCATAGTTGGGATGGACAGTAGCTAGCACATTGGTTTGATAGTAGCATAGTTGGGATGTAGCTAGCACATAGGTTTGATAGTAGCATATTTGGGATGTACAGTAGCTAGCACATAGGTGTGATAGTAGCATAGTTGGGATGTACAGTAGCTAGCACATTGGATTTGTAGTAGCATCTTTGGGATGTACAGAAGCTAGCACATAGGTTTGATAGTAGCATAGTTGGGATGGACAGTAGCTAGCACATAGGTTTGATAGTAGCATAGTTGGGATGTACAGCAGCTAGCACATTGATTTGATAGTAGCATAGTTGGGATGTAGCTAGCACATAGGTTTGATAGTAGCATAGTTGGGATGGACAGTAACTAGCATATTGGATTGATAGTAGCATAGTTGGGATGTACAGTAGCTAGCACATTGGTTTGATAGTAGCATAGTTGGGATGTACAGTAGCTAGCACATTGGTTTGATAGTAGCATAGTTGGGATGTACAGTAGCTAGCACATTGGTTTCATAGTAGCATAGTTGGGATGTAGCTAGCACATAGGTTTGATAGTAGCATAGTTGGGATGTACAGCAGCTAGCACATTGGTTTGATAGTAGCATAGTTGGGATGTACAGTAGCTAGCACATAGGTTTGATAGTAGCATAGTTGGGATGGACAGTAACTAGCATATTGGATTGATAGTAGCATAGTTGGGATGTACAGTAGCTAGCACATTGGATTGATAGTAGCATAGTTGGGATGTACAGTAGCTAGCACATTGGTTTGATAGTAGCATAGTTGGGATGTACAGTAGCTAGCACATTGGTTTCATAGTAGCATAGTTGGGATGTACAGCAGCTAGCACATTGGTTTGATAGTAGCATAGTTGGGATGTACAGTAGCTAGCACATATGTTTGATAGTAGCATAGTTGGGAAGTACAGCAGCTAGCACATTGATTTGATAGTAGCATAGTTGGGATGTAGCTAGCACATAGGTTTGATAGTAGCATAGTTGGGATGGACAGTAGCTAGCACATTGGTTTGATAGTAGCATAGTTGGGATGTAGCTAGCACATAGGTTTGATAGTAGCATAGTTGGGATGTACAGTAGCTAGCACATAGGTTTGATAGTAGCATAGTTGGGATGTACAGTAGCTAGCACATTGGATTTATAGTAGCATCTTTGGGATGTACAGAAGCTAGCACATAGGTTTGATAGTAGCATAGTTGGGATGTAGCTAGCACATAGGTTTGATAGTAGCATAGTTGGGATGTACAGTAGCTAGCACATAGGTTTGATAGTAGCATAGTTGGGATGTACAGCAGCTAGCACATTGATTTGATAGTAGCATAGTTGGGATGTAGCTAGCACATAGGTTTGATAGTAGCATAGTTGGGATGGACAGTAGCTAGCACATTGGTTTGATAGTAGCATAGTTGGGATGTAGCTAGCACATAGGTTTGATAGTAGCATAGTTGGGATGTACAGTAGCTAGCACATAGGTTTGATAGTAGCATAGTTGGGATGTACAGTAGCTAGCACATTGGATTTATAGTAGCATCTTTGGGATGTACAGAAGCTAGCACATAGGTTTGATAGTAGCATAGTTGGGATGTAGCTAGCACATAGGTTTGATAGTAGCATAGTTGGGATGTACAGTAGCTAGCACATAGGTTTGATAGTAGCATAGTTGGGATGTACAGTAGCTAGCACATAGGTTTGATAGTAGCATAGTTGGTATGTACAGCAGCTAGCACATTGATTTGATAGTAGCATAGTTGGGATGTAGCTAGCACATAGGTTTGATAGTAGCATAGTTGGGATGTACAGTAGCTAGCACATAGGTTTGATAGTAGCATAGTTGGGAAGTACAGCAGATAGCACATTGATTTGATAGTAGCATAGTTGGGATGTAGCTAGCACATAGGTTTGATAGTAGCATAGTTGGGATGGACAGTAGCTAGCACATTGGTTTGAAAGTATCATAGTTGGGATGTAGCTAGCACATAGGTTTGATAGTAGCATAGTTGGGATGTACAGTAGCTAGCACATAGGTTTGATAGTAGCATAGTTGGGATGTACAGTAGCTAGCACATTGGATTTATAGTAGCATCTTTGGGATGTACAGAAGCTAGCACATAGGTTTGATAGTAGCATAGTTGGGATGTAGCTAGCACATAGGTTTGATAGTAGCATAGTTGGGATGTACAGTAGCTAGCACATAGGTTTGATAGTAGCATAGTTGGGATGTACAGTAGCTAGCACATAGGTTTGATAGTAGCATAGTTGGGATGTACAGCAGCTAGCACATTGATTTGATAGTAGCATAGTTGGGATGTAGCTAGCACATAGGTTTGATAGTAGCATAGTTGGGATGGACAGTAGCTAGCACATTGGTTTGATAGTAGCATAGTTGGGATGTAGCTAGCACATAGGTTTGATAGTAGCATAGTTGGGATGGACAGTAGCTAGCACATTGGTTTGATAGTAGCATAGTTGGGATGTAGCTAGCACATAGGTTTGATAGTAGCATAGTTGGGATGTACAGTAGCTAGCACATAGGTGTGATAGTAGCATAGTTGGGATGTACAGTAGCTAGCACATTGGATTTATAGTAGCATCTTTGGGATGTACAGAAGCTAGCACATAGGTTTGATAGTAGCATAGTTGGGATGTACAGTAGCTAGCACATTGGTTTGACAGTAGTTGGGATGTACAGTAGCTAGCACATTGGTTTGATAGTAGCATAGTTGGGATGTACAGTAGCTAGCACATTGGTTTGATAGTAGCATAGTTGGGATGTAGCTAGCACATAGGTTTGATAGTAGCATAGTTGGGATGTACAGTAGCTAGCACATAGGTTTGATAGTAGCATAGTTGGGATGTACAGCAGCTAGCACATTGATTTGATAGTAGCATAGTTGGGATGTAGCTAGCACATAGGTTTGATAGTAGCATAGTTGGGATGGACAGTAGCTAGCACATAGGTTTGATAGTAGCATAGTTGGGATGTAGCTAGCACATAGGTTTGATAGTAGCATAGTTGGGATGGACAGTAGCTAGCACATAGGTTTGATAGTAGCATAGTTGGGATGTACAGCAGCTAGCACATTGATTTGATAGTAGCATAGTTGGGATGTAGCTAGCACATAGGTTTGATAGTAGCATAGTTGGGATGGACAGTAGCTAGCACATTGATTTGATAGTAGCATAGTTGGGATGTAGCTAGCACATAGGTTTGATAGTAGCATAGTTGGGATGGACAGTAGCTAGCACATAGGTTTGATAGTAGCATAGTTGGGATGTAGCTAGCACATAGGTTTGATAGTAGCATAGTTGGGATGTACAGTAGCTAGCACATAGGTTTGATAGTAGCATAGTTGGGAAGTACAGCAGATAGCACATTGATTTGATAGTAGCATAGTTGGGATGTAGCTAGCACATAGGTTTGATAGTAGCATAGTTGGGATGGACAGTAGCTAGCACATTGGTTTGAAAGTATCATAGTTGGGATGTAGCTAGCACATAGGTTTGATAGTAGCATAGTTGGGATGTACAGTAGCTAGCACATAGGTTTGATAGTAGCATAGTTGGGATGTACAGTAGCTAGCACATTGGATTTATAGTAGCATCTTTGGGATGTACAGAAGCTAGCACATAGGTTTGATAGTAGCATAGTTGGGATGTAGCTAGCACATAGGTTTGATAGTAGCATAGTTGGGATGTACAGTAGCTAGCACATTGATTTGATAGTAGCATAGTTGGGATGTAGCTAGCACATAGGTTTGATAGTAGCATAGTTGGGATGGACAGTAGCTAGCACATTGGTTTGATAGTAGCATAGTTGGGATGTAGCTAGCACATAGGTTTGATAGTAGCATAGTTGGGATGGACAGTAGCTAGCACATTGGTTTGATAGTAGCATAGTTGGGATGTAGCTAGCACATAGGTTTGATAGTAGCATAGTTGGGATGTACAGTAGCTAGCACATAGGTGTGATAGTAGCATAGTTGGGATGTACAGTAGCTAGCACATTGGATTTATAGTAGCATCTTTGGGATGTACAGAAGCTAGCACATAGGTTTGATAGTAGCATAGTTGGGATGTACAGTAGCTAGCACATTGGTTTGACAGTAGTTGGGATGTACAGTAGCTAGCACATTGGTTTGATAGTAGCATAGTTGGGATGTACAGTAGCTAGCACATTGGTTTGATAGTAGCATAGTTGGGATGTAGCTAGCACATAGGTTTGATAGTAGCATAGTTGGGATGTACAGTAGCTAGCACATAGGTTTGATAGTAGCATAGTTGGGATGTACAGCAGCTAGCACATTGATTTGATAGTAGCATAGTTGGGATGTAGCTAGCACATAGGTTTGATAGTAGCATAGTTGGGATGGACAGTAGCTAGCACATAGGTTTGATAGTAGCATAGTTGGGATGTACAGCAGCTAGCACATTGATTTGATAGTAGCATAGTTGGGATGTAGCTAGCACATAGGTTTGATAGTAGCATAGTTGGGATGGACAGTAGCTAGCACATTGGTTTGATAGTAGCATAGTTGGGATGTAGCTAGCACATAGGTTTGATAGTAGCATATTTGGGATGTACAGTAGCTAGCACATAGGTGTGATAGTAGCATAGTTGGGATGTACAGTAGCTAGCACATTGGATTTATAGTAGCATCTTTGGGATGTACAGAAGCTAGCACATAGGTTTGATAGTAGCATAGTTGGGATGGACAGTAGCTAGCACATAGGTTTGATAGTAGCATAGTTGGGATGTACAGCAGCTAGCACATTGATTTGATAGTAGCATAGTTGGGATGTAGCTAGCACATAGGTTTGATAGTAGCATAGTTGGGATGGACAGTAACTAGCATATTGGATTGATAGTAGCATAGTTGGGATGTACAGTAGCTAGCACATTGGTTTGATAGTAGCATAGTTGGGATGTACAGTAGCTAGCACATTGGTTTGATAGTAGCATAGTTGGGATGGACAGTAGCTAGCACATTGGTTTCATAGTAGCATAGTTGGGATGTACAGTAGCTAGCACATAGGTTTGATAGTAGCATAGTTGGGATGTAGCTAGCACATAGGTTTGATAGTAGCATAGTTGGGATGTACAGTAGCTAGCACATAGGTTTGATAGTAGCATAGTTGGGATGTACAGTAGCTAGCACATTGGTTTGACAGTAGCATAGTTGGGATGTACAGTAACTAGCATATTGGATTGATAGTAGCATAGTTGGGATGTACAGTAGCTAGCACATTGGTTTGATAGTAGCATAGTTGGGATGTAGCTAGCACATAGGTTTGATAGTAGCATAGTTGGGATGGACAGTAGCTAGCACATAGGTTTGATAGTAGCATTGTTGGGATGTACAGCAGCTAGCACATTGATTTGATAGTAGCATAGTTGGGATGTAGCTAGCACATAGGTTTGATAGTAGCATAGTTGGGATGGACAGTAGCTAGCACATTGGTTTGATAGTAGCATAGTTGGGATGTAGCTAGCACATAGGTTTGATAGTAGCATAGTTGGGATGTACAGTAGCTAGCACATAGGTTTGATAGTAGCATAGTTGGGATGTACAGTAGCTAGCACATTGGATTTATAGTAGCATCTTTGGGATGTACAGAAGCTAGCACATAGGTTTGATAGTAGCATAGTTGGGATGTACAGTAGCTAGCACATTGGTTTGACAGTAGCATAGTTGGGATGTACAGTAGCTAGCACATTGGTTTGATAGTAGCATAGTTGGGATGGACAGTAGCTAGCACATTGGTTTGATAGAAGCATAGTTGGGATGGACAGTAGCTAGCACATTGGTTTGATAGTAGCATAGTTGGGATGTACAGTAGCTAGCACATAGGTTTGATAGTAGCACCTTTGGGAAGTACAGAAGCTAGCACATAGGTTTGATAGTAGCATAGTTGGGATGTACAGTAGCTAGCACATTGGTTTGATAGTAGCATAGTTGGGATGTAGCTAGCACATAGGTTTGATAGTAGCATAGTTGGAATGTACAGTAGCTAGCACATAGGTTTGATAGTAGCATAGTTGGGATGTACAGTAGCTAGCACATTGGATTTATAGTAGCATCTTTGGGATGTACAGAAGCTAGCACATAGGTTTGATAGTAGCATAGTTGGGATGTAGCTAGCACATAGGTTTGATAGTAGCATAGTTGGGATGTACAGTAGCTAGCACATAGGTTTGATAGTAGCATAGTTGGGATGTACAGCAGCTAGCACATTGATTTGATAGTAGCATAGTTGGGATGTAGCTAGCACATAGGTTTGATAGTAGCATAGTTGGGATGGACAGTAGCTAGCACATTGGTTTGATAGTAGCATAGTTGGGATGTAGCTAGCACATAGGTTTGATAGTAGCATAGTTGGGATGTACAGTAGCTAGCACATAGGTTTGATAGTAGCATAGTTGGGATGTACAGTAGCTAGCACATTGGATTTATAGTAGCATCTTTGGGATGTACAGAAGCTAGCACATAGGTTTGATAGTAGCATAGTTGGGATGTAGCTAGCACATAGGTTTGATAGTAGCATAGTTGGGATGTACAGTAGCTAGCACATAGGTTTGATAGTAGCATAGTTGGGATGTACAGTAGCTATCACATAGGTTTGATAGTAGCATAGTTGGTATGTACAGCAGCTAGCACATTGATTTGATAGTAGCATAGTTGGGATGTAGCTAGCACATAGGTTTGATAGTAGCATAGTTGGGATGTACAGTAGCTAGCACATAGGTTTGATAGTAGCATTGTTGGGATGTACAGCAGCTAGCACATTGATTTGATAGTAGCATAGTTGGGATGTAGCTAGCACATAGGTTTGATAGTAGCATAGTTGGGATGGACAGTAGCTAGCACATTGGTTTGATAGTAGCATAGTTGGGATGTAGCTAGCACATAGGTTTGATAGTAGCATAGTTGGGATGTACAGTAGCTAGCACATAGGTTTGATAGTAGCATAGTTGGGATGTACAGTAGCTAGCACATTGGATTTATAGTAGCATCTTTGGGATGTACAGAAGCTAGCACATAGGTTTGATAGTAGCATAGTTGGGATGTACAGTAGCTAGCACATTGGTTTGACAGTAGCATAGTTGGGATGTACAGTAGCTAGCACATTGGTTTGATAGTAGCATAGTTGGGATGGACAGTAGCTAGCACATTGGTTTGATAGAAGCATAGTTGGGATGGACAGTAGCTAGCACATTGGTTTAATAGTAGCATAGTTGGGATGTACAGTAGCTAGCACATAGGTTTGATAGTAGCACCTTTGGGAAGTACAGAAGCTAGCACATAGGTTTGATAGTAGCATAGTTGGGATGTACAGTAGCTAGCACATTGGTTTGATAGTAGCATAGTTGGGATGTAGCTAGCACATAGGTTTGATAGTAGCATAGTTGGAATGTACAGTAGCTAGCACATATGTTTGATAGTAGCATAGTTGGGATGTACAGTAGCTAGCACATTGGATTTATAGTAGCATCTTTGGGATGTACAGAAGCTAGCACATAGGTTTGATAGTAGCATAGTTGGGATGTAGCTAGCACATAGGTTTGATAGTAGCATAGTTGGGATGTACAGTAGCTAGCACATAGGTTTGATAGTAGCATAGTTGGGATGTACAGCAGCTAGCACATTGATTTGATAGTAGCATAGTTGGGATGTAGCTAGCACATAGGTTTGATAGTAGCATAGTTGGGATGGACAGTAGCTAGCACATTGGTTTGATAGTAGCATAGTTGGGATGTAGCTAGCACATAGGTTTGATAGTAGCATAGTTGGGATGTACAGTAGCTAGCACATAGGTTTGATAGTAGCATAGTTGGGATGTACAGTAGCTAGCACATTGGATTTATAGTAGCATCTTTGGGATGTACAGAAGCTAGCACATAGGTTTGATAGTAGCATAGTTGGGATGTAGCTAGCACATAGGTTTGATAGTAGCATAGTTGGGATGTACAGTAGCTAGCACATAGGTTTGATAGTAGCATAGTTGGGATGTACAGTAGCTATCACATAGGTTTGATAGTAGCATAGTTGGTATGTACAGCAGCTAGCACATTGATTTGATAGTAGCATAGTTGGGATGTAGCTAGCACATAGGTTTGATAGTAGCATAGTTGGGAAGTACAGCAGCTAGCACATTGATTTGATAGTAGCATAGTTGGGATGTAGCTAGCACATATGTTTGATAGTAGCATAGTTGGGATGGACAGTAGCTAGCACATTGGTTTGAAAGTATCATAGTTGGGATGTAGCTAGCACATAGGTTTGATAGTAGCATAGTTGGGATGTACAGTAGCTAGCACATAGGTTTGATAGTAGCATAGTTGGGATGTACAGTAGCTAGCACATTGGATTTATAGTAGCATCTTTGGGATGTACAGAAGCTAGCACATAGGTTTGATAGTAGCATAGTTGGGATGTAGCTAGCACATAGGTTTGATAGTAGCATAGTTGGGATGTACAGTAGCTAGCACATAGGTTTGATAGTAGCATAGTTGGGATGTACAGTAGCTAGCACATAGGTTTGATAGTAGCATAGTTGGGATGTACAGCAGCTAGCACATTGATTTGATAGTAGCATAGTTGGGATGTAGCTAGCACATAGGTTTGATAGTAGCATAGTTGGGATGGACAGTAGCTAGCACATTGGTTTGATAGTAGCATAGTTGGGATGTAGCTAGCACATAGGTTTGATAGTAGCATAGTTGGGATGGACAGTAGCTAGCACATTGGTTTGATAGTAGCATAGTTGGGATGTAGCTAGCACATAGGTTTGATAGTAGCATAGTTGGGATGTACAGTAGCTAGCACATAGGTGTGATAGTAGCATAGTTGGGATGTACAGTAGCTAGCACATTGGATTTATAGTAGCATCTTTGGGATGTACAGAAGCTAGCACATAGGTTTGATAGTAGCATAGTTGGGATGTACAGTAGCTAGCACATTGGTTTGACAGTAGTTGGGATGTACAGTAGCTAGCACATTGGTTTGATAGTAGCATAGTTGGGATGTACAGTAGCTAGCACATTGGTTTGATAGTAGCATAGTTGGGATGTAGCTAGCACATAGGTTTGATAGTAGCATAGTTGGGATGTACAGTAGCTAGCACATAGGTTTGATAGTAGCATAGTTGGGATGTACAGCAGCTAGCACATTGATTTGATAGTAGCATAGTTGGGATGTAGCTAGCACATAGGTTTGATAGTAGCATAGTTGGGATGGACAGTAGCTAGCACATAGGTTTGATAGTAGCATAGTTGGGATGTACAGCAGCTAGCACATTGATTTGATAGTAGCATAGTTGGGATGTAGCTAGCACATAGGTTTGATAGTAGCATAGTTGGGATGGACAGTAGCTAGCACATTGGTTTGATAGTAGCATAGTTGGGATGTAGCTAGCACATAGGTTTGATAGTAGCATATTTGGGATGTACAGTAGCTAGCACATAGGTGTGATAGTAGCATAGTTGGGATGTACAGTAGCTAGCACATTGGATTTATAGTAGCATCTTTGGGATGTACAGAAGCTAGCACATAGGTTTGATAGTAGCATAGTTGGGATGGACAGTAGCTAGCACATTGGTTTGATAGTAGCATAGTTGGGATGTACAGTAGCTAGCACATATGTTTGATAGTAGCATAGTTGGGATGTACAGTAGCTAGCACATTGGTTTGACAGTAGCATAGTTGGAATGTACAGTAGCTAGCACATTGGATTGATAGTAGCATAGTTGGGATGTACAGTAGCTAGCACATTGGTTTGATAGTAGCATAGTTGGGATGTACATTAGCTAGCACATAGGTTGGATAGTAGCATAGTTGGGATGTACAGTAGCTAGCACATTGGTTTGATAGTAGCATAGTTCAGATGTACAGTAGCTAGCACATTGGTTTGATAGTAGCATAGTTGGGATGTACAGAAGCTAGCACATAGGTTTGATAGTAGCATCTTTGGGATGTACAGAAGCTAGCACATAGGTTTGATAGTAGCATAGTTGGGATGTACAGTAGCTAGCACATTGGTTTGACAGTAGCATAGTTGGGATGTACAGTAACTAGCATATTGGATTGATAGTAGCATAGTTGGGATGTACAGTAGCTAGCACATTGGTTTGATAGTAGCATAGTTGGGATGGACAGTAGCTAGCACATTGGTTTCATAGTAGCATAGTTGGGATGTGCAGTAGCTAGCACATAGGTTTGATAGTAGCATAGTTGGGATGTAGCTAGCACATAGGTTTGATAGTAGCATAGTTGGGATGTACAGTAGCTAGCACATAGGTTTGATAGTAGCATAGTTGGGATGTACAGTAGCTAGCACATTGGTTTGATAGTAGCATAGTTGGGATGGACAGTAGCTAGCACATTGGTTTGATAGTAGCATAGTTGGGATGGACAGTAGCTAGCGCATTGGTTCGATAGTAGCATAGTTGGGATGGACAGTAGCTAGCGCATTGGTTCGATAGTAGCATAGTTGGGATGGACAGTAGCTAGCGCATTGGTTCCATAGTAGCATAGTTGGGATGGACAGTAGCTAGCGCATTGGTTTGATAGTAGCATAGTTGGGATGGACAGTAGCTAGCACATTGGTTTGATGGATGGACAGTAGCTAGCGCATTGGTTTGATATTAGCATAGTTGGGATGGACTGGAGCTAGCGCATTGGTTTGATAGTAGCATAATTGGAATGGACAGTAGCTAGCGCATTGGTTTGACAGTAGCATAATTGGGATATACAGTAGCTAGCGCATTGGTTTGATAGTGGCATAGTTGGGATGGACAGTAGCTGGCGCATTGGTTTGATAGCGGCATAGTTGGGATGGACAGTAGCTAGCGCATTGGTTTGATAGCAGCATAGTTGGGATGGACAGTAGCTAGCGCATTGGTTCGATAGTAGCATAGTTGGGATGGACAGTAGCTAGCGCATTGGTTTGATAGTAGCATAGTTGGGATGGACAGTAGCTGGCGCATTGGTTTGATAGCAGCATAGTTGGGATGGACAGTAGCTAGCGCATTGGTTTGATAGTAGCATAGTTGGGATGGACAGTAGCTAGCGCATTGGTTTGATAGTAGCATAGTTGTGATGGACAGTAGCTAGCGCATTGGTTTGATAGTAGCATAGTTGGGATGGACAGTAGCTAGCGCATTGGTTTGATAGCAGCATAGTTGGGATGGACAGTAGCTAGCACATTGGTTTGATAGTAGCATAGTTGGGATGGACAGTAGCTAGCACATTGGTTTGATGGATGGACAGTAGCTAGCACATTGGTTTGATAGTAGCATAGTTGGGATTGACAGTAGCTAGCACATTGGTTTGATAGTAGCATAGTTGGGATGGACAGTAGCTGGCGCATTGGTTTGATAGCAGCATAGTTGGGATGGACAGTAGCTAGCACATTGGTTTGATAGTAGCATAGTTGGGATGGACAGTAGCTAGCACATTGGTTTGATGGATGGACAGTAGCTAGCACATTGGTTTGATAGTAGCATAGTTGGGATTGACAGTAGCTAGCACATTGGTTTGATAGTAGCATAGTTGGGATGGACAGTAGCTAGCACATTGGTTTGATAGTAGTATAGTTGGGATGGACAGTAGCTAGCGCATTGGTTTGATAGTAGCATAGTTGGGATGGACAGTAGCTAGCGCATTGGTTCGATAGCAGCATAGTTGGGATGGACAGTAGCTAGCGCATTGGTTCGATAGTAGCATAGTTGGGATGGACAGTGGCTAGCGCATTGGTTTGATAGTAGCATAGTTGGGATGGACAGTAGCTAGCGCATTGGTTTGATAGTAGCATAGTTGGGATGGACAGTAGCTAGCGCATTGGTTTGATAGTAGCATAGTTGGGATGGACAGTAGCTAGCGCATTGGTTTGATAGTAGCATAGTTGGGATGGACTGTAGCTGGCGCATTGGTTTGATAGTAGCATAGTTGGAATGGACAGTAGCTAGCGCATTGGTTTGACAGTAGCATAGTTGGGATGGACAGTAGCTAGCGCATTGGTTTGACAGTGGCATAGTTGGGATAGACAGTAGCTAGCGCATTGGTTTGATAGTGGCATAGTTGGGATGGACAGTAGCTAGCGCATTGGTTTGATAGCATAGTTGGGATGGACAGTAACTAGCACATTGGTTTGATAGCAGCATAGTTGGGATGGACAGTAGCTAGCACATTGGTTTGATAGCAGCATAGTTGGGATGGACAGTAGCTAGCACATTGGTTTGATAGTAGCATAGTTGGGATGGACAGTAGCTAGCACATTGGTTTGATGGATGGACAGTAGCTAGCGCATTGGTTTGATAGTAGCATAGTTGGGATGGACAGTAGCTAGCGCATTGGTTCCATAGTAGCATAGTTGGGATGGACAGTAGCTAGCGCATTGGTTTGATAGTAGCATAGTTGGGATGGACAGTAGCTAGCGCATTGGTTTGATAGTAGCATAGTTGGGATGGACTGTAGCTAGCGCATTGGTTTGATAGTAGCATAGTTGGAATGGACAGTAGCTAGCGCATTGGTTTGACAGTAGCATAGTTGGGATGGACAGTAGCTAGCGCATTGGTTTGACAGTAGCATAGTTGGGATGGACAGTAGCTAGCGCATTGGTTTGACAGTAGCATAGTTGGGATGGACAGTAGCTAGCGCATTGGTTTGATAGTAGCATAGTTGGGATGGACAGTAGCTAGCGCATTGGTTCGATAGTAGCATAGTTGGGATGGACAGTAGCTAGCGCATTGGTTTGATAGTAGCATAGTTGGGATGGACAGTAGCTAGCGCATTGATTTGATAGTAGCATAGTTGGGATGTAGCTAGCACATAGGTTTGATAGTAGCATAGTTGGGATGTACAGTAGCTAGCACATAGGTTTGATAGTAGCATAGTTGGGATGGACAGTAGCTAGCACATTGGTTTGAAAGTATCATAGTTGGGATGTAGCTAGCACATAGGTTTGATAGTAGCATAGTTGGGATGTACAGTAGCTAGCACATAGGTTTGATAGTAGCATAGTTGGGATGTACAGTAGCTAGCACATTGGATTTATAGTAGCATCTTTGGGATGTACAGAAGCTAGCACATAGGTTTGATAGTAGCATAGTTGGGATGTAGCTAGCACATAGGTTTGATAGTAGCATAGTTGGGATGTACAGTAGCTAGCACATAGGTTTGATAGTAGCATAGTTGGGATGTACAGTAGCTAGCACATAGGTTTGATAGTAGCATAGTTGGGATGTACAGCAGCTAGCACATTGATTTGATAGTAGCATAGTTGGGATGTAGCTAGCACATAGGTTTGATAGTAGCATAGTTGGGATGGACAGTAGCTAGCACATTGGTTTGATAGTAGCATAGTTGGGATGTAGCTAGCACATAGGTTTGATAGTAGCATAGTTGGGATGGACAGTAGCTAGCACATTGGTTTGATAGTAGCATAGTTGGGATGTAGCTAGCACATAGGTTTGATAGTAGCATAGTTGGGATGTACAGTAGCTAGCACATAGGTGTGATAGTAGCATAGTTGGGATGTACAGTAGCTAGCACATTGGATTTATAGTAGCATCTTTGGGATGTACAGAAGCTAGCACATAGGTTTGATAGTAGCATAGTTGGGATGTACAGTAGCTAGCACATTGGTTTGACAGTAGTTGGGATGTACAGTAGCTAGCACATTGGTTTGATAGTAGCATAGTTGGGATGTACAGTAGCTAGCACATTGGTTTGATAGTAGCATAGTTGGGATGTAGCTAGCACATAGGTTTGATAGTAGCATAGTTGGGATGTACAGTAGCTAGCACATAGGTTTGATAGTAGCATAGTTGGGATGTACAGCAGCTAGCACATTGATTTGATAGTAGCATAGTTGGGATGTAGCTAGCACATAGGTTTGATAGTAGCATAGTTGGGATGGACAGTAGCTAGCACATAGGTTTGATAGTAGCATAGTTGGGATGTACAGCAGCTAGCACATTGATTTGATAGTAGCATAGTTGGGATGTAGCTAGCACATAGGTTTGATAGTAGCATAGTTGGGATGGACAGTAGCTAGCACATTGGTTTGATAGTAGCATAGTTGGGATGTAGCTAGCACATAGGTTTGATAGTAGCATATTTGGGATGTACAGTAGCTAGCACATAGGTGTGATAGTAGCATAGTTGGGATGTACAGTAGCTAGCACATTGGATTTATAGTAGCATCTTTGGGATGTACAGAAGCTAGCACATAGGTTTGATAGTAGCATAGTTGGGATGGACAGTAGCTAGCACATAGGTTTGATAGTAGCATAGTTGGGATGTACAGCAGCTAGCACATTGATTTGATAGTAGCATAGTTGGGATGTAGCTAGCACATAGGTTTGATAGTAGCATAGTTGGGATGGACAGTAACTAGCATATTGGATTGATAGTAGCATAGTTGGGATGTACAGTAGCTAGCACATTGGTTTGATAGTAGCATAGTTGGGATGTACAGTAGCTAGCACATTGGTTTCATAGTAGCATAGTTGGGATGTAGCTAGCACATAGGTTTGATAGTAGCATAGTTGGGATGTACAGCAGCTAGCACATTGGTTTGATAGTAGCATAGTTGGGATGTACAGTAGCTAGCACATAGGTTTGATAGTAGCATAGTTGGGATGGACAGTAACTAGCATATTGGATTGATAGTAGCATAGTTGGGATGTACAGTAGCTAGCACATTGGATTGATAGTAGCATAGTTGGGATGTACAGTAGCTAGCACATTGGTTTGATAGTAGCATAGTTGGGATGTACAGTAGCTAGCACATTGGTTTCATAGTAGCATAGTTGGGATGTACAGCAGCTAGCACATTGGTTTGATAGTAGCATAGTTGGGATGTACAGTAGCTAGCACATATGTTTGATAGTAGCATAGTTGGGAAGTACAGCAGCTAGCACATTGATTTGATAGTAGCATAGTTGGGATGTAGCTAGCACATAGGTTTGATAGTAGCATAGTTGGGATGGACAGTAGCTAGCACATTGGTTTGATAGTAGCATAGTTGGGATGTAGCTAGCACATAGGTTTGATAGTAGCATAGTTGGGATGTACAGTAGCTAGCACATAGGTTTGATAGTAGCATAGTTGGGATGTACAGTAGCTAGCACATTGGATTTATAGTAGCATCTTTGGGATGTACAGAAGCTAGCACATAGGTTTGATAGTAGCATAGTTGGGATGTAGCTAGCACATAGGTTTGATAGTAGCATAGTTGGGATGTACAGTAGCTAGCACATAGGTTTGATAGTAGCATAGTTGGGATGTACAGCAGCTAGCACATTGATTTGATAGTAGCATAGTTGGGATGTAGCTAGCACATAGGTTTGATAGTAGCATAGTTGGGATGGACAGTAGCTAGCACATTGGTTTGATAGTAGCATAGTTGGGATGTAGCTAGCACATAGGTTTGATAGTAGCATAGTTGGGATGTACAGTAGCTAGCACATAGGTTTGATAGTAGCATAGTTGGGATGTACAGTAGCTAGCACATTGGATTTATAGTAGCATCTTTGGGATGTACAGAAGCTAGCACATAGGTTTGATAGTAGCATAGTTGGGATGTAGCTAGCACATAGGTTTGATAGTAGCATAGTTGGGATGTACAGTAGCTAGCACATAGGTTTGATAGTAGCATAGTTGGGATGTACAGTAGCTAGCACATAGGTTTGATAGTAGCATAGTTGGTATGTACAGCAGCTAGCACATTGATTTGATAGTAGCATAGTTGGGATGTAGCTAGCACATAGGTTTGATAGTAGCATAGTTGGGATGTACAGTAGCTAGCACATAGGTTTGATAGTAGCATAGTTGGGAAGTACAGCAGATAGCACATTGATTTGATAGTAGCATAGTTGGGATGTAGCTAGCACATAGGTTTGATAGTAGCATAGTTGGGATGGACAGTAGCTAGCACATTGGTTTGAAAGTATCATAGTTGGGATGTAGCTAGCACATAGGTTTGATAGTAGCATAGTTGGGATGTACAGTAGCTAGCACATAGGTTTGATAGTAGCATAGTTGGGATGTACAGTAGCTAGCACATTGGATTTATAGTAGCATCTTTGGGATGTACAGAAGCTAGCACATAGGTTTGATAGTAGCATAGTTGGGATGTAGCTAGCACATAGGTTTGATAGTAGCATAGTTGGGATGTACAGTAGCTAGCACATAGGTTTGATAGTAGCATAGTTGGGATGTACAGTAGCTAGCACATAGGTTTGATAGTAGCATAGTTGGGATGTACAGCAGCTAGCACATTGATTTGATAGTAGCATAGTTGGGATGTAGCTAGCACATAGGTTTGATAGTAGCATAGTTGGGATGGACAGTAGCTAGCACATTGGTTTGATAGTAGCATAGTTGGGATGTAGCTAGCACATAGGTTTGATAGTAGCATAGTTGGGATGGACAGTAGCTAGCACATTGGTTTGATAGTAGCATAGTTGGGATGTAGCTAGCACATAGGTTTGATAGTAGCATAGTTGGGATGTACAGTAGCTAGCACATAGGTGTGATAGTAGCATAGTTGGGATGTACAGTAGCTAGCACATTGGATTTATAGTAGCATCTTTGGGATGTACAGAAGCTAGCACATAGGTTTGATAGTAGCATAGTTGGGATGTACAGTAGCTAGCACATTGGTTTGACAGTAGTTGGGATGTACAATAGCTAGCACATTGGTTTGATAGTAGCATAGTTGGGATGTACAGTAGCTAGCACATTGGTTTGATAGTAGCATAGTTGGGATGTAGCTAGCACATAGGTTTGATAGTAGCATAGTTGGGATGGACAGTAGCTAGCACATAGGTTTGATAGTAGCATAGTTGGGATGTACAGCAGCTAGCACATTGATTTGATAGTAGCATAGTTGGGATGTAGCTAGCACATAGGTTTGATAGTAGCATAGTTGGGATGGACAGTAGCTAGCACATTGGTTTGATAGTAGCATAGTTGGGATGTAGCTAGCACATAGGTTTGATAGTAGCATATTTGGGATGTACAGTAGCTAGCACATAGGTGTGATAGTAGCATAGTTGGGATGTACAGTAGCTAGCACATTGGATTTATAGTAGCATCTTTGGGATGTACAGAAGCTAGCACATAGGTTTGATAGTAGCATAGTTGGGATGGACAGTAGCTAGCACATAGGTTTGATAGTAGCATAGTTGGGATGTACAGCAGCTAGCACATTGATTTGATAGTAGCATAGTTGGGATGTAGCTAGCACATAGGTTTGATAGTAGCATAGTTGGGATGGACAGTAACTAGCATATTGGATTGATAGTAGCATAGTTGGGATGTACAGTAGCTAGCACATTGGTTTGATAGTAGCATAGTTGGGATGTACAGTAGCTAGCACATTGGTTTGATAGTAGCATAGTTGGGATGGACAGTAGCTAGCACATTGGTTTCATAGTAGCATAGTTGGGATGTACAGTAGCTAGCACATAGGTTTGATAGTAGCATAGTTGGGATGTAGCTAGCACATAGGTTTGATAGTAGCATAGTTGGGATGTACAGTAGCTAGCACATAGGTTTGATAGTAGCATAGTTGGGATGTACAGTAGCTAGCACATTGGTTTGACAGTAGCATAGTTGGGATGTACAGTAACTAGCATATTGGATTGATAGTAGCATAGTTGGGATGTACAGTAGCTAGCACATTGGTTTGATAGTAGCATAGTTGGGATGTAGCTAGCACATAGGTTTGATAGTAGCATAGTTGGGATGGACAGTAGCTAGCACATAGGTTTGATAGTAGCATTGTTGGGATGTACAGCAGCTAGCACATTGATTTGATAGTAGCATAGTTGGGATGTAGCTAGCACATAGGTTTGATAGTAGCATAGTTGGGATGGACAGTAGCTAGCACATTGGTTTGATAGTAGCATAGTTGGGATGTAGCTAGCACATAGGTTTGATAGTAGCATAGTTGGGATGTACAGTAGCTAGCACATAGGTTTGATAGTAGCATAGTTGGGATGTACAGTAGCTAGCACATTGGATTTATAGTAGCATCTTTGGGATGTACAGAAGCTAGCACATAGGTTTGATAGTAGCATAGTTGGGATGTACAGTAGCTAGCACATTGGTTTGACAGTAGCATAGTTGGGATGTACAGTAGCTAGCACATTGGTTTGATAGTAGCATAGTTGGGATGGACAGTAGCTAGCACATTGGTTTGATAGAAGCATAGTTGGGATGGACAGTAGCTAGCACATTGGTTTGATAGTAGCATAGTTGGGATGTACAGTAGCTAGCACATAGGTTTGATAGTAGCACCTTTGGGAAGTACAGAAGCTAGCACATAGGTTTGATAGTAGCATAGTTGGGATGTACAGTAGCTAGCACATTGGTTTGATAGTAGCATAGTTGGGATGTAGCTAGCACATAGGTTTGATAGTAGCATAGTTGGAATGTACAGTAGCTAGCACATAGGTTTGATAGTAGCATAGTTGGGATGTACAGTAGCTAGCACATTGGATTTATAGTAGCATCTTTGGGATGTACAGAAGCTAGCACATAGGTTTGATAGTAGCATAGTTGGGATGTAGCTAGCACATAGGTTTGATAGTAGCATAGTTGGGATGTACAGTAGCTAGCACATAGGTTTGATAGTAGCATAGTTGGGATGTACAGCAGCTAGCACATTGATTTGATAGTAGCATAGTTGGGATGTAGCTAGCACATAGGTTTGATAGTAGCATAGTTGGGATGGACAGTAGCTAGCACATTGGTTTGATAGTAGCATAGTTGGGATGTAGCTAGCACATAGGTTTGATAGTAGCATAGTTGGGATGTACAGTAGCTAGCACATAGGTTTGATAGTAGCATAGTTGGGATGTACAGTAGCTAGCACATTGGATTTATAGTAGCATCTTTGGGATGTACAGAAGCTAGCACATAGGTTTGATAGTAGCATAGTTGGGATGTAGCTAGCACATAGGTTTGATAGTAGCATAGTTGGGATGTACAGTAGCTAGCACATAGGTTTGATAGTAGCATAGTTGGGATGTACAGTAGCTATCACATAGGTTAGATAGTAGCATAGTTGGTATGTACAGCAGCTAGCACATTGATTTGATAGTAGCATAGTTGGGATGTAGCTAGCACATAGGTTTGATAGTAGCATAGTTGGGATGTACAGTAGCTAGCACATAGGTTTGATAGTAGCATTGTTGGGATGTACAGCAGCTAGCACATTGATTTGATAGTAGCATAGTTGGGATGTAGCTAGCACATAGGTTTGATAGTAGCATAGTTGGGATGGACAGTAGCTAGCACATTGGTTTGATAGTAGCATAGTTGGGATGTAGCTAGCACATAGGTTTGATAGTAGCATAGTTGGGATGTACAGTAGCTAGCACATAGGTTTGATAGTAGCATAGTTGGGATGTACAGTAGCTAGCACATTGGATTTATAGTAGCATCTTTGGGATGTACAGAAGCTAGCACATAGGTTTGATAGTAGCATAGTTGGGATGTACAGTAGCTAGCACATTGGTTTGACAGTAGCATAGTTGGGATGTACAGTAGCTAGCACATTGGTTTGATAGTAGCATAGTTGGGATGGACAGTAGCTAGCACATAGGTTTGATAGTAGCATTGTTGGGATGTACAGCAGCTAGCACATTGATTTGATAGTAGCATAGTTGGGATGTAGCTAGCACATAGGTTTGATAGTAGCATAGTTGGGATGGACAGTAGCTAGCACATTGGTTTGATAGTAGCATAGTTGGGATGTAGCTAGCACATAGGTTTGATAGTAGCATAGTTGGGATGTACAGTAGCTAGCACATAGGTTTGATAGTAGCATAGTTGGGATGTACAGTAGCTAGCACATTGGATTTATAGTAGCATCTTTGGGATGTACAGAAGCTAGCACATAGGTTTGATAGTAGCATAGTTGGGATGTACAGTAGCTAGCACATTGGTTTGACAGTAGCATAGTTGGGATGTACAGTAGCTAGCACATTGGTTTGATAGTAGCATAGTTGGGATGGACAGTAGCTAGCACATTGGTTTGATAGAAGCATAGTTGGGATGGACAGTAGCTAGCACATTGGTTTGATAGTAGCATAGTTGGGATGTACAGTAGCTAGCACATAGGTTTGATAGTAGCACCTTTGGGAAGTACAGAAGCTAGCACATAGGTTTGATAGTAGCATAGTTGGGATGTACAGTAGCTAGCACATTGGTTTGATAGTAGCATAGTTGGGATGTAGCTAGCACATAGGTTTGATAGTAGCATAGTTGGAATGTACAGTAGCTAGCACATAGGTTTGATAGTAGCATAGTTGGGATGTACAGTAGCTAGCACATTGGATTTATAGTAGCATCTTTGGGATGTACAGAAGCTAGCACATAGGTTTGATAGTAGCATAGTTGGGATGTAGCTAGCACATAGGTTTGATAGTAGCATAGTTGGGATGTACAGTAGCTAGCACATAGGTTTGATAGTAGCATAGTTGGGATGTACAGCAGCTAGCACATTGATTTGATAGTAGCATAGTTGGGATGTAGCTAGCACATAGGTTTGATAGTAGCATAGTTGGGATGGACAGTAGCTAGCACATTGGTTTGATAGTAGCATAGTTGGGATGTAGCTAGCACATAGGTTTGATAGTAGCATAGTTGGGATGTACAGTAGCTAGCACATAGGTTTGATAGTAGCATAGTTGGGATGTACAGTAGCTAGCACATTGGATTTATAGTAGCATCTTTGGGATGTACAGAAGCTAGCACATAGGTTTGATAGTAGCATAGTTGGGATGTAGCTAGCACATAGGTTTGATAGTAGCATAGTTGGGATGTACAGTAGCTAGCACATAGGTTTGATAGTAGCATAGTTGGGATGTACAGTAGCTATCACATAGGTTTGATAGTAGCATAGTTGGTATGTACAGCAGCTAGCACATTGATTTGATAGTAGCATAGTTGGGATGTAGCTAGCACATAGGTTTGATAGTAGCATAGTTGGGATGTACAGTAGCTAGCACATAGGTTTGATAGTAGCATTGTTGGGATGTACAGCAGCTAGCACATTGATTTGATAGTAGCATAGTTGGGATGTAGCTAGCACATAGGTTTGATAGTAGCATAGTTGGGATGGACAGTAGCTAGCACATTGGTTTGATAGTAGCATAGTTGGGATGTAGCTAGCACATAGGTTTGATAGTAGCATAGTTGGGATGTACAGTAGCTAGCACATAGGTTTGATAGTAGCATAGTTGGGATGTACAGTAGCTAGCACATTGGATTTATAGTAGCATCTTTGGGATGTACAGAAGCTAGCACATAGGTTTGATAGTAGCATAGTTGGGATGTACAGTAGCTAGCACATTGGTTTGACAGTAGCATAGTTGGGATGTACAGTAGCTAGCACATTGGTTTGATAGTAGCATAGTTGGGATGGACAGTAGCTAGCACATTGGTTTGATAGAAGCATAGTTGGGATGGACAGTAGCTAGCACATTGGTTTGATAGTAGCATAGTTGGGATGTACAGTAGCTAGCACATAGGTTTGATAGTAGCACCTTTGGGAAGTACAGAAGCTAGCACATAGGTTTGATAGTAGCATAGTTGGGATGTACAGTAGCTAGCACATTGGTTTGATAGTAGCATAGTTGGGATGTAGCTAGCACATAGGTTTGATAGTAGCATAGTTGGAATGTACAGTAGCTAGCACATAGGTTTGATAGTAGCATAGTTGGGATGTACAGTAGCTAGCACATTGGATTTATAGTAGCATCTTTGGGATGTACAGAAGCTAGCACATAGGTTTGATAGTAGCATAGTTGGGATGTAGCTAGCACATAGGTTTGATAGTAGCATAGTTGGGATGTACAGTAGCTAGCACATAGGTTTGATAGTAGCATAGTTGGGATGTACAGCAGCTAGCACATTGATTTGATAGTAGCATAGTTGGGATGTAGCTAGCACATAGGTTTGATAGTAGCATAGTTGGGATGGACAGTAGCTAGCACATTGGTTTGATAGTAGCATAGTTGGGATGTAGCTAGCACATAGGTTTGATAGTAGCATAGTTGGGATGTACAGTAGCTAGCACATAGGTTTGATAGTAGCATAGTTGGGATGTACAGTAGCTAGCACATTGGATTTATAGTAGCATCTTTGGGATGTACAGAAGCTAGCACATAGGTTTGATAGTAGCATAGTTGGGATGTAGCTAGCACATAGGTTTGATAGTAGCATAGTTGGGATGTACAGTAGCTAGCACATAGGTTTGATAGTAGCATAGTTGGGATGTACAGTAGCTATCACATAGGTTTGATAGTAGCATAGTTGGTATGTACAGCAGCTAGCACATTGATTTGATAGTAGCATAGTTGGGATGTAGCTAGCACATAGGTTTGATAGTAGCATAGTTGGGAAGTACAGCAGCTAGCACATTGATTTGATAGTAGCATAGTTGGGATGTAGCTAGCACATATGTTTGATAGTAGCATAGTTGGGATGGACAGTAGCTAGCACATTGGTTTGAAAGTATCATAGTTGGGATGTAGCTAGCACATAGGTTTGATAGTAGCATAGTTGGGATGTACAGTAGCTAGCACATAGGTTTGATAGTAGCATAGTTGGGATGTACAGTAGCTAGCACATTGGATTTATAGTAGCATCTTTGGGATGTACAGAAGCTAGCACATAGGTTTGATAGTAGCATAGTTGGGATGTAGCTAGCACATAGGTTTGATAGTAGCATAGTTGGGATGTACAGTAGCTAGCACATAGGTTTGATAGTAGCATAGTTGGGATGTACAGTAGCTAGCACATAGGTTTGATAGTAGCATAGTTGGGATGTACAGCAGCTAGCACATTGATTTGATAGTAGCATAGTTGGGATGTAGCTAGCACATAGGTTTGATAGTAGCATAGTTGGGATGGACAGTAGCTAGCACATTGGTTTGATAGTAGCATAGTTGGGATGTAGCTAGCACATAGGTTTGATAGTAGCATAGTTGGGATGGACAGTAGCTAGCACATTGGTTTGATAGTAGCATAGTTGGGATGTAGCTAGCACATAGGTTTGATAGTAGCATAGTTGGGATGTACAGTAGCTAGCACATAGGTGTGATAGTAGCATAGTTGGGATGTACAGTAGCTAGCACATTGGATTTATAGTAGCATCTTTGGGATGTACAGAAGCTAGCACATAGGTTTGATAGTAGCATAGTTGGGATGTACAGTAGCTAGCACATTGGTTTGACAGTAGTTGGGATGTACAGTAGCTAGCACATTGGTTTGATAGTAGCATAGTTGGGATGTACAGTAGCTAGCACATTGGTTTGATAGTAGCATAGTTGGGATGTAGCTAGCACATAGGTTTGATAGTAGCATAGTTGGGATGTACAGTAGCTAGCACATAGGTTTGATAGTAGCATAGTTGGGATGTACAGCAGCTAGCACATTGATTTGATAGTAGCATAGTTGGGATGTAGCTAGCACATAGGTTTGATAGTAGCATAGTTGGGATGGACAGTAGCTAGCACATAGGTTTGATAGTAGCATAGTTGGGATGTACAGCAGCTAGCACATTGATTTGATAGTAGCATAGTTGGGATGTAGCTAGCACATAGGTTTGATAGTAGCATAGTTGGGATGGACAGTAGCTAGCACATTGGTTTGATAGTAGCATAGTTGGGATGTAGCTAGCACATAGGTTTGATAGTAGCATATTTGGGATGTACAGTAGCTAGCACATAGGTGTGATAGTAGCATAGTTGGGATGTACAGTAGCTAGCACATTGGATTTATAGTAGCATCTTTGGGATGTACAGAAGCTAGCACATATGTTTGATAGTAGCATAGTTGGGATGGACAGTAGCTAGCACATAGGTTTGATAGTAGCATAGTTGGGATGTACAGCAGCTAGCACATTGATTTGATAGTAGCATAGTTGGGATGTAGCTAGCACATAGGTTTGATAATAGCATAGTTGGGATGGACAGTAACTAGCATATTGGATTGATAGTAGCATAGTTGGGATGTACAGTAGCTAGCACATTGGTTTGATAGTAGCATAGTTGGGATGTACAGTAGCTAGCACATTGGTTTGATAGTAGCATAGTTGGGATGTACAGTAGCTAGCACATTGGTTTCATAGTAGCATAGTTGGGATGTAGCTAGCACATAGGTTTGATAGTAGCATAGTTGGGATGTACAGCAGCTAGCACATTGGTTTGATAGTAGCATAGTTGGGATGTACAGTAGCTAGCACATAGGTTTGATAGTAGCATAGTTGGGATGGACAGTAACTAGCATATTGGATTGATAGTAGCATAGTTGGGATGTACAGTAGCTAGCACATTGGATTGATAGTAGCATAGTTGGGATGTACAGTAGCTAGCACATTGGTTTGATAGTAGCATAGTTGGGATGTACAGTAGCTAGCACATTGGTTTCATAGTAGCATAGTTGGGATGTAGCTAGCACATAGGTTTGATAGTAGCATAGTTGGGATGTACAGCAGCTAGCACATTGGTTTGATAGTAGCATAGTTGGGATGTACAGTAGCTAGCACATATGTTTGATAGTAGCATAGTTGGGAAGTACAGCAGCTAGCACATTGATTTGATAGTAGCATAGTTGGGATGTAGCTAGCACATAGGTTTGATAGTAGCATAGTTGGGATGGACAGTAGCTAGCACATTGGTTTGATAGTAGCATAGTTGGGATGTAGCTAGCACATAGGTTTGATAGTAGCATAGTTGGGATGTACAGTAGCTAGCACATAGGTTTGATAGTAGCATAGTTGGGATGTACAGTAGCTAGCACATTGGATTTATAGTAGCATCTTTGGGATGTACAGAAGCTAGCACATAGGTTTGATAGTAGCATAGTTGGGATGTAGCTAGCACATAGGTTTGATAGTAGCATAGTTGGGATGTACAGTAGCTAGCACATAGGTTTGATAGTAGCATAGTTGGGATGTACAGCAGCTAGCACATTGATTTGATAGTAGCATAGTTGGGATGTAGCTAGCACATAGGTTTGATAGTAGCATAGTTGGGATGGACAGTAGCTAGCACATTGGTTTGATAGTAGCATAGTTGGGATGTAGCTAGCACATAGGTTTGATAGTAGCATAGTTGGGATGTACAGTAGCTAGCACATAGGTTTGATAGTAGCATAGTTGGGATGTACAGTAGCTAGCACATTGGATTTATAGTAGCATCTTTGGGATGTACAGAAGCTAGCACATAGGTTTGATAGTAGCATAGTTGGGATGTAGCTAGCACATAGGTTTGATAGTAGCATAGTTGGGATGTACAGTAGCTAGCACATAGGTTTGATAGTAGCATAGTTGGGATGTACAGTAGCTAGCACATAGGTTTGATAGTAGCATAGTTGGTATGTACAGCAGCTAGCACATTGATTTGATAGTAGCATAGTTGGGATGTAGCTAGCACATAGGTTTGATAGTAGCATAGTTGGGATGTACAGTAGCTAGCACATAGGTTTGATAGTAGCATAGTTGGGAAGTACAGCAGCTAGCACATTGATTTGATAGTAGCATAGTTGGGATGTAGCTAGCACATAGGTTTGATAGTAGCATAGTTGGGATGGACAGTAGCTAGCACATTGGTTTGAAAGTATCATAGTTGGGATGTAGCTAGCACATAGGTTTGATAGTAGCATAGTTGGGATGTACAGTAGCTAGCACATAGGTTTGATAGTAGCATAGTTGGGATGTACAGTAGCTAGCACATTGGATTTATAGTAGCATCTTTGGGATGTACAGAAGCTAGCACATAGGTTTGATAGTAGCATAGTTGGGATGTAGCTAGCACATAGGTTTGATAGTAGCATAGTTGGGATGTACAGTAGCTAGCACATAGGTTTGATAGTAGCATAGTTGGGATGTACAGTAGCTAGCACATAGGTTTGATAGTAGCATAGTTGGGATGTACAGCAGCTAGCACATTGATTTGATAGTAGCATAGTTGGGATGTAGCTAGCACATAGGTTTGATAGTAGCATAGTTGGGATGGACAGTAGCTAGCACATTGGTTTGATAGTAGCATAGTTGGGATGTAGCTAGCACATAGGTTTGATAGTAGCATAGTTGGGATGGACAGTAGCTAGCACATTGGTTTGATAGTAGCATAGTTGGGATGTAGCTAGCACATAGGTTTGATAGTAGCATAGTTGGGATGTACAGTAGCTAGCACATAGGTGTGATAGTAGCATAGTTGGGATGTACAGTAGCTAGCACATTGGATTTATAGTAGCATCTTTGGGATGTACAGAAGCTAGCACATAGGTTTGATAGTAGCATAGTTGGGATGTACAGTAGCTAGCACATTGGTTTGACAGTAGTTGGGATGTACAGTAGCTAGCACATTGGTTTGATAGTAGCATAGTTGGGATGTACAGTAGCTAGCACATTGGTTTGATAGTAGCATAGTTGGGATGTAGCTAGCACATAGGTTTGATAGTAGCATAGTTGGGATGTACAGTAGCTAGCACATAGGTTTGATAGTAGCATAGTTGGGATGTACAGCAGCTAGCACATTGATTTGATAGTAGCATAGTTGGGATGTAGCTAGCACATAGGTTTGATAGTAGCATAGTTGGGATGGACAGTAGCTAGCACATAGGTTTGATAGTAGCATAGTTGGGATGTACAGCAGCTAGCACATTGATTTGATAGTAGCATAGTTGGGATGTAGCTAGCACATAGGTTTGATAGTAGCATAGTTGGGATGGACAGTAGCTAGCACATTGGTTTGATAGTAGCATAGTTGGGATGTAGCTAGCACATAGGTTTGATAGTAGCATATTTGGGATGTACAGTAGCTAGCACATAGGTGTGATAGTAGCATAGTTGGGATGTACAGTAGCTAGCACATTGGATTTATAGTAGCATCTTTGGGATGTACAGAAGCTAGCACATAGGTTTGATAGTAGCATAGTTGGGATGGACAGTAGCTAGCACATAGGTTTGATAGTAGCATAGTTGGGATGTACAGCAGGTAGCACATTGATTTGATAGTAGCATAGTTGGGATGTAGCTAGCACATAGGTTTGATAGTAGCATAGTTGGGATGGACAGTAACTAGCATATTGGATTGATAGTAGCATAGTTGGGATGTACAGTAGCTAGCACATTGGTTTGATAGTAGCATAGTTGGGATGTACAGTAGCTAGCACATTGGTTTGATAGTAGCATAGTTGGGATGTACAGTAGCTAGCACATTGGTTTCATAGTAGCATAGTTGGGATGTAGCTAGCACATAGGTTTGATAGTAGCATAGTTGGGATGTACAGCAGCTAGCACATTGGTTTGATAGTAGCATAGTTGGGATGTACAGTAGCTAGCACATAGGTTTGATAGTAGCATAGTTGGGATGGACAGTAACTAGCATATTGGATTGATAGTAGCATAGTTGGGATGTACAGTAGCTAGCACATTGGATTGATAGTAGCATAGTTGGGATGTACAGTAGCTAGCACATTGGTTTGATAGTAGCATAGTTGGGATGTACAGTAGCTAGCACATTGGTTTCATAGTAGCATAGTTGGGATGTAGCTAGCACATAGGTTTGATAGTAGCATAGTTGGGATGTACAGCAGCTAGCACATTGGTTTGATAGTAGCATAGTTGGGATGTACAGTAGCTAGCACATATGTTTGATAGTAGCATAGTTGGGAAGTACAGCAGCTAGCACATTGATTTGATAGTAGCATAGTTGGGATGTAGCTAGCACATAGGTTTGATAGTAGCATAGTTGGGATGGACAGTAGCTAGCACATTGGTTTGATAGTAGCATAGTTGGGATGTAGCTAGCACATAGGTTTGATAGTAGCATAGTTGGGATGTACAGTAGCTAGCACATAGGTTTGATAGTAGCATAGTTGGGATGTACAGTAGCTAGCACATTGGATTTATAGTAGCATCTTTGGGATGTACAGAAGCTAGCACATAGGTTTGATAGTAGCATAGTTGGGATGTAGCTAGCACATAGGTTTGATAGTAGCATAGTTGGGATGTACAGTAGCTAGCACATAGGTTTGATAGTAGCATAGTTGGGATGTACAGCAGCTAGCACATTGATTTGATAGTAGCATAGTTGGGATGTAGCTAGCACATAGGTTTGATAGTAGCATAGTTGGGATGGACAGTAGCTAGCACATTGGTTTGATAGTAGCATAGTTGGGATGTAGCTAGCACATAGGTTTGATAGTAGCATAGTTGGGATGTACAGTAGCTAGCACATAGGTTTGATAGTAGCATAGTTGGGATGTACAGTAGCTAGCACATTGGATTTATAGTAGCATCTTTGGGATGTACAGAAGCTAGCACATAGGTTTGATAGTAGCATAGTTGGGATGTACAGTAGCTAGCACATTGGTTTGACAGTAGCATAGTTGGGATGTACAGTAACTAGCATATTGGATTGATAGTAGCATAGTTAAGATGTACAGTAGCTAGCACATTGGTTTGATAGTAGCATAGTTGGGATGTACAGTAGCTAGCACATTGGTTTGATAGTAGCATAGTTGGGATGGACAGTAGCTAGCACATTGGTTTCATAGTAGCATAGTTGGGATGTACAGAATCTAGCACATAGGTTTGATAGTAGCATAGTTGGGATGTAGCTAGCACATAGGTTTGATAGTAGCATAGTTGGGATGTACAGTAGCTAGCACATAGGTTTGATAGTAGCATAGTTGGGATGTACAGTAGCTAGCACATTGGTTTGACAGTAGCATAGTTGGGATGTACAGTAACTAGCATATTGGATTGATAGTAGCATAGTTGGGATGTACAGTAGCTAGCACATTGGTTTGATAGTAGCATAGTTGGGATGTAACTAGCACATAGGTTTGATTGTAGCATAGTTGGGATGTACTGTAGCTAGCACATTGGTTTGATAGTAGCATAGTTGGGATGGACAGTAGCTAGCACATTGGTTTGATAGTTGCATAGTTGGGATGTACAGTAGCTAGCACATTGGTTTGATAGTAGCATAGTTGGGATGTACAGCAGCTAGCACATTGATTTGATAGTAGCATAGTTGGGATGTAGCTAGCACATTGGTTTGATAGTAGCATAGTTGTGATGGACAGTAGCTAGCACATTGGTTTGATAGTAGCATAGTTGGGATGTAGCTAGCACATAGGTTTGATACTAGCATAGTTGGGATGTACAGTAGCTAGCACATAGGTTTGATAGTAGCATAGTTGGGATGTACAGCAGCTAGCACATTGGTTTGAAAGTAGCATAGTTGGGATGTAGCTAGCACATAGGTTTGATAGTAGCATAGTTGGGATGTACAGTAGCTAGCACATTGGTTTGATAGTAGCATAGTTGGGATGGACAGTAGCTAGCACATTGGTTTGATAGTAGCATAGTTGGGATGTACAGTAGCTAGCACATAGGTTTGATAGTAGCATAGTTGGGATGTACAGTAGCTAGCACATTGGTTTGACAGTAGCATAGTTGGAATGTACAGTAGCTAGCACATTGGATTGATAGTAGCATAGTTGGGATGTACCGTAGCTAGCACATTGGTTTGATAGTAGCATAGTTGGGATGTACATTAGCTAGCACATAGGTTGGATAGTAGCATAGTTGGGATGTACAGTAGCTAGCACATTGGTTTGATAGTAGCATAGTTCAGATGTACAGTAGCTAGCACATTGGTTTGATAGTAGCATAGTTGGGATGTACAGAAGCTAGCACATAGGTTTGATAGTAGCATCTTTGGGATGTACAGAAGCTAGCACATAGGTTTGATAGTAGCATAGTTGGGATGTACAGTAGCTAGCACATTGGTTTGACAGTAGCATAGTTGGGATGTACAGTAACTAGCATATTGGATTGATAGTAGCATAGTTGGGATGTACAGTAGCTAGCACATTGGTTTGATAGTAGCATAGTTGGGATGTACAGTAGCTAGCACATTGGTTTCATAGTAGCATAGTTGGGATGTAGCTAGCACATAGGTTTGATAGTAGCATAGTTGGGATGTACAGCAGCTAGCACATTGGTTTGATAGTAGCATAGTTGGGATGTACAGTAGCTAGCACATATGTTTGATAGTAGCATAGTTGGGAAGTACAGCAGCTAGCACATTGATTTGATAGTAGCATAGTTGGGATGTAGCTAGCACATAGGTTTGATAGTAGCATAGTTGGGATGGACTGTAGCTAGCACATTGGTTTGATAGTAGCATAGTTGGGATGTAGCTAGCACATAGGTTTGATAGTAGCATAGTTGGGATGTACAGTAGCTAGCACATAGGTTTGATAGTAGCATAGTTGGGATGTACAGTAGCTAGCAAATTGGATTTATAGTAGCATCTTTGGGATGTACAGAAGCTAGCACATAGGTTTGATAGTAGCATAGTTGGGATGTAGCTAGCACATAGGTTTGATAGTAGCATAGTTGGGATGTACAGGAGCTAGCACATAGGTTTGATAGTAGCATAGTTGGGATGTACAGCAGCTAGCACATTGATTTGATAGTAGCATAGTTGGGATGTAGCTAGCACATAGGTTTGATAGTAGCATAGTTGGGATGGACAGTAGCTAGCACATTGGTTTGATAGTAGCATAGTTGGGATGTAGCTAGCACATAGGTTTGATAGTAGCATAGTTGGGATGTACAGTAGCTAGCACATAGGTTTGATAGTAGCATAGTTGGGATGTACAGTAGCTAGCACATTGGATTTATAGTAGCATCTTTGGGATGTACAGAAGCTAGCACATAGGTTTGATAGTAGCATAGTTGGGATGTAGCTAGCACATAGGTTTGATAGTAGCATAGTTGGGATGTACAGTAGCTAGCACATAGGTTTGATAGTAGCATAGTTGGGATGTACAGTAGCTAGCACATAGGTTTGATAGTAGCATAGTTGGTATGTACAGCAGCTAGCACATTGATTTGATAGTAGCATAGTTGGGATGTAGCTAGCACATAGGTTTGATAGTAGCATAGTTGGGATGTACAGTAGCTAGCACATAGGTTTGATAGTAGCATAGTTGGGATGTAGCTAGCACATAGGTTTGATAGTAGCATAGTTGGGATGGACAGTAGCTAGCACATTGGTTTGATAGTATCATAGTTGGGATGTAGCTAGCACATAGGTTTGATAGTAGCATAGTTGGGATGTACAGTAGCTAGCACATAGGTTTGATAGTAGCATAGTTGGGATGTACAGTAGCTAGCACATTGGATTTATAGTAGCATCTTTGGGATGTACAGAAGCTAGCACATAGGTTTGATAGTAGCATAGTTGGGATGTAGCTAGCACATAGGTTTGATAGTAGCATAGTTGGGATGTACAGTAGCTAGCACATAGGTTTGAGAGTAGCATAGTTGGGATGTACAGTAGCTAGCACATAGGTTTGATAGTAGCATAGTTGGGATGTACAGCAGCTAGCACATTGATTTGATAGTAGCATAGTTGGGATGTAGCTAGCACATAGGTTTGATAGTAGCATAGTTGGGATGGACAGTAGCTAGCACATAGGTTTGATAGTAGCATAGTTGGGATGTACAGCAGCTAGCACATTGATTTGATAGTAGCATAGTTGGGATGTAGCTAGCACATAGGTTTGATAGTAGCATAGTTGGGATGTAGCTAGCACATAGGTTTGATAGTAGCATAGTTGGGATGTAGCTAGCACATAGGTTTGATAGTAGCATAGTTGGGATGTACAGTAGCTAGCACATAGGTTTGATAGTAGCATAGTTGGGATGTACAGTAGCTAGCACATTGGATTTATAGTAGCATCTTTGGGATGTACAGAAGCTAGCACATAGGTTTGATAGTAGCATAGTTGGGATGTACAGTAGCTAGCACATTGGTTTGACAGTAGCATAGTTGGGATGTACAGTAGCTAGCAAATTGGTTTGATAGTAGCATAGTTGGGATGGACAGTAGCTAGCACATTGGTTTGATAGAAGCATAGTTGGGATGGACAGTAGCTAGCACATTGGTTTGATAGTAGCATAGTTGGGATGTAGCTAGCACATAGGTTTGATAGTAGCATAGTTGGGATGTACAGTAGCTAGCACATAGGTTTGATAGTAGCATAGTTGGGATGTACAGTAGCTAGCACATTGGATTTATAGTAGCATCTTTGGGATGTACAGAAGCTAGCACATAGGTTTGATAGTAGCATAGTTGGGATGTAGCTAGCACATAGGTTTGATAGTAGCATAGTTGGGATGTACAGTAGCTAGCACATAGGTTTGATAGTAGCATAGTTGGGATGTACAGCAGCTAGCACATTGATTTGATAGTAGCATAGTTGGGATGTAGCTAGCACATAGGTTTGATAGTAGCATAGTTGGGATGGACAGTAGCTAGCACATTGGTTTGATAGTAGCATAGTTGGGATGTAGCTAGCACATAGGTTTGATAGTAGCATAGTTGGGATGTACAGTAGCTAGCACATAGGTTTGATAGTAGCATAGTTGGGATGTACAGTAGCTAGCACATTGGATTTATAGTAGCATCTTTGGGATGTACAGAAGCTAGCACATAGGTTTGATAGTAGCATAGTTGGGATGTAGCTAGCACATAGGTTTGATAGTAGCATAGTTGGGATGGACAGTAGCTAGCACATAGGTTTGATAGTAGCATAGTTGGGATGTACAGCAGCTAGCACATTGATTTGATAGTAGCATAGTTGGGATGTAGCTAGCACATAGGTTTGATAGTAGCATAGTTGGGATGGACAGTAACTAGCATATTGGATTGATAGTAGCATAGTTGGGATGTACAGTAGCTAGCACATTGGTTTGATAGTAGCATAGTTGGGATGTAGCTAGCACATAGGTTTGATAGTAGCATAGTTGGGATGGACAGTAGCTAGCACATAGGTTTGATAGTAGCATAGTTGGGATGTACAGCAGCTAGCACATTGATTTGATAGTAGCATAGTTGGGATGTAGCTAGCACATAGGTTTGATAGTAGCATAGTTGGGATGGACAGTAACTAGCATATTGGATTGATAGTAGCATAGTTGGGATGTACAGTAGCTAGCACATTGGTTTGATAGTAGCATAGTTGGGATGTACAATAGCTAGCACATTGGTTTGATAGTAGCATAGTTGGGATGGACAGTAGCTAGCACATTGGTTTCATAGTAGCATAGTTGGGATGTACAGTAGCTAGCACATAGGTTTGATAGTAGCATAGTTGGGATGTAGCTAGCACATAGGTTTGATAGTAGCATAGTTGGGATGTACAGTAGCTAGCACATAGGTTTGATAGTAGCATAGTTGGGATGTACAGTAGCTAGCACATTGGTTTGACAGTAGCATAGTTGGGATGTACAGTAACTAGCATATTGGATTGATAGTAGCATAGTTGGGATGTACAGTAGCTAGCACATTGGTTTGATAGTAGCATAGTTGGGATGTACAGTAGCTAGCACATTGGATTTATAGTAGCATCTTTGGGATGTACAGAAGCTAGCACATAGGTTTGATAGTAGCATAGTTGGGATGTAGCTAGCACATAGGTTTGATAGTAGCATAGTTGGGATGTACAGTAGCTAGCACATAGGTTTGATAGTAGCATAGTTGGGATGTACAGCAGCTAGCACATTGATTTGATAGTAGCATAGTTGGGATGTAGCTAGCACATAGGTTTGATAGTAGCATAGTTGGGATGGACAGTAGCTAGCACATTGGTTTGATAGTAGCATAGTTGGGATGTAGCTAGCACATAGGTTTGATAGTAGCATAGTTGGGATGTACAGTAGCTAGCACATAGGTTTGATAGTAGCATAGTTGGGATGTACAGTAGCTAGCACATTGGATTTATAGTAGCATCTTTGGGATGTACAGAAGCTAGCACATAGGTTTGATAGTAGCATAGTTGGGATGTAGCTAGCACATAGGTTTGATAGTAGCATAGTTGGGATGGACAGTAGCTAGCACATAGGTTTGATAGTAGCATAGTTGGGATGTACAGCAGCTAGCACATTGATTTGATAGTAGCATAGTTGGGATGTAGCTAGCACATAGGTTTGATAGTAGCATAGTTGGGATGGACAGTAACTAGCATATTGGATTGATAGTAGCATAGTTGGGATGTACAGTAGCTAGCACATTGGTTTGATAGTAGCATAGTTGGGATGTAGCTAGCACATAGGTTTGATAGTAGCATAGTTGGGATGGACAGTAGCTAGCACATAGGTTTGATAGTAGCATAGTTGGGATGTACAGCAGCTAGCACATTGATTTGATAGTAGCATAGTTGGGATGTAGCTAGCACATAGGTTTGATAGTAGCATAGTTGGGATGGACAGTAACTAGCATATTGGATTGATAGTAGCATAGTTGGGATGTACAGTAGCTAGCACATTGGTTTGATAGTAGCATAGTTGGGATGTACAATAGCTAGCACATTGGTTTGATAGTAGCATAGTTGGGATGGACAGTAGCTAGCACATTGGTTTCATAGTAGCATAGTTGGGATGTACAGTAGCTAGCACATAGGTTTGATAGTAGCATAGTTGGGATGTAGCTAGCACATAGGTTTGATAGTAGCATAGTTGGGATGTACAGTAGCTAGCACATAGGTTTGATAGTAGCATAGTTGGGATGTACAGTAGCTAGCACATTGGTTTGACAGTAGCATAGTTGGGATGTACAGTAACTAGCATATTGGATTGATAGTAGCATAGTTGGGATGTACAGTAGCTAGCACATTGGTTTGATAGTAGCATAGTTGGGATGTAGCTAGCACATAGGTTTGATAGTAGCATAGTTGGGATGGACAGTAGCTAGCACATAGGTTTGATAGTAGCATTGTTGGGATGTACAGCAGCTAGCACATTGATTTGATAGTAGCATAGTTGGGATGTAGCTAGCACATAGGTTTGATAGTAGCATAGTTGGGATGGACAGTAGCTAGCACATTGGTTTGATAGTAGCATAGTTGGGATGTAGCTAGCACATAGGTTTGATAGTAGCATAGTTGGGATGTACAGTAGCTAGCACATAGGTTTGATAGTAGCATAGTTGGGATGTACAGTAGCTAGCACATTGGATTTATAGTAGCATCTTTGGGATGTACAGAAGCTAGCACATAGGTTTGATAGTAGCATAGTTGGGATGTACAGTAGCTAGCACATTGGTTTGACAGTAGCATAGTTGGGATGTACAGTAGCTAGCACATTGGTTTGATAGTAGCATAGTTGGGATGGACAGTAGCTAGCACATTGGTTTGATAGAAGCATAGTTGGGATGGACAGTAGCTAGCACATTGGTTTGATAGTAGCATAGTTGGGATGTACAGTAGCTAGCACATAGGTTTGATAGTAGCACCTTTGGGAAGTACAGAAGCTAGCACATAGGTTTGATAGTAGCATAGTTGGGATGTACAGTAGCTAGCACATTGGTTTGACAGTAGCATAGTTGGGATGTACAGTAACTAGCATATTGGATTGATAGTAGCATAGTTGGGATGTACAGTAGCTAGCACATTGGTTTGATAGTAGCATAGTTGGGATGTACAGTAGCTAGCACATTGGTTTGATAGTAGCATAGTTGGGATGGACAGTAGCTAGCACATTGGTTTCATAGTAGCATAGTTGGGATGTACAGTAGCTAGCACATAGGTTTGATAGTAGCATAGTTGGGATGTAGCTAGCACATAGGTTTGATAGTAGCATAGTTGGGATGTACAGTAGCTAGCACATAGGTTTGATAGTAGCATAGTTGGGATGTACAGTAGCTAGCACATTGGTTTGACAGTAGCATAGTTGGGATGTACAGTAACTAGCATATTGGATTGATAGTAGCATAGTTGGGATGTACAGTAGCTAGCACATTGGTTTGATAGTAGCATAGTTGGGATGTAACTAGCACATAGGTTTGATTGTAGCATAGTTGGGATGTACTGTAGCTAGCACATTGGTTTGATAGTAGCATAGTTGGGATGGACAGTAGCTAGCACATTGGTTTGATAGTAGCATAGTTGGGATGTACAGTAGCTAGCACATTGGTTTGATAGTAGCATAATTGGGATGTACAGCAGCTAGCACATTGATTTGATAGTAGCATAGTTGGGATGTAGCTAGCACATTGGTTTGATAGTAGCATAGTTGTGATGGACAGTAGCTAGCACATTGGTTTGATAGTAGCATAGTTGGGATGTAGCTAGCACATAGGTTTGATACTAGCATAGTTGGGATGTACAGTAGCTAGCACATAGGTTTGATAGTAGCATAGTTGGGATGTACAGCAGCTAGCACATTGGTTTGAAAGTAGCATAGTTGGGATGTAGCTAGCACATAGGTTTGATAGTAGCATAGTTGGGATGTACAGTAGCTAGCACATTGGTTTGATAGTAGCATAGTTGGGATGGACAGTAGCTAGCACATTGGTTTGATAGTAGCATAGTTGGGATGTACAGTAGCTAGCACATAGGTTTGATAGTAGCATAGTTGGGATGTACAGTAGCTAGCACATTGGTTTGACAGTAGCATAGTTGGAATGTACAGTAGCTAGCACATTGGATTGATAGTAGCATAGTTGGGATGTACAGTAGCTAGCACATTGGTTTGATAGTAGCATAGTTGGGATGTACATTAGCTAGCACATAGGTTGGATAGTAGCATAGTTGGGATGTACAGTAGCTAGCACATTGGTTTGATAGTAGCATAGTTCAGATGTACAGTAGCTAGCACATTGGTTTGATAGTAGCATAGTTGGGATGTACAGAAGCTAGCACATAGGTTTGATAGTAGCATCTTTGGGATGTACAGAAGCTAGCACATAGGTTTGATAGTAGCATAGTTGGGATGTACAGTAGCTAGCACATTGGTTTGACAGTAGCATAGTTGGGATGTACAGTAACTAGCATATTGGATTGATAGTAGCATAGTTGGGATGTACAGTAGCTAGCACATTGGTTTGATAGTAGCATAGTTGGGATGTACAGTAGCTAGCACATTGGTTTCATAGTAGCATAGTTGGGATGTAGCTAGCACATAGGTTTGATAGTAGCATAGTTGGGATGTACAGCAGCTAGCACATTGGTTTGATAGTAGCATAGTTGGGATGTACAGTAGCTAGCACATATGTTTGATAGTAGCATAGTTGGGAAGTACAGCAGCTAGCACATTGATTTGATAGTAGCATAGTTGGGATGTAGCTAGCACATAGGTTTGATAGTAGCATAGTTGGGATGGACAGTAGCTAGCACATTGGTTTGATAGTAGCATAGTTGGGATGTAGCTAGCACATAGGTTTGATAGTAGCATAGTTGGGATGTACAGTAGCTAGCACATAGGTTTGATAGTAGCATAGTTGGGATGTACAGTAGCTAGCAAATTGGATTTATAGTAGCATCTTTGGGATGTACAGAAGCTAGCACATAGGTTTGATAGTAGCATAGTTGGGATGTAGCTAGCACATAGGTTTGATAGTAGCATAGTTGGGATGTACAGGAGCTAGCACATAGGTTTGATAGTAGCATAGTTGGGATGTACAGCAGCTAGCACATTGATTTGATAGTAGCATAGTTGGGATGTAGCTAGCACATAGGTTTGATAGTAGCATAGTTGGGATGGACAGTAGCTAGCACATTGGTTTGATAGTAGCATAGTTGGGATGTAGCTAGCACATAGGTTTGATAGTAGCATAGTTGGGATGTACAGTAGCTAGCACATAGGTTTGATAGTAGCATAGTTGGGATGTACAGTAGCTAGCACATTGGATTTATAGTAGCATCTTTGGGATGTACAGAAGCTAGCACATAGGTTTGATAGTAGCATAGTTGGGATGTAGCTAGCACATAGGTTTGATAGTAGCATAGTTGGGATGTACAGTAGCTAGCACATAGGTTTGATAGTAGCATAGTTGGGATGTACAGTAGCTAGCACATAGGTTTGATAGTAGCATAGTTGGTATGTACAGCAGCTAGCACATTGATTTGATAGTAGCATAGTTGGGATGTAGCTAGCACATAGGTTTGATAGTAGCATAGTTGGGATGTACAGTAGCTAGCACATAGGTTTGATAGTAGCATAGTTGGGATGTAGCTAGCACATAGGTTTGATAGTAGCATAGTTGGGATGGACAGTAGCTAGCACATTGGTTTGATAGTATCATAGTTGGGATGTAGCTAGCACATAGGTTTGATAGTAGCATAGTTGGGATGTACAGTAGCTAGCACATAGGTTTGATAGTAGCATAGTTGGGATGTACAGTAGCTAGCACATTGGATTTATAGTAGCATCTTTGGGATGTACAGAAGCTAGCACATAGGTTTGATAGTAGCATAGTTGGGATGTAGCTAGCACATAGGTTTGATAGTAGCATAGTTGGGATGTACAGTAGCTAGCACATAGGTTTGAGAGTAGCATAGTTGGGATGTACAGTAGCTAGCACATAGGTTTGATAGTAGCATAGTTGGGATGTACAGCAGCTAGCACATTGATTTGATAGTAGCATAGTTGGGATGTAGCTAGCACATAGGTTTGATAGTAGCATAGTTGGGATGGACAGTAGCTAGCACATAGGTTTGATAGTAGCATAGTTGGGATGTACAGCAGCTAGCACATTGATTTGATAGTAGCATAGTTGGGATGTAGCTAGCACATAGGTTTGATAGTAGCATAGTTGGGATGTAGCTAGCACATAGGTTTGATAGTAGCATAGTTGGGATGTAGCTAGCACATAGGTTTGATAGTAGCATAGTTGGGATGTACAGTAGCTAGCACATAGGTTTGATAGTAGCATAGTTGGGATGTACAGTAGCTAGCACATTGGATTTATAGTAGCATCTTTGGGATGTACAGAAGCTAGCACATAGGTTTGATAGTAGCATAGTTGGGATGTACAGTAGCTAGCACATTGGTTTGACAGTAGCATAGTTGGGATGTACAGTAGCTAGCAAATTGGTTTGATAGTAGCATAGTTGGGATGGACAGTAGCTAGCACATTGGTTTGATAGAAGCATAGTTGGGATGGACAGTAGCTAGCACATTGGTTTGATAGTAGCATAGTTGGGATGTAGCTAGCACATAGGTTTGATAGTAGCATAGTTGGGATGTACAGTAGCTAGCACATAGGTTTGATAGTAGCATAGTTGGGATGTACAGTAGCTAGCACATTGGATTTATAGTAGCATCTTTGGGATGTACAGAAGCTAGCACATAGGTTTGATAGTAGCATAGTTGGGATGTAGCTAGCACATAGGTTTGATAGTAGCATAGTTGGGATGTACAGTAGCTAGCACATAGGTTTGATAGTAGCATAGTTGGGATGTAGCTAGCACATAGGTTTGATAGTAGCATAGTTGGGATGGACAGTAACTAGCATATTGGATTGATAGTAGCATAGTTGGGATGTACAGTAGCTAGCACATTGGTTTGATAGTAGCATAGTTGGGATGTAGCTAGCACATAGGTTTGATAGTAGCATAGTTGGGATGGACAGTAGCTAGCACATAGGTTTGATAGTAGCATAGTTGGGATGTACAGCAGCTAGCACATTGATTTGATAGTAGCATAGTTGGGATGTAGCTAGCACATAGGTTTGATAGTAGCATAGTTGGGATGGACAGTAACTAGCATATTGGATTGATAGTAGCATAGTTGGGATGTACAGTAGCTAGCACATTGGTTTGATAGTAGCATAGTTGGGATGTACAGTAGCTAGCACATTGGTTTGATAGTAGCATAGTTGGGATGGACAGTAGCTAGCACATTGGTTTCATAGTAGCATAGTTGGGATGTACAGTAGCTAGCACATAGGTTTGATAGTAGCATAGTTGGGATGTAGCTAGCACATAGGTTTGATAGTAGCATAGTTGGGATGTACAGTAGCTAGCACATAGGTTTGATAGTAGCATAGTTGGGATGTACAGTAGCTAGCACATTGGTTTGACAGTAGCATAGTTGGGATGTACAGTAACTAGCATATTGGATTGATAGTAGCATAGTTGGGATGTACAGTAGCTAGCACATTGGTTTGATAGTAGCATAGTTGGGATGTAGCTAGCACATAGGTTTGATAGTAGCATAGTTGGGATGGACAGTAGCTAGCACATAGGTTTGATAGTAGCATTGTTGGGATGTACAGCAGCTAGCACATTGATTTGATAGTAGCATAGTTGGGATGTAGCTAGCACATAGGTTTGATAGTAACATAGTTGGGATGGACAGTAGCTAGCACATTGGTTTGATAGTAGCATAGTTGGGATGTAGCTAGCACATAGGTTTGATAGTAGCATAGTTGGGATGTACAGTAGCTAGCACATAGGTTTGATAGTAGCATAGTTGGGATGTACAGTAGCTAGCACATTGGATTTATAGTAGCATCTTTGGGATGTACAGAAGCTAGCACATAGGTTTGATAGTAGCATAGTTGGGATGTACAGTAGCTAGCACATTGGTTTGACAGTAGCATAGTTGGGATGTACAGTAGCTAGCACATTGGTTTGATAGTAGCATAGTTGGGATGGACAGTAGCTAGCACATTGGTTTGATAGAAGCATAGTTGGGATGGACAGTAGCTAGCACATTGGTTTGATAGTAGCATAGTTGGGATGTACAGTAGCTAGCACATAGGTTTGATAGTAGCACCTTTGGGAAGTACAGAAGCTAGCACATAGGTTTGATAGTAGCATAGTTGGGATGTACAGTAGCTAGCACATTGGTTTGACAGTAGCATAGTTGGGATGTACAGTAACTAGCATATTGGATTGATAGTAGCATAGTTGGGATGTACAGTAGCTAGCACATTGGTTTGATAGTAGCATAGTTGGGATGTACAGTAGCTAGCACATTGGTTTGATAGTAGCATAGTTGGGATGGACAGTAGCTAGCACATTGGTTTCATAGTAGCATAGTTGGGATGTACAGTAGCTAGCACATAGGTTTGATAGTAGCATAGTTGGGATGTAGCTAGCACATAGGTTTGATAGTAGCATAGTTGGGATGTACAGTAGCTAGCACATAGGTTTGATAGTAGCATAGTTGGGATGTACAGTAGCTAGCACATTGGTTTGACAGTAGCATAGTTGGGATGTACAGTAACTAGCATATTGGATTGATAGTAGCATAGTTGGGATGTACAGTAGCTAGCACATTGGTTTGATAGTAGCATAGTTGGGATGTAACTAGCACATAGGTTTGATTGTAGCATAGTTGGGATGTACTGTAGCTAGCACATTGGTTTGATAGTAGCATAGTTGGGATGGACAGTAGCTAGCACATTGGTTTGATAGTAGCATAGTTGGGATGTACAGTAGCTAGCACATTGGTTTGATAGTAGCATAGTTGGGATGTACAGCAGCTAGCACATTGATTTGATAGTAGCATAGTTGGGATGTAGCTAGCACATTGGTTTGATAGTAGCATAGTTGTGATGGACAGTAGCTAGCACATTGGTTTGATAGTAGCATAGTTGGGATGTAGCTAGCACATAGGTTTGATACTAGCATAGTTGGGATGTACAGTAGCTAGCACATAGGTTTGATAGTAGCATAGTTGGGATGTACAGCAGCTAGCACATTGGTTTGAAAGTAGCATAGTTGGGATGTAGCTAGCACATAGGTTTGATAGTAGCATAGTTGGGATGTACAGTAGCTAGCACATTGGTTTGATAGTAGCATAGTTGGGATGGACAGTAGCTAGCACATTGGTTTGATAGTAGCATAGTTGGGATGTACAGTAGCTAGCACATAGGTTTGATAGTAGCATAGTTGGGATGTACAGTAGCTAGCACATTGGTTTGACAGTAGCATAGTTGGAATGTACAGTAGCTAGCACATTGGATTGATAGTAGCATAGTTGGGATGTACAGTAGCTAGCACATTGGTTTGATAGTAGCATAGTTGGGATGTACATTAGCTAGCACATAGGTTGGATAGTAGCATAGTTGGGATGTACAGTAGCTAGCACATTGGTTTGATAGTAGCATAGTTCAGATGTACAGTAGCTAGCACATTGGTTTGATAGTAGCATAGTTGGGATGTACAGAAGCTAGCACATAGGTTTGATAGTAGCATCTTTGGGATGTACAGAAGCTAGCACAAAGGTTTGATAGTAGCATAGTTGGGATGTACAGTAGCTAGCACATTGGTTTGACAGTAGCATAGTTGGGATGTACAGTAACTAGCATATTGGATTGATAGTAGCATAGTTGGGATGTACAGTAGCTAGCACATTGGTTTGATAGTAGCATAGTTGGGATGTACAGTAGCTAGCACATTGGTTTCATAGTAGCATAGTTGGGATGTAGCTAGCACATAGGTTTGATAGTAGCATAGTTGGGATGTACAGCAGCTAGCACATTGGTTTGATAGTAGCATAGTTGGGATGTACAGTAGCTAGCACATATGTTTGATAGTAGCATAGTTGGGAAGTACAGCAGCTAGCACATTGATTTGATAGTAGCATAGTTGGGATGTAGCTAGCACATAGGTTTGATAGTAGCATAGTTGGGATGTACAGTAGCTAGCACATAGGTTTGATAGTAGCATAGTTGGGATGTACAGTAGCTAGCACATTCGATTTATAGTAGCATCTTTGGGATGTACAGAAGCTAGCACATAGGTTTGATAGTAGCATAGTTGGGATGTAGCTAGCACATAGGTTTGATAGTAGCATAGTTGGGATGTACAGGAGCTAGCACATAGGTTTGATAGTAGCATAGTTGGGATGTACAGCAGCTAGCACATTGATTTGATAGTAGCATAGTTGGGATGTAGCTAGCACATAGGTTTGATAGTAGCATAGTTGGGATGGACAGTAGCTAGCACATTGGTTTGATAGTAGCATAGTTGGGATGTAGCTAGCACATAGGTTTGATAGTAGCATAGTTGGGATGTACAGTAGCTAGCACATAGGTTTGATAGTAGCATAGTTGGGATGTACAGTAGCTAGCACATTGGATTTATAGTAGCATCTTTGGGATGTACAGAAGCTAGCACATAGGTTTGATAGTAGCATAGTTGGGATGTAGCTAGCACATAGGTTTGATAGTAGCATAGTTGGGATGTACAGTAGCTAGCACATAGGTTTGATAGTAGCATAGTTGGGATGTACAGTAGCTAGCACATTGATTTGATAGTAGCATAGTTGGGATGTAGCTAGCACATAGGTTTGATAGTAGCATAGTTGGGATGTAGCTAGCACATAGGTTTGATAGTAGCATAGTTGGGATGTAGCTAGCACATAGGTTTGATAGTAGCATAGTTGGGATGTACAGTAGCTAGCACATTGGTTTGATAGTAGCATAGTTGGGATGTACAGTAGCTAGCACATTGGTTTGACAGTAGCATAGTTGGGATGTACAGTAGCTAGCAAATTGGTTTGATAGTAGCATAGTTGGGATGGACAGTAGCTAGCACATTGGTTTGATAGAAGCATAGTTGGGATGGACAGTAGCTAGCACATTGGTTTGATAGTAGCATAGTTGGGATGTAGCTAGCACATAGGTTTGATAGTAGCATAGTTGGGATGTACAGTAGCTAGCACATAGGTTTGATAGTAGCATAGTTGGGATGTACAGTAGCTAGCACATTGGATTTATAGTAGCATCTTTGGGATGTACAGAAGCTAGCACATAGGTTTGATAGTAGCATAGTTGGGATGTACAGTAGCTAGCACATAGGTTTGATAGTAGCATAGTTGGGATGTACAGCAGCTAGCACATTGATTTGATAGTAGCATAGTTGGGATGTAGCTAGCACATAGGTTTGATAGTAGCATAGTTGGGATGGACAGTAGCTAGCACATTGGTTTGATAGTAGCATAGTTGGGATGTAGCTAGCACATAGGTTTGATAGTAGCATAGTTGGGATGTACAGTAGCTAGCACATAGGTTTGATAGTAGCATAGTTGGGATGTACAGTAGCTAGCACATTGGATTTATAGTAGCATCTTTGGGATGTACAGAAGCTAGCACATAGGTTTGATAGTAGCATAGTTGGGATGTAGCTAGCACATAGGTTTGATAGTAGCATAGTTGGGATGTACAGTAGCTAGCACATAGGTTTGATAGTAGCATAGTTGGGATGTACAGTAGCTAGCACATAGGTTTGATAGAGGCATAGTTGGTATGTAAAGCAGCTAGCACATTGATTTGATAGTAGCATAGTTGGGATGTAGCTAGCACATAGGTTTGATAGTAGCATAGTTGGGATGTACAGTAGCTAGCACATAGGTTTGATAGTAGCATAGTTGGGATGTAGCTAGCACATAGGTTTGATAGTAGCATAGTTGGGATGGACAGTAGCTAGCACATTGGTTTGATAGTATCATAGTTGGGATGTAGCTAGCACATAGGTTTGATAGTAGCATAGTTGGGATGTACAGTAGCTAGCACATAGGTTTGATAGTAGCATAGTTGGGATGTACAGTAGCTAGCACATTGGATTTATAGTAGCATCTTTGGGATGTACAGAAGCTAGCACATAGGTTTGATAGTAGCATAGTTGGGATGTAGCTAGCACATAGGTTTGATAGTAGCATAGTTGGGATGTACAGTAGCTAGCACATAGGTTTGAGAGTAGCATAGTTGGGATGTACAGTAGCTAGCACATAGGTTTGATAGTAGCATAGTTGGGATGTACAGCAGCTAGCACATTGATTTGATAGTAGCATAGTTGGGATGTAGCTAGCACATAGGTTTGATAGTAGCATAGTTGGGATGGACAGTAGCTAGCACATAGGTTTGATAGTAGCATAGTTGGGATGTACAGCAGCTAGCACATTGATTTGATAGTAGCATAGTTGGGATGTAGCTAGCACATAGGTTTGATAGTAGCATAGTTGGGATGTAGCTAGCACATAGGTTTGATAGTAGCATAGTTGGGATGTAGCTAGCACATAGGTTTGATAGTAGCATAGTTGGGATGTACAGTAGCTAGCACATAGGTTTGATAGTAGCATAATTGGGATGTACAGTAGCTAGCACATTGGATTTATAGTAGCATCTTTGGGATGTACAGAAGCTAGCACATAGGTTTGATAGTAGCATAGTTGGGATGTACAGTAGCTAGCACATTGGTTTGACAGTAGCATAGTTGGGATGTACAATAGCTAGCAAATTGGTTTGATAGTAGCATAGTTGGGATGGACAGTAGCTAGCACATTGGTTTGATAGAAGCATAGTTGGGATGGACAGTAGCTAGCACATTGGTTTGATAGTAGCATAGTTGGGATGTACAGTAGCTAGCACATAGGTTTGATAGTAGCACCTTTGGGATGTACAGAAGCTAGCACATAGGTTTGATAGTAGCATAGTTGGGATGTACAGTAGCTAGCACATTGGTTTGACAGTAGCATATTGGATTGATAGTAGCATAGTTGGGATGTACAGTAGCTAGCACATTGGTTTGATAGTAGCATAGTTGGGATGTACAGTAGCTAGCACATTGGTTTGATAGTAGCATAGTTGGGATGGACAGTAGCTAGCACATTGGTTTCATAGTAGCATAGTTGGGATGTACAGTAGCTAGCACATAGGTTTGATAGTAGCATAGTTGGGATGTAGCTAGCACATAGGTTTGATAGTAGCATAGTTGGGATGTACAGTAGCTAGCACATAGGTTTGATAGTAGCATAGTTGGGATGTACAGTAGCTAGCACATTGGTTTGACAGTAGCATAGTTGGGATGTACAGTAACTAGCATATTGGATTGATAGTAGCATAGTTGGGATGTAGCTAGCACATTGGTTTGATAGTAGCATAGTTGGGATGTAGCTAGCACATAGGTTTGATAGTAGCATAGTTGGGATGGACAGTAGCTAGCACATAGGTTTGATAGTAGCATTGTTGGGATGTACAGCAGCTAGCACATTGATTTGATAGTAGCATAGTTGGGATGTAGCTAGCACATAGGTTTGATAGTAGCATAGTTGGGATGGACAGTAGCTAGCACATTGGTTTGATAGTAGCATAGTTGGGATGTAGCTAGCACATAGGTTTGATAGTAGCATAGTTGGGATGTACAGTAGCTAGCACATAGGTTTGATAGTAGCATAGTTGGGATGTACAGTAGCTAGCACATTGGATTTATAGTAGCATCTTTGGGATGTACAGAAGCTAGCACATAGGTTTGATAGTAGCATAGTTGGGATGTACAGTAGCTAGCACATTGGTTTGATAGAAGCATAGTTGGGATGGATAGTAGCTAGCACATTGGTTTGATAGTAGCATAGTTGGGATGGACAGTAGCTAGCACATTGGTTTGATAGAAGCATAGTTGGGATGGACAGTAGCTAGCACATTGGTTTGATAGTAGCATAGTTGGGATGTACAGTAGCTAGCACATAGGTTTGATAGTAGCACCTTTGGGATGTACAGAAGCTAGCACATAGGTTTGATAGTAGCATAGTTGGGATGTACAGTAGCTAGCACATTGGTTTGACAGTAGCATAGTTGGGATGTACAGTAACTAGCATATTGGATTGATAGTAGCATAGTTGGGATGTACAGTAGCTAGCACATTGGTTTGATAGTAGCATAGTTGGGATGTACAGTAGCTAGCACATTGGTTTGATAGTAGCATAGTTGGGATGGACAGTAGCTAGCACATTGGTTTCATAGTAGCATAGTTGGGATGTACAGTAGCTAGCACATAGGTTTGATAGTAGCATAGTTGGGATGTAGCTAGCACATAGGTTTGATAGTAGCATAGTTGGGATGTACAGTAGCTAGCACATAGGTTTGATAGTAGCATAGTTGGGATGTACAGTAGCTAGCACATTGGTTTGACAGTAGCATAGTTGGGATGTACAGTAACTAGCATATTGGATTGATAGTAGCATAGTTGGGATGTACAGTAGCTAGCACATTGGTTTGATAGTAGCATAGTTGGGATGTAACTAGCACATAGGTTTGATTGTAGCATAGTTGGGATGTACAGTAGCTAGCACATTGGTTTGATAGTAGCATAGTTGGGATGGACAGTAGCTAGCACATTGGTTTGATAGTAGCATAGTTGGGATGTACAGTAGCTAGCACATTGGTTTGATAGTAGCATAGTTGGGATGTACAGCAGCTAGCACATTGATTTGATAGTAGCATAGTTGGGATGTAGCTAGCACATTGGTTTGATAGTAGCATAGTTGTGATGGACAGTAGCTAGCACATTGGTTTGATAGTAGCATAGTTGGGATGTAGCTAGCACATTGGTTTGAAAGTAGCATAGTTGGGATGTAGCTAGCACATAGGTTTGATAGTAGCATAGTTGGGATGTACAGTAGCTAGCACATTGGTTTGATAGTAGCATAGTTGGGATGGACAGTAGCTAGCACATTGGTTTGATAGTAGCATAGTTGGGATGTACAGTAGCTAGCACATAGGTTTGATAGTAGCATAGTTGGGATGTACAGTAGCTAGCACATTGGTTTGACAGTAGCATAGTTGGAATGTACAGTAGCTAGCACATTGGATTGATAGTAGCATAGTTGGGATGTACAGTAGCTAGCACATTGGTTTGACAGTAGCATAGTTGGAATGTACAGTAGCTAGCACATAGGTTGGATAGTAGCATAGTTGGGATGTACAGTAGCTAGCACATTGGTTTGATAGTAGCATAGTTCAGATGTACAGTAGCTAGCACATTGGTTTGATAGTAGCATAGTTGGGATGTACAGAAGCTAGCACATAGGTTTGATAGTAGCATCTTTGGGATGTACAGAAGCTAGCACATAGGTTTGATAGTAGCATAGTTGGGATGTACAGTAGCTAGCACATTGGTTTGACAGTAGCATAGTTGGGATGTACAGTAACTAGCATATTGGATTGATAGTAGCATAGTTGGGATGTACAGTAGCTAGCACATAGGTTTGATAGTAGCATAGTTGGGATGTACAGTAACTAGCATATTGGATTGATAGTAGCATAGTTGGGATGTACAGTAGCTAGCACATAGGTTTGATAGTAGCATAGTTGGGATGTACAGTAGCTAGCACATAGGTTTGATAGTAGCATAGTTGGGATGTACAGTAGCTAGCACATTGGTTTGACAGTAGCATAGTTGGGATGTACAGTAACTAGCATATTGGATTGATAGTAGCATAGTTGGGATGTACAGTAGCTAGCACATTGGTTTGATAGTAGCATAGTTGGGATGTAACTAGCACATAGGTTTGATTGTAGCATAGTTGGGATGTACAGTAGCTAGCACATTGGTTTGATAGTAGCATAGTTGGGATGGACAGTAGCTAGCACATTGGTTTGATAGTAGCATAGTTGGGATGTACAGTAGCTAGCACATTGGTTTGATAGTAGCATAGTTGGGATGTACAGCAGCTAGCACATTGATTTGATAGTAGCATAGTTGGGATGTAGCTAGCACATTGGTTTGATAGTAGCATAGTTGTGATGGACAGTAGCTAGCACATTGGTTTGATAGTAGCATAGTTGGGATGTAGCTAGCACATTGGTTTGAAAGTAGCATAGTTGGGATGTAGCTAGCACATAGGTTTGATAGTAGCATAGTTGGGATGTACAGTAGCTAGCACATTGGTTTGATAGTAGCATAGTTGGGATGGACAGTAGCTAGCACATTGGTTTGATAGTAGCATAGTTGGGATGTACAGTAGCTAGCACATAGGTTTGATAGTAGCATAGTTGGGATGTACAGTAGCTAGCACATTGGTTTGACAGTAGCATAGTTGGAATGTACAGTAGCTAGCACATTGGATTGATAGTAGCATAGTTGGGATGTACAGTAGCTAGCACATTGGTTTGACAGTAGCATAGTTGGAATGTACAGTAGCTAGCACATAGGTTGGATAGTAGCATAGTTGGGATGTACAGTAGCTAGCACATTGGTTTGATAGTAGCATAGTTCAGATGTACAGTAGCTAGCACATTGGTTTGATAGTAGCATAGTTGGGATGTACAGAAGCTAGCACATAGGTTTGATAGTAGCATCTTTGGGATGTACAGAAGCTAGCACATAGGTTTGATAGTAGCATAGTTGGGATGTACAGTAGCTAGCACATTGGTTTGACAGTAGCATAGTTGGGATGTACAGTAACTAGCATATTGGATTGATAGTAGCATAGTTGGGATGTACAGTAGCTAGCACATAGGTTTGATAGTAGCATAGTTGGGATGTACAGTAACTAGCATATTGGATTGATAGTAGCATAGTTGGGATGTACAGTAGCTAGCACATAGGTTTGATAGTAGCATAGTTGGGATGTACAGTAGCTAGCACATAGGTTTGATAGTAGCATAGTTGGGATGTACAGTAGCTAGCACATTGGTTTGACAGTAGCATAGTTGGGATGTACAGTAACTAGCATATTGGATTGATAGTAGCATAGTTGGGATGTACAGTAGCTAGCACATTGGTTTGATAGTAGCATAGTTGGGATGTAACTAGCACATAGGTTTGATAGTAGCATAGTTGGGATGTACAGTAGCGAGCACATTGGTTTGATAGTAGCATAGTTGGGATGGACAGTAGCTAGCACATTGGTTTGATAGTAGCATAGTTGGGATGTACAGTAGCTAGCACATTGGTTTGATAGTAGCATAGTTGGGATGTACAGCAGCTAGCACATTGATTTGATAGTAGCATAGTTGGGATGTAGCTAGCACATTGGTTTGATAGTAGCATAGTTGGGATGTACAGCAGCTAGCACATTGATTTGACAGTAGCATAGTTGGGATGTAGCTAGCACATAGGTTTGATAGTAGCATAGTTGGGATGGACAGTAGCTAGCACATTGGTTTGATAGTAGCATAGTTGGGATGTAGCTAGCACATAGGTTTGATAGTAGCATAGTTGGGATGTACAGTAGCTAGCACATAGGTTTGATAGTAGCATAGTTGGGATGTACAGTAGCTAGCACATTGGATTTATAGTAGCATCTTTGGGATGTACAGAAGCTAGCACATAGGTTTGATAGTAGCATAGTTGGGATGTAGCTAGCACATAGGTTTGATAGTAGCATAGTTGGGATGTACAGTAGCTAGCACATAGGTTTGATAGTAGCATAGTTGGGATTTACAGTAGCTAGCACATATGTTTGATAGTAGCATAGTTGGTATGTACAGCAGCTAGCACATTGATTTGATAGTAGCATAGTTGGGATGTAGCTAGCACATAGGTTTGATAGTAGCATAGTTGGGATGTACAGTAGCTAGCACATAGGTTTGATAGTAGCATAGTTGGGAAGTACAGCAGCTAGCACATTGATTTGATAGTAGCATAGTTGGGATGTAGCTAGCACATAGGTTTGATAGTAGCATAGTTGGGATGGACAGTAGCTAGCACATTGGTTTGATAGTATCATAGTTGGGATGTAGCTAGCACATAGGTTTGATAGTAGCATAGTTGGGATGTACAGTAGCTAGCACATAGGTTTGATAGTAGCATAGTTGGGATGTACAGTAGCTAGCACATTGGATTTATAGTAGCATCTTTGGGATGTACAGAAGCTAGCACATATGTTTGATAGTAGCATAGTTGGGATGTAGCTAGCACATAGGTTTGATAGTAGCATAGTTGGGATGTACAGTAGCTAGCACATAGGTTTGATAGTAGCATAGTTGGGATGTACAGTAGCTAGCACATAGGTTTGATAGTAGCATAGTTGGGATGTACAGCAGCTAGCACATTGATTTGATAGTAGCAAAGTTGGGATGTAGCTAGCACATAGGTTTGATAGTAGCATAGTTGGGATGGACAGTAGCTAGCACATTGGTTTGATAGTAGCATAGTTGGGATGTAGCTAGCACATAGGTTTGATAGTAGCATAGTTGGGATGGACAGTAGCTAGCACATTGGTTTGATAGTAGCATAGTTGGGATGTAGCTAGCACATAGGTTTGATAGTAGCATAGTTGGGATGTACAGTAGCTAGCACATAAATGTGATAGTAGCATAGTTGGGATGTACAGTAGCTAGCACATTGGATTTATAGTAGCATCTTTGGGATGTACAGAAGCTAGCACATAGGTTTGATAGTAGCATAGTTGGGATGTACAGTAGCTAGCACATTGGTTTGACAGTAGTTGGGATGTACAGTAGCTAGCACATTGGTTTGATAGTAGCATAGTTGGGATGTACAGTAGCTAGCACATTGGTTTGATAGTAGCATAGTTGGGATGTACAGTAGCTAGCACATAGGTTTGATAGTAGCATAGTTGGGATGGACAGTAGCTAGCACATTGGTTTGATAGTAGCATAGTTGGGATGTAGCTAGCACATAGGTTTGATAGTAGCATAGTTGGGATGTACAGTAGCTAGCACATAGGTTTGATAGTAGCATAGTTGGGATGTACAGTAGCTAGCACATTGGATTTATAGTAGCATCTTTGGGATGTACAGAAGCTAGCACATAGGTTTGATAGTAGCATAGTTGGGATGTAGCTAGCACATAGGTTTGATAGTAGCATAGTTGGGATGTACAGTAGCTAGCACATAGGTTTGATAGTAGCATAGTTGGGATGTACAGTAGCAAGCACATAAGTTTGATAGTAGCATAGTTGGTATGTACAGCAGCTAGCACATTGATTTGATAATAGCATAGTTGGGATGTAGCTAGCACATAGGTTTGATAGTAGCATAGTTGGGATGTACAGTAGCTAGCACATAGGTTTGATAGTAGCATAGTTGGGAAGTACAGCAGCTAGCACATTGATTTGATAGTAGCATAGTTGGGATGTAGCTAGCACATAGGTTTGATAGTAGCATAGTTGGGATGGACAGTAGCTAGCACATTGGTTTGATAGTATCATAGTTGGGATGTAGCTAGCACATAGGTTTGATAGTAGCATAGTTGGGATGTACAGTAGCTAGCACATAGGTTTGATAGTAGCATAGTTGGGATGTACAGTAGCTAGCACATTGGATTTATAGTAGCATCTTTGGGATGTACAGAAGCTAGCACATAGGTTTGATAGTAGCATAGTTGGGATGTAGCTAGCACATAGGTTTGATAGTAGCATAGTTGGGATGTACAGTAGCTAGCACATAGGTTTGATAGTAGCATAGTTGGGATGTACAGTAGCTAGCACATAGGTTTGATAGTAGCATAGTTGGGATGTACAGCAGCTAGCACATTGATTTGATAGTAGCATAGTTGGGATGTAGCTAGCACATAGGTTTGATAGTAGCATAGTTGGGATGTAGCTAGCACATAGGTTTGATAGTAGCATAGTTGGGATGGACAGTAGCTAGCACATTGGTTTGATAGTAGCATAGTTGGGATGTAGCTAGCACATAGGTTTGATAGTAGCATAGTTGGGATGTACAGTAGCTAGCACATAGGTGTGATAGTAGCATAGTTGGGATGTACAGTAGCTAGCACATTGGATTTATAGTAGCATCTTTGGGATGTACAGAAGCTAGCACATAGGTTTGATAGTAGCATAGTTGGGATGTACAGTAGCTAGCACATTGGTTTGACAGTAGTTGGGATGTACAGTAGCTAGCACATTGGTTTGATAGTAGCATAGTTGGGATGTACAGTAGCTAGCACATTGGTTTGATAGTAGCATAGTTGGGATGTACAGTAGCTAGCACATAGGTTTGATAGTAGCATAGTTGGGATGTAGCTAGCACATAGGTTTGATAGTAGCATAGTTGGGATGTACAGTAGCTAGCACATAGGTTTGATAGTAGCATAGTTGGGATGTACAGTAACTAGCATATTGGATTGATAGTAGCATAGTTGGGATGTACAGTAGCTAGCACATTGGTTTGATAGTAGCATAGTTGGGATGTAACTAGCACATAGGTTTGATAGTAGCATAGTTGGGATGTACAGTAGCTAGCACATTGGTTTGATAGTAGCATAGTTGGGATGTAACTAGCACATAGGTTTGATAGTAGCATAGTTGGGATGTACAGCAGCTAGCACATTGATTTGATAGTAGCATAGTTGGGATGTAGCTAGCACATAGGTTTGATAGTAGCATAGTTGGGATGGACAGTTGCTAGCACATTGGTTTGATAGTAGCATAGTTGGGATGTAGCTAGCACATAGGTTTGATAGTAGCATAGTTGGGATGTACAGTAGCTAGCACATTGGTTTGATAGTAGCATAGTTGGGATGTACATTAGCTAGCACATAGGTTGGATAGTAGCATAGTTGGGATGTACAGTAGCTAGCACATTGGTTTGATAGTAGCATAGTTCAGATGTACAGTAGCTAGCACATTGGTTTGATAGTAGCATAGTTGGGATGTACAGAAGCTAGCACATAGGTTTGATAGTAGCATCTTTGGGATGTACAGAAGCTAGCACATAGGTTTGACAGTAGCATAGTTGGGATGTACAGTAACTAGCATATTGGATTGATAGTAGCATAGTTGGGATGTACAGTAGCTAGCACATAGGTTTGATAGTAGCATAGTTGGGATGTACAGTAACTAGCATATTGGATTGATAGTAGCATAGTTGGGATGTACAGTAGCTAGCACATAGGTTTGATAGTAGCATAGTTGGGATGTACAGTAGCTAGCACATAGGTTTGATAGTAGCATAGTTGGGATGTACAGTAGCTAGCACATTGGTTTGACAGTAGCATAGTTGGGATGTACAGTAACTAGCATATTGGATTGATAGTAGCATAGTTGGGATGTACAGCAGCTAGCACATTGATTTGATAGTAGCATAGTTGGGATGTAGCTAGCACATAGGTTTGATAGTAGCATAGTTGGGATGTACAGTAGCTAGCACATTGGTTTGATAGTAGCATAGTTGGGATGTAACTAGCACTTAGGTTTGATAGTAGCATAGTTGGGATGTACAGTAGCTAGCACATTGGTTTGATAGTAGCATAGTTGGGATGGACAGTAGCTAGCACATTGGTTTGATAGTAGCATAGTTGGGATGTACAGTAGCTAGCACATTGGTTTGATAGTAGCATAGTTGGGATGTACAGCAGCTAGCACATTGATTTGATAGTAGCATAGTTGGGATGTAGCTAGCACATTGGTTTGATAGTAGCATAGTTGGGATGTACAGCAGCTAGCACATTGATTTGATAGTAGCATAGTTGGGATGTAGCTAGCACATAGGTTTGATAGTAGCATAGTTGGGATGGACAGTAGCTAGCACATTGGTTTGATAGTAGCATAGTTGGGATGTAGCTAGCACATAGGTTTGATAGTAGCATAGTTGGGATGTACAGTAGCTAGCACATAGGTTTGATAGTAGCATAGTTGGGATGTACAGTAGCTAGCACATTGGATTTATAGTAGCATCTTTGGGATGTACAGAAGCTAGCACATAGGTTTGATAGTAGCATAGTTGGGATGTAGCTAGCACATAGGTTTGATAGTAGCATAGTTGGGATGTACAGTAGCTAGCACATAGGTTTGATAGTAGCATAGTTGGGATGTACAGTAGCTAGCACATAGGTTTGATAGTAGCATAGTTGGTATGTACAGCAGCTAGCACATTGATTTGATAGTAGCATAGTTGGGATGTAGCTAGCACATAGGTTTGATAGTAGCATAGTTGGGATGTACAGTAGCTAGCACATAGGTTTGATAGTAGCATAGTTGGGAAGTACAGCAGCTAGCACATTGATTTGATAGTAGCATAGTTGGGATGTAGCTAGCACATTGGTTTGATAGTAGCATAGTTGGGATGTACAGTAGCTAGCACATTGGTTTGATAGTAGCATAGTTGGGATGTACAGCAGCTAGCACATTGATTTGATAGTAGCATAGTTGGGATGTAGCTAGCACATTGGTTTGATAGTAGCATAGTTGGGAAGTACAGCAGCTAGCACATTGATTTGATAGTAGCATAGTTGGGATGTAGCTAGCACATAGGTTTGATAGTAGCATAGTTGGGATGGACAGTAGCTAGCACATTGGTTTGATAGTATCATAGTTGGGATGTAGCTAGCACATAGGTTTGATAGTAGCATAGTTGGGATGTACAGTAGCTAGCACATTGGTTTGATAGTAGCATAGTTGGGATGTACAGTAGCTAGCACATTGGTTTGACAGTAGTTGGGATGTACAGTAGCTAGCACATTGGTTTGATAGTAGCATAGTTGGGATGTACAGTAGCTAGCACATTGGTTTGATAGTAGCATAGTTGGGATGTACAGTAGCTAGCACATAGGTTTGATAGTAGCATAGTTGGGATGTAGCTAGCACATAGGTTTGATAGTAGCATAGTTGGGATGTACAGTAGCTAGCACATAGGTTTGATAGTAGCATAGTTGGGATGTACAGTAACTAGCATATTGGATTGATAGTAGCATAGTTGGGATGTACAGTAGCTAGCACATTGGTTTGATAGTAGCATAGTTGGGATGTAACTAGCACATAGGTTTGATAGTAGCATAGTTGGGATGTACAGTAGCTAGCACATTGGTTTGATAGTAGCATAGTTGGGATGTAACTAGCACATAGGTTTGATAGTAGCATAGTTGGGATGTACAGCAGCTAGCACATTGATTTGATAGTAGCATAGTTGGGATGTAGCTAGCACATAGGTTTGATAGTAGCATAGTTGGGATGGACAGTTGCTAGCACATTGGTTTGATAGTAGCATAGTTGGGATGTAGCTAGCACATAGGTTTGATAGTAGCATAGTTGGGATGTACAGTAGCTAGCACATTGGTTTGATAGTAGCATAGTTGGGATGTACATTAGCTAGCACATAGGTTGGATAGTAGCATAGTTGGGATGTACAGTAGCTAGCACATTGGTTTGATAGTAGCATAGTTCAGATGTACAGTAGCTAGCACATTGGTTTGATAGTAGCATAGTTGGGATGTACAGAAGCTAGCACATAGGTTTGATAGTAGCATCTTTGGGATGTACAGAAGCTAGCACATAGGTTTGATAGTAGCATAGTTGGGATGTACAGTAGCTAGCACATTGGTTTGACAGTAGCATAGTTGGGATGTACAGTAACTAGCATATTGGATTGATAGTAGCATAGTTGGGATGTACAGTAGCTAGCACATAGGTTTGATAGTAGCATAGTTGGGATGTACAGTAACTAGCATATTGGATTGATAGTAGCATAGTTGGGATGTACAGTAGCTAGCACATAGGTTTGATAGTAGCATAGTTGGGATGTACAGTAGCTAGCACATAGGTTTGATAGTAGCATAGTTGGGATGTACAGTAGCTAGCACATTGGTTTGACAGTAGCATAGTTGGGATGTACAGTAACTAGCATATTGGATTGATAGTAGCATAGTTGGGATGTACAGCAGCTAGCACATTGATTTGATAGTAGCATAGTTGGGATGTAGCTAGCACATAGGTTTGATAGTAGCATAGTTGGGATGTACAGTAGCTAGCACATTGGTTTGATAGTAGCATAGTTGGGATGTAACTAGCACATAGGTTTGATAGTAGCATAGTTGGGATGTACAGTAGCTAGCACATTGGTTTGATAGTAGCATAGTTGGGATGGACAGTAGCTAGCACATTGGTTTGATAGTAGCATAGTAGGGATGAACAGTAGCTAGCACATTGGTTTGATAGTAGCATAGTTGGGATGTACAGCAGCTAGCACATTGATTTGATAGTAGCATAGTTGGGATGTAGCTAGCACATAGGTTTGATAGTAGCATAGTTGGGATGGACAGTAGCTAGCACATTGGTTTGATAGTAGCATAGTTGGGATGTAGCTAGCACATAGGTTTGATAGTAGCATAGTTGGGATGTACAGTAGCTAGCACATAGGTTTGATAGTAGCATAGTTGGGATGTACAGTAGCTAGCACATTGGATTTATAGTAGCATCTTTGGGATGTACAGAAGCTAGCACATAGGTTTGATAGTAGCATAGTTGGGATGTAGCTAGCACATAGGTTTGATAGTAGCATAGTTGGGATGTACAGTAGCTAGCACATAGGTTTGATAGTAGCATAGTTGGGATGTACAGTAGCTAGCACATAGGTTTGATAGTAGCATAGGTGGTATGTACAGCAGCTAGCACATTGATTTGATAGTAGCATAGTTGGGATGTAGCTAGCACATAGGTTTGATAGTAGCATAGTTGGGATGTACAGTAGCTAGCACATAGGTTTGATAGTAGCATAGTTGGGAAGTACAGCAGCTAGCACATTGATTTGATAGTAGCATAGTTGGGATGTAGCTAGCACATAGGTTTGATAGTAGCATAGTTGGGATGGACAGTAGCTAGCACATTGGTTTGATAGTAGCATAGTTGGGATGTAGCTAGCACATAGGTTTGATAGTAGCATAGTTGGGATGGACAGTAGCTAGCACATTGGTTTGATAGTAGCATAGTTGGGATGTAGCTAGCACATAGGTTTGATAGTAGCATAGTTGGGATGTACAGTAGCTAGCACATATGTGTGATAGTAGCATAGTTGGGATGTACAGTAGCTAGCACATTGGATTTATAGTAGCATCTTTGGGATGTACAGAAGCTAGCACATAGGTTTGATAGTAGCATAGTTGGGATGTACAGTAGCTAGCACATTGGTTTGACAGTAGTTGGGATGTACAGTAGCTAGCACATTGGTTTGATAGTAGCATAGTTGGGATGTACAGTAGCTAGCACATTGGTTTGATAGTAGCATAGTTGGGATGTACAGTAGCTAGCACATAGGTTTGATAGTAGCATAGTTGGGATGTAGCTAGCACATAGGTTTGATAGTAGCATAGTTGGGATGTACAGTAGCTAGCACATAGGTTTGATAGTAGCATAGTTGGGATGTACAGTAGCTAGCACATTGGATTTATAGTAGCATCTTTGGGATGTACAGAAGCTAGCACATAGGTTTGATAGTAGCATAGTTGGGATGTAGCTAGCACATAGGTTTGATAGTAGCATAGTTGGGATGTACAGTAGCTAGCACATAGGTTTGATAGTAGCATAGTTGGGATGTACAGTAGCTAGCACATAGGTTTGATAGTAGCATAGGTGGTATGTACAGCAGCTAGCACATTGATTTGATAGTAGCATAGTTGGGATGTAGCTAGCACATAGGTTTGATAGTAGCATAGTTGGGATGTACAGTAGCTAGCACATAGGTTTGATAGTAGCATAGTTGGGAAGTACAGCAGCTAGCACATTGATTTGATAGTAGCATAGTTGGGATGTAGCTAGCACATAGGTTTGATAGTAGCATAGTTGGGATGGACAGTAGCTAGCACATTGGTTTGATAGTAGCATAGTTGGGATGTAGCTAGCACATAGGTTTGATAGTAGCATAGTTGGGATGGACAGTAGCTAGCACATTGGTTTGATAGTAGCATAGTTGGGATGTAGCTAGCACATAGGTTTGATAGTAGCATAGTTGGGATGTACAGTAGCTAGCACATAGGTGTGATAGTAGCATAGTTGGGATGTACAGTAGCTAGCACATTGGATTTATAGTAGCATCTTTGGGATGTACAGAAGCTAGCACATAGGTTTGATAGTAGCATAGTTGGGATGTACAGTAGCTAGCACATTGGTTTGACAGTAGTTGGGATGTACAGTAGCTAGCACATTGGTTTGATAGTAGCATAGTTGGGATGTACAGTAGCTAGCACATTGGTTTGATAGTAGCATAGTTGGGATGTACAGTAGCTAGCACATAGGTTTGATAGTAGCATAGTTGGGATGTAGCTAGCACATAGGTTTGATAGTAGCATAGTTGGGATGTACAGTAGCTAGCACATAGGTTTGATAGTAGCATAGTTGGGATGTACAGTAACTAGCATATTGGATTGATAGTAGCATAGTTGGGATGTACAGTAGCTAGCACATTGGTTTGATAGTAGCATAGTTGGGATGTAACTAGCACATAGGTTTGATAGTAGCATAGTTGGGATGTACAGTAGCTAGCACATTGGTTTGATAGTAGCATAGTTGGGATGTAACTAGCACATAGGTTTGATAGTAGCATAGTTGGGATGTACAGCAGCTAGCACATTGATTTGATAGTAGCATAGTTGGGATGTAGCTAGCACATAGGTTTGATAGTAGCATAGTTGGGATGGACAGTTGCTAGCACATTGGTTTGATAGTAGCATAGTTGGGATGTAGCTAGCACATAGGTTTGATAGTAGCATAGTTGGGATGTACAGTAGCTAGCACATAGGTTGGATAGTAGCATAGTTGGGATGTACAGTAGCTAGCACATTGGTTTGATAGTAGCATAGTTCAGATGTACAGTAGCTAGCACATTGGTTTGATAGTAGCATAGTTGGGATGTACAGAAGCTAGCACATAGGTTTGATAGTAGCATCTTTGGGATGTACAGAAGCTAGCACATAGGTTTGATAGTAGCATAGTTGGGATGTACAGTAGCTAGCACATTGGTTTGACAGTAGCATAGTTGGGATGTACAGTAACTAGCATATTGGATTGATAGTAGCATAGTTGGGATGTACAGTAGCTAGCACATAGGTTTGATAGTAGCATAGTTGGGATGTACAGTAACTAGCATATTGGATTGATAGTAGCATAGTTGGGATGTACAGTAGCTAGCACATAGGTTTGATAGTAGCATAGTTGGGATGTACAGTAGCTAGCACATAGGTTTGATAGTAGCATAGTTGGGATGTACAGTAGCTAGCACATTGGTTTGACAGTAGCATAGTTGGGATGTACAGTAACTAGCATATTGGATTGATAGTAGCATAGTTGGGATGTACAGTAGCTAGCACATTGGTTTGATAGTAGCATAGTTGGGATGTAACTAGCACATAGGTTTGATAGTAGCATAGTTGGGATGTACAGTAGCTAGCACATTGGTTTGATAGTAGCATAGTTGGGATGTAGCTAGCACATTGGTTTGATAGTAGCATAGTTGGGATGTACAGTAGCTAGCACATTGGTTTGATAGTAGCATAGTTGGGATGTACAGCAGCTAGCACATTGATTTGATAGTAGCATAGTTGGGATGTAGCTAGCACATTGGTTTGATAGTAGCATAGTTGGGATGTACAGCAGCTAGCACATTGATTTGATAGTAGCATAGTTGGGATGTAGCTAGCACATAGGTTTGATAGTAGCATAGTTGGGATGGACAGTAGCTAGCACATTGGTTTGATAGTAGCATAGTTGGGATGTAGCTAGCACATAGGTTTGATAGTAGCATAGTTGGGATGTACAGTAGCTAGCACATAGGTTTGATAGTAGCATAGTTGGGATGTACAGTAGCTAGCACATTGGATTTATAGTAGCATCTTTGGGATGTACAGAAGCTAGCACATAGGTTTGATAGTAGCATAGTTGGGATGTAGCTAGCACATAGGTTTGATAGTAGCATAGTTGGGATGTACAGTAGCTAGCACATAGATTTGATAGTAGCATAGTTGGGATGTACAGTAGCTAGCACATAGGTTTGATAGTAGCATAGTTGGTATGTACAGCAGCTAGCACATTGATTTGATAGTAGCATAGTTGGGATGTAGCTAGCACATAGGTTTGATAGTAGCATAGTTGGGATGTACAGTAGCTAGCACATAGGTTTGATAGTAGCATAGTTGGGAAGTACAGCAGCTAGCACATTGATTTGATAGTAGCATAGTTGGGATGTAGCTAGCACATAGGTTTGATAGTAGCATAGTTGGGAAGTACAGCAGCTAGCACATTGATTTGATAGTAGCATAGTTGGGATGTAGCTAGCACATAGGTTTGATAGTAGCATAGTTGGGATGGACCATAGCTAGCACATTGGTTTGATAGTATCATAGTTGGGATGTAGCTAGCACATAGGTTTGATAGTAGCATAGTTGGGATGTACAGTAGCTAGCACATAGGTTTGATAGTAGCATAGTTGGGATGTACAGTAGCTAGCACATTGGATTTATAGTAGCATCTTTGGGATGTACAGAAGCTAGCACATAGGTTCGATAGTAGCATAGTTGGGATGTAGCTAGCACATAGGTTTGATAGTAGCATAGTTGGGATGTACAGTAGCTAGCACATAGGTTTGATAGTAGCATAGTTGGGATGTACAGTAGCTAGCACATAGGTTTGATAGTAGCATAGTTGGGATGTACAGCAGCTAGCACATTGATTTGATAGTAGCATAGTTGGGATGTAGCTAGCACATAGGTTTGATAGTAGCATAGTTGGGATGGACAGTAGCTAGCACATTGGTTTGATAGTAGCATAGTTGGGATGTAGCTAGCACATAGGTTTGATAGTAGCATAGTTGGGATGGACAGTAGCTAGCACATTGGTTTGATAGTAGCATAGTTGGGATGTAGCTAGCACATAGGTTTGATAGTAGCATAGTTGGGATGTACAGTAGCTAGCACATAGGTGTGATAGTAGCATAGTTGGGATGTACAGTAGCTAGCACATTGGATTTATAGTAGCATCTTTGGGATGTACAGAAGCTAGCACATAGGTTTGATAGTAGCATAGTTGGGATGTACAGTAGCTAGCACATTGGTTTGACAGTAGTTGGGATGTACAGTAGCTAGCACATTGGTTTGATAGTAGCATAGTTGGGATGTACAGTAGCTAGCACATTGGTTTGATAGTAGCATAGTTGGGATGTACAGTAGCTAGCACATAGGTTTGATAGTAGCATAGTTGGGATGTAGCTAGCACATAGGTTTGATAGTAGCATAGTTGGGATGTACAGTAGCTAGCACATAGGTTTGATAGTAGCATAGTTGGGATGTACAGTAACTAGCATATTGGATTGATAGTAGCATAGTTGGGATGTACAGTAGCTAGCACATTGGTTTGATAGTAGCATAGTTGGGATGTAACTAGCACATAGGTTTGATAGTAGCATAGTTGGGATGTACAGTAGCTAGCACATTGGTTTGATAGTAGCATAGTTGGGATGTAACTAGCACATAGGTTTGATAGTAGCATTGTTGGGATGTACAGCAGCTAGCACATTGATTTGATAGTAGCATAGTTGGGATGTAGCTAGCACATAGGTTTGATAGTAGCATAGTTGGGATGGACAGTAGCTAGCACATTGGTTTGATAGTAGCATAGTTGGGATGTAGCTAGCACATAGGTTTGATAGTAGCATAGTTGGGATGTACAGTAGCTAGCACATAGGTTTGATAGTAGCATAGTTGGGATGTACAGTAGCTAGCACATTGGATTTATAGTAGCATCTTTGGGATGTACAGAAGCTAGCACATAGGTTTGATAGTAGCATAGTTGGGATATACAGTAGCTAGCACATTGGTTTGACAGTAGCATAGTTGGGATGTACAGTAGCTAGCACATTGGTTTGATAGTAGCATAGTTGGGATGGACAGTAGCTAGCACATTGGTTTGATAGAAGCATAGTTGGGATGGACAGTAGCTAGCACATTGGTTTGATAGTAGCATAGTTGGGATGTACAGTAGCTAGCACATAGGTTTGATAGTAGCACCTTTGGGATGTACAGAAGCTAGCACATAGATTTGATAGTAGCATAGTTGGGATGTACAGTAGCTAGCACATTGGTTTGACAGTAGCATAGTTGGGATGTACAGTAACTAGCATATTGGATTGATAGTAGCATAGTTGGGATGTACAGTAGCTAGCACATTGGTTTGATAGTAGCATAGTTGGGATGTACAGTAGCTAGCACATTGGTTTGATAGTAGCATAGTTGGGATGGACAGTAGCTAGCACATTGGTTTCATAGTAGCATAGTTGGGATGTACAGTAGCTAGCACATAGGTTTGATAGTAGCATAGTTGGGATGTAGCTAGCACATAGGTTTGATAGTAGCATAGTTGGGATGTACAGTAGCTAGCACATAGGTTTGATAGTAGCATAGTTGGGATGTACAGTAGCTAGCACATTGGTTTGACAGTAGCATAGTTGGGATGTACAGTAACTAGCATATTGGATTGATAGTAGCATAGTTGGGATGTACAGTAGCTAGCACATTGGTTTGATAGTAGCATAGTTGGGATGTAACTAGCACATAGGTTTGATAGTAGCATAGTTGGGATGTACAGTAGCTAGCACATTGGTTTGATAGTAGCATAGTTGGGATGGACAGTAGCTAGCACATTGGTTTGATAGTAGCATAGTTGGGATGTACAGTAGCTAGCACATTGGTTTGATAGTAGCATAGTTGGGATGTACAGCAGCTAGCACATTGATTTGATAGTAGCATAGTTGGGATGTAGCTAGCACATTGGTTTGATAGTAGCATAGTTGTGATGGACAGTAGCTAGCACATAGGTTTGATAGTAGCATAGTTGGGATGTAGCTAGACCATAGGTTTGATACTAGCATAGTTGGGATGTACAGTAGCTAGCACATAGGTTTGATAGTAGCATAGTTGGGATGTACAGCAGCTAGCACATTGGTTTGAAAGTAGCATAGTTGGGATGTAGCTAGCACATAGGTTTGATAGTAGCATAGTTGGGATGTACAGTAGCTAGCACATTGGTTTGATAGTAGCATAGTTGGGATGGACAGTAGCTAGCACATTGGTTTGATAGTAGCATAGTTGGGATGTACAGTAGCTAGCACATAGGTTTGATAGTAGCATAGTTGGGATGTACAGTAGCTAGCACATTGGTTTGACAGTAGCATAGTTGGAATGTACAGTAGCTAGCACATTGGATTGATAGTAGCATAGTTGGGATGTACAGTAGCTAGCACATAGGTTTGATAGTAGCATAGTTGGGATGTAGCTAGCACATAGGTTTGATAGTAGCATAGTTGGGATGTACAGTAGCTAGCACATAGGTTTGATAGTAGCATAGTTGGGAAGTACAGCAGCTAGCACATTGATTTGATAGTAGCATAGTTGGGATGTAGCTAGCACATTGGTTTGATAGTAGCATAGTTGGGATGTACAGTAGCTAGCACATTGGTTTGATAGTAGCATAGTTGGGATGTACAGCAGCTAGCACATTGATTTGATAGTAGCATAGTTGGGATGTAGCTAGCACATTGGTTTGATAGTAGCATAGTTGGGAAGTACAGCAGCTAGCACATTGATTTGATAGTAGCATAGTTGGGATGTAGCTAGCACATAGGTTTGATAGTAGCATAGTTGGGATGGACAGTAGCTAGCACATTGGTTTGATAGTATCATAGTTGGGATGTAGCTAGCACATAGGTTTGATAGTAGCATAGTTGGGATGTACAGTAGCTAGCACATAGGTTTGATAGTAGCATAGTTGGGATGTACAGTAGCTAGCACATTGGATTTATAGTAGCATCTTTGGTATGTACAGAAGCTAGCACATAGGTTTGATAGTAGCATAGTTGGGATGTAGCTAGCACATAGGTTTGATAGTAGCATAGTTGGGATGTACAGTAGCTAGCACATAGGTTTGATAGTAGCATAGTTGGGATGTACAGTAGCTAGCACATATGTTTGATAGTAGCATAGTTGGGATGTACAGCAGCTAGCACATTGATTTGATAGTAGCATAGTTGGGATGTAGCTAGCACATAGGTTTGATAGTAGCATAGTTGGGATGGACAGTAGCTAGCACATTGGTTTGATAGTAGCATAGTTGGGATGTAGCTAGCACATAGGTTTGATAGTAGCATAGTTGGGATGGACAGTAGCTAGCACATTGGTTTGATAGTAGCATAGTTGGGATGTAGCTAGCACATAGGTTTGATAGTAGCATAGTTGGGATGTACAGTAGCTAGCACATTGGTTTGACAGTAGTTGGGATGTACAGTAGCTAGCACATTGGTTTGATAGTAGCATAGTTGGGATGTACAGTAGCTAGCACATAGGTTTGATAGTAGCATAGTTGGGATGTAGCTAGCACATAGGTTTGATAGTAGCATAGTTGGGATGTAGCTAGCACATAGGTTTGATAGTAGCATAGTTGGGATGTACAGTAGCTAGCACATAGGTTTGATAGTAGCATAGTTGGGATGTACAGTAACTAGCATATTGGATTGATAGTAGCATAGTTGGGATGTACAGTAGCTAGCACATAGGTTTGATAGTAGCATAGTTGGGATGTACAGTAGCTAGCACATTGGTTTGATAGTAGCATAGTTGGGATGTAACTAGCACATAGGTTTGATAGTAGCATAGTTGGGATGTAACTAGCACATAGGTTTGATAGTAGCATAGTTGGGATGTACAGCAGCTAGCACATTGATTTGATAGTAGCATAGTTGGGATGTAGCTAGCACATAGGTTTGATAGTAGCATAGTTGGGATGGACAGTTGCTAGCACATTGGTTTGATAGTAGCATAGTTGGGATGTAGCTAGCACATAGGTTTGATAGTAGCATAGTTGGGATGTACAGTAGCTAGCACATAGGTTGGATAGTAGCATAGTTGGGATGTACAGTAGCTAGCACATTGGTTTGATAGTAGCATAGTTCAGATGTACAGTAGCTAGCACATTGGTTTGATAGTAGCATAGTTGGGATGTACAGAAGCTAGCACATAGGTTTGATAGTAGCATCTTTGGGATGTACAGAAGCTAGCACATAGGTTTGATAGTAGCATAGTTGGGATGTACAGTAGCTAGCACATTGGTTTGACAGTAGCATAGTTGGGATGTACAGTAACTAGCACATTGGTTTGATAGTAGCATAGTTGGGATGGACAGTAGCTAGCACATTGGTTTGATAGTAGCATAGTTGGGATGTACAGTAGCTAGCACATTGGTTTGATAGTAGCATAGTTGGGATGTACAGCAGCTAGCACATTGATTTGATAGTAGCATAGTTGGGATGTAGCTAGCACATTGGTTTGATAGTAGCATAGTTGTGATGGACAGTAGCTAGCACATAGGTTTGATAGTAGCATAGTTGGGATGTAGCTAGACCATAGGTTTGATACTAGCATAGTTGGGATGTACAGGAGCTAGCACATAGGTTTGATAGTAGCATAGTTGGGATGTACAGCAGCTAGCACATTGGTTTGAAAGTAGCATAGTTGGGATGTAGCTAGCACATAGGTTTGATAGTAGCATAGTTGGGATGTACAGTAGCTAGCACATTGGTTTGATAGTAGCATAGTTGGGATGGACAGTAGCTAGCACATTGGTTTGATAGTAGCATAGTTGGGATGTACAGTAGCTAGCACATAGGTTTGATAGTAGCATAGTTGGGATGTACAGTAGCTAGCACATTGGTTTGACAGTAGCATAGTTGGAATGTACAGTAGCTAGCACATTGGATTGATAGTAGCATAGTTGGGATGTACAGTAGCTAGCACATTGGTTTGATAGTAGCATAGTTGGGATGTACATTAGCTAGCACATAGGTTGGATAGTAGCATAGTTGGGATGTACAGTAGCTAGCACATAGGTTTGATAGTAGCATAGTTGGTATGTACAGCAGCTAGCACATTGATTTGATAGTAGCATAGTTGGGATGTAGCTAGCACATAGGTTTGATAGTAGCATAGTTGGGATGTACAGTAGCTAGCACATAGGTTTGATAGTAGCATAGTTGGGAAGTACAGCAGCTAGCACATTGATTTGATAGTAGCATAGTTGGGATGTAGCTAGCACATTGGTTTGATAGTAGCATAGTTGGGATGTACAGTAGCTAGCACATTGGTTTGATAGTAGCATAGTTGGGATGTACAGCAGCTAGCACATTGATTTGATAGTAGCATAGTTGGGATGTAGCTAGCACATTGGTTTGATAGTAGCATAGTTGGGAAGTACAGCAGCTAGCACATTGATTTGATAGTAGCATAGTTGGGATGTAGCTAGCACATAGGTTTGATAGTAGCATAGTTGGGATGGACAGTAGCTAGCACATTGGTTTGATAGTATCATAGTTGGGATGTAGCTAGCACATAGGTTTGATAGTAGCATAGTTGGGATGTACAGTAGCTAGCACATAGGTTTGATAGTAGCATAGTTGGGATGTACAGTAGCTAGCACATTGGATTTATAGTAGCATCTTTGGGATGTACAGAAGCTAGCACATAGGTTTGATAGTAGCATAGTTGGGATGTAGCTAGCACATAGGTTTGATAGTAGCATAGTTGGGATGTACAGTAGCTAGCACATAGGTTTGATAGTAGCATAGTTGGGATGTACAGTAGCTAGCACATATGTTTGATAGTAGCATAGTTGGGATGTACAGCAGCTAGCACATTGATTTGATAGTAGCATAGTTGGGATGGACAGTAGCTAGCACATTGGTTTGATAGTAGCATAGTTGGGATGTAGCTAGCACATTGGTTTGATAGTAGCATAGTTGGGAAGTACAGCAGCTAGCACATTGATTTGATAGTAGCATAGTTGGGAAGTACAGCAGCTAGCACATTGATTTGATAGTAGCATAGTTGGGATGTAGCTAGCACATAGGTTTGATAGTAGCATAGTTGGGATGGACAGTAGCTAGCACATTGGTTTGATAGTAGCATAGTTGGGATGTACAGTAGCTAGCACATAGGTTTGATAGTAGCATAGTTGGGATGTACAGTAGCTAGCACATAGGTTTGATAGTAGCATAGTTGGGATGTACAGTAGCTAGCACATTGGATTTATAGTAGCATCTTTGGTATGTACAGAAGCTAGCACATAGGTTTGATAGTAGCATAGTTGGGATGTAGCTAGCACATAGGTTTGATAGTAGCATAGTTGGGATGTACAGTAGCTAGCACATAGGTTTGATAGTAGCATAGTTGGGATGTACAGTAGCTAGCACATATGTTTGATAGTAGCATAGTTGGGATGTACAGCAGCTAGCACATTGATTTGATAGTAGCATAGTTGGGATGTAGCTAGCACATAGGTTTGATAGTAGCATAGTTGGGATGGACAGTAGCTAGCACATTGGTTTGATAGTAGCATAGTTGGGATGTAGCTAGCACATAGGTTTGATAGTAGCATAGTTGGGATGGACAGTAGCTAGCACATTGGTTTGATAGTAGCATAGTTGGGATGTAGCTAGCACATAGGTTTGATAGTAGCATAGTTGGGATGTACAGTAGCTAGCACATAGGTGTGATAGTAGCATAGTTGGGATGTACAGTAGCTAGCACATTGGATTTATAGTAGCATCTTTGGGATGTACAGAAGCTAGCACATAGGTTTGATAGTAGCATAGTTGGGATGTACAGTAGCTAGCACATTGGTTTGACAGTAGTTGGGATGTACAGTAGCTAGCACATTGGTTTGATAGTAGCATAGTTGGGATGTACAGTAGCTAGCACATTGGTTTGATAGTAGCATAGTTGGGATGTACAGTAGCTAGCACATAGGTTTGATAGTAGCATAGTTGGGATGTAGCTAGCACATAGGTTTGATAGTAGCATAGTTGGGATGTACAGTAGCTAGCACATAGGTTTGATAGTAGCATAGTTGGGATGTACAGTAACTAGCATATTGGATTGATAGTAGCATAGTTGGGATGTACAGTAGCTAGCACATTGGTTTGATAGTAGCATAGTTGGGATGTAACTAGCACATAGGTTTGATAGTAGCATAGTTGGGATGTACAGTAGCTAGCACATTGGTTTGATAGTAGCATAGTTGGGATGTAACTAGCACATAGGTTTGATAGTAGCATAGTTGGGATGTACAGCAGCTAGCACATTGATTTGATAGTAGCATAGTTGGGATGTAGCTAGCACATAGGTTTGATAGTAGCATAGTTGGGATGGACAGTTGCTAGCACATTGGTTTGATAGTAGCATAGTTGGGATGTAGCTAGCACATAGGTTTGATAGTAGCATAGTTGGGATGTACAGTAGCTAGCACATAGGTTGGATAGTAGCATAGTTGGGATGTACAGTAGCTAGCACATTGGTTTGATAGTAGCATAGTTCAGATGTACAGTAGCTAGCACATTGGTTTGATAGTAGCATAGTTGGGATGTACAGAAGCTAGCACATAGGTTTGATAGTAGCATCTTTGGGATGTACAGAAGCTAGCACATAGGTTTGATAGTAGCATAGTTGGGATGTACAGTAGCTAGCACATTGGTTTGACAGTAGCATAGTTGGGATGTACAGTAACTAGCACATTGGTTTGATAGTAGCATAGTTGGGATGGACAGTAGCTAGCACATTGGTTTGATAGTAGCATAGTTGGGATGTACAGTAGCTAGCACATTGGTTTGATAGTAGCATAGTTGGGATGTACAGCAGCTAGCACATTGATTTGATAGTAGCATAGTTGGGATGTAGCTAGCACATTGGTTTGATAGTAGCATAGTTGTGATGGACAGTAGCTAGCACATAGGTTTGATAGTAGCATAGTTGGGATGTAGCTAGACCATAGGTTTGATACTAGCATAGTTGGGATGTACAGTAGCTAGCACATAGGTTTGATAGTAGCATAGTTGGGATGTACAGCAGCTAGCACATTGGTTTGAAAGTAGCATAGTTGGGATGTAGCTAGCACATAGGTTTGATAGTAGCATAGTTGGGATGTACAGTAGCTAGCACATTGGTTTGATAGTAGCATAGTTGGGATGGACAGTAGCTAGCACATTGGTTTGATAGTAGCATAGTTGGGATGTACAGTAGCTAGCACATAGGTTTGATAGTAGCATAGTTGGGATGTACAGTAGCTAGCACATTGGTTTGACAGTAGCATAGTTGGAATGTACAGTAGCTAGCACATTGGATTGATAGTAGCATAGTTGGGATGTACAGTAGCTAGCACATTGGTTTGATAGTAGCATAGTTGGGATGTACATTAGCTAGCACATAGGTTGGATAGTAGCATAGTTGGGATGTACAGTAGCTAGCACATAGGTTTGATAGTAGCATAGTTGGTATGTACAGCAGCTAGCACATTGATTTGATAGTAGCATAGTTGGGATGTAGCTAGCACATAGGTTTGATAGTAGCATAGTTGGGATGTACAGTAGCTAGCACATAGGTTTGATAGTAGCATAGTTGGGAAGTACAGCAGCTAGCACATTGATTTGATAGTAGCATAGTTGGGATGTAGCTAGCACATTGGTTTGATAGTAGCATAGTTGGGATGTACAGTAGCTAGCACATTGGTTTGATAGTAGCATAGTTGGGATGTACAGCAGCTAGCACATTGATTTGATAGTAGCATAGTTGGGATGTAGCTAGCACATTGGTTTGATAGTAGCATAGTTGGGAAGTACAGCAGCTAGCACATTGATTTGATAGTAGCATAGTTGGGATGTAGCTAGCACATAGGTTTGATAGTAGCATAGTTGGGATGGACAGTAGCTAGCACATTGGTTTGATAGTATCATAGTTGGGATGTAGCTAGCACATAGGTTTGATAGTAGCATAGTTGGGATGTACAGTAGCTAGCACATAGGTTTGATAGTAGCATAGTTGGGATGTACAGTAGCTAGCACATTGGATTTATAGTAGCATCTTTGGGATGTACAGAAGCTAGCACATAGGTTTGATAGTAGCATAGTTGGGATGTAGCTAGCACATAGGTTTGATAGTAGCATAGTTGGGATGTACAGTAGCTAGCACATAGGTTTGATAGTAGCATAGTTGGGATGTACAGTAGCTAGCACATATGTTTGATAGTAGCATAGTTGGGATGTACAGCAGCTAGCACATTGATTTGATAGTAGCATAGTTGGGATGTAGCTAGCACATAGGTTTGATAGTAGCATAGTTGGGATGGACAGTAGCTAGCACATTGGTTTGATAGTAGCATAGTTGGGATGTAGCTAGCACATAGGTTTGATAGTAGCATAGTTGGGATGGACAGTAGCTAGCACATTGGTTTGATAGTAGCATAGTTGGGATGTAGCTAGCACATAGGTTTGATAGTAGCATAGTTGGGATGTACAGTAGCTAGCACATAGGTGTGATAGTAGCATAGTTGGGATGTACAGTAGCTAGCACATTGGATTTATAGTAGCATCTTTGGGATGTACAGAAGCTAGCACATAGGTTTGATAGTAGCATAGTTGGGATGTACAGTAGCTAGCACATTGGTTTGACAGTAGTTGGGATGTACAGTAGCTAGCACATTGGTTTGATAGTAGCATAGTTGGGATGTACAGTAGCTAGCACATTGGTTTGATAGTAGCATAGTTGGGATGTACAGTAGCTAGCACATAGGTTTGATAGTAGCATAGTTGGGATGTAGCTAGCACATAGGTTTGATAGTAGCATAGTTGGGATGTACAGTAGCTAGCACATAGGTTTGATAGTAGCATAGTTGGGATGTACAGTAACTAGCATATTGGATTGATAGTAGCATAGTTGGGATGTACAGTAGCTAGCACATTGGTTTGATAGTAGCATAGTTGGGATGTAACTAGCACATAGGTTTGATAGTAGCATAGTTGGGATGTACAGTAGCTAGCACATTGGTTTGATAGTAGCATAGTTGGGATGTAACTAGCACATAGGTTTGATAGTAGCATAGTTGGGATGTACAGCAGCTAGCACATTGATTTGATAGTAGCATAGTTGGGATGTAGCTAGCACATAGGTTTGATAGTAGCATAGTTGGGATGGACAGTTGCTAGCACATTGGTTTGATAGTAGCATAGTTGGGATGTAGCTAGCACATAGGTTTGATAGTAGCATAGTTGGGATGTACAGTAGCTAGCACATAGGTTGGATAGTAGCATAGTTGGGATGTACAGTAGCTAGCACATTGGTTTGATAGTAGCATAGTTCAGATGTACAGTAGCTAGCACATTGGTTTGATAGTAGCATAGTTGGGATGTACAGAAGCTAGCACATAGGTTTGATAGTAGCATCTTTGGGATGTACAGAAGCTAGCACATAGGTTTGATAGTAGCATAGTTGGGATGTACAGTAGCTAGCACATTGGTTTGACAGTAGCATAGTTGGGATGTACAGTAACTAGCATATTGGATTGATAGTAGCATAGTTGGGATGTACAGTAGCTAGCACATAGGTTTGATAGTAGCATAGTTGGGATGTACAGTAACTAGCATATTGGATTGATAGTAGCATAGTTGGGATGTACAGTAGCTAGCACATAGGTTTGATAGTAGCATAGTTGGGATGTACAGTAGCTAGCACATAGGTTTGATAGTAGCATAGTTGGGATGTACAGTAGCTAGCACATTGGTTTGACAGTAGCATAGTTGGGATGTACAGTAACTAGCATATTGGATTGATAGTAGCATAGTTGGGATGTACAGTAGCTAGCACATTGGTTTGATAGTAGCATAGTTGGGATGTAACTAGCACATAGGTTTGATAGTAGCATAGTTGGGATGTACAGTAGCTAGCACATTGGTTTGATAGTAGCATAGTTGGGATGGACAGTAGCTAGCACATTGGTTTGATAGTAGCATAGTTGGGATGTACAGTAGCTAGCACATTGGTTTGATAGTAGCATAGTTGGGATGTACAGCAGCTAGCACATTGATTTGATAGTAGCATAGTTGGGATGTAGCTAGCACATTGGTTTGATAGTAGCATAGTTGGGATGTACAGCAGCTAGCACATTGATTTGATAGTAGCATAGTTGGGATGTAGCTAGCACATAGGTTTGATAGTAGCATAGTTGGGATGGACAGTAGCTAGCACATTGGTTTGATAGTAGCATAGTTGGGATGTAGCTAGCACATAGGTTTGATAGTAGCATCGTTGGGATGTACAGTAGCTAGCACATAGGTTTGATAGTAGCATAGTTGGGATGTACAGTAGCTAGCACATTGGATTTATAGTAGCATCTTTGGGATGTACAGAAGCTAGCACATAGGTTTGATAGTAGCATAGTTGGGATGTAGCTAGCACATAGGTTTGATAGTAGCATAGTTGGGAAGTACAGCAGCTAGCACATAGATTTGATAGTAGCATAGTTGGGATGTACAGTAGCTAGCACATAGGTTTGATAGTAGCATAGTTGGTATGTACAGCAGCTAGCACATTGATTTGATAGTAGCATAGTTGGGATGTAGCTAGCACATAGGTTTGATAGTAGCATAGTTGGGATGTACAGTAGCTAGCACATAGGTTTGATAGTAGCATAGTTGGGAAGTACAGCAGCTAGCACATTGATTTGATAGTAGCATAGTTGGGATGTAGCTAGCACATAGGTTTGATAGTAGCATAGTTGGGATGGACAGTAGCTAGCACATTGGTTTGATAGTATCATAGTTGGGATGTAGCTAGCACATAGGTTTGATAGTAGCATAGTTGGGATGTACAGTAGCTAGCACATAGGTTTGATAGTAGCATAGTTGGGATGTACAGTAGCTAGCACATTGGATTTATAGTAGCATCTTTGGGATGTACAGAAGCTAGCACATAGGTTCGATAGTAGCATAGTTGGGATGTAGCTAGCACATAGGTTTGATAGTAGCATAGTTGGGATGTACAGTAGCTAGCACATAGGTTTGATAGAAGCATAGTTGGGATGTACAGTAGCTAGCACATAGGTTTGATAGTAGCATAGTTGGGATGTACAGCAGCTAGCACATTGATTTGATAGTAGCATAGTTGGGATGTAGCTAGCACATAGGTTTGATAGTAGCATAGTTGGGATGGACAGTAGCTAGCACATTGGTTTGATAGTAGCATAGTTGGGATGTAGCTAGCACATAGGTTTGATAGTAGCATAGTTGGGATGGACAGTAGCTAGCACATTGGTTTGATAGTAGCATAGTTGGGATGTAGCTAGCACATAGGTTTGATAGTAGCATAGTTGGGATGTACAGTAGCTAGCACATAGGTGTGATAGTAGCATAGTTGGGATGTACAGTAGCTAGCACATTGGATTTATAGTAGCATCTTTGGGATGTACAGAAGCTAGCACATAGGTTTGATAGTAGCATAGTTGGGATGTACAGTAGCTAGCACATTGGTTTGACAGTAGTTGGGATGTACAGTAGCTAGCACATTGGTTTGATAGTAGCATAGTTGGGATGTACAGTAGCTAGCACATTGGTTTGATAGTAGCATAGTTGGGATGTACAGTAGCTAGCACATAGGTTTGATAGTAGCATAGTTGGGATGTAGCTAGCACATAGGTTTGATAGTAGCATAGTTGGGATGTACAGTAGCTAGCACATAGGTTTGATAGTAGCATAGTTGGGATGTACAGTAACTAGCATATTGGATTGATAGTAGCATAGTTGGGATGTACAGTAGCTAGCACATTGGTTTGATAGTAGCATAGTTGGGATGTAACTAGCACATAGGTTTGATAGTAGCATAGTTGGGATGTACAGTAGCTAGCACATTGGTTTGATAGTAGCATAGTTGGGATGTAACTAGCACATAGGTTTGATAGTAGCATAGTTGGGATGTACAGCAGCTAGCACATTGATTTGATAGTAGCATAGTTGGGATGTAGCTAGCACATAGGTTTGATAGTAGCATAGTTGGGATGGACAGTAGCTAGCACATTGGTTTGATAGTAGCATAGTTGGGATGTAGCTAGCACATAGGTTTGATAGTAGCATAGTTGGGATGTACAGTAGCTAGCACATAGGTTTGATAGTAGCATAGTTGGGATGTACAGTAGCTAGCACATTGGATTTATAGTAGCATCTTTGGGATGTACAGAAGCTAGCACATAGGTTTGATAGTAGCATAGTTGGGATATACAGTAGCTAGCACATTGGTTTGACAGTAGCATAGTTGGGATGTACAGTAGCTAGCACATTGGTTTGATAGTAGCATAGTTGGGATGGACAGTAGCTAGCACATTGGTTTGATAGAAGCATAGTTGGGATGGACAGTAGCTAGCACATTGGTTTGATAGTAGCATAGTTGGGATGTACAGTAGCTAGCACATAGGTTTGATAGTAGCACCTTTGGGATGTACAGAAGCTAGCACATAGATTTGATAGTAGCATAGTTGGGATGTACAGTAGCTAGCACATTGGTTTGACAGTAGCATAGTTGGGATGTACAGTAACTAGCATATTGGATTGATAGTAGCATAGTTGGGATGTACAGTAGCTAGCACATTGGTTTGATAGTAGCATAGTTGGGATGTACAGTAGCTAGCACATTGGTTTGATAGTAGCATAGTTGGGATGGACAGTAGCTAGCACATTGGTTTCATAGTAGCATAGTTGGGATGTACAGTAGCTAGCACATAGGTTTGATAGTAGCATAGTTGGGATGTAGCTAGCACATAGGTTTGATAGTAGCATAGTTGGGATGTACAGTAGCTAGCACATAGGTTTGATAGTAGCATAGTTGGGATGTACAGTAGCTAGCACATTGGTTTGACAGTAGCATAGTTGGGATGTACAGTAACTAGCATATTGGATTGATAGTAGCATAGTTGGGATGTACAGTAGCTAGCACATTGGTTTGATAGTAGCATAGTTGGGATGTAACTAGCACATAGGTTTGATAGTAGCATAGTTGGGATGTACAGTAGCTAGCACATTGGTTTGATAGTAGCATAGTTGGGATGGACAGTAGCTAGCACATTGGTTTGATAGTAGCATAGTTGGGATGTACAGTAGCTAGCACATTGGTTTGATAGTAGCATAGTTGGGATGTACAGCAGCTAGCACATTGATTTGATAGTAGCATAGTTGGGATGTAGCTAGCACATTGGTTTGATAGTAGCATAGTTGTGATGGACAGTAGCTAGCACATAGGTTTGATAGTAGCATAGTTGGGATGTAGCTAGACCATAGGTTTGATACTAGCATAGTTGGGATGTACAGTAGCTAGCACATAGGTTTGATAGTAGCATAGTTGGGATGTACAGCAGCTAGCACATTGGTTTGAAAGTAGCATAGTTGGGATGTAGCTAGCACATAGGTTTGATAGTAGCATAGTTGGGATGTACAGTAGCTAGCACATTGGTTTGTTAGTAGCATAGTTGGGATGGACAGTAGCTAGCACATTGGTTTGATAGTAGCATAGTTGGGATGTACAGTAGCTAGCACATAGGTTTGATAGTAGCATAGTTGGGATGTACAGTAGCTAGCACATTGGTTTGACAGTAGCATAGTTGGAATGTACAGTAGCTAGCACATTGGATTGATAGTAGCATAGTTGGGATGTACAGTAGCTAGCACATTGGTTTGATAGTAGCATAGTTGGGATGTACATTAGCTAGCACATAGGTTGGATAGTAGCATAGTTGGGATGTACAGTAGCTAGCACATTGGTTTGATAGTAGCATAGTTCAGATGTACAGTAGCTAGCACATTGGTTTGATAGTAGCATAGTTGGGATGTACAGTAGCTAGCACATAGGTTTGATAGTAGCACCTTTGGGATGTACAGAAGCTAGCACATAGGTTTGATAGTAGCATAGTTGGGATGTACAGTAGCTAGCACATTGGTTTGACAGTAGCATAGTTGGGATGTACAGTAACTAGCATATTGGATTGATAGTAGCATAGTTGGGATGTACAGTAGCTAGCACATTGGTTTGATAGTAGCATAGTTGGGATGTACAGTAGCTAGCACATTGGTTTGATAGTAGCATAGTTGGGATGGACAGTAGCTAGCACATTGGTTTCATAGTAGCATAGTTGGGATGTACAGTAGCTAGCACATAGGTTTGATAGTAGCATAGTTGGGATGTAGCTAGCACATAGGTTTGATAGTAGCATAGTTGGGATGTACAGTAGCTAGCACATAGGTTTGATAGTAGCATAGTTGGGATGTACAGTAGCTAGCACATTGGTTTGACAGTAGCATAGTTGGGATGTACAGTAACTAGCATATTGGATTGATAGTAGCATAGTTGGGATGTACAGTAGCTAGCACATTGGTTTGATAGTAGCATAGTTGGGATGTAACTAGCACATAGGTTTGATAGTAGCATAGTTGGGATGTACAGTAGCTAGCACATTGGTTTGATAGTAGCATAGTTGGGATGGACAGTAGCTAGCACATTGGTTTGATAGTAGCATAGTTGGGATGTACAGTAGCTAGCACATTGGTTTGATAGTAGCATAGTTGGGATGTACAGCAGCTAGCACATTGATTTGATAGTAGCATAGTTGGGATGTAGCTAGCACATTGGTTTGATAGTAGCATAGTTGTGATGGACAGTAGCTAGCACATTGGTTTGATAGTAGCATAGTTGGGATGTAGCTAGCACATAGGTTTGATACTAGCATAGTTGGGATGTACAGTAGCTAGCACATAGGTTTGATAGTAGCATAGTTGGGATGTACAGCAGCTAGCACATTGGTTTGAAAGTAGCATAGTTGGGATGTAGCTAGCACATAGGTTTGATAGTAGCATAGTTGGGATGTACAGTAGCTAGCACATTGGTTTGATAGTAGCATAGTTGGGATGGACAGTAGCTAGCACATTGGTTTGATAGTAGCATAGTTGGGATGTACAGTAGCTAGCACATAGGTTTGATAGTAGCATAGTTGGGATGTAGCTAGCACATAGGTTTGATAGTAGCATAGTTGGGATGTACAGTAGCTAGCACATAGGTTTGATAGTAGCATAGTTGGGATGTACAGTAGCTAGCACATTGGTTTGACAGTAGCATAGTTGGGATGTACAGTAACTAGCATATTGGATTGATAGTAGCATAGTTGGGATGTACAGTAGCTAGCACATTGGTTTGATAGTAGCATAGTTGGGATGTAACTAGCACATAGGTTTGATAGTAGCATAGTTGGGATGTACAGTAGCTAGCACATTGGTTTGATAGTAGCATAGTTGGGATGGACAGTAGCTAGCACATTGGTTTGATAGTAGCATAGTTGGGATGTACAGTAGCTAGCACATTGGTTTGATAGTAGCATAGTTGGGATGTACAGCAGCTAGCACATTGATTTGATAGTAGCATAGTTGGGATGTAGCTAGCACATTGGTTTGATAGTAGCATAGTTGTGATGGACAGTAGCTAGCACATTGGTTTGATAGTAGCATAGTTGGGATGTAGCTAGCACATAGGTTTGATACTAGCATAGTTGGGATGTACAGTAGCTAGCACATAGGTTTGATAGTAGCATAGTTGGGATGTACAGCAGCTAGCACATTGGTTTGAAAGTAGCCTAGTTGTGATGTAGCTAGCACATAGGTTTGATAGTAGCATAGTTGGGATGTACAGTAGCTAGCACATTGGTTTGATAGTAGCATAGTTGGGATGGACAGTAGCTAGCACATTGGTTTGATAGTAGCATAGTTGGGATGTACAGTAGCTAGCACATATGTTTGATAGTAGCATAGTTGGGATGTAGCTAGCACATAGGTTTGATAGTAGCATAGTTGGGATGTACAGTAGCTAGCACATAGGTTTGATAGTAGCATAGTTGGGATGTACAGTAGCTAGCACATTGGTTTGACAGTAGCATAGTTGGGATGTACAGTAACTAGCATATTGGATTGATAGTAGCATAGTTGGGATGTACAGTAGCTAGCACATTGGTTTGATAGTAGCATAGTTGGGATGTAACTAGCACATAGGTTTGATAGTAGCATAGTTGGGATGTACAGTAGCTAGCACATTGGTTTGATAGTAGCATAGTTGGGATGGACAGTAGCTAGCACATTGGTTTGATAGTAGCATAGTTAAGATGTACAGTAGCTAGCACATTGGTTTGATAGTAGCATAGTTGGGATGTACAGCAGCTAGCACATTGATTTGATAGTAGCATAGTTGGGATGTAGCTAGCACATTGGTTTGATAGTAGCATAGTTGTGATGGACAGTAGCTAGCACATTGGTTTGATAGTAGCATAGTTGGGATGTAGCAAGCACATAGGTTTGATACTAGCATAGTTGGGATGTACAGTAGCTAGCACATAGGTTTGATAGTAGCATAGTTGGGATGTACAGCAGCTAGCACATTGGTTTGAAAGTAGCATAGTTGGGATGTAGCTAGCACATAGGTTTGATAGTAGCATAGTTGGGATGTACAGTAGCTAGCACATTGGTTTGATAGTAGCATAGTTGGGATGGACAGTAGCTAGCACATTGGTTTGATAGTAGCATAGTTGGGATGTACAGTAGCTAGCACATAGGTTTGATAGTAGCATAGTTGGGATGTACAGTAGCTAGCACATTGGTTTGACAGTAGCATAGTTGGAATGTACAGTAGCTAGCACATTGGATTGATAGTAGCATAGTTGGGATGTACAGTAGCTAGCACATTGGTTTGAGAGTAGCATAGTTGGGATGTACATTAGCTAGCACATAGGTTGGATAGTAGCATAGTTGGGATGTACAGTAGCTAGCACATTGGTTTGATAGTAGCATAGTTCAGATGTACAGTAGCTAGCACATTGGTTTGATAGTAGCATAGTTGGGATGTACAGAAGCTAGCACATAGGTTTGATAGTAGCATCTTTGGGATGTACAGAAGCAAGCACATAGGTTTGATAGTAGCATAGTTGGGATGTACAGTAGCTAGCACATTGGTTTGACAGTAGCATAGTTGGGATGTACAGTAACTAGCATATTGGATTGATAGTAGCATAGTTGGGATGTACAGTAGCTAGCACATTGGTTTGATAGTAGCATAGTTGGGATGTACAGTAGCTAGCACATAGGTTTGATAGTAGCATAGTTGGGATGTACAGTAGCTAGCACATTGGATTTATAGTAGCATCTTTGGGATGTACAGAAGCTAGCACATAGGTTTGATAGTAGCATAGTTGGGATGTACAGTAGCTAGCACATTGGTTTGACAGTAGCATAGTTGGGATGTACAGTAGCTAGCACATTGGTTTGATAGTAGCATAGTTGGGATGGACAGTAGCTAGCACATTTGTTTGATAGAAGCATAGTTGGGATGGACAGTAGCTAGCACATTGGTTTGATAGTAGCATAGTTGGGATGTACAGTAGCTAGCACATAGGTTTGATAGTAGCACCTTTGGGATGTACAGAAGCTAGCACATAGGTTTGATAGTAGCATAGTTGGGATGTACAGTAGCTAGCACATTGGTTTGACAGTAGCATAGTTGGGATGTACAGTAACTAGCATATTGGATTGACAGTAGCATAGTTGGGATGTACAGTAGCTAGCACATTGGTTTGATAGTAGCATAGTTGGGATGTACAGTAGCTAGCACATTGGTTTGATAGTAGCATAGTTGGGATGGACAGTAGCTAGCACATTGGTTTCATAGTAGCATAGTTGGGATGTACAGTAGCTAGCACATAGGTTTGATAGTAGCATAGTTGGGATGTAGCTAGCACATAGGTTTGATAGTAGCATAGTTGGGATGTACAGTAGCTAGCACATAGGTTTGATAGTAGCATAGTTGGGATGTACAGTAGCTAGCACATTGGTTTGACAGTAGCATAGTTGGGATGTACAGTAACTAGCATATTGGATTGATAGTAGCATAGTTGGGATGTACAGTAGCTAGCACATTGGTTTGATAGTAGCATAGTTGGGATGTACATTAGCTAGCACATAGGTTGGATAGTAGCATAGTTGGGATGTACAGTAGCTAGCACATTGGTTTGATAGTAGCATAGTTCAGGTGTACAGTAGCTAGCACATTGGTTTGATAGTAGCATAGTTGGGATGTACAGAAGCTAGCACATAGGTTTGATAGTAGCATCTTTGGGATGTACAGAAGCTAGCACATAGGTTTGATAGTAGCATAGTTGGGATGTACAGTAGCTAGCACATTGGTTTGACAGTAGCATAGTTGGGATGTACAGTAACTAGCATATTGGATTGATAGTAGCATAGTTGGGATGTACAGTAGCTAGCACATTGGTTTGATAGTAGCATAGTTGGGATGTACAGTAGCTAGCACATTGGTTTCATAGTAGCATAGTTGGGATGTAGCTAGCACATAGGTTTGATAGTAGCATAGTTGGGATGTACAGCAGCTAGCACATTGGTTTGATAGTAGCATAGTTGGGATGTACAGTAGCTAGCACATATGTTTGATAGTAGCATAGTTGGGAAGTACAGCAGCTAGCACATTGATTTGATAGTAGCATAGTTGGGATGTAGCTAGCACATAGGTTTGATAGTAGCATAGTTGGGATGGACAGTAGCTAGCACATTGGTTTGATAGTAGCATAGTTGGGATGTAGCTAGCACATAGGTTTGATAGTAGCATAGTTGGGATGTACAGTAGCTAGCACATAGGTTTGATAGTAGCATAGTTGGGATGTACAGTAGCTAGCACATTGGATTTATATTAGCATCTTTGGGATGTACAGAAGCTAGCACATAGGTTTGATAGTAGCATAGTTGGGATGTAGCTAGCACATAGGTTTGATAGTAGCATAGTTGGGATGTACAGTAGCTAGCACATAGGTTTGATAGTAGCATAGTTGGGATGTACAGCAGCTTGCACATTGATTTGATAGTAGCATAGTTGGGATGTAGCTAGCACATAGGTTTGATAGTAGCATAGTTGGGATGGACAGTAGCTAGCACATTGGTTTGATAGTAGCATAGTTGGGATGTAGCTAGCACATAGGTTTGATAGTAGCATAGTTGGGATGTACAGTAGCTAGCACATAGGTTTGATAGTAGCATAGTTGGGATGTACAGTAGCTAGCACATTGGATTTATAGTAGCATCTTTGGGATGTACAGAAGCTAGCACATAGGTTTGATAGTAGCATAGTTGGGATGTAGCTAGCACATAGGTTTGATAGTAGCATAGTTGGGATGTACAGCAGCTAGCACATTGATTTGATAGTAGCATAGTTGGGATGTAGCTAGCACATAGGTTTGATAGTAGCATAGTTGGGATGTACAGTAGCTAGCACATTGGTTTGATAGTAGCATAGTTGGGATGGACAGTAGCTAGCACATTGGTTTGATAGTAGCATTGTTGGGATGTACAGTAGCTAGCACATAGGTTTGATAGTAGCATAGTTGGGATGTACAGTAGCTAGCACATTGGTTTGACAGTAGCATAGTTGGAATGTACAGTAGCTAGCACATTGGATTGATAGTAGCATAGTTGGGATGTACAGTAGCTAGCACATTGGTTTGATAGTAGCATAGTTGGGATGTACATTAGCTAGCACATAGGTTGGATAGTAGCATAGTTGGGATGTACAGTAGCTAGCACATTGGTTTGATAGTAGCATAGTTCAGGTGTACAGTAGCTAGCACATTGGTTTGATAGTAGCATAGTTGGGATGTACAGAAGCTAGCACATAGGTTTGATAGTAGCATCTTTGGGATGTACAGAAGCTAGCACATAGGTTTGATAGTAGCATAGTTGGGATGTACAGTAGCAAGCACATTGGTTTGACAGTAGCATAGTTGGGATGTACAGTAACTAGCATATTGGATTGATAGTAGCATAGTTGGGATGTACAGTAGCTAGCACATTGGTTTGATAGTAGCATAGTTGGGATGTACAGTAGCTAGCACATTGGTTTCATAGTAGCATAGTTGGGATGTAGCTAGCACATAGGTTTGATAGTAGCATAGTTGGGATGTACAGCAGCTAGCACATTGGTTTGATAGTAGCATAGTTGGGATGTACAGTAGCTAGCACATAGGTTTGATAGTAGCATAGTTGGGAAGTACAGCAGCTAGCACATTGATTTGATAGTAGCATAGTTGGGATGTAGCTAGCACATAGGTTTGATAGTAGCATAGTTGGGATGGACAGTAGCTAGCACATTGGTTTGATAGTAGCATAGTTGGGATGTAGCTAGCACATAGGTTTGATAGTAGCATAGTTGGGATGTACAGTAGCTAGCACATAGGTTTGATAGTAGCATAGTTGGGATGTACAGTAGCTAGCACATTGGATTTATAGTAGCATCTTTGGGATGTACAGAAGCTAGCACATAGGTTTGATAGTAGCATAGTTGGGATGTAGCTAGCACATAGGTTTGATAGTAGCATAGTTGGGATGTACAGTAGCTAGCACATAGGTTTGATAGTAGCATAGTTGGGATGTACAGCAGCTAGCACATTGATTTGATAGTAGCATAGTTGGGATGTAGCTAGCACATAGGTTTGATAGTAGCATAGTTGGGATGGACAGTAGCTAGCACATTGGTTTGATAGTAGCATAGTTGGGATGGACAGTAGCTAGCACATTGGTTTGATAGTAGCATAGTTGGGATGTAGCTAGCACATAGGTTTGATAGTAGCATAGTTGGGATGTACAGTAGCTAGCACATTGGTTTGATAGTAGCATAGTTGGGATGGACAGTAGCTAGCACATTGGTTTGATAGTAGCATTGTTGGGATGTACAGTAGCTAGCACATAGGTTTGATAGTAGCATAGTTGGGATGTACAGTAGCTAGCACATTGGTTTGACAGTAGCATAGTTGGAATGTACAGTAGCTAGCACATTGGATTGATAGTAGCATAGTTGGGATGTACAGTAGCTAGCACATTGGTTTGATAGTAGCATAGTTGGGATGTACATTAGCTAGCACATAGGTTGGATAGTAGCATAGTTGGGATGTACAGTAGCTAGCACATTGGTTTGATAGTAGCATAGTTCAGGTGTACAGTAGCTAGCACATTGGTTTGATAGTAGCATAGTTGGGATGTACAGAAGCTAGCACATAGGTTTGATAGTAGCATCTTTGGGATGTACAGAAGCTAGCACATAGGTTTGATAGTAGCATAGTTGGGATGTACAGTAGCAAGCACATTGGTTTGACAGTAGCATAGTTGGGATGTACAGTAACTAGCATATTGGATTGATAGTAGCATAGTTGGGATGTACAGTAGCTAGCACATTGGTTTGATAGAAGCATAGTTGGGATGTACAGTAGCTAGCACATTGGTTTCATAGTAGCATAGTTGGGATGTAGCTAGCACATAGGTTTGATAGTAGCATAGTTGGGATGTACAGCAGCTAGCACATTGGTTTGATAGTAGCATAGTTGGGATGTACAGTAGCTAGCACATATGTTTGATAGTAGCATAGTTGGGAAGTACAGCAGCTAGCACATTGATTTGATAGTAGCATAGTTGGGATGTAGCTAGCACATAGGTTTGATAGTAGCATAGTTGGGATGTACAGTAGCTAGCACATAGGTTTGATAGTAGCATAGTTGGGATGTACAGTAGCTAGCACATTGGATTTATAGTAGCATCTTTGGGATGTACAGAAGCTAGCACATAGGTTTGATAGTAGCATAGTTGGGATGTAGCTAGCACATAGGTTTGATAGTAGCATAGTTGGGATGTACAGTAGCTAGCACATAGGTTTGATAGTAGCATAGTTGGGATGTACAGCAGCTAGCACATTGATTTGATAGTAGCATAGTTGGGATGTAGCTAGCACATAGGTTTGATAGTAGCATAGTTGGGATGGACAGTAGCTAGCACATTGGTTTGATAGTAGCATAGTTGGGATGTAGCTAGCACATAGGTTTGATAGTAGCATAGTTGGGATGTACAGTAGCTAGCACATAGGTTTGATAGTAGCATAGTTTGGATGTAGCTAGCACATAGGTTTGATACTAGCATAGTTGGGATGTACAGTAGCTAGCACATAGGTTTGATAGTAGCATAGTTGGGATGTAGCTAGCACATTGGTTTGATAGTAGCATAGTTGTGATGGACAGTAGCTAGCACATTGGTTTGATAGTAGCATAGTTGGGATGTAGCTAGCACATAGGTTTGATACTAGCATAGTTGGGATGTACAGTAGCTAGCACATAGGTTTGATAGTAGCATAGTTGGGATGTACAGCAGCTAGCACATTGGTTTGAAAGTAGCATAGTTGGGATGTAGCTAGCACATAGGTTTGATAGTAGCATAGTTGGGATGTACAGTAGCTAGCACATTGGTTTGATAGTAGCATAGTTGGGATGGACAGTAGCTAGCACATTGGTTTGATAGTAGCATAGTTGGGATGTACAGTAGCTAGCACATAGGTTTGATAGTAGCATAGTTGGGATGTAGCTAGCACATAGGTTTGATAGTAGCATAGTTGGGATGTACAGTAGCTAGCACATAGGTTTGATAGTAGCATAGTTGGGATGTACAGTAGCTAGCACATTGGTTTGACAGTAGCATAGTTGGGATGTACAGTAACTAGCATATTGGATTGATAGTAGCATAGTTGGGATGTACAGTAGCTAGCACATTGGTTTGATAGTAGCATAGTTGGGATGTAACTAGCACATAGGTTTGATAGTAGCATAGTTGGGATGTACAGTAGCTAGCACATTGGTTTGATAGTAGCATAGTTGGGATGGACAGTAGCTAGCACATTGGTTTGATAGTAGCATAGTTGGGATGTACAGTAGCTAGCACATTGGTTTGATAGTAGCATAGTTGGGATGTACAGCAGCTAGCACATTGATTTGATAGTAGCATAGTTGGGATGTAGCTAGCACATTGGTTTGATAGTAGCATAGTTGTGATGGACAGTAGCTAGCACATTGGTTTGATAGTAGCATAGTTGGGATGTAGCTAGCACATAGGTTTGATACTAGCATAGTTGGGATGTACAGTAGCTAGCACATAGGTTTGATAGTAGCATAGTTGGGATGTACAGCAGCTAGCACATTGGTTTGAAAGTAGCCTAGTTGTGATGTAGCTAGCACATAGGTTTGATAGTAGCATAGTTGGGATGTACAGTAGCTAGCACATTGGTTTGATAGTAGCATAGTTGGGATGGACAGTAGCTAGCACATTGGTTTGATAGTAGCATAGTTGGGATGTACAGTAGCTAGCACATAGGTTTGATAGTAGCATAGTTGGGATGTAGCTAGCACATAGGTTTGATAGTAGCATAGTTGGGATGTACAGTAGCTAGCACATAGGTTTGATAGTAGCATAGTTGGGATGTACAGTAGCTAGCACATTGGTTTGACAGTAGCATAGTTGGGATGTACAGTAACTAGCATATTGGATTGATAGTAGCATAGTTGGGATGTACAGTAGCTAGCACATTGGTTTGATAGTAGCATAGTTGGGATGTAACTAGCACATAGGTTTGATAGTAGCATAGTTGGGATGTACAGTAGCTAGCACATTGGTTTGATAGTAGCATAGTTGGGATGGACAGTAGCTAGCACATTGGTTTGATAGTAGCATAGTTAAGATGTACAGTAGCTAGCACATTGGTTTGATAGTAGCATAGTTGGGATGTACAGCAGCTAGCACATTGATTTGATAGTAGCATAGTTGGGATGTAGCTAGCACATTGGTTTGATAGTAGCATAGTTGTGATGGACAGTAGCTAGCACATTGGTTTGATAGTAGCATAGTTGGGATGTAGCAAGCACATAGGTTTGATACTAGCATAGTTGGGATGTACAGTAGCTAGCACATAGGTTTGATAGTAGCATAGTTGGGATGTACAGCAGCTAGCACATTGGTTTGAAAGTAGCATAGTTGGGATGTAGCTAGCACATAGGTTTGATAGTAGCATAGTTGGGATGTACAGTAGCTAGCACATTGGTTTGATAGTAGCATAGTTGGGATGGACAGTAGCTAGCACATTGGTTTGATAGTAGCATAGTTGGGATGTACAGTAGCTAGCACATAGGTTTGATAGTAGCATAGTTGGGATGTACAGTAGCTAGCACATTGGTTTGACAGTAGCATAGTTGGAATGTACAGTAGCTAGCACATTGGATTGATAGTAGCATAGTTGGGATGTACAGTAGCTAGCACATTGGTTTGATAGTAGCATAGTTGGGATGTACATTAGCTAGCACATAGGTTGGATAGTAGCATAGTTGGGATGTACAGTAGCTAGCACATTGGTTTGATAGTAGCATAGTTCAGATGTACAGTAGCTAGCACATTGGTTTGATAGTAGCATAGTTGGGATGTACAGAAGCTAGCACATAGGTTTGATAGTAGCATCTTTGGGATGTACAGAAGCAAGCACATAGGTTTGATAGTAGCATAGTTGGGATGTACAGTAGCTAGCACATTGGTTTGACAGTAGCATAGTTGGGATGTACAGTAACTAGCATATTGGATTGATAGTAGCATAGTTGGGATGTACAGTAGCTAGCACATTGGTTTGATAGTAGCATAGTTGGGATGTACAGTAGCTAGCACATAGGTTTGATAGTAGCATAGTTGGGATGTACAGTAGCTAGCACATTGGATTTATAGTAGCATCTTTGGGATGTACAGAAGCTAGCACATAGGTTTGATAGTAGCATAGTTGGGATGTACAGTAGCTAGCACATTGGTTTGACAGTAGCATAGTTGGGATGTACAGTAGCTAGCACATTGGTTTGATAGTAGCATAGTTGGGATGGACAGTAGCTAGCACATTTGTTTGATAGAAGCATAGTTGGGATGTACAGTAGCTAGCACATTGGTTTCATAGTAGCATAGTTGGGATGTAGCTAGCACATAGGTTTGATAGTAGCATAGTTGGGATGTACAGCAGCTAGCACATTGGTTTGATAGTAGCATAGTTGGGATGTACAGTAGCTAGCACATATGTTTGATAGTAGCATAGTTGGGAAGTACAGCAGCTAGCACATTGATTTGATAGTAGCATAGTTGGGATGTAGCTAGCACATAGGTTTGATAGTAGCATAGTTGGGATGGACAGTAGCTAGCACATTGGTTTGATAGTAGCATAGTTGGGATGTAGCTAGCACATAGGTTTGATAGTAGCATAGTTGGGATGTACAGTAGCTAGCACATAGGTTTGATAGTAGCATAGTTGGGATGTACAGTAGCTAGCACATTGGATTTATAGTAGCATCTTTGGGATGTACAGAAGCTAGCACATAGGTTTGATAGTAGCATAGTTGGGATGTAGCTAGCACATAGGTTTGATAGTAGCATAGTTGGGATGTACAGTAGCTAGCACATAGGTTTGATAGTAGCATAGTTGGGATGTACAGCAGCTAGCACATTGATTTGATAGTAGCATAGTTGGGATGTAGCTAGCACATAGGTTTGATAGTAGCATAGTTGGGATGGACAGTAGCTAGCACATTGGTTTGATAGTAGCATAGTTGGGATGTAGCTAGCACATAGGTTTGATAGTAGCATAGTTGGGATGTACAGTAGCTAGCACATAGGTTTGATAGTAGCATAGTTTGGATGTAGCTAGCACATAGGTTTGATACTAGCATAGTTGGGATGTACAGTAGCTAGCACATAGGTTTGATAGTAGCATAGTTGGGATGTAGCTAGCACATTGGTTTGATAGTAGCATAGTTGTGATGGACAGTAGCTAGCACATTGGTTTGATAGTAGCATAGTTGGGATATAGCTAGCACATAGGTTTGATACTAGCATAGTTGGGATGTACAGTAGCTAGCACATAGGTTTGATAGTAGCATAGTTGGGATGTACAGCAGCTAGCACATTGGTTTGAAAGTAGCATAGTTGGGATGTAGCTAGCACATAGGTTTGATAGTAGCATAGTTGGGATGTACAGTAGCTAGCACATTGGTTTGATAGTAGCATAGTTGGGATGGACAGTAGCTAGCACATTGGTTTGATAGTAGCATAGTTAGGATGTACAGTAGCTAGCACATAGGTTTGATAGTAGCATAGTTGGGATGTAGCTAGCACATAGGTTTGATAGTAGCATAGTTGGGATGTACAGTAGCTAGCACATAGGTTTGATAGTAGCATAGTTGGGATGTACAGTAGCTAGCACATTGGTTTGACAGTAGCATAGTTGGGATGTACAGTAACTAGCATATTGGATTGATAGTAGCATAGTTGGGATGTACAGTAGCTAGCACATTGGTTTGATAGTAGCATAGTTGGGATGTAACTAGCACATAGGTTTGATAGTAGCATAGTTGGGATGTACAGTAGCTAGCACATTGGTTTGATAGTAGCATAGTTGGGATGGACAGTAGCTAGCACATTGGTTTGATAGTAGCATAGTTGGGATGTACAGTAGCTAGCACATTGGTTTGATAGTAGCATAGTTGGGATGTACAGCAGCTAGCACATTGATTTGATAGTAGCATAGTTGGGATGTAGCTTGCACATTGGTTTGATAGTAGCATAGTTGTGATGGACAGTAGCTAGCACATTGGTTTGATAGTAGCATAGTTGGGATGTAGCTAGCACATAGGTTTGATACTAGCATAGTTGGGATGTACAGTAGCTAGCACATAGGTTTGATAGTAGCATAGTTGGGATGTACAGCAGCTAGCACATTGGTTTGAAAGTAGCCTAGTTGTGATGTAGCTAGCACATAGGTTTGATAGTAGCATAGTTGGGATGTACAGTAGCTAGCACATTGGTTTGATAGTAGCATAGTTGGGATGGACAGTAGCTAGCACATTGGTTTGATAGTAGCATAGTTGGGATGTACAGTAGCTAGCACATAGGTTTGATAGTAGCATAGTTGGGATGTAGCTAGCACATAGGTTTGATAGTAGCATAGTTGGGATGTACAGTAGCTAGCACATAGGTTTGATAGTAGCATAGTTGGGATGTACAGTAGCTAGCACATTGGTTTGACAGTAGCATAGTTGGGATGTACAGTAACTAGCATATTGGATTGATAGTAGCATAGTTGGGATGTACAGTAGCTAGCACATTGGTTTGATAGTAGCATAGTTGGGATGTAACTAGCACATAGGTTTGATAGTAGCATAGTTGGGATGTACAGTAGCTAGCACATTGGTTTGATAGTAGCATAGTTGGGATGGACAGTAGCTAGCACATTGGTTTGATAGTAGCATAGTTAAGATGTACAGTAGCTAGCACATTGGTTTGATAGTAGCATAGTTGGGATGTACAGCAGCTAGCACATTGATTTGATAGTAGCATAGTTGGGATGTAGCTAGCACATTGGTTTGATAGTAGCATAGTTGTGATGGACAGTAGCTAGCACATTGGTTTGATAGTAGCATAGTTGGGATGTAGCAAGCACATAGGTTTGATACTAGCATAGTTGGGATGTACAGTAGCTAGCACATAGGTTTGATAGTAGCATAGTTGGGATGTACAGCAGCTAGCACATTGGTTTGAAAGTAGCATAGTTGGGATGTAGCTAGCACATAGGTTTGATAGTAGCATAGTTGGGATGTACAGTAGCTAGCACATTGGTTTGATAGTAGCATAGTTGGGATGGACAGTAGCTAGCACATTGGTTTGATAGTAGCATAGTTGGGATGTACAGTAGCTAGCACATAGGTTTGATAGTAGCATAGTTGGGATGTACAGTAGCTAGCACATTGGTTTGATAGTAGCATAGTTGGGATGGACAGTAGCTAGCACATTGGTTTGATAGTAGCATAGTTGGGATGTACAGTAGCTAGCACATTGGTTTGATAGTAGCATAGTTGGGATGTACAGCAGCTAGCACATTGATTTGATAGTAGCATAGTTGGGATGTAGCTAGCACATTGGTTTGATAGTAGCATAGTTGTGATGGACAGTAGCTAGCACATTGGTTTGATAGTAGCATAGTTGGGATGTAGCTAGCACATAGGTTTGATACTAGCATAGTTGGGATGTACAGTAGCTAGCACATAGGTTTGATAGTAGCATAGTTGGGATGTACAGCAGCTAGCACATTGGTTTGAAAGTAGCCTAGTTGTGATGTAGCTAGCACATAGGTTTGATAGTAGCATAGTTGGGATGTACAGTAGCTAGCACATTGGTTTGATAGTAGCATAGTTGGGATGGACAGTAGCTAGCACATTGGTTTGATAGTAGCATAGTTGGGATGTACAGTAGCTAGCACATAGGTTTGATAGTAGCATAGTTGGGATGTAGCTAGCACATAGGTTTGATAGTAGCATAGTTGGGATGTACAGTAGCTAGCACATAGGTTTGATAGTAGCATAGTTGGGATGTACAGTAGCTAGCACATTGGTTTGACAGTAGCATAGTTGGGATGTACAGTAACTAGCATATTGGATTGATAGTAGCATAGTTGGGATGTACAGTAGCTAGCACATTGGTTTGATAGTAGCATAGTTGGGATGTAACTAGCACATAGGTTTGATAGTAGCATAGTTGGGATGTACAGTAGCTAGCACATTGGTTTGATAGTAGCATAGTTGGGATGGACAGTAGCTAGCACATTGGTTTGATAGTAGCATAGTTAAGATGTACAGTAGCTAGCACATTGGTTTGATAGTAGCATAGTTGGGATGTACAGCAGCTAGCACATTGATTTGATAGTAGCATAGTTGGGATGTAGCTAGCACATTGGTTTGATAGTAGCATAGTTGTGATGGACAGTAGCTAGCACATTGGTTTGATAGTAGCATAGTTGGGATGTAGCAAGCACATAGGTTTGATACTAGCATAGTTGGGATGTACAGTAGCTAGCACATAGGTTTGATAGTAGCATAGTTGGGATGTACAGCAGCTAGCACATTGGTTTGAAAGTAGCATAGTTGGGATGTAGCTAGCACATAGGTTTGATAGTAGCATAGTTGGGATGTACAGTAGCTAGCACATTGGTTTGATAGTAGCATAGTTGGGATGGACAGTAGCTAGCACATTGGTTTGATAGTAGCATAGTTGGGATGTACAGTAGCTAGCACATAGGTTTGATAGTAGCATAGTTGGGATGTACAGTAGCTAGCACATTGGTTTGACAGTAGCATAGTTGGAATGTACAGTAGCTAGCACATTGGATTGATAGTAGCATAGTTGGGATGTACAGTAGCTAGCACATTGGTTTGATAGTAGCATAGTTGGGATGTACATTAGCTAGCACATAGGTTGGCTAGTAGCATAGTTGGGATGTACAGTAGCTAGCACATTGGTTTGATAGTAGCATAGTTCAGATGTACAGTAGCTAGCACATTGGTTTGATAGTAGCATAGTTGGGATGTACAGAAGCTAGCACATAGGTTTGATAGTAGCATCTTTGGGATGTACAGAAGCAAGCACATAGGTTTGATAGTAGCATAGTTGGGATGTACAGTAGCTAGCACATTGGTTTGACAGTAGCATAGTTGGGATGTACAGTAACTAGCATATTGGATTGATAGTAGCATAGTTGGGATGTACAGTAGCTAGCACATTGGTTTGATAGTAGCATAGTTGGGATGTACAGTAGCTAGCACATAGGTTTGATAGTAGCATAGTTGGGATGTACAGTAGCTAGCACATTGGATTTATAGTAGCATCTTTGGGATGTACAGAAGCTAGCACATAGGTTTGATAGTAGCATAGTTGGGATGTACAGTAGCTAGCACATTGGTTTGACAGTAGCATAGTTGGGATGTACAGTAGCTAGCACATTGGTTTGATAGTAGCATAGTTGGGATGGACAGTAGCTAGCACATTTGTTTGATAGAAGCATAGTTGGGATGGACAGTAGCTAGCACATTGGTTTGATAGTAGCATAGTTGGGATGTACAGTAGCTAGCACATAGGTTTGATAGTAGCACCTTTGGGATGTACAGAAGCTAGCACATAGGTTTGATAGTAGCATAGTTGGGATGTACAGTAGCTAGCACATTGGTTTGACAGTAGCATAGTTGGGATGTACAGTAACTAGCATATTGGATTGATAGTAGCATAGTTGGGATGTACAGTAGCTAGCACATTGGTTTGATAGTAGCATAGTTGGGATGTACAGTAGCTAGCACATTGGTTTGATAGTAGCATAGTTGGGATGGACAGTAGCTAGCACATTGGTTTCATAGTAGCATAGTTGGGATGTACAGTAGCTAGCACATAGGTTTGATAGTAGCATAGTTGGGATGTAGCTAGCACAGAGGTTTGATAGTAGCATAGTTGGGATGTACAGTAGCTAGCACATAGGTTTGATAGTAGCATAGTTGGGATGTACAGTAGCTAGCACATTGGTTTGACAGTAGCATAGTTGGGATGTACAGTAACTAGCATATTGGATTGATAGTAGCATAGTTGGGATGTACAGTAGCTAGCACATTGGTTTGATAGTAGCATAGTTGGGATGTAACTAGCACATAGGTTTGATAGTAGCATAGTTGGGATGTACAGTAGCTAGCACATTGGTTTGATAGTAGCATAGTTGGGATGGACAGTAGCTAGCACATTGGTTTGATAGTAGCATAGTTGGGATGTACAGTAGCTAGCACATTGGTTTGATAGTAGCATAGTTGGGATGTACAGCAGCTAGCACATTGATTTGATAGTAGCATAGTTGGGATGTAGCTAGCACATTGGTTTGATAGTAGCATAGTTGTGATGGACAGTAGCTAGCACATAGGTTTGATAGTAGCATAGTTTGGATGTAGCTAGCACATAGGTTTGATACTAGCATAGTTGGGATGTACAGTAGCTAGCACATAGGTTTGATAGTAGCATAGTTGGGATGTAGCTAGCACATTGGTTTGATAGTAGCATAGTTGTGATGGACAGTAGCTAGCACATTGGTTTGATAGTAGCATAGTTGGGATGTAGCTAGCACATAGGTTTGATACTAGCATAGTTGGGATGTACAGTAGCTAGCACATAGGTTTGATAGTAGCATAGTTGGGATGTACAGCAGCTAGCACATTGGTTTGAAAGTAGCATAGTTGGGATGTAACTAGCACATAGGTTTGATAGTAGCATAGTTGGGATGTACAGTAGCTAGCACATTGGTTTGATAGTAGCATAGTTGGGATGGACAGTAGCTAGCACATTGGTTTGATAGTAGCATAGTTGGGATGTACAGTAGCTAGCACATTGGTTTGATAGTAGCATAGTTGGGATGTACAGCAGCTAGCACATTGATTTGATAGTAGCATAGTTGGGATGTAGCTAGCACATTGGTTTGATAGTAGCATAGTTGTGATGGACAGTAGCTAGCACATTGGTTTGATAGTAGCATAGTTGGGATGTAGCTAGCACATAGGTTTGATACTAGCATAGTTGGGATGTACAGTAGCTAGCACATAGGTTTGATAGTAGCATAGTTGGGATGTACAGCAGCTAGCACATTGGTTTGAAAGTAGCCTAGTTGTGATGTAGCTAGCACATAGGTTTGATAGTAGCATAGTTGGGATGTACAGTAGCTAGCACATTGGTTTGATAGTAGCATAGTTGGGATGGACAGTAGCTAGCACATTGGTTTGATAGTAGCATAGTTGGGATGTACAGTAGCTAGCACATAGGTTTGATAGTAGCATAGTTGGGATGTAGCTAGCACATAGGTTTGATAGTAGCATAGTTGGGATGTACAGTAGCTAGCACATAGGTTTGATAGTAGCATAGTTGGGATGTACAGTAGCTAGCACATTGGTTTGACAGTAGCATAGTTGGGATGTACAGTAACTAGCATATTGGATTGATAGTAGCATAGTTGGGATGTACAGTAGCTAGCACATTGGTTTGATAGTAGCATAGTTGGGATGTAACTAGCACATAGGTTTGATAGTAGCATAGTTGGGATGTACAGTAGCTAGCACATTGGTTTGATAGTAGCATAGTTGGGATGGACAGTAGCTAGCACATTGGTTTGATAGTAGCATAGTTAAGATGTACAGTAGCTAGCACATTGGTTTGATAGTAGCATAGTTGGGATGTACAGCAGCTAGCACATTGATTTGATAGTAGCATAGTTGGGATGTAGCTAGCACATTGGTTTGATAGTAGCATAGTTGTGATGGACAGTAGCTAGCACATTGGTTTGATAGTAGCATAGTTGGGATGTAGCAAGCACATAGGTTTGATACTAGCATAGTTGGGATGTACAGTAGCTAGCACATAGGTTTGATAGTAGCATAGTTGGGATGTACAGCAGCTAGCACATTGGTTTGAAAGTAGCATAGTTGGGATGTAGCTAGCACATAGGTTTGATAGTAGCATAGTTGGGATGTACAGTAGCTAGCACATTGGTTTGATAGTAGCATAGTTGGGATGGACAGTAGCTAGCACATTGGTTTGATAGTAGCATAGTTGGGATGTACAGTAGCTAGCACATAGGTTTGATAGTAGCATAGTTGGGATGTACAGTAGCTAGCACATTGGTTTGACAGTAGCATAGTTGGAATGTACAGTAGCTAGCACATTGGATTGATAGTAGCATAGTTGGGATGTACAGTAGCTAGCACATTGGTTTGATAGTAGCATAGTTGGGATGTACATTAGCTAGCACATAGGTTGGCTAGTAGCATAGTTGGGATGTACAGTAGCTAGCACATTGGTTTGATAGTAGCATAGTTCAGATGTACAGTAGCTAGCACATTGGTTTGATAGTAGCATAGTTGGGATGTACAGAAGCTAGCACATAGGTTTGATAGTAGCATCTTTGGGATGTACAGAAGCAAGCACATAGGTTTGATAGTAGCATAGTTGGGATGTACAGTAGCTAGCACATTGGTTTGACAGTAGCATAGTTGGGATGTACAGTAACTAGCATATTGGATTGATAGTAGCATAGTTGGGATGTACAGTAGCTAGCACATTGGTTTGATAGTAGCATAGTTGGGATGTACAGTAGCTAGCACATAGGTTTGATAGTAGCATAGTTGGGATGTACAGTAGCTAGCACATTGGATTTATAGTAGCATCTTTGGGATGTACAGAAGCTAGCACATAGGTTTGATAGTAGCATAGTTGGGATGTACAGTAGCTAGCACATTGGTTTGACAGTAGCATAGTTGGGATGTACAGTAGCTAGCACATTGGTTTGATAGTAGCATAGTTGGGATGGACAGTAGCTAGCACATTTGTTTGATAGAAGCATAGTTGGGATGGACAGTAGCTAGCACATTGGTTTGATAGTAGCATAGTTGGGATGTACAGTAGCTAGCACATAGGTTTGATAGTAGCACCTTTGGGATGTACAGAAGCTAGCACATAGGTTTGATAGTAGCATAGTTGGGATGTACAGTAGCTAGCACATTGGTTTGACAGTAGCATAGTTGGGATGTACAGTAACTAGCATATTGGATTGATAGTAGCATAGTTGGGATGTACAGTAGCTAGCACATTGGTTTGATAGTAGCATAGTTGGGATGTACAGTAGCTAGCACATTGGTTTGATAGTAGCATAGTTGGGATGGACAGTAGCTAGCACATTGGTTTCATAGTAGCATAGTTGGGATGTACAGTAGCTAGCACATAGGTTTGATAGTAGCATAGTTGGGATGTAGCTAGCACATAGGTTTGATAGTAGCATAGTTGGGATGTACAGTAGCTAGCACATAGGTTTGATAGTAGCATAGTTGGGATGTACAGTAGCTAGCACATTGGTTTGACAGTAGCATAGTTGGGATGTACAGTAACTAGCATATTGGATTGATAGTAGCATAGTTGGGATGTACAGTAGCTAGCACATTGGTTTGATAGTAGCATAGTTGGGATGTAACTAGCACATAGGTTTGATAGTAGCATAGTTGGGATGTACAGTAGCTAGCACATTGGTTTGATAGTAGCATAGTTGGGATGGACAGTAGCTAGCACATTGGTTTGATAGTAGCATAGTTGGGATGTACAGTAGCTAGCACATTGGTTTGATAGTAGCATAGTTGGGATGTACAGCAGCTAGCACATTGATTTGATAGTAGCATAGTTGGGATGTAGCTAGCACATTGGTTTGATAGTAGCATAGTTGTGATGGACAGTAGCTAGCACATAGGTTTGATAGTAGCATAGTTTGGATGTAGCTAGCACATAGGTTTGATACTAGCATAGTTGGGATGTACAGTAGCTAGCACATAGGTTTGATAGTAGCATAGTTGGGATGTAGCTAGCACATTGGTTTGATAGTAGCATAGTTGTGATGGACAGTAGCTAGCACATTGGTTTGATAGTAGCATAGTTGGGATGTAGCTAGCACATAGGTTTGATACTAGCATAGTTGGGATGTACAGTAGCTAGCACATAGGTTTGATAGTAGCATAGTTGGGATGTACAGCAGCTAGCACATTGGTTTGAAAGTAGCATAGTTGGGATGTAGCTAGCACATAGGTTTGATAGTAGCATAGTTGGGATGTACAGTAGCTAGCACATTGGTTTGATAGTAGCATAGTTGGGATGGACAGTAGCTAGCACATTGGTTTGATAGTAGCATAGTTGGGATGTACAGTAGCTAGCACATAGGTTTGATAGTAGCATAGTTGGGATGTACAGTAGCTAGCACATTGGTTTGACAGTAGCATAGTTGGAATGTACAGTAGCTAGCACATTGGATTGATAGTAGCATAGTTGGGATGTACAGTAGCTAGCACATTGGTTTGATAGTAGCATAGTTGGGATGTACATTAGCTAGCACATAGGTTGGATAGTAGCATAGTTGGGATGTACAGTAGCTAGCACATTGGTTTGATAGTAGCATAGTTCAGGTGTACAGTAGCTAGCACATTGGTTTGATAGTAGCATAGTTGGGATGTACAGAAGCTAGCACATAGGTTTGATAGTAGCATCTTTGGGATGTACAGAAGCTAGCACATAGGTTTGATAGTAGCATAGTTGGGATGTACAGTAGCTAGCACATTGGTTTGACAGTAGCATAGTTGGGATGTACAGTAACTAGCATATTGGATTGATAGTAGCATAGTTGGGATGTACAGTAGCTAGCACATTGGTTTGATAGTAGCATAGTTGGGATGTACAGTAGCTAGCACATTGGTTTCATAGTAGCATAGTTGGGATGTAGCTAGCACATAGGTTTGATAGTAGCATAGTTGGGATGTACAGCAGCTAGCACATTGGTTTGATAGTAGCATAGTTGGGATGTACAGTAGCTAGCACATATGTTTGATAGTAGCATAGTTGGGAAGTACAGCAGCTAGCACATTGATTTGATAGTAGCATAGTTGGGATGTAGCTAGCACATAGGTTTGATAGTAGCATAGTTGGGATGGACAGTAGCTAGCACATTGGTTTGATAGTAGCATAGTTGGGATGTAGCTAGCACATAGGTTTGATAGTAGCATAGTTGGGATGTACAGTAGCTAGCACATAGGTTTGATAGTAGCATAGTTGGGATGTACAGTAGCTAGCACATTGGATTTATATTAGCATCTTTGGGATGTACAGAAGCTAGCACATAGGTTTGATAGTAGCATAGTTGGGATGTAGCTAGCACATAGGTTTGATAGTAGCATAGTTGGGATGTACAGTAGCTAGCACATAGGTTTGATAGTAGCATAGTTGGGATGTACAGCAGCTTGCACATTGATTTGATAGTAGCATAGTTGGGATGTAGCTAGCACATAGGTTTGATAGTAGCATAGTTGGGATGGACAGTAGCTAGCACATTGGTTTGATAGTAGCATAGTTGGGATGTAGCTAGCACATAGGTTTGATAGTAGCATAGTTGGGATGTACAGTAGCTAGCACATAGGTTTGATAGTAGCATAGTTGGGATGTACAGTAGCTAGCACATTGGATTTATAGTAGCATCTTTGGGATGTACAGAAGCTAGCACATAGGTTTGATAGTAGCATAGTTGGGATGTAGCTAGCACATAGGTTTGATAGTAGCATAGTTGGGATGTACAGCAGCTAGCACATTGATTTGATAGTAGCATAGTTGGGATGTAGCTAGCACATAGGTTTGATAGTAGCATAGTTGGGATGTACAGTAGCTAGCACATTGGTTTGATAGTAGCATAGTTGGGATGGACAGTAGCTAGCACATTGGTTTGATAGTAGCATTGTTGGGATGTACAGTAGCTAGCACATAGGTTTGATAGTAGCATAGTTGGGATGTACAGTAGCTAGCACATTGGTTTGACAGTAGCATAGTTGGAATGTACAGTAGCTAGCACATTGGATTGATAGTAGCATAGTTGGGATGTACAGTAGCTAGCACATTGGTTTGATAGTAGCATAGTTGGGATGTACATTAGCTAGCACATAGGTTGGATAGTAGCATAGTTGGGATGTACAGTAGCTAGCACATTGGTTTGATAGTAGCATAGTTCAGGTGTACAGTAGCTAGCACATTGGTTTGATAGTAGCATAGTTGGGATGTACAGAAGCTAGCACATAGGTTTGATAGTAGCATCTTTGGGATGTACAGAAGCTAGCACATAGGTTTGATAGTAGCATAGTTGGGATGTACAGTAGCAAGCACATTGGTTTGACAGTAGCATAGTTGGGATGTACAGTAACTAGCATATTGGATTGATAGTAGCATAGTTGGGATGTACAGTAGCTAGCACATTGGTTTGATAGTAGCATAGTTGGGATGTACAGTAGCTAGCACATTGGTTTCATAGTAGCATAGTTGGGATGTAGCTAGCACATAGGTTTGATAGTAGCATAGTTGGGATGTACAGCAGCTAGCACATTGGTTTGATAGTAGCATAGTTGGGATGTACAGTAGCTAGCACATATGTTTGATAGTAGCATAGTTGGGAAGTACAGCAGCTAGCACATTGATTTGATAGTAGCATAGTTGGGATGTAGCTAGCACATAGGTTTGATAGTAGCATAGTTGGGATGGACAGTAGCTAGCACATTGGTTTGATAGTAGCATAGTTGGGATGTAGCTAGCACATAGGTTTGATAGTAGCATAGTTGGGATGTACAGTAGCTAGCACATAGGTTTGATAGTAGCATAGTTGGGATGTACAGTAGCTAGCACATTGGATTTATAGTAGCATCTTTGGGATGTACAGAAGCTAGCACATAGGTTTGATAGTAGCATAGTTGGGATGTAGCTAGCACATAGGTTTGATAGTAGCACAGTTGGGATGTACAGTAGCTAGCACATAGGTTTGATAGTAGCATAGTTGGGATGTACAGCAGCTAGCACATTGATTTGATAGTAGCATAGTTGGGATGTAGCTAGCACATAGGTTTGATAGTAGCATAGTTGGGATGTACAGTAGCTAGCACATTGGTTTGATAGTAGCATAGTTGGGATGGACAGTAGCTAGCACATTGGTTTGATAGTAGCATTGTTGGGATGTACAGTAGCTAGCACATAGGTTTGATAGTAGCATAGTTGGGATGTACAGTAGCTAGCACATTGGTTTGACAGTAGCATAGTTGGAATGTACAGTAGCTAGCACATTGGATTGATAGTAGCATAGTTGGGATGTACAGTAGCTAGCACATTGGTTTGATAGTAGCATAGTTGGGATGTACATTAGCTAGCACATAGGTTGGATAGTAGCATAGTTGGGATGTACAGTAGCTAGCACATTGGTTTGATAGTAGCATAGTTCAGGTGTACAGTAGCTAGCACATTGGTTTGATAGTAGCATAGTTGGGATGTACAGAAGCTAGCACATAGGTTTGATAGTAGCATCTTTGGGATGTACAGAAGCTAGCACATAGGTTTGATAGTAGCATAGTTGGGATGTACAGTAGCAAGCACATTGGTTTGACAGTAGCATAGTTGGGATGTACAGTAACTAGCATATTGGATTGATAGTAGCATAGTTGGGATGTACAGTAGCTAGCACATTGGTTTGATAGTAGCATAGTTGGGATGTACAGTAGCTAGCACATTGGTTTCATAGTAGCATAGTTGGGATGTAGCTAGCACATAGGTTTGATAGTAGCATAGTTGGGATGTACAGCAGCTAGCACATTGGTTTGATAGTAGCATAGTTGGGATGTACAGTAGCTAGCACATATGTTTGATAGTAGCATAGTTGGGAAGTACAGCAGCTAGCACATTGATTTGATAGTAGCATAGTTGGGATGTAGCTAGCACATAGGTTTGATAGTAGCATAGTTGGGATGGACAGTAGCTAGCACATTGGTTTGATAGTAGCATAGTTGGGATGTAGCTAGCACATAGGTTTGATAGTAGCATAGTTGGGATGTACAGTAGCTAGCACATAGGTTTGATAGTAGCATAGTTGGGATGTACAGTAGCTAGCACATTGGATTTATAGTAGCATCTTTGGGATGTACAGAAGCTAGCACATAGGTTTGATAGTAGCATAGTTGGGATGTAGCTAGCACATAGGTTTGATAGTAGCACAGTTGGGATGTACAGTAGCTAGCACATAGGTTTGATAGTAGCATAGTTGGGATGTACAACAGCTAGCACATTGATTTGATAGTAGCATAGTTGGGATGTAGCTAGCACATAGGTTTGATAGTAGCATAGTTGGGATGGACAGTAGCTAGCACATTGGTTTGATAGTAGCATAGTTGGGATGGACAGTAGCTAGCACATTGGTTTGATAGTAGCATAGTTGGGATGTAGCTAGCACATAGGTTTGATAGTAGCATAGTTGGGATGTACAGTAGCTAGCACATTGGTTTGATAGTAGCATAGTTGGGATGGACAGTAGCTAGCACATTGGTTTGATAGTAGCATTGTTGGGATGTACAGTAGCTAGCACATAGGTTTGATAGTAGCATAGTTGGGATGTACAGTAGCTAGCACATTGGTTTGACAGTAGCATAGTTGGAATGTACAGTAGCTAGCACATTGGATTGATAGTAGCATAGTTGGGATGTACAGTAGCTAGCACATTGGTTTGATAGTAGCATAGTTGGGATGTACATTAGCTAGCACATAGGTTGGATAGTAGCATAGTTGGGATGTACAGTAGCTAGCACATTGGTTTGATAGTAGCATAGTTCAGGTGTACAGTAGCTAGCACATTGGTTTGATAGTAGCATAGTTGGGATGTACAGAAGCTAGCACATAGGTTTGATAGTAGCATCTTTGGGATGTACAGAAGCTAGCACATAGGTTTGATAGTAGCATAGTTGGGATGTACAGTAGCAAGCACATTGGTTTGACAGTAGCATAGTTGGGATGTACAGTAACTAGCATATTGGATTGATAGTAGCATAGTTGGGATGTACAGTAGCTAGCACATTGGTTTGATAGTAGCATAGTTGGGATGTACAGTAGCTAGCACATTGGTTTCATAGTAGCATAGTTGGGATGTAGCTAGCACATAGGTTTGATAGTAGCATAGTTGGGATGTACAGCAGCTAGCACATTGGTTTGATAGTAGCATAGTTGGGATGTACAGTAGCTAGCACATATGTTTGATAGTAGCATAGTTGGGAAGTACAGCAGCTAGCACATTGATTTGATAGTAGCATAGTTGGGATGTAGCTAGCACATAGGTTTGATAGTAGCATAGTTGGGATGGACAGTAGCTAGCACATTGGTTTGATAGTAGCATAGTTGGGATGTAGCTAGCACATAGGTTTGATAGTAGCATAGTTGGGATGTACAGTAGCTAGCACATAGGTTTGATAGTAGCATAGTTGGGATGTACAGTAGCTAGCACATTGGATTTATAGTAGCATCTTTGGGATGTACAGAAGCTAGCACATAGGTTTGATAGTAGCATAGTTGGGATGTAGCTAGCACATAGGTTTGATAGTAGCATAGTTGGGATGTACAGTAGCTAGCACATAGGTTTGATAGTAGCATAGTTGGGATGTACAGCAGCTAGCACATTGATTTGATAGTAGCATAGTTGGGATGTAGCTAGCACATAGGTTTGATAGTAGCATAGTTGGGATGGACAGTAGCTAGCACATTGGTTTGATAGTAGCATAGTTGGGATGTAGCTAGCACATAGGTTTGATAGTAGCATAGTTGGGATGTACAGTAGCTAGCACATAGGTTTGATAGTAGCATAGTTGGGATGTACAGTAGCTAGCACATTGGATTTATAGTAGCATCTTTGGGATGTACAGAAGCTAGCACATAGGTTTGATAGTAGCATAGTTGGGAAGTAGCTAGCACATAGGTTTGATAGTAGCATAGTTGGGATGTACAGTAGCTAGCACATAGGTTTGATAGTAGCATAGTTGGGATGTACAGTAGCTAGCACATAGGTTTGATAGTAGCATAGTTGGTATGTACAGCAGCTAGCACATTGATTTGATAGTAGCATAGTTGGGATGTAGCTAGCACATAGGTTTGATAGTAGCATAGTTGGGATGTACAGTAGCTAGCACATAGGTTTGATAGTAGCATAGTTGGGAAGTACAGCAGCTAGCACATTGATTTGATAGTAGCATAGTTGGGATGTAGCTAGCACATAGGTTTGATAGTAGCATAGTTGGGATGGACAGTAGCTAGCACATTGGTTTGATAGTATCATAGTTGGGATGTAGCTAGCACATAGGTTTGATAGTAGCATAGTTGGGATGTACAGTAGCTAGCACATAGGTTTGATAGTAGCATAGTTGGGATGTACAGTAGCTAGCACATTGGATTTATAGTAGCATCTTTGGGATGTACAGAAGCTAGCACATAGGTTTGATAGTAGCATAGTTGGGATGTAGCTAGCACATAGGTTTGATAGTAGCATAGTTGGGATGTACAGTAGCTAGCACATAGGTTTGATAGTAGCATAGTTGGGATGTACAGTAGCTAGCACATAGGTTTGATAGTAGCATAGTTGGGATGTACAGTAGCTAGCACATTGGTTTGACAGTAGCATAGTTGGGATGTACAGTAACTAGCATATTGGATTGATAGTAGCATAGTTGGGATGTACAGTAGCTAGCACATTGGTTTGATAGTAGCATAGTTGGGATGTAACTAGCACATAGGTTTGATAGTAGCATAGTTGGGATGTACAGTAGCTAGCACATTGGTTTGATAGTAGCATAGTTGGGATGGACAGTAGCTAGCACATTGGTTTGATAGTAGCATAGTTGGGATGTACAGTAGCTAGCACATTGGTTTGATAGTAGCATAGTTGGGATGTACAGCAGCTAGCACATTGATTTGATAGTAGCATAGTTGGGATGTAGCTAGCACATTGGTTTGATAGTAGCATAGTTGGGATGTACAGCAGCTAGCACATTGATTTAATAGTAGCATAGTTGGGATGTAGCTAGCACATAGGTTTGATAGTAGCATAGTTGGGATGGACAGTAGCTAGCACATTGGTTTGATAGTAGCATAGTTGGGATGTAGCTAGCACATAGGTTTGATAGTAGCATAGTTGGGATGTACAGTAGCTAGCACATTGGATTTATAGTAGCATCTTTGGGATGTACAGAAGCTAGCACATAGGTTTGATAGTAGCATAGTTGGGATGTAGCTAGCACATAGGTTTGATAGTAGCATAGTTGGGATGTACAGTAGCTAGCACATAGGTTTGATAGTAGCATAGTTGGGATGTACAGTAGCTAGCACATAGGTTTGATAGTAGCATAGTTGGTATGTACAGCAGCTAGCACATTGATTTGATAGTAGCATAGTTGGGATGTAGCTAGCACATAGGTTTGATAGTAGCATAGTTGGGATGTACAGTAGCTAGCACATAGGTTTGATAGTAGCATAGTTGGGAAGTACAGCAGCTAGCACATTGATTTGATAGTAGCATAGTTGGGATGTAGCTAGCACATAGGTTTGATAGTAGCATAGTTGGGATGGACAGTAGCTAGCACATTGGTTTGATAGTATCATAGTTGGGATGTAGCTAGCACATAGGTTTGATAGTAGCATAGTTGGGATGTACAGTAGCTAGCACATAGGTTTGATAGTAGCATAGTTGGGATGTACAGTAGCTAGCACATTGGATTTATAGTAGCATCTTTGGGATGTACAGAAGCTAGCACATAGGTTTGATAGTAGCATAGTTGGGATGTAGCTAGCACATAGGTTTGATAGTAGCATAGTTGGGATGTACAGTAGCTAGCACATAGGTTTGATAGTAGCATAGTTGGGATGTACAGTAGCTAGCACATAGGTTTGATAGTAGCATAGTTGGGATGTACAGCAGCTAGCACATTGATTTGATAGTAGCATAGTTGGGATGTAGCTAGCACATAGGTTTGATAGTAGCATAGTTGGGATGGACAGTAGCTAGCACATTGGTTTGATAGTAGCATAGTTGGGATGTAGCTAGCACATAGGTTTGATAGTAGCATAGTTGGGATGGACAGTAGCTAGCACATTGGTTTGATAGTAGCATAGTTGGGATGTAGCTAGCACATAGGTTTGATAGTAGCATAGTTGGGATGTACAGTAGCTAGCACATAGGTGTGATAGTAGCATAGTTGGGATGTACAGTAGCTAGCACATTGGATTTATAGTAGCATATTTGGGATGTACAGAAGCTAGCACATAGGTTTGATAGTAGCATAGTTGGGATGTACAGTAGCTAGCACATTGGTTTGACAGTAGTTGGGATGTACAGTAGCTAGCACATTGGTTTGATAGTAGCATAGTTGGGATGTACAGTAGCTAGCACATTGGTTTGATAGTAGCATAGTTGGGATGTACAGTAGCTAGCACATAGGTTTGATAGTAGCATAGTTGGGATGTAGCTAGCACATAGGTTTGATAGTAGCATAGTTGGGATGTACAGTAGCTAGCACATAGGTTTGATAGTAGCATAGTTGGGATGTACAGTAACTAGCATATTGGATTGATAGTAGCATAGTTGGGATGTACAGTAGCTAGCACATTGGTTTGATAGTAGCATAGTTGGGATGTAACTAGCACATAGGTTTGATAGTAGCATAGTTGGGATGTACAGTAGCTAGCACATTGGTTTGATAGTAGCATAGTTGGGATGTAACTAGCACATAGGTTTGATAGTAGCATAGTTGGGATGTACAGCAGCTAGCACATTGATTTGATAGTAGCATAGTTGGGATGTAGCTAGCACATAGGTTTGATAGTAGCATAGTTGGGATGGACAGTAGCTAGCACATTGGTTTGATAGTAGCATAGTTGGGATGTAGCTAGCACATAGGTTTGATAGTAGCATAGTTGGGATGTACAGTAGCTAGCACATAGGTTTGATAGTAGCATAGTTGGGATGTACAGTAGCTAGCACATTGGATTTATAGTAGCATCTTTGGGATGTACAGAAGCTAGCACATAGGTTTGATAGTAGCATAGTTGGGATGTACAGTAGCTAGCACATTGGTTTGACAGTAGCATAGTTGGGATGTACAGTAGCTAGCACATTGGTTTGATAGTAGCATAGTTGGGATGGACAGTAGCTAGCACATTGGTTTGATAGAAGCATAGTTGGGATGGACAGTAGCTAGCACATTGGTTTGATAGTAGCATAGTTGGGATGTACAGTAGCTAGCACATAGGTTTGATAGTAGCACCTTTGGGATGTACAGAAGCTAGCACATAGATTTGATAGTAGCATAGTTGGGATGTACAGTAGCTAGCACATTGGTTTGACAGTAGCATAGTTGGGATGTACAGTAACTAGCATATTGGATTGATAGTAGCATAGTTGGGATGTACAGTAGCTAGCACATTGGTTTGATAGTAGCATAGTTGGGATGTACAGTAGCTAGCACATTGGTTTGATAGTAGCATAGTTGGGATGGACAGTAGCTAGCACATTGGTTTCATAGTAGCATAGTTGGGATGTACAGTAGCTAGCACATAGGTTTGATAGTAGCATAGTTGGGATGTAGCTAGCACATAGGTTTGATAGTAGCATAGTTGGGATGTACAGTAGCTAGCACATAGGTTTGATAGTAGCATAGTTGGGATGTACAGTAGCTAGCACATTGGTTTGACAGTAGCATAGTTGGGATGTACAGTAACTAGCATATTGGATTGATAGTAGCATAGTTGGGATGTACAGTAGCTAGCACATTGGTTTGATAGTAGCATAGTTGGGATGTAACTAGCACATAGGTTTGATAGTAGCATAGTTGGGATGTACAGTAGCTAGCACATTGGTTTGATAGTAGCATAGTTGGGATGGACAGTAGCTAGCACATTGGTTTGATAGTAGCATAGTTGGGATGTACAGTAGCTAGCACATTGGTTTGATAGTAGCATAGTTGGGATGTACAGCAGCTAGCACATTGATTTGATAGTAGCATAGTTGGGATGTAGCTAGCACATTGGTTTGATAGTAGCATAGTTGTGATGGACAGTAGCTAGCACATAGGTTTGATAGTAGCATAGTTGGGATGTAGCTAGCACATAGGTTTGATACTAGCATAGTTGGGATGTACAGTAGCTAGCACATAGGTTTGATAGTAGCATAGTTGGGATGTACAGCAGCTAGCACATTGGTTTGAAAGTAGCATAGTTGGGATGTAGCTAGCACATAGGTTTGATAGTAGCATAGTTGGGATGTACAGTAGCTAGCACATTGGTTTGATAGTAGCATAGTTGGGATGGACAGTAGCTAGCACATTGGTTTGATAGTAGCATAGTTGGGATGTACAGTAGCTAGCACATAGGTTTGATAGTAGCATAGTTGGGATGTACAGTAGCTAGCACATTGGTTTGACAGTAGCATAGTTGGAATGTACAGTAGCTAGCACATTGGATTGATAGTAGCATAGTTGGGATGTACAGTAGCTAGCACATTGGTTTGATAGTAGCATAGTTGGGATGTACATTAGCTAGCACATAGGTTGGATAGTAGCATAGTTGGGATGTACAGTAGCTAGCACATTGGTTTGATAGTAGCATAGTTCAGATGTACAGTAGCTAGCACATTGGTTTGATAGTAGCATAGTTGGGATGTACAGTAGCTAGCACATAGGTTTGATAGTAGCACCTTTGGGATGTACAGAAGCTAGCACATAGGTTTGATAGTAGCATAGTTGGGATGTACAGTAGCTAGCACATTGGTTTGACAGTAGCATAGTTGGGATGTACAGTAACTAGCATATTGGATTGATAGTAGCATAGTTGGGATGTACAGTAGCTAGCACATTGGTTTGATAGTAGCATAGTTGGGATGTACAGTAGCTAGCACATTGGTTTGATAGTAGCATAGTTGGGATGGACAGTAGCTAGCACATTGGTTTCATAGTAGCATAGTTGGGATGTACAGTAGCTAGCACATAGGTTTGATAGTAGCATAGTTGGGATGTAGCTAGCACATAGGTTTGATAGTAGCATAGTTGGGATGTACAGTAGCTAGCACATAGGTTTGATAGTAGCATAGTTGGGATGTACAGTAGCTAGCACATTGGTTTGACAGTAGCATAGTTGGGATGTACAGTAACTAGCATATTGGATTGATAGTAGCATAGTTGGGATGTACAGTAGCTAGCACATTGGTTTGATAGTAGCATAGTTGGGATGTAACTAGCACATAGGTTTGATAGTAGCATAGTTGGGATGTACAGTAGCTAGCACATTGGTTTGATAGTAGCATAGTTGGGATGGACAGAAGCTAGCACATTGGTTTGATAGTAGCATAGTTGGGATGTACAGTAGCTAGCACATTGGTTTGATAGTAGCATAGTTGGGATGTACAGCAGCTAGCACATTGATTTGATAGTAGCATAGTTGGGATGTAGCTAGCACATTGGTTTGATAGTAGCATAGTTGTGATGGACAGTAGCTAGCACATTGGTTTGATAGTAGCATAGTTGGGATGTAGCTAGCACATAGGTTTGATACTAGCATAGTTGGGATGTACAGTAGCTAGCACATAGGTTTGATAGTAGCATAGTTGGGATGTACAGCAGCTAGCACATTGGTTTGAAAGTAGCATAGTTGGGATGTACAGTAGCTAGCACATTGGTTTGATAGTAGCATAGTTGGGATGGACAGTAGCTAGCACATTGGTTTGATAGTAGCATAGTTGGGATGGACAGTAGCTAGCACATTGGTTTGATAGTAGCATAGTTGGGATGTAACTAGCACATAGGTTTGATAGTAGCATAGTTGGGATGTACAGCAGCTAGCACATTGATTTGATAGTAGCATAGTTGGGATGTAGCTAGCACATAGGTTTGATAGTAGCATAGTTGGGATGGACAGTAGCTAGCACATTGGTTTGATAGTAGCATAGTTGGGATGTAGCTAGCACATAGGTTTGATAGTAGCATAGTTGGGATGTACAGTAGCTAGCACATAGGTTTGATAGTAGCATAGTTGGGATGTACAGTAGCTAGCACATTGGATTTATAGTAGCATCTTTGGGATGTACAGAAGCTAGCACATAGGTTTGATAGTAGCATAGTTGGGATGTACAGTAGCTAGCACATTGGTTTGACAGTAGCATAGTTGGGATGTACAGTAGCTAGCACATTGGTTTGATAGTAGCATAGTTGGGATGGACAGTAGCTAGCACATTGGTTTGATAGAAGCATAGTTGGGATGGACAGTAGCTAGCACATAGGTTTGATAGTAGAACCTTTGGGATGTACAGAAGCTAGCACATAGATTTGATAGTAGCATAGTTGGGATGTACAGTAGCTAGCACATTGGTTTGACAGTAGCATAGTTGGGATGTACAGTAACTAGCATATTGGATTGATAGTAGCATAGTTGGGATGTACAGTAGCTAGCACATTGGTTTGATAGTAGCATAGTTGGGATGTACAGTAGCTAGCACATTGGTTTGATAGTAGCATAGTTGGGATGGACAGTAGCTAGCACATTGGTTTCATAGTAGCATAGTTGGGATGTACAGTAGCTAGCACATAGGTTTGATAGTAGCATAGTTGGGATGTAGCTAGCACATAGGTTTGATAGTAGCATAGTTGGGATGTACAGTAGCTAGCACATAGGTTTGATAGTAGCATAGTTGGGATGTACAGTAGCTAGCACATTGGTTTGACAGTAGCATAGTTGGGATGTACAGTAACTAGCATATTGGATTGATAGTAGCATAGTTGGGATGTACAGTAGCTAGCACATTGGTTTGATAGTAGCATAGTTGGGATGTAACTAGCACATAGGTTTGATAGTAGCATAGTTGGGATGTACAGTAGCTAGCACATTGGTTTGATAGTAGCATAGTTGGGATGGACAGTAGCTAGCACATTGGTTTGATAGTAGCATAGTTGGGATGTACAGTAGCTAGCACATTGGTTTGATAGTAGCATAGTTGGGATGTACAGCAGCTAGCACATTGATTTGATAGTAGCATAGTTGGGATGTAGCTAGCACATTGGTTTGATAGTAGCATAGTTGTGATGGACAGTAGCTAGCACATAGGTTTGATAGTAGCATAGTTGGGATGTAGCTAGCACATAGGTTTGATACTAGCATAGTTGGGATGTACAGTAGCTAGCACATAGGTTTGATAGTAGCATAGTTGGGATGTACAGCAGCTAGCACATTGGTTTGAAAGTAGCATAGTTGGGATGTAGCTAGCACATAGGTTTGATAGTAGCATAGTTGGGATGTACAGTAGCTAGCACATTGGTTTGATAGTAGCATAGTTGGGATGGACAGTAGCTAGCACATTGGTTTGATAGTAGCATAGTTGGGATGTACAGTAGCTAGCACATAGGTTTGATAGTAGCATAGTTGGGATGTACAGTAGCTAGCACATTGGTTTGACAGTAGCATAGTTGGAATGTACAGTAGCTAGCACATTGGATTGATAGTAGCATAGTTGGGATGTACAGTAGCTAGCACATTGGTTTGATAGTAGCATAGTTGGGATGTACATTAGCTAGCACATAGGTTGGATAGTAGCATAGTTGGGATGTACAGTAGCTAGCACATTGGTTTGATAGTAGCATAGTTCAGATGTACAGTAGCTAGCACATTGGTTTGATAGTAGCATAGTTGGGATGTACAGTAGCTAGCACATAGGTTTGATAGTAGCACCTTTGGGATGTACAGAAGCTAGCACATAGGTTTGATAGTAGCATAGTTGGGATGTACAGTAGCTAGCACATTGGTTTGACAGTAGCATAGTTGGGATGTACAGTAACTAGCATATTGGATTGATAGTAGCATAGTTGGGATGTACAGTAGCTAGCACATTGGTTTGATAGTAGCATAGTTGGGATGTACAGTAGCTAGCACATTGGTTTGATAGTAGCATAGTTGGGATGGACAGTAGCTAGCACATTGGTTTCATAGTAGCATAGTTGGGATGTACAGTAGCTAGCACATAGGTTTGATAGTAGCATAGTTGGGATGTAGCTAGCACATAGGTTTGATAGTAGCATAGTTGGGATGTACAGTAGCTAGCACATAGGTTTGATAGTAGCATAGTTGGGATGTACAGTAGCTAGCACATTGGTTTGACAGTAGCATAGTTGGGATGTACAGTAACTAGCATATTGGATTGATAGTAGCATAGTTGGGATGTACAGTAGCTAGCACATTGGTTTGATAGTAGCATAGTTGGGATGTAACTAGCACATAGGTTTGATAGTAGCATAGTTGGGATGTACAGTAGCTAGCACATTGGTTTGATAGTAGCATAGTTGGGATGGACAGTAGCTAGCACATTGGTTTGATAGTAGCATAGTTGGGATGTACAGTAGCTAGCACATTGGTTTGATAGTAGCATAGTTGGGATGTACAGCAGCTAGCACATTGATTTGATAGTAGCATAGTTGGGATGTAGCTAGCACATTGGTTTGATAGTAGCATAGTTGTGATGGACAGTAGCTAGCACATTGGTTTGATAGTAGCATAGTTGGGATGTAGCTAGCACATAGGTTTGATACTAGCATAGTTGGGATGTACAGTAGCTAGCACATAGGTTTGATAGTAGCATAGTTGGGATGTACAGCAGCTAGCACATTGGTTTGAAAGTAGCATAGTTGGGATGTACAGTAGCTAGCACATTGGTTTGATAGTAGCATAGTTGGGATGGACAGTAGCTAGCACATTGGTTTGATAGTAGCATAGTTGGGATGGACAGTAGCTAGCACATTGGTTTGATAGTAGCATAGTTGGGATGTACAGTAGCTAGCACATAGGTTTGATAGTAGCATAGTTGGGATGTAGCTAGCACATAGGTTTGATAGTAGCATAGTTGGGATGTACAGTAGCTAGCACATAGGTTTGATAGTAGCATAGTTGGGATGTACAGTAGCTAGCACATTGGTTTGACAGTAGCATAGTTGGGATGTACAGTAACTAGCATATTGGATTGATAGTAGCATAGTTGGGATGTACAGTAGCTAGCACATTGGTTTGATAGTAGCATAGTTGGGATGTAACTAGCACATAGGTTTGATAGTAGCATAGTTGGGATGTACAGTAGCTAGCACATTGGTTTGATAGTAGCATAGTTGGGATGGACAGTAGCTAGCACATTGGTTTGATAGTAGCATAGTTGGGATGTACAGTAGCTAGCACATTGGTTTGATAGTAGCATAGTTGGGATGTACAGCAGCTAGCACATTGATTTGATAGTAGCATAGTTGGTATGTAGCTAGCACATTGGTTTGATAGTAGCATAGTTGTGATGGACAGTAGCTAGCACATTGGTTTGATAGTAGCATAGTTGGGATGTAGCTAGCACATAGGTTTGATACTAGCATAGTTGGGATGTACAGTAGCTAGCACATAGGTTTGATAGTAGCATAGTTGGGATGTACAGCAGCTAGCACATTGGTTTGAAAGTAGCATAGTTGGGATGTAGCTAGCACATAGGTTTGATAGTAGCATAGTTGGGATGTACAGTAGCTAGCACATTGGTTTGATAGTAGCATAGTTGGGATGGACAGTAGCTAGCACATTGGTTTGATAGTAGCATAGTTGGGATGTAGCTAGCACATAGGTTTGATAGTAGCATAGTTGGGATGTACAGTAGCTAGCACATAGGTTTGATAGTAGCATAGTTGGGATGTACAGTAGCTAGCACATAGGTTTGATAGTAGCATAGTTGGGATGTACAGCAGCTAGCACATTGATTTGATAGTAGCATAGTTGGGATGTAGCTAGCACATAGGTTTGATAGTAGCATAGTTGGGATGGACAGTAGCTAGCACATTGGTTTGATAGTAGCATAGTTGGGATGTAGCTAGCACATAGGTTTGATAGTAGCATAGTTGGGATGGACAGTAGCTAGCACATTGGTTTGATAGTAGCATAGTTGGGATGTAGCTAGCACATAGGTTTGATAGTAGCATAGTTGGGATGTACAGTAGCTAGCACATAGGTGTGATAGTAGCATAGTTGGGATGTACAGTAGCTAGCACATTGGATTTATAGTAGCATAGTTGGGATGTACAGTAGCTAGCACATAGGTGTGATAGTAGCATAGTTGGGATGTACAGTAGCTAGCACATTGGATTTATAGTAGCATCTTTGGGATGTACAGAAGCTAGCACATAGGTTTGATAGTAGCATAGTTGGGATGTACAGTAGCTAGCACATTGGTTTGATAGTAGCATAGTTGGGATGTACAGTAGCTAGCACATTGGTTTGATAGTAGCATAGTTGGGATGTACAGTAGCTAGCACATAGGTTTGATAGTAGCATAGTTGGGATGTAGCTAGCACATAGGTTTGATAGTAGCATAGTTGGGATGTACAGTAGCTAGCACATAGGTTTGATAGTAGCATAGTTGGGATGTACAGTAACTAGCATATTGGATTGATAGTAGCATAGTTGGGATGTACAGTAGCTAGCACATTGGATTTATAGTAGCATAGTTGGGATGTACAGTAGCTAGCACATAGGTGTGATAGTAGCATAGTTGGGATGTACAGTAGCTAGCACATTGGATTTATAGTAGCATCTTTGGGATGTACAGAAGCTAGCACATAGGTTTGATAGTAGCATAGTTGGGATGTACAGTAGCTAGCACATTGGTTTGATAGTAGCATAGTTGGGATGTACAGTAGCTAGCACATTGGTTTGATAGTAGCATAGTTGGGATGTACAGTAGCTAGCACATAGGTTTGATAGTAGCATAGTTGGGATGTAGCTAGCACATAGGTTTGATAGTAGCATAGTTGGGATGTACAGTAGCTAGCACATAGGTTTGATAGTAGCATAGTTGGGATGTACAGTAACTAGCATATTGGATTGATAGTAGCATAGTTGGGATGTACAGTAGCTAGCACATTGGTTTGATAGTAGCATAGTTGGGATGTAACTAGCACATAGGTTTGATAGTAGCATAGTTGGGATGTACAGTAGCTAGCACATTGGTTTGATAGTAGCATAGTTGGGATGTAACTAGCACATAGGTTTGATAGTAGCATAGTTGGGATGTACAGCAGCTAGCACATTGATTTGATAGTAGCATAGTTGGGATGTAGCTAGCACATAGGTTTGATAGTAGCATAGTTGGGATGGACAGTAGCTAGCACATTGGTTTGATAGTAGCATAGTTGGGATGTAGCTAGCACATAGGTTTGATAGTAGCATAGTTGGGATGTACAGTAGCTAGCACATTGGATTTATAGTAGCATCTTTGGGATGTACAGAAGCTAGCACATAGGTTTGATAGTAGCATAGTTGGGATGTACAGTAGCTAGCACATTGGTTTGACAGTAGCATAGTTGGGATGTACAGTAGCTAGCACATTGGTTTGATAGTAGCATAGTTGGGATGGACAGTAGCTAGCACATTGGTTTGATAGAAGCATAGTTGGGATGGACAGTAGCTAGCACATTGGTTTGATAGTAGCATAGTTGGGATGTACAGTAGCTAGCACATAGGTTTGATAGTAGCACCTTTGGGATGTACAGAAGCTAGCACATAGATTTGATAGTAGCATAGTTGGGATGTACAGTAGCTAGCACATTGGTTTGACAGTAGCATAGTTGGGATGTACAGTAACTAGCATATTGGATTGATAGTAGCATAGTTGGGATGTACAGTAGCTAGCACATTGGTTTGATAGTAGCATAGTTGGGATGTACAGTAGCTAGCACATTGGTTTGATAGTAGCATAGTTGGGATGGACAGTAGCTAGCACATTGGTTTCATAGTAGCATAGTTGGGATGTACAGTAGCTAGCACATAGGTTTGATAGTAGCATAGTTGGGATGTAGCTAGCACATAGGTTTGATAGTAGCATAGTTGGGATGTACAGTAGCTAGCACATAGGTTTGATAGTAGCATAGTTGGGATGTACAGTAGCTAGCACATTGGTTTGACAGTAGCATAGTTGGGATGTACAGTAACTAGCATATTGGATTGATAGTAGCATAGTTGGGATGTACAGTAGCTAGCACATTGGTTTGATAGTAGCATAGTTGGGATGTAGCTAGCACATAGGTTTGATAGTAGCATAGTTGGGATGTACAGTAGCTAGCACATAGGTTTGATAGTAGCATAGTTGGTATGTACAGCAGCTAGCACATTGATTTGATAGTAGCATAGTTGGGATGTAGCTAGCACATAGGTTTGATAGTAGCATAGTTGGGATGTACAGTAGCTAGCACATAGGTTTGATAGTAGCATAGTTGGGAAGTACAGCAGCTAGCACATTGATTTGATAGTAGCATAGTTGGGATGTAGCTAGCACATAGGTTTGATAGTAGCATAGTTGGGATGGACAGTAGCTAGCACATTGGTTTGATAGTATCATAGTTGGGATGTAGCTAGCACAAAGGTTTGATAGTAGCATAGTTGGGATGTACAGTAGCTAGCACATAGGTTTGATAGTAGCATAGTTGGGATGTACAGTAGCTAGCACATTGGATTTATAGTAGCATCTTTGGGATGTACAGAAGCTAGCACATAGGTTTGATAGTAGCATAGTTGGGATGTAGCTAGCACATAGGTTTGATAGTAGCATAGTTGGGATGTACAGTAGCTAGCACATAGGTTTGATAGTAGCATAGTTGGGATGTACAGTAGCTAGCACATAGGTTTGATAGTAGCATAGTTGGGATGTACAGCAGCTAGCACATTGATTTGATAGTAGCATAGTTGGGATGTAGCTAGCACATAGGTTTGATAGTAGCATAGTTGGGATGGACAGTAGCTAGCACATTGGTTTGATAGTAGCATAGTTGGGATGTAGCTAGCACATAGGTTTGATAGTAGCATAGTTGGGATGGACAGTAGCTAGCACATTGGTTTGATAGTAGCATAGTTGGGATGTAGCTAGCACATAGGTTTGATAGTAGCATAGTTGGGATGTACAGTAGCTAGCACATAGGTGTGATAGTAGCATAGTTGGGATGTACAGTAGCTAGCACATTGGATTTATAGTAGCATCTTTGGGATGTACAGAAGCTAGCACATAGGTTTGATAGTAGCATAGTTGGGATGTACAGTAGCTAGCACATTGGTTTGACAGTAGTTGGGATGTACAGTAGCTAGCACATTGGTTTGATAGTAGCATAGTTGGGATGTACAGTAGCTAGCACATTGGTTTGATAGTAGCATAGTTGGGATGTACAGTAGCTAGCACATAGGTTTGATAGTAGCATAGTTGGGATGTAGCTAGCACATAGGTTTGATAGTAGCATAGTTGGGATGTACAGTAGCTAGCACATAGGTTTGATAGTAGCATAGTTGGGATGTACAGTAACTAGCATATTGGATTGATAGTAGCATAGTTGGGATGTACAGTAGCTAGCACATTGGTTTGATAGTAGCATAGTTGGGATGTAACTAGCACATAGGTTTGATAGTAGCATAGTTGGGATGTACAGTAGCTAGCACATTGGTTTGATAGTAGCATAGTTGGGATGTAACTAGCACATAGGTTTGATAGTAGCATAGTTGGGATGTACAGCAGCTAGCACATTGATTTGATAGTAGCATAGTTGGGATGTAGCTAGCACATAGGTTTGATAGTAGCATAGTTGGGATGGACAGTAGCTAGCACATTGGTTTGATAGTAGCATAGTTGGGATGTAGCTAGCACATAGGTTTGATAGTAGCATAGTTGGGATGTACAGTAGCTAGCACATAGGTTTGATAGTAGCATAGTTGGGATGTACAGTAGCTAGCACATTGGATTTATAGTAGCATCTTTGGGATGTACAGAAGCTAGCACATAGGTTTGATAGTAGCATAGTTGGGATGTACAGTAGCTAGCACATTGGTTTGACAGTAGCATAGTTGGGATGTACAGTAGCTAGCACATTGGTTTGATAGTAGCATAGTTGGGATGGACAGTAGCTAGCACATTGGTTTGATAGAAGCATAGTTGGGATGGACAGTAGCTAGCACATTGGTTTGATAGTAGCATAGTTGGGATGTACAGTAGCTAGCACATAGGTTTGATAGTAGCACCTTTGGGATGTACAGAAGCTAGCACATAGATTTGATAGTAGCATAGTTGGGATGTACAGTAGCTAGCACATTGGTTTGACAGTAGCATAGTTGGGATGTACAGTAACTAGCATATTGGATTGATAGTAGCATAGTTGGGATGTACAGTAGCTAGCACATTGGTTTGATAGTAGCATAGTTGGGATGTACAGTAGCTAGCACATTGGTTTGATAGTAGCATAGTTGGGATGGACAGTAGCTAGCACATTGGTTTCATAGTAGCATAGTTGGGATGTACAGTAGCTAGCACATAGGTTTGATAGTAGCATAGTTGGGATGTAGCTAGCACATAGGTTTGATAGTAGCATAGTTGGGATGTACAGTAGCTAGCACATAGGTTTGATAGTAGCATAGTTGGGATGTACAGTAGCTAGCACATTGGTTTGACAGTAGCATAGTTGGGATGTACAGTAACTAGCATATTGGATTGATAGTAGCATAGTTGGGATGTACAGTAGCTAGCACATTGGTTTGATAGTAGCATAGTTGGGATGTAACTAGCACATAGGTTTGATAGTAGCATAGTTGGGATGTACAGTAGCTAGCACATTGGTTTGATAGTAGCATAGTTGGGATGGACAGTAGCTAGCACATTGGTTTGATAGTAGCATAGTTGGGATGTACAGTAGCTAGCACATTGGTTTGATAGTAGCATAGTTGGGATGTACAGCAGCTAGCACATTGATTTGATAGTAGCATAGTTGGGATGTAGCTAGCACATTGGTTTGATAGTAGCATAGTTGTGATGGACAGTAGCTAGCACATAGGTTTGATAGTAGCATAGTTGGGATGTAGCTAGCACATAGGTTTGATAGTAGCATAGTTGGGATGGACAGTAGCTAGCACATTGGTTTGATAGTATCATAGTTGGGATGTAGCTAGCACAAAGGTTTGATAGTAGCATAGTTGGGATGTACAGTAGCTAGCACATAGGTTTGATAGTAGCATAGTTGGGATGTACAGTAGCTAGCACATTGGATTTATAGTAGCATCTTTGGGATGTACAGAAGCTAGCACATAGGTTTGATAGTAGCATAGTTGGGATGTAGCTAGCACATAGGTTTGATAGTAGCATAGTTGGGATGTACAGTAGCTAGCACATAGGTTTGATAGTAGCATAGTTGGGATGTACAGTAGCTAGCACATAGGTTTGATAGTAGCATAGTTGGGATGTACAGCAGCTAGCACATTGATTTGATAGTAGCATAGTTGGGATGTAGCTAGCACATAGGTTTGATAGTAGCATAGTTGGGATGGACAGTAGCTAGCACATTGGTTTGATAGTAGCATAGTTGGGATGTAGCTAGCACATAGGTTTGATAGTAGCATAGTTGGGATGGACAGTAGCTAGCACATTGGTTTGATAGTAGCATAGTTGGGATGTAGCTAGCACATAGGTTTGATAGTAGCATAGTTGGGATGTACAGTAGCTAGCACATAGGTGTGATAGTAGCATAGTTGGGATGTACAGTAGCTAGCACATTGGATTTATAGTAGCATCTTTGGGATGTACAGAAGCTAGCACATAGGTTTGATAGTAGCATAGTTGGGATGTACAGTAGCTAGCACATTGGTTTGACAGTAGTTGGGATGTACAGTAGCTAGCACATTGGTTTGATAGTAGCATAGTTGGGATGTACAGTAGCTAGCACATTGGTTTGATAGTAGCATAGTTGGGATGTACAGTAGCTAGCACATAGGTTTGATAGTAGCATAGTTGGGATGTAGCTAGCACATAGGTTTGATAGTAGCATAGTTGGGATGTACAGTAGCTAGCACATAGGTTTGATAGTAGCATAGTTGGGATGTACAGTAACTAGCATATTGGATTGATAGTAGCATAGTTGGGATGTACAGTAGCTAGCACATTGGTTTGATAGTAGCATAGTTGGGATGTAACTAGCACATAGGTTTGATAGTAGCATAGTTGGGATGTACAGTAGCTAGCACATTGGTTTGATAGTAGCATAGTTGGGATGTAACTAGCACATAGGTTTGATAGTAGCATAGTTGGGATGTACAGCAGCTAGCACATTGATTTGATAGTAGCATAGTTGGGATGTAGCTAGCACATAGGTTTGATAGTAGCATAGTTGGGATGGACAGTAGCTAGCACATTGGTTTGATAGTAGCATAGTTGGGATGTAGCTAGCACATAGGTTTGATAGTAGCATAGTTGGGATGTACAGTAGCTAGCACATAGGTTTGATAGTAGCATAGTTGGGATGTACAGTAGCTAGCACATTGGATTTATAGTAGCATCTTTGGGATGTACAGAAGCTAGCACATAGGTTTGATAGTAGCATAGTTGGGATGTACAGTAGCTAGCACATTGGTTTGACAGTAGCATAGTTGGGATGTACAGTAGCTAGCACATTGGTTTGATAGTAGCATAGTTGGGATGGACAGTAGCTAGCACATTGGTTTGATAGAAGCATAGTTGGGATGGACAGTAGCTAGCACATTGGTTTGATAGTAGCATAGTTGGGATGTACAGTAGCTAGCACATAGGTTTGATAGTAGCACCTTTGGGATGTACAGAAGCTAGCACATAGATTTGATAGTAGCATAGTTGGGATGTACAGTAGCTAGCACATTGGTTTGACAGTAGCATAGTTGGGATGTACAGTAACTAGCATATTGGATTGATAGTAGCATAGTTGGGATGTACAGTAGCTAGCACATTGGTTTGATAGTAGCATAGTTGGGATGTACAGTAGCTAGCACATTGGTTTGATAGTAGCATAGTTGGGATGGACAGTAGCTAGCACATTGGTTTCATAGTAGCATAGTTGGGATGTACAGTAGCTAGCACATAGGTTTGATAGTAGCATAGTTGGGATGTAGCTAGCACATAGGTTTGATAGTAGCATAGTTGGGATGTACAGTAGCTAGCACATAGGTTTGATAGTAGCATAGTTGGGATGTACAGTAGCTAGCACATTGGTTTGACAGTAGCATAGTTGGGATGTACAGTAACTAGCATATTGGATTGATAGTAGCATAGTTGGGATGTACAGTAGCTAGCACATTGGTTTGATAGTAGCATAGTTGGGATGTAACTAGCACATAGGTTTGATAGTAGCATAGTTGGGATGTACAGTAGCTAGCACATTGGTTTGATAGTAGCATAGTTGGGATGGACAGTAGCTAGCACATTGGTTTGATAGTAGCATAGTTGGGATGTACAGTAGCTAGCACATTGGTTTGATAGTAGCATAGTTGGGATGTACAGCAGCTAGCACATTGATTTGATAGTAGCATAGTTGGGATGTAGCTAGCACATTGGTTTGATAGTAGCATAGTTGTGATGGACAGTAGCTAGCACATAGGTTTGATAGTAGCATAGTTGGGATGTAGCTAGCACATAGGTTTGATACTAGCATAGTTGGGATGTACAGTAGCTAGCACATAGGTTTGATAGTAGCATAGTTGGGATGTACAGCAGCTAGCACATTGGTTTGAAAGTAGCATAGTTGGGATGTAGCTAGCACATAGGTTTGATAGTAGCATAGTTGGGATGTACAGTAGCTAGCACATTGGTTTGATAGTAGCATAGTTGGGATGGACAGTAGCTAGCACATTGGTTTGATAGTAGCATAGTTGGGATGTACAGTAGCTAGCACATAGGTTTGATAGTAGCATAGTTGGGATGTACAGTAGCTAGCACATTGGTTTGACAGTAGCATAGTTGGAATGTACAGTAGCTAGCACATTGGATTGATAGTAGCATAGTTGGGATGTACAGTAGCTAGCACATTGGTTTGATAGTAGCATAGTTGGGATGTACATTAGCTAGCACATAGGTTGGATAGTAGCATAGTTGGGATGTACAGTAGCTAGCACATTGGTTTGATAGTAGCATAGTTCAGATGTACAGTAGCTAGCACATTGGTTTGATAGTAGCATAGTTGGGATGTACAGTAGCTAGCACATAGGTTTGATAGTAGCACCTTTGGGATGTACAGAAGCTAGCACATAGGTTTGATAGTAGCATAGTTGGGATGTACAGTAGCTAGCACATTGGTTTGACAGTAGCATAGTTGGGATGTACAGTAACTAGCATATTGGATTGATAGTAGCATAGTTGGGATGTACAGTAGCTAGCACATTGGTTTGATAGTAGCATAGTTGGGATGTACAGTAGCTAGCACATTGGTTTGATAGTAGCATAGTTGGGATGGACAGTAGCTAGCACATTGGTTTCATAGTAGCATAGTTGGGATGTACAGTAGCTAGCACATAGGTTTGATAGTAGCATAGTTGGGATGTAGCTAGCACATAGGTTTGATAGTAGCATAGTTGGGATGTAGCTAGCACATAGGTTTGATAGTAGCATAGTTGGGATGTACAGTAGCTAGCACATTGGTTTGACAGTAGCATAGTTGGGATGTACAGTAACTAGCATATTGGATTGATAGTAGCATAGTTGGGATGTACAGTAGCTAGCACATTGGTTTGATAGTAGCATAGTTGGGATGTAACTAGCACATAGGTTTGATAGTAGCATAGTTGGGATGTACAGTAGCTAGCACATTGGTTTGATAGTAGCATAGTTGGGATGGACAGTAGCTAGCACATTGGTTTGATAGTAGCATAGTTGGGATGTACAGTAGCTAGCACATTGGTTTGATAGTAGCATAGTTGGGATGTACAGCAGCTAGCACATTGATTTGATAGTAGCATAGTTGGGATGTAGCTAGCACATTGGTTTGATAGTAGCATAGTTGTGATGGACAGTAGCTAGCACATTGGTTTGATAGTAGCATAGTTGGGATGTAGCTAGCACATAGGTTTGATACTAGCATAGTTGGGATGTACAGTAGCTAGCACATAGGTTTGATAGTAGCATAGTTGGGATGTACAGCAGCTAGCACATTGGTTTGAAAGTAGCATAGTTGGGATGTACAGTAGCTAGCACATTGGTTTGATAGTAGCATAGTTGGGATGGACAGTAGCTAGCACATTGGTTTGATAGTAGCATAGTTGGGATGGACAGTAGCTAGCACATTGGTTTGATAGTAGCATAGTTGGGATGTAACTAGCACATAGGTTTGATAGTAGCATAGTTGGGATGTACAGCAGCTAGCACATTGATTTGATAGTAGCATAGTTGGGATGTAGCTAGCACATAGGTTTGATAGTAGCATAGTTGGGATGGACAGTAGCTAGCACATTGGTTTGATAGTAGCATAGTTGGGATGTAGCTAGCACATAGGTTTGATAGTAGCATAGTTGGGATGTACAGTAGCTAGCACATAGGTTTGATAGTAGCATAGTTGGGATGTAACTAGCACATAGGTTTGATAGTAGCATAGTTGGGATGTACAGTAGCTAGCACATTGGTTTGATAGTAGCATAGTTGGGATGTAACTAGCACATAGGTTTGATAGTAGCATAGTTGGGATGTACAGCAGCTAGCACATTGATTTGATAGTAGCATAGTTGGGATGTAGCTAGCACATAGGTTTGATAGTAGCATAGTTGGGATGGACAGTAGCTAGCACATTGGTTTGATAGTAGCATAGTTGGGATGTAGCTAGCACATAGGTTTGATAGTAGCATAGTTGGGATGTACAGTAGCTAGCACATAGGTTTGATAGTAGCATAGTTGGGATGTACAGTAGCTAGCACATTGGATTTATAGTAGCATCTTTGGGATGTACAGAAGCTAGCACATAGGTTTGATAGTAGCATAGTTGGGATGTACAGTAGCTAGCACATTGGTTTGACAGTAGCATAGTTGGGATGTACAGTAGCTAGCACATTGGTTTGATAGTAGCATAGTTGGGATGGACAGTAGCTAGCACATTGGTTTGATAGAAGCATAGTTGGGATGGACAGTAGCTAGCACATTGGTTTGATAGTAGCATAGTTGGGATGTACAGTAGCTAGCACATAGGTTTGATAGTAGCACCTTTGGGATGTACAGAAGCTAGCACATAGATTTGATAGTAGCATAGTTGGGATGTACAGTAGCTAGCACATTGGTTTGACAGTAGCATAGTTGGGATGTACAGTAACTAGCATATTGGATTGATAGTAGCATAGTTGGGATGTACAGTAGCTAGCACATTGGTTTGATAGTAGCATAGTTGGGATGTACAGTAGCTAGCACATTGGTTTGATAGTAGCATAGTTGGGATGGACAGTAGCTAGCACATTGGTTTCATAGTAGCATAGTTGGGATGTACAGTAGCTAGCACATAGGTTTGATAGTAGCATAGTTGGGATGTAGCTAGCACATAGGTTTGATAGTAGCATAGTTGGGATGTACAGTAGCTAGCACATAGGTTTGATAGTAGCATAGTTGGGATGTACAGTAGCTAGCACATTGGTTTGACAGTAGCATAGTTGGGATGTACAGTAACTAGCATATTGGATTGATAGTAGCATAGTTGGGATGTACAGTAGCTAGCACATTGGTTTGATAGTAGCATAGTTGGGATGTAACTAGCACATAGGTTTGATAGTAGCATAGTTGGGATGTACAGTAGCTAGCACATTGGTTTGATAGTAGCATAGTTGGGATGGACAGTAGCTAGCACATTGGTTTGATAGTAGCATAGTTGGGATGTACAGTAGCTAGCACATTGGTTTGATAGTAGCATAGTTGGGATGTACAGCAGCTAGCACATTGATTTGATAGTAGCATAGTTGGGATGTAGCTAGCACATTGGTTTGATAGTAGCATAGTTGTGATGGACAGTAGCTAGCACATAGGTTTGATAGTAGCATAGTTGGGATGTAGCTAGCACATAGGTTTGATACTAGCATAGTTGGGATGTACAGTAGCTAGCACATAGGTTTGATAGTAGCATAGTTGGGATGTACAGCAGCTAGCACATTGGTTTGAAAGTAGCATAGTTGGGATGTAGCTAGCACATAGGTTTGATAGTAGCATAGTTGGGATGTACAGTAGCTAGCACATTGGTTTGATAGTAGCATAGTTGGGATGGACAGTAGCTAGCACATTGGTTTGATAGTAGCATAGTTGGGATGTACAGTAGCTAGCACATAGGTTTGATAGTAGCATAGTTGGGATGTACAGTAGCTAGCACATTGGTTTGACAGTAGCATAGTTGGAATGTACAGTAGCTAGCACATTGGATTGATAGTAGCATAGTTGGGATGTACAGTAGCTAGCACATTGGTTTGATAGTAGCATAGTTGGGATGTACATTAGCTAGCACATAGGTTGGATAGTAGCATAGTTGGGATGTACAGTAGCTAGCACATTGGTTTGATAGTAGCATAGTTCAGATGTACAGTAGCTAGCACATTGGTTTGATAGTAGCATAGTTGGGATGTACAGTAGCTAGCACATAGGTTTGATAGTAGCACCTTTGGGATGTACAGAAGCTAGCACATAGGTTTGATAGTAGCATAGTTGGGATGTACAGTAGCTAGCACATTGGTTTGACAGTAGCATAGTTGGGATGTACAGTAACTAGCATATTGGATTGATAGTAGCATAGTTGGGATGTACAGTAGCTAGCACATTGGTTTGATAGTAGCATAGTTGGGATGTACAGTAGCTAGCACATTGGTTTGATAGTAGCATAGTTGGGATGGACAGTAGCTAGCACATTGGTTTCATAGTAGCATAGTTGGGATGTACAGTAGCTAGCACATAGGTTTGATAGTAGCATAGTTGGGATGTAGCTAGCACATAGGTTTGATAGTAGCATAGTTGGGATGTAGCTAGCACATAGGTTTGATAGTAGCATAGTTGGGATGTACAGTAGCTAGCACATTGGTTTGACAGTAGCATAGTTGGGATGTACAGTAACTAGCATATTGGATTGATAGTAGCATAGTTGGGATGTACAGTAGCTAGCACATTGGTTTGATAGTAGCATAGTTGGGATGTAACTAGCACATAGGTTTGATAGTAGCATAGTTGGGATGTACAGTAGCTAGCACATTGGTTTGATAGTAGCATAGTTGGGATGGACAGTAGCTAGCACATTGGTTTGATAGTAGCATAGTTGGGATGTACAGTAGCTAGCACATTGGTTTGATAGTAGCATAGTTGGGATGTACAGCAGCTAGCACATTGATTTGATAGTAGCATAGTTGGGATGTAGCTAGCACATTGGTTTGATAGTAGCATAGTTGTGATGGACAGTAGCTAGCACATTGGTTTGATAGTAGCATAGTTGGGATGTAGCTAGCACATAGGTTTGATACTAGCATAGTTGGGATGTACAGTAGCTAGCACATAGGTTTGATAGTAGCATAGTTGGGATGTACAGCAGCTAGCACATTGGTTTGAAAGTAGCATAGTTGGGATGTACAGTAGCTAGCACATTGGTTTGATAGTAGCATAGTTGGGATGGACAGTAGCTAGCACATTGGTTTGATAGTAGCATAGTTGGGATGGACAGTAGCTAGCACATTGGTTTGATAGTAGCATAGTTGGGATGTAACTAGCACATAGGTTTGATAGTAGCATAGTTGGGATGTACAGCAGCTAGCACATTGATTTGATAGTAGCATAGTTGGGATGTAGCTAGCACATAGGTTTGATAGTAGCATAGTTGGGATGGACAGTAGCTAGCACATTGGTTTGATAGTAGCATAGTTGGGATGTAGCTAGCACATAGGTTTGATAGTAGCATAGTTGGGATGTACAGTAGCTAGCACATAGGTTTGATAGTAGCATAGTTGGGATGTACAGTAGCTAGCACATTGGATTTATAGTAGCATCTTTGGGATGTACAGAAGCTAGCACATAGGTTTGATAGTAGCATAGTTGGGATGTACAGTAGCTAGCACATTGGTTTGACAGTAGCATAGTTGGGATGTACAGTAGCTAGCACATTGGTTTGATAGTAGCATAGTTGGGATGGACAGTAGCTAGCACATTGGTTTGATAGAAGCATAGTTGGGATGGACAGTAGCTAGCACATTGGTTTGATAGTAGCATAGTTGGGATGTACAGTAGCTAGCACATAGGTTTGATAGTAGAACCTTTGGGATGTACAGAAGCTAGCACATAGATTTGATAGTAGCATAGTTGGGATGTACAGTAGCTAGCACATTGGTTTGACAGTAGCATAGTTGGGATGTACAGTAACTAGCATATTGGATTGATAGTAGCATAGTTGGGATGTACAGTAGCTAGCACATTGGTTTGATAGTAGCATAGTTGGGATGTACAGTAGCTAGCACATTGGTTTGATAGTAGCATAGTTGGGATGGACAGTAGCTAGCACATTGGTTTCATAGTAGCATAGTTGGGATGTACAGTAGCTAGCACATAGGTTTGATAGTAGCATAGTTGGGATGTAGCTAGCACATAGGTTTGATAGTAGCATAGTTGGGATGTACAGTAGCTAGCACATAGGTTTGATAGTAGCATAGTTGGGATGTACAGTAGCTAGCACATTGGTTTGATAGTAGCATAGTTGGGATGGACAGTAGCTAGCACATTGGTTTGATAGTAGCATAGTTGGGATGTACAGTAGCTAGCACATAGGTTTGATAGTAGCATAGTTGGGATGTACAGTAGCTAGCACATTGGTTTGACAGTAGCATAGTTGGAATGTACAGTAGCTAGCACATTGGATTGATAGTAGCATAGTTGGGATGTACAGTAGCTAGCACATTGGTTTGATAGTAGCATAGTTGGGATGTACATTAGCTAGCACATAGGTTGGATAGTAGCATAGTTGGGATGTACAGTAGCTAGCACATTGGTTTGATAGTAGCATAGTTCAGATGTACAGTAGCTAGCACATTGGTTTGATAGTAGCATAGTTGGGATGTACAGTAGCTAGCACATAGGTTTGATAGTAGCACCTTTGGGATGTACAGAAGCTAGCACATAGGTTTGATAGTAGCATAGTTGGGATGTACAGTAGCTAGCACATTGGTTTGACAGTAGCATAGTTGGGATGTACAGTAACTAGCATATTGGATTGATAGTAGCATAGTTGGGATGTACAGTAGCTAGCACATTGGTTTGATAGTAGCATAGTTGGGATGTACAGTAGCTAGCACATTGGTTTGATAGTAGCATAGTTGGGATGGACAGTAGCTAGCACATTGGTTTCATAGTAGCATAGTTGGGATGTACAGTAGCTAGCACATAGGTTTGATAGTAGCATAGTTGGGATGTAGCTAGCACATAGGTTTGATAGTAGCATAGTTGGGATGTACAGTAGCTAGCACATAGGTTTGATAGTAGCATAGTTGGGATGTACAGTAGCTAGCACATTGGTTTGACAGTAGCATAGTTGGGATGTACAGTAACTAGCATATTGGATTGATAGTAGCATAGTTGGGATGTACAGTAGCTAGCACATTGGTTTGATAGTAGCATAGTTGGGATGTAACTAGCACATAGGTTTGATAGTAGCATAGTTGGGATGTACAGTAGCTAGCACATTGGTTTGATAGTAGCATAGTTGGGATGGACAGTAGCTAGCACATTGGTTTGATAGTAGCATAGTTGGGATGTACAGTAGCTAGCACATTGGTTTGATAGTAGCATAGTTGGGATGTACAGCAGCTAGCACATTGATTTGATAGTAGCATAGTTGGGATGTAGCTAGCACATTGGTTTGATAGTAGCATAGTTGTGATGGACAGTAGCTAGCACATTGGTTTGATAGTAGCATAGTTGGGATGTAGCTAGCACATAGGTTTGATACTAGCATAGTTGGGATGTACAGTAGCTAGCACATAGGTTTGATAGTAGCATAGTTGGGATGTACAGCAGCTAGCACATTGGTTTGAAAGTAGCATAGTTGGGATGTACAGTAGCTAGCACATTGGTTTGATAGTAGCATAGTTGGGATGGACAGTAGCTAGCACATTGGTTTGATAGTAGCATAGTTGGGATGTACAGTAGCTAGCACATAGGTGTGATAGTAGCATAGTTGGGATGTACAGTAGCTAGCACATTGGATTTATAGTAGCATCTTTGGGATGTACAGAAGCTAGCACATAGGTTTGATAGTAGCATAGTTGGGATGTACAGTAGCTAGCACATTGGTTTGACAGTAGTTGTGATGTACAGTAGCTAGCACATTGGTTTGATAGTAGCATAGTTGGGATGTACAGTAGCTAGCACATTGGTTTGATAGTAGCATAGTTGGGATGTACAGTAGCTAGCACATTGGTTTGATAGTAGCATAGTTGGGATGTACAGTAGCTAGCACATAGGTTTGATAGTAGCATAGTTGGGATGTACAGTAGCTAGCACATAGGTTTGATAGTAGCATAGTTGGGATGTACAGTAGCTAGCACATTGGTTTGACAGTAGCATAGTTGGGATGTACAGTAACTAGCATATTGGATTGATAGTAGCATAGTTGGGATGTACAGTAGCTAGCACATTGGTTTGATAGTAGCATAGTTGGGATGTAACTAGCACATAGGTTTGATAGTAGCATAGTTGGGATGTACAGTAGCTAGCACATTGGTTTGATAGTAGCATAGTTGGGATGGACAGTAGCTAGCACATTGGTTTGATAGTAGCATAGTTGGGATGTACAGTAGCTAGCACATTGGTTTGATAGTAGCATAGTTGGGATGTACAGCAGCTAGCACATTGATTTGATAGTAGCATAGTTGGGATGTAGCTAGCACATTGGTTTGATAGTAGCATAGTTGTGATGGACAGTAGCTAGCACATAGGTTTGATAGTAGCATAGTTGGGATGTAGCTAGCACATAGGTTTGATACTAGCATAGTTGGGATGTACAGTAGCTAGCACATAGGTTTGATAGTAGCATAGTTGGGATGTACAGCAGCTAGCACATTGGTTTGAAAGTAGCATAGTTGGGATGTAGCTAGCACATAGGTTTGATAGTAGCATAGTTGGGATGTACAGTAGCTAGCACATTGGTTTGATAGTAGCATAGTTGGGATGGACAGTAGCTAGCACATTGGTTTGATAGTAGCATAGTTGGGATGTACAGTAGCTAGCACATAGGTTTGATAGTAGCATAGTTGGGATGTACAGTAGCTAGCACATTGGTTTGACAGTAGCATAGTTGGAATGTACAGTAGCTAGCACATTGGATTGATAGTAGCATAGTTGGGATGTACAGTAGCTAGCACATTGGTTTGATAGTAGCATAGTTGGGATGTACATTAGCTAGCACATAGGTTGGATAGTAGCATAGTTGGGATGTACAGTAGCTAGCACATTGGTTTGATAGTAGCATAGTTCAGATGTACAGTAGCTAGCACATTGGTTTGATAGTAGCATAGTTGGGATGTACAGTAGCTAGCACATAGGTTTGATAGTAGCACCTTTGGGATGTACAGAAGCTAGCACATAGGTTTGATAGTAGCATAGTTGGGATGTACAGTAGCTAGCACATTGGTTTGACAGTAGCATAGTTGGGATGTACAGTAACTAGCATATTGGATTGATAGTAGCATAGTTGGGATGTACAGTAGCTAGCACATTGGTTTGATAGTAGCATAGTTGGGATGTACAGTAGCTAGCACATTGGTTTGATAGTAGCATAGTTGGGATGGACAGTAGCTAGCACATTGGTTTCATAGTAGCATAGTTGGGATGTACAGTAGCTAGCACATAGGTTTGATAGTAGCATAGTTGGGATGTAGCTAGCACATAGGTTTGATAGTAGCATAGTTGGGATGTACAGTAGCTAGCACATAGGTTTGATAGTAGCATAGTTGGGATGTACAGTAGCTAGCACATTGGTTTGACAGTAGCATAGTTGGGATGTACAGTAACTAGCATATTGGATTGATAGTAGCATAGTTGGGATGTACAGTAGCTAGCACATTGGTTTGATAGTAGCATAGTTGGGATGTAACTAGCACATAGGTTTGATAGTAGCATAGTTGGGATGTACAGTAGCTAGCACATTGGTTTGATAGTAGCATAGTTGGGATGGACAGTAGCTAGCACATTGGTTTGATAGTAGCATAGTTGGGATGTACAGTAGCTAGCACATTGGTTTGATAGTAGCATAGTTGGGATGTACAGCAGCTAGCACATTGATTTGATAGTAGCATAGTTGGGATGTAGCTAGCACATTGGTTTGATAGTAGCATAGTTGTGATGGACAGTAGCTAGCACATTGGTTTGATAGTAGCATAGTTGGGATGTAGCTAGCACATAGGTTTGATACTAGCATAGTTGGGATGTACAGTAGCTAGCACATAGGTTTGATAGTAGCATAGTTGGGATGTACAGCAGCTAGCACATTGGTTTGAAAGTAGCATAGTTGGGATGTACAGTAGCTAGCACATTGGTTTGATAGTAGCATAGTTGGGATGGACAGTAGCTAGCACATTGGTTTGATAGTAGCATAGTTGGGATGGACAGTAGCTAGCACATTGGTTTGATAGTAGCATAGTTGGGATGTAACTAGCACATAGGTTTGATAGTAGCATAGTTGGGATGTACAGCAGCTAGCACATTGATTTGATAGTAGCATAGTTGGGATGTAGCTAGCACATAGGTTTGATAGTAGCATAGTTGGGATGGACAGTAGCTAGCACATTGGTTTGATAGTAGCATAGTTGGGATGTAGCTAGCACATAGGTTTGATAGTAGCATAGTTGGGATGTACAGTAGCTAGCACATAGGTTTGATAGTAGCATAGTTGGGATGTACAGTAGCTAGCACATTGGATTTATAGTAGCATCTTTGGGATGTACAGAAGCTAGCACATAGGTTTGATAGTAGCATAGTTGGGATGTACAGTAGCTAGCACATTGGTTTGACAGTAGCATAGTTGGGATGTACAGTAGCTAGCACATTGGTTTGATAGTAGCATAGTTGGGATGGACAGTAGCTAGCACATTGGTTTGATAGAAGCATAGTTGGGATGGACAGTAGCTAGCACATTGGTTTGATAGTAGCATAGTTGGGATGTACAGTAGCTAGCACATAGGTTTGATAGTAGAACCTTTGGGATGTACAGAAGCTAGCACATAGATTTGATAGTAGCATAGTTGGGATGTACAGTAGCTAGCACATTGGTTTGACAGTAGCATAGTTGGGATGTACAGTAACTAGCATATTGGATTGATAGTAGCATAGTTGGGATGTACAGTAGCTAGCACATTGGTTTGATAGTAGCATAGTTGGGATGTACAGTAGCTAGCACATTGGTTTGATAGTAGCATAGTTGGGATGGACAGTAGCTAGCACATTGGTTTCATAGTAGCATAGTTGGGATGTACAGTAGCTAGCACATAGGTTTGATAGTAGCATAGTTGGGATGTAGCTAGCACATAGGTTTGATAGTAGCATAGTTGGGATGTACAGTAGCTAGCACATAGGTTTGATAGTAGCATAGTTGGGATGTACAGTAGCTAGCACATTGGTTTGACAGTAGCATAGTTGGGATGTACAGTAACTAGCATATTGGATTGATAGTAGCATAGTTGGGATGTACAGTAGCTAGCACATTGGTTTGATAGTAGCATAGTTGGGATGTAACTAGCACATAGGTTTGATAGTAGCATAGTTGGGATGTACAGTAGCTAGCACATTGGTTTGATAGTAGCATAGTTGGGATGGACAGTAGCTAGCACATTGGTTTGATAGTAGCATAGTTGGGATGTACAGTAGCTAGCACATTGGTTTGATAGTAGCATAGTTGGGATGTACAGCAGCTAGCACATTGATTTGATAGTAGCATAGTTGGGATGTAGCTAGCACATTGGTTTGATAGTAGCATAGTTGTGATGGACAGTAGCTAGCACATAGGTTTGATAGTAGCATAGTTGGGATGTAGCTAGCACATAGGTTTGATACTAGCATAGTTGGGATGTACAGTAGCTAGCACATAGGTTTGATAGTAGCATAGTTGGGATGTACAGCAGCTAGCACATTGGTTTGAAAGTAGCATAGTTGGGATGTAGCTAGCACATAGGTTTGATAGTAGCATAGTTGGGATGTACAGTAGCTAGCACATTGGTTTGATAGTAGCATAGTTGGGATGGACAGTAGCTAGCACATTGGTTTGATAGTAGCATAGTTGGGATGTACAGTAGCTAGCACATAGGTTTGATAGTAGCATAGTTGGGATGTACAGTAGCTAGCACATTGGTTTGACAGTAGCATAGTTGGAATGTACAGTAGCTAGCACATTGGATTGATAGTAGCATAGTTGGGATGTACAGTAGCTAGCACATTGGTTTGATAGTAGCATAGTTGGGATGTACATTAGCTAGCACATAGGTTGGATAGTAGCATAGTTGGGATGTACAGTAGCTAGCACATTGGTTTGATAGTAGCATAGTTCAGATGTACAGTAGCTAGCACATTGGTTTGATAGTAGCATAGTTGGGATGTACAGTAGCTAGCACATAGGTTTGATAGTAGCACCTTTGGGATGTACAGAAGCTAGCACATAGGTTTGATAGTAGCATAGTTGGGATGTACAGTAGCTAGCACATTGGTTTGACAGTAGCATAGTTGGGATGTACAGTAACTAGCATATTGGATTGATAGTAGCATAGTTGGGATGTACAGTAGCTAGCACATTGGTTTGATAGTAGCATAGTTGGGATGTACAGTAGCTAGCACATTGGTTTGATAGTAGCATAGTTGGGATGGACAGTAGCTAGCACATTGGTTTCATAGTAGCATAGTTGGGATGTACAGTAGCTAGCACATAGGTTTGATAGTAGCATAGTTGGGATGTAGCTAGCACATAGGTTTGATAGTAGCATAGTTGGGATGTACAGTAGCTAGCACATAGGTTTGATAGTAGCATAGTTGGGATGTACAGTAGCTAGCACATTGGTTTGACAGTAGCATAGTTGGGATGTACAGTAACTAGCATATTGGATTGATAGTAGCATAGTTGGGATGTACAGTAGCTAGCACATTGGTTTGATAGTAGCATAGTTGGGATGTAACTAGCACATAGGTTTGATAGTAGCATAGTTGGGATGTACAGTAGCTAGCACATTGGTTTGATAGTAGCATAGTTGGGATGGACAGTAGCTAGCACATTGGTTTGATAGTAGCATAGTTGGGATGTACAGTAGCTAGCACATTGGTTTGATAGTAGCATAGTTGGGATGTACAGCAGCTAGCACATTGATTTGATAGTAGCATAGTTGGGATGTAGCTAGCACATTGGTTTGATAGTAGCATAGTTGTGATGGACAGTAGCTAGCACATTGGTTTGATAGTAGCATAGTTGGGATGTAGCTAGCACATAGGTTTGATACTAGCATAGTTGGGATGTACAGTAGCTAGCACATAGGTTTGATAGTAGCATAGTTGGGATGTACAGCAGCTAGCACATTGGTTTGAAAGTAGCATAGTTGGGATGTACAGTAGCTAGCACATTGGTTTGATAGTAGCATAGTTGGGATGGACAGTAGCTAGCACATTGGTTTGATAGTAGCATAGTTGGGATGGACAGTAGCTAGCACATTGGTTTGATAGTAGCATAGTTGGGATGTACAGTAGCTAGCACATAGGTTTGATAGTAGCATAGTTGGGATGTAGCTAGCACATAGGTTTGATAGTAGCATAGTTGGGATGTACAGTAGCTAGCACATAGGTTTGATAGTAGCATAGTTGGGATGTACAGTAGCTAGCACATTGGTTTGACAGTAGCATAGTTGGGATGTACAGTAACTAGCATATTGGATTGATAGTAGCATAGTTGGGATGTACAGTAGCTAGCACATTGGTTTGATAGTAGCATAGTTGGGATGTAACTAGCACATAGGTTTGATAGTAGCATAGTTGGGATGTACAGTAGCTAGCACATTGGTTTGATAGTAGCATAGTTGGGATGGACAGTAGCTAGCACATTGGTTTGATAGTAGCATAGTTGGGATGTACAGTAGCTAGCACATTGGTTTGATAGTAGCATAGTTGGGATGTACAGCAGCTAGCACATTGATTTGATAGTAGCATAGTTGGGATGTAGCTAGCACATTGGTTTGATAGTAGCATAGTTGTGATGGACAGTAGCTAGCACATTGGTTTGATAGTAGCATAGTTGGGATGTAGCTAGCACATAGGTTTGATACTAGCATAGTTGGGATGTACAGTAGCTAGCACATAGGTTTGATAGTAGCATAGTTGGGATGTACAGCAGCTAGCACATTGGTTTGAAAGTAGCATAGTTGGGATGTAGCTAGCACATAGGTTTGATAGTAGCATAGTTGGGATGTACAGTAGCTAGCACATTGGTTTGATAGTAGCATAGTTGGGATGGACAGTAGCTAGCACATTGGTTTGATAGTAGCATAGTTGGGATGTAGCTAGCACATAGGTTTGATAGTAGCATAGTTGGGATGTACAGTAGCTAGCACATAGGTTTGATAGTAGCATAGTTGGGATGTACAGTAGCTAGCACATAGGTTTGATAGTAGCATAGTTGGGATGTACAGCAGCTAGCACATTGATTTGATAGTAGCATAGTTGGGATGTAGCTAGCACATAGGTTTGATAGTAGCATAGTTGGGATGGACAGTAGCTAGCACATTGGTTTGATAGTAGCATAGTTGGGATGTAGCTAGCACATAGGTTTGATAGTAGCATAGTTGGGATGGACAGTAGCTAGCACATTGGTTTGATAGTAGCATAGTTGGGATGTAGCTAGCACATAGGTTTGATAGTAGCATAGTTGGGATGTACAGTAGCTAGCACATAGGTGTGATAGTAGCATAGTTGGGATGTACAGTAGCTAGCACATTGGATTTATAGTAGCATAGTTGGGATGTACAGTAGCTAGCACATAGGTGTGATAGTAGCATAGTTGGGATGTACAGTAGCTAGCACATTGGATTTATAGTAGCATCTTTGGGATGTACAGAAGCTAGCACATAGGTTTGATAGTAGCATAGTTGGGATGTACAGTAGCTAGCACATTGGTTTGACAGTAGTTGGGATGTACAGTAGCTAGCACATTGGTTTGATAGTAGCATAGTTGGGATGTACAGTAGCTAGCACATTGGTTTGATAGTAGCATAGTTGGGATGTACAGTAGCTAGCACATAGGTTTGATAGTAGCATAGTTGGGATGTAGCTAGCACATAGGTTTGATAGTAGCATAGTTGGGATGTACAGTAGCTAGCACATAGGTTTGATAGTAGCATAGTTGGGATGTACAGTAACTAGCATATTGGATTGATAGTAGCATAGTTGGGATGTACAGTAGCTAGCACATTGGTTTGATAGTAGCATAGTTGGGATGTAACTAGCACATAGGTTTGATAGTAGCATAGTTGGGATGTACAGTAGCTAGCACATTGGTTTGATAGTAGCATAGTTGGGATGTAACTAGCACATAGGTTTGATAGTAGCATAGTTGGGATGTACAGCAGCTAGCACATTGATTTGATAGTAGCATAGTTGGGATGTAGCTAGCACATAGGTTTGATAGTAGCATAGTTGGGATGGACAGTAGCTAGCACATTGGTTTGATAGTAGCATAGTTGGGATGTAGCTAGCACATAGGTTTGATAGTAGCATAGTTGGGATGTACAGTAGCTAGCACATTGGATTTATAGTAGCATCTTTGGGATGTACAGAAGCTAGCACATAGGTTTGATAGTAGCATAGTTGGGATGTACAGTAGCTAGCACATTGGTTTGACAGTAGCATAGTTGGGATGTACAGTAGCTAGCACATTGGTTTGATAGTAGCATAGTTGGGATGGACAGTAGCTAGCACATTGGTTTGATAGAAGCATAGTTGGGATGGACAGTAGCTAGCACATTGGTTTGATAGTAGCATAGTTGGGATGTACAGTAGCTAGCACATAGGTTTGATAGTAGCACCTTTGGGATGTACAGAAGCTAGCACATAGATTTGATAGTAGCATAGTTGGGATGTACAGTAGCTAGCACATTGGTTTGACAGTAGCATAGTTGGGATGTACAGTAACTAGCATATTGGATTGATAGTAGCATAGTTGGGATGTACAGTAGCTAGCACATTGGTTTGATAGTAGCATAGTTGGGATGTACAGTAGCTAGCACATTGGTTTGATAGTAGCATAGTTGGGATGGACAGTAGCTAGCACATTGGTTTCATAGTAGCATAGTTGGGATGTACAGTAGCTAGCACATAGGTTTGATAGTAGCATAGTTGGGATGTAGCTAGCACATAGGTTTGATAGTAGCATAGTTGGGATGTACAGTAGCTAGCACATAGGTTTGATAGTAGCATAGTTGGGATGTACAGTAGCTAGCACATTGGTTTGACAGTAGCATAGTTGGGATGTACAGTAACTAGCATATTGGATTGATAGTAGCATAGTTGGGATGTACAGTAGCTAGCACATTGGTTTGATAGTAGCATAGTTGGGATGTAACTAGCACATAGGTTTGATAGTAGCATAGTTGGGATGTACAGTAGCTAGCACATTGGTTTGATAGTAGCATAGTTGGGATGGACAGTAGCTAGCACATTGGTTTGATAGTAGCATAGTTGGGATGGACAGTAGCTAGCACATTGGTTTGATAGTAGCATAGTTGGGATGTACAGCAGCTAGCACATTGATTTGATAGTAGCATAGTTGGGATGTAGCTAGCACATTGGTTTGATAGTAGCATAGTTGTGATGGACAGTAGCTAGCACATAGGTTTGATAGTAGCATAGTTGGGATGTAGCTAGCACATAGGTTTGATACTAGCATAGTTGGGATGTACAGTAGCTAGCACATAGGTTTGATAGTAGCATAGTTGGGATGTACAGCAGCTAGCACATTGGTTTAAAAGTAGCATAGTTGGGATGTAGCTAGCACATAGGTTTGATAGTAGCATAGTTGGGATGTACAGTAGCTAGCACATTGGTTTGATAGTAGCATAGTTGGGATGGACAGTAGCTAGCACATTGGTTTGATAGTAGCATAGTTGGGATGTACAGTAGCTAGCACATAGGTTTGATAGTAGCATAGTTGGGATGTACAGTAGCTAGCACATTGGTTTGACAGTAGCATAGTTGGAATGTACAGTAGCTAGCACATTGGATTGATAGTAGCATAGTTGGGATGTACAGTAGCTAGCACATTGGTTTGATAGTAGCATAGTTGGGATGTACATTAGCTAGCACATAGGTTGGATAGTAGCATAGTTGGGATGTACAGTAGCTAGCACATTGGTTTGATAGTAGCATAGTTCAGATGTACAGTAGCTAGCACATTGGTTTGATAGTAGCATAGTTGGGATGTACAGTAGCTAGCACATAGGTTTGATAGTAGCACCTTTGGGATGTACAGAAGCTAGCACATAGGTTTGATAGTAGCATAGTTGGGATGTACAGTAGCTAGCACATTGGTTTGACAGTAGCATAGTTGGGATGTACAGTAACTAGCATATTGGATTGATAGTAGCATAGTTGGGATGTACAGTAGCTAGCACATTGGTTTGATAGTAGCATAGTTGGGATGTTCAGTAGCTAGCACATTGGTTTGATAGTAGCATAGTTGGGATGGACAGTAGCTAGCACATTGGTTTCATAGTAGCATAGTTGGGATGTACAGTAGCTAGCACATAGGTTTGATAGTAGCATAGTTGGGATGTAGCTAGCACATAGGTTTGATAGTAGCATAGTTGGGATGTACAGTAGCTAGCACATAGGTTTGATAGTAGCATAGTTGGGATGTACAGTAGCTAGCACATTGGTTTGACAGTAGCATAGTTGGGATGTACAGTAACTAGCATATTGGATTGATAGTAGCATAGTTGGGATGTACAGTAGCTAGCACATTGGTTTGATAGTAGCATAGTTGGGATGTAACTAGCACATAGGTTTGATAGTAGCATAGTTGGGATGTACAGTAGCTAGCACATTGGTTTGATAGTAGCATAGTTGGGATGGACAGTAGCTAGCACATTGGTTTGATAGTAGCATAGTTGGGATGTACAGTAGCTAGCACATTGGTTTGATAGTAGCATAGTTGGGATGTACAGCAGCTAGCACATTGATTTGATAGTAGCATAGTTGGGATGTAGCTAGCACATTGGTTTGATAGTAGCATAGTTGTGATGGACAGTAGCTAGCACATTGGTTTGATAGTAGCATAGTTGGGATGTAGCTAGCACATAGGTTTGATACTAGCATAGTTGGGATGTACAGTAGCTAGCACATAGGTTTGATAGTAGCATAGTTGGGATGTACAGCAGCTAGCACATTGGTTTGAAAGTAGCATAGTTGGGATGTACAGTAGCTAGCACATTGGTTTGATAGTAGCATAGTTGGGATGGACAGTAGCTAGCACATTGGTTTGATAGTAGCATAGTTGGGATGGACAGTAGCTAGCACATTGGTTTGATAGTAGCATAGTTGGGATGTACAGTAGCTAGCACATAGGTTTGATAGTAGCATAGTTGGGATGTAGCTAGCACATAGGTTTGATAGTAGCATAGTTGGGATGTACAGTAGCTAGCACATAGGTTTGATAGTAGCATAGTTGGGATGTACAGTAGCTAGCACATTGGTTTGACAGTAGCATAGTTGGGATGTACAGTAACTAGCATATTGGATTGATAGTAGCATAGTTGGGATGTACAGTAGCTAGCACATTGGTTTGATAGTAGCATAGTTGGGATGTAACTAGCACATAGGTTTGATAGTAGCATAGTTGGGATGTACAGTAGCTAGCACATTGGTTTGATAGTAGCATAGTTGGGATGGACAGTAGCTAGCACATTGGTTTGATAGTAGCATAGTTGGGATGTACAGTAGCTAGCACATTGGTTTGATAGTAGCATAGTTGGGATGTACAGCAGCTAGCACATTGATTTGATAGTAGCATAGTTGGGATGTAGCTAGCACATTGGTTTGATAGTAGCATAGTTGTGATGGACAGTAGCTAGCACATTGGTTTGATAGTAGCATAGTTGGGATGTAGCTAGCACATAGGTTTGATACTAGCATAGTTGGGATGTACAGTAGCTAGCACATAGGTTTGATAGTAGCATAGTTGGGATGTACAGCAGCTAGCACATTGGTTTGAAAGTAGCATAGTTGGGATGTAGCTAGCACATAGGTTTGATAGTAGCATAGTTGGGATGTACAGTAGCTAGCACATTGGTTTGATAGTAGCATAGTTGGGATGGACAGTAGCTAGCACATTGGTTTGATAGTAGCATAGTTGGGATGTACAGTAGCTAGCACATAGGTTTGATAGTAGCATAGTTGGGATGTAGCTAGCACATAGGTTTGATAGTAGCATAGTTGGGATGTACAGTAGCTAGCACATAGGTTTGATAGTAGCATAGTTGGGATGTACAGTAGCTAGCACATTGGTTTGACAGTAGCATAGTTGGGATGTACAGTAACTAGCATATTGGATTGATAGTAGCATAGTTGGGATGTACAGTAGCTAGCACATTGGTTTGATAGTAGCATAGTTGGGATGTAACTAGCACATAGGTTTGATAGTAGCATAGTTGGGATGTACAGTAGCTAGCACATTGGTTTGATAGTAGCATAGTTGGGATGGACAGTAGCTAGCACATTGGTTTGATAGTAGCATAGTTGGGATGTACAGTAGCTAGCACATTGGTTTGATAGTAGCATAGTTGGGATGTACAGCAGCTAGCACATTGATTTGATAGTAGCATAGTTGGGATGTAGCTAGCACATTGGTTTGATAGTAGCATAGTTGTGATGGACAGTAGCTAGCACATTGGTTTGATAGTAGCATAGTTGGGATGTAGCAAGCACATAGGTTTGATACTAGCATAGTTGGGATGTACAGTAGCTAGCACATAGGTTTGATAGTAGCATAGTTGGGATGTACAGCAGCTAGCACATTGGTTTGAAAGTAGCATAGTTGGGATGTAGCTAGCACATAGGTTTGATAGTAGCATAGTTGGGATGTACAGTAGCTAGCACATTGGTTTGATAGTAGCATAGTTGGGATGGACAGTAGCTAGCACATTGGTTTGATAGTAGCATAGTTGGGATGTACAGTAGCTAGCACATAGGTTTGATAGTAGCATAGTTGGGATGTACAGTAGCTAGCACATTGGTTTGACAGTAGCATAGTTGGAATGTACAGTAGCTAGCACATTGGATTGATAGTAGCATAGTTGGGATGTACAGTAGCTAGCACATTGGTTTGATAGTAGCATAGTTGGGATGTACATTAGCTAGCACATAGGTTGGATAGTAGCATAGTTGGGATGTACAGTAGCTAGCACATTGGTTTGATAGTAGCATAGTTCAGATGTATAGTAGCTAGCACATTGGTTTGATAGTAGCATAGTTGGGATGTACAGAAGCTAGCACATAGGTTTGATAGTAGCATCTTTGGGATGTACAGAAGCAAGCACATAGGTTTGATAGTAGCATAGTTGGGATGTACAGTAGCTAGCACATTGGTTTGACAGTAGCATAGTTGGGATGTACAGTAACTAGCATATTGGATTGATAGTAGCATAGTTGGGATGTACAGTAGCTAGCACATTGGTTTGATAGTAGCATAGTTGGGATGTACAGTAGCTAGCACATAGGTTTGATAGTAGCATAGTTGGGATGTACAGTAGCTAGCACATTGGATTTATAGTAGCATCTTTGGGATGTACAGAAGCTAGCACATAGGTTTGATAGTAGCATAGTTGGGATGTACAGTAGCTAGCACATTGGTTTGACAGTAGCATAGTTGGGATGTACAGTAGCTAGCACATTGGTTTGATAGTAGCATAGTTGGGATGGACAGTAGCTAGCACATTTGTTTGATAGAAGCATAGTTGGGATGGACAGTAGCTAGCACATTGGTTTGATAGTAGCATAGTTGGGATGTACAGTAGCTAGCACATAGGTTTGATAGTAGCACCTTTGGGATGTACAGAAGCTAGCACATAGGTTTGATAGTAGCATAGTTGGGATGTACAGTAGCTAGCACATTGGTTTGATAGTAGCATAGTTGGGATGTACAGCAGCTAGCACATTGATTTGATAGTAGCATAGTTGGGATGTAGCTAGCACATTGGTTTGATAGTAGCATAGTTGTGATGGACAGTAGCTAGCACATTGGTTTGATAGTAGCATAGTTGGGATGTAGCTAGCACATAGGTTTGATACTAGCATAGTTGGGATGTACAGTAGCTAGCACATAGGTTTGATAGTAGCATAGTTGGGATGTACAGCAGCTAGCACATTGGTTTGAAAGTAGCATAGTTGGGATGTAGCTAGCACATAGGTTTGATAGTAGCATAGTTGGGATGTACAGTAGCTAGCACATTGGTTTGATAGTAGCATAGTTGGGATGGACAGTAGCTAGCACATTGGTTTGATAGTAGCATAGTTGGGATGTACAGTAGCTAGCACATAGGTTTGATAGTAGCATAGTTGGGATGTAGCTAGCACATAGGTTTGATAGTAGCATAGTTGGGATGTACAGTAGCTAGCACATAGGTTTGATAGTAGCATAGTTGGGATGTACAGTAGCTAGCACATTGGTTTGACAGTAGCATAGTTGGGATGTACAGTAACTAGCATATTGGATTGATAGTAGCATAGTTGGGATGTACAGTAGCTAGCACATTGGTTTGATAGTAGCATAGTTGGGATGTAACTAGCACATAGGTTTGATAGTAGCATAGTTGGGATGTACAGTAGCTAGCACATTGGTTTGATAGTAGCATAGTTGGGATGGACAGTAGCTAGCACATTGGTTTGATAGTAGCATAGTTGGGATGTACAGTAGCTAGCACATTGGTTTGATAGTAGCATAGTTGGGATGTACAGCAGCTAGCACATTGATTTGATAGTAGCATAGTTGGGATGTAGCTAGCACATTGGTTTGATAGTAGCATAGTTGTGATGGACAGTAGCTAGCACATTGGTTTGATAGTAGCATAGTTGGGATGTAGCAAGCACATAGGTTTGATACTAGCATAGTTGGGATGTACAGTAGCTAGCACATAGGTTTGATAGTAGCATAGTTGGGATGTACAGCAGCTAGCACATTGGTTTGAAAGTAGCATAGTTGGGATGTAGCTAGCACATAGGTTTGATAGTAGCATAGTTGGGATGTACAGTAGCTAGCACATTGGTTTGATAGTAGCATAGTTGGGATGGACAGTAGCTAGCACATTGGTTTGATAGTAGCATAGTTGGGATGTACAGTAGCTAGCACATAGGTTTGATAGTAGCATAGTTGGGATGTACAGTAGCTAGCACATTGGTTTGACAGTAGCATAGTTGGAATGTACAGTAGCTAGCACATTGGATTGATAGTAGCATAGTTGGGATGTACAGTAGCTAGCACATTGGTTTGATAGTAGCATAGTTGGGATGTACATTAGCTAGCACATAGGTTGGATAGTAGCATAGTTGGGATGTACAGTAGCTAGCACATTGGTTTGATAGTAGCATAGTTCAGATGTACAGTAGCTAGCACATTGGTTTGATAGTAGCATAGTTGGGATGTACAGAAGCTAGCACATAGGTTTGATAGTAGCATCTTTGGGATGTACAGAAGCAAGCACATAGGTTTGATAGTAGCATAGTTGGGATGTACAGTAGCTAGCACATTGGTTTGACAGTAGCATAGTTGGGATGTACAGTAACTAGCATATTGGATTGATAGTAGCATAGTTGGGATGTACAGTAGCTAGCACATTGGTTTGATAGTAGCATAGTTGGGATGTACAGTAGCTAGCACATAGGTTTGATAGTAGCATAGTTGGGATGTACAGTAGCTAGCACATTGGATTTATAGTAGCATCTTTGGGATGTACAGAAGCTAGCACATAGGTTTGATAGTAGCATAGTTGGGATGTACAGTAGCTAGCACATTGGTTTGACAGTAGCATAGTTGGGATGTACAGTAGCTAGCACATTGGTTTGATAGTAGCATAGTTGGGATGGACAGTAGCTAGCACATTGGTTTGATAGTAGCATAGTTGGGATGGACAGTAGCTAGCACATTGGTTTGATAGTAGCATAGTTGGGATGTACAGTAGCTAGCACATTGGTTTGATAGTAGCATAGTTGGGATGTACAGCAGCTAGCACATTGATTTGATAGTAGCATAGTTGGGATGTAGCTAGCACATTGGTTTGATAGTAGCATAGTTGTGATGGACAGTAGCTAGCACATTGGTTTGATAGTAGCATAGTTGGGATGTAGCAAGCACATAGGTTTGATACTAGCATAGTTGGGATGTACAGTAGCTAGCACATAGGTTTGATAGTAGCATAGTTGGGATGTACAGCAGCTAGCACATTGGTTTGAAAGTAGCATAGTTGGGATGTAGCTAGCACATAGGTTTGATAGTAGCATAGTTGGGATGTACAGTAGCTAGCACATTGGTTTGATAGTAGCATAGTTGGGATGTACATTAGCTAGCACATAGGTTGGATAGTAGCATAGTTGGGATGTACAGTAGCTAGCACATTGGTTTGATAGTAGCATAGTTCAGATGTATAGTAGCTAGCACATTGGTTTGATAGTAGCATAGTTGGGATGTACAGAAGCTAGCACATAGGTTTGATAGTAGCATCTTTGGGATGTACAGAAGCAAGCACATAGGTTTGATAGTAGCATAGTTGGGATGTACAGTAGCTAGCACATTGGTTTGACAGTAGCATAGTTGGGATGTACAGTAACTAGCATATTGGATTGATAGTAGCATAGTTGGGATGTACAGTAGCTAGCACATTGGTTTGATAGTAGCATAGTTGGGATGTACAGTAGCTAGCACATAGGTTTGATAGTAGCATAGTTGGGATGTACAGTAGCTAGCACATTGGATTTATAGTAGCATCTTTGGGATGTACAGAAGCTAGCACATAGGTTTGATAGTAGCATAGTTGGGATGTACAGTAGCTAGCACATTGGTTTGACAGTAGCATAGTTGGGATGTACAGTAGCTAGCACATTGGTTTGATAGTAGCATAGTTGGGATGGACAGTAGCTAGCACATTTGTTTGATAGAAGCATAGTTGGGATGGACAGTAGCTAGCACATTGGTTTGATAGTAGCATAGTTGGGATGTACAGTAGCTAGCACATAGGTTTGATAGTAGCACCTTTGGGATGTACAGAAGCTAGCACATAGGTTTGATAGTAGCATAGTTGGGATGTACAGTAGCTAGCACATTGGTTTGACAGTAGCATAGTTGGGATGTACAGTAACTAGCATATTGGATTGATAGTAGCATAGTTGGGATGTACAGTAGCTAGCTCATTGGTTTGATAGTAGCATAGTTGGGATGTACAGTAGCTAGCACATTGGTTTGATAGTAGCATAGTTGGGATGGACAGTAGCTAGCACATTGGTTTCATAGTAGCATAGTTGGGATGTACAGTAGCTAGCACATAGGTTTGATAGTAGCATAGTTGGGATGTAGCTAGCACATAGGTTTGATAGTAGCATAGTTGGGATGTACAGTAGCTAGCACATAGGTTTGATAGTAGCATAGTTGGGATGTACAGTAGCTAGCACATTGGTTTGACAGTAGCATAGTTGGGATGTACAGTAACTAGCATATTGGATTGATAGTAGCATAGTTGGGATGTACAGTAGCTAGCACATTGGTTTGATAGTAGCATAGTTGGGATGTAACTAGCACATAGGTTTGATAGTAGCATAGTTGGGATGTACAGTAGCTAGCACATTGGTTTGATAGTAGCATAGTTGGGATGGACAGTAGCTAGCACATTGGTTTGATAGTAGCATAGTTGGGATGTACAGTAGCTAGCACATTGGTTTGATAGTAGCATAGTTGGGATGTACAGCAGCTAGCACATTGATTTGATAGTAGCATAGTTGGGATGTAGCTAGCACATTGGTTTGATAGTAGCATAGTTGTGATGGACAGTAGCTAGCACATTGGTTTGATAGTAGCATAGTTGGGATGTAGCTAGCACATAGGTTTGATACTAGCATAGTTGGGATGTACAGTAGCTAGCACATAGGTTTGATAGTAGCATAGTTGGGATGTACAGCAGCTAGCACATTGGTTTGAAAGTAGCATAGTTGGGATGTAGCTAGCACATAGGTTTGATAGTAGCATAGTTGGGATGTACAGTAGCTAGCACATTGGTTTGATAGTAGCATAGTTGGGATGGACAGTAGCTAGCACATTGGTTTGATAGTAGCATAGTTGGGATGTACAGTAGCTAGCACATAGGTTTGATAGTAGCATAGTTGGGATGTACAGTAGCTAGCACATTGGTTTGACAGTAGCATAGTTGGAATGTACAGTAGCTAGCACATTGGATTGATAGTAGCATAGTTGGGATGTACAGTAGCTAGCACATTGGTTTGATAGTAGCATAGTTGGGATGTACATTAGCTAGCACATAGGTTGGATAGTAGCATAGTTGGGATGTACAGTAGCTAGCACATTGGTTTGATAGTAGCATAGTTGGGATGTAGCTAGCACATAGGTTTGATAGTAGCATAGTTGGGATGTACAGTAGCTAGCACATAGGTTTGATAGTAGCATAGTTGGGATGTACAGTAGCTAGCACATTGGATTTATAGTAGCATCTTTGGGATGTACAGAAGCTAGCACATAGGTTTGATAGTAGCATAGTTGGGATGTAGCTAGCACATATGTTTGATAGTAGCATAGTTGGGATGTACAGTAGCTAGCACATAGGTTTGATAGTAGCATAGTTGGGATGTACAGTAGCTAGCACATAGGTTTGATAGTAGCATAGATGGGATGTACAGTAGCTAGCACATTGGTTTGACAGTAGCATAGTTGGAATGTACAGTAGCTAGCACATTGGATTGATAGTAGCATAGTTGGGATGTACAGTAGCTAGCACATTGGTTTGATAGTAGCATAGTTGGGATGTACATTAGCTAGCACATAGGTTGGATAGTAGCATAGTTGGGATGTACAGTAGCTAGCACATTGGTTTGATAGTAGCATAGTTCAGATGTACAGTAGCTAGCACATTGGTTTGATAGTAGCATAGTTGGGATGTACAGAAGCTAGCACATAGGTTTGATAGTAGCATCTTTGGGATGTACAGAAGCAAGCACATAGGTTTGATAGTAGCATAGTTGGGATGTACAGTAGCTAGCACATTGGTTTGACAGTAGCATAGTTGGGATGTACAGTAACTAGCATATTGGATTGATAGTAGCATAGTTGGGATGTACAGTAGCTAGCACATTGGTTTGATAGTAGCATAGTTGGGATGTACAGTAGCTAGCACATAGGTTTGATAGTAGCATAGTTGGGATGTACAGTAGCTAGCACATTGGATTTATAGTAGCATCTTTGGGATGTACAGAAGCTAGCACATAGGTTTGATAGTAGCATAGTTGGGATGTACAGTAGCTAGCACATTGGTTTGACAGTAGCATAGTTGGGATGTACAGTAGCTAGCACATTGGTTTGATAGTAGCATAGTTGGGATGGACAGTAGCTAGCACATTTGTTTGATAGAAGCATAGTTGGGATGGACAGTAGCTAGCACATTGGTTTGATAGTAGCATAGTTGGGATGTACAGTAGCTAGCACATAGGTTTGATAGTAGCACCTTTGGGATGTACAGAAGCTAGCACATAGGTTTGATAGTAGCATAGTTGGGATGTACAGTAGCTAGCACATTGGTTTGACAGTAGCATAGTTGGGATGTACAGTAACTAGCATATTGGATTGATAGTAGCATAGTTGGGATGTACAGTAGCTAGCACATTGGTTTGATAGTAGCATAGTTGGGATGTACAGTAGCTAGCACATTGGTTTGATAGTAGCATAGTTGGGATGGACAGTAGCTAGCACATTGGTTTCATAGTAGCATAGTTGGGATGTACAGTAGCTAGCACATAGGTTTGATAGTAGCATAGTTGGGATGTAGCTAGCACATAGGTTTGATAGTAGCATAGTTGGGATGTACAGTAGCTAGCACATAGGTTTGATAGTAGCATAGTTGGGATGTACAGTAGCTAGCACATTGGTTTGACAGTAGCATAGTTGGGATGTACAGTAACTAGCATATTGGATTGATAGTAGCATAGTTGGGATGTACAGTAGCTAGCACATTGGTTTGATAGTAGCATAGTTGGGATGTAACTAGCACATAGGTTTGATAGTAGCATAGTTGGGATGTACAGTAGCTAGCACATTGGTTTGATAGTAGCATAGTTGGGATGGACAGTAGCTAGGACATTGGTTTGATAGTAGCATAGTTGGGATGTACAGTAGCTAGCACATTGGTTTGATAGTAGCATAGTTGGGATGTACAGCAGCTAGCACATTGATTTGATAGTAGCATAGTTGGGATGTAGCTAGCACATTGGTTTGATAGTAGCATAGTTGTGATGGACAGTAGCTAGCACATTGGTTTGATAGTAGCATAGTTGGGATGTAGCTAGCACATAGGTTTGATACTAGCATAGTTGGGATGTACAGTAGCTAGCACATAGGTTTGATAGTAGCATAGTTGGGATGTACAGCAGCTAGCACATTGGTTTGAAAGTAGCATAGTTGGGATGTAGCTAGCACATAGGTTTGATAGTAGCATAGTTGGGATGTACAGTAGCTAGCACATTGGTTTGATAGTAGCATAGTTGGGATGGACAGTAGCTAGCACATTGGTTTGATAGTAGCATAGTTGGGATGTACAGTAGCTAGCACATAGGTTTGATAGTAGCATAGTTGGGATGTACATTAGCTAGCACATTGGTTTGACAGTAGCATAGTTGGAATGTACAGTAGCTAGCACATTGGATTGATAGTAGCATAGTTGGGATGTACAGTAGCTAGCACATTGGTTTGATAGTAGCATAGTTGGGATGTACATTAGCTAGCACATAGGTTGGATAGTAGCATAGTTGGGATGTACAGTAGCTAGCACATTGGTTTGATAGTAGCATAGTTGGGATGTAGCTAGCACATAGGTTTGATAGTAGCATAGTTGGGATGTACAGTAGCTAGCACATAGGTTTGATAGTAGCATAGTTGGGATGTACAGTAGCTAGCACATTGGATTTATAGTAGCATCTTTGGGATGTACAGAAGCTAGCACATAGGTTTGATAGTAGCATAGTTGGGATGTAGCTAGCACATAGGTTTGATAGTAGCATAGTTGGGATGTACAGTAGCTAGCACATAGGTTTGATAGTAGCATAGTTGGGATGTACAGCAGCTAGCACATTGATTTGATAGTAGCATAGTTGGGATGTAGCTAGCACATAGGTTTGATAGTAGCATAGTTGGGATGGACAGTAGCTAGCACATTGGTTTGATAGTAGCATAGTTGGGATGTAGCTAGCACATAGGTTTGATAGTAGCATAGTTGGGATGTACAGTAGCTAGCACATAGGTTTGATAGTAGCATAGTTGGGATGTACAGTAGCTAGCACATTGGATTTATAGTAGCATCTTTGGGATGTACAGAAGCTAGCACATAGGTTTGATAGTAGCATAGTTGGGATGTAGCTAGCACATAGGTTTGATAGTAGCATAGTTGGGATGTACAGTAGCTAGCACATAGGTTTGATAGTAGCATAGTTGGGATATACAGTAGCTAGCACATAGGTTTGATAGTAGCATAGTTGGTATGTACAGCAGCTAGCACATTGATTTGATAGTAGCATAGTTGGGATGTAGCTAGCACATAGGTTTGATAGTAGCATAGTTGGGATGTACAGTAGCTAGCACATAGGTTTGATAGTAGCATAGTTGGGAAGTACAGCAGCTAGCACATTGATTTGATAGTAGCATAGTTGGGATGTAGCTAGCACATAGGTTTGATAGTAGCATAGTTGGGATGGACAGTAGCTAGCACATTGGTTTGATAGTATCATAGTTGGGATGTAGCTAGCACATAGGTTTGATAGTAGCATAGTTGGGATGTACAGTAGCTAGCACATAGGTTTGATAGTAGCATAGTTGGGATGTACAGTAGCTAGCACATTGGATTTATAGTAGCATCTTTGGGATGTACAGAAGCTAGCACATAGGTTTGATAGTAGCATAGTTGGGATGTAGCTAGCACATAGGTTTGATAGTAGCATAGTTGGGATGTACAGTAGCTAGCACATAGGTTTGATAGTAGCATAGTTGGGATGTACAGTAGCTAGCACATAGGTTTGATAGTAGCATAGTTGGGATGTACAGCAGCTAGCACATTGATTTGATAGTAGCATAGTTGGGATGTAGCTAGCACATAGGTTTGATAGTAGCATAGTTGGGATGTACAGCAGCTAGCACATTGATTTGATAGTAGCATAGTTGGGATGTAGCTAGCACATAGGTTTGATAGTAGCATAGTTGGGATGTAGCTAGCACATAGGTTTGATAGTAGCATAGTTGGGATGGACAGTAGCTAGCACATTGGTTTGATAGTAGCATAGTTGGGATGTAGCTAGCACATAGGTTTGATAGTAGCATAGTTGGGATGTACAGTAGCTAGCACATAGGTTTGATAGTAGCATAGTTGGGATGTACAGTAGCTAGCACATTGGATTTATAGTAGCATCTTTGGGATGTACAGAAGCTAGCACATAGGTTTGATAGTAGCATAGTTGGGATGTAAAGTAGCTAGCACATTGGTTTGACAGTAGCATAGTTGGGATGTACAGTAGCTAGCACATTGGTTTGATAGTAGCATAGTTGGGATGGACAGTAGCTAGCACATTGGTTTGATAGAAGCATAGTTGGGATGGACAGTAGCTAGCACATTGGTTTGATAGTAGCATAGTTGGGATGTACAGTAGCTAGCACATAGGTTTGATAGTAGCACCTTTGGGATGTACAGAAGCTAGCACATAGGTTTGATAGTAGCATAGTTGGGATGTACAGTAGCTAGCACATTGGTTTGACAGTAGCATCGTTGGGATGTACAGTAACTAGCATATTGGATTGATAGTAGCATAGTTGGGATGTACAGTAGCTAGCACATTGGTTTGATAGTAGCATAGTTGGGATGTACAGTAGCTAGCACATTGGTTTGATAGTAGCATAGTTGGGATGGACAGTAGCTAGCACATTGGTTTCATAGTAGCATAGTTGGGATGTACAGTAGCTAGCACATTGGTTTGATAGTAGCATAGTTGGGATGTACAGTAGCTAGCACATTGGTTTGATAGTAGCATAGTTGGGATGGACAGTAGCTAGCACATTGGTTTGATAGTAGCATAGTTGGGATGTACAGTAGCTAGCACATTGGTTTGACAGTAGCATAGTTGGGATGTACAGTAACTAGCATATTGGATTGATAGTAGCATAGTTGGGATGTACAGTAGCTAGCACATTGGTTTGATAGTAGCATAGTTGGGATGTAACTAGCACATAGGTTTGATAGTAGCATAGTTGGGATGTACAGTAGCTAGCACATTGGTTTGATAGTAGCATAGTTGGGATGTACAGTAGCTAGCACATTGGTTTGATAGTAGCATAGTTGGGATGTACAGCAGCTAGCACATTGATTTGATAGTAGCATAGTTGGGATGTAGCTAGCACATTGGTTTGATAGTAGCATAGTTGTGATGGACAGTAGCTAGCACATTGGTTTGATAGTAGCATAGTTGGGATGTAGCTAGCACATAGGTTTGATACTAGCATAGTTGGGATGTACAGTAGCTAGCACATAGGTTTGATAGTAGCATAGTTGGGATGTACAGCAGCTAGCACATTGGTTTGATAGTAGCATAGTTGGGATGTAACTAGCACATAGGTTTGATAGTAGCATAGTTGGGATGTACAGTAGCTAGCACATTGGTTTGATAGTAGCATAGTTGGGATGGACAGTAGCTAGCACATTGGTTTGATAGTAGCATAGTTGGGATGTACAGTAGCTAGCACATTGGTTTGATAGTAGCATAGTTGGGATGTACAGCAGCTAGCACATTGATTTGATAGTAGCATAGTTGGGATGTAGCTAGCACATTGGTTTGATAGTAGCATAGTTGTGATGGACAGTAGCTAGCACATTGGTTTGATAGTAGCATAGTTGGGATGTAGCTAGCACATAGGTTTGATACTAGCATAGTTGGGATGTACAGTAGCTAGCACATAGGTTTGATAGTAGCATAGTTGGGATGTACAGCAGCTAGCACATTGGTTTGAAAGTAGCATAGTTGGGATGTAGCTAGCACATAGGTTTGATAGTAGCATAGTTGGGATGTACAGTAGCTAGCACATTGGTTTGATAGTAGCATAGTTGGGATGGACAGTAGCTAGCACATTGGTTTGATAGTAGCATAGTTGGGATGTACAGTAGCTAGCACATAGGTTTGATAGTAGCATAGTTGGGATGTACAGTAGCTAGCACATTGGTTTGACAGTAGCATAGTTGGAATGTACAGTAGCTAGCACATTGGATTGATAGTAGCATAGTTGGGATGTACAGTAGCTAGCACATTGGTTTGATAGTAGCATAGTTGGGATGTACATTAGCTAGCACATAGGTTGGATAGTAGCATAGTTGGGATGTACAGTAGCTAGCACATTGGTTTGATAGTAGCATAGTTCAGATGTACAGTAGCTAGCACATTGGTTTGATAGTAGCATAGTTGGGATGTACAGAAGCTAGCACATAGGTTTGATAGTAGCATCTTTGGGATGTACAGAAGCTAGCACATAGGTTTGATAGTAGCATAGTTGGGATGTACAGTAGCTAGCACATTGGTTTGACAGTAGCATAGTTGGGATGTACAGTAACTAGCATATTGGATTGATAGTAGCATAGTTGGGATGTACAGTAGCTAGCACATTGGTTTGATAGTAGCATAGTTGGGATGTACAGTAGCTAGCACATTGGTTTCATAGTAGCATAGTTGGGATGGACAGTAGCTAGCACATTGGTTTCATAGTAGCATAGTTGGGATGTACAGTAGCTAGCACATTGGTTTGACAGTAGCATAGTTGGAATGTACAGTAGCTAGCACATTGGATTGATAGTAGCATAGATGGGATGTACAGTAGCTAGCACATTGGTTTGATAGTAGCATAGTTGGGATGTACATTAGCTAGCACATAGGTTGGATAGTAGCATAGTTGGGATGTACAGTAGCTAGCACATTGGTTTGATAGTAGCATAGTTCAGATGTACAGTAGCTAGCACATTGGTTTGATAGTAGCATAGTTGGGATGTACAGAAGCTAGCACATAGCTTTGATAGTAGCATCTTTGGGATGTACAGAAGCTAGCACATAGGTTTGATAGTAGCATAGTTGGGATGTACAGTAGCTAGCACATTGGTTTGACAGTAGCATAGTTGGGATGTACAGTAACTAGCATATTGGATTGATAGTAGCATAGTTGGGATGTACAGTAGCTAGCACATTGGTTTGATAGTAGCATAGTTGGGATGTACAGTAGCTAGCACATTGGTTTGATAGTAGCATAGTTGGGATGGACAGTAGCTAGCACATTGGTTTCATAGTAGCATAGTTGGGATGTACAGTAGCTAGCACATAGATTTGATAGTAGCATAGTTGGGATGTAGCTAGCACATAGGTTTGATAGTAGCATAGTTGGGATGTACAGTAGCTAGCACATAGGTTTGATAGTAGCATAGTTGGGATGTACAGTAGCTAGCACATTGGTTTGACAGTAGCATAGTTGGGATGTACAGTAACTAGCATATTGGATTGATAGTAGCATAGTTGGGATGTACAGTAGCTAGCACATTGGTTTGATAGTAGCATAGTTGGGATGTAACTAGCACATAGGTTTGATAGTAGCATAGTTGGGATGTACAGTAGCTAGCACATTGGTTTGATAGTAGCATAGTTGGGATGGACAGTAGCTAGCACATTGGTTTGATAGTAGCATAGTTGGGATGTACAGCAGCTAGCACATTGGTTTGATAGTAGCATAGTTGGGATGTACAGTAGCTAGCACATATGTTTGATAGTAGCATAGTTGGGAAGTACAGCAGCTAGCACATTGATTTGATAGTAGCATAGTTGGGATGTAGCTAGCACATAGGTTTGATAGAAGCATAGTTGGGATGGACAGTAGCTAGCACATTGGTTTGATAGTAGCATAGTTGGGATGTAGCTAGCACATAGGTTTGATAGTAGCATAGTTGGGATGTACAGTAGCTAGCACATAGGTTTGATAGTAGCATAGTTGGGATGTACAGTAGCTAGCACATTGGATTTATAGTAGCATCTTTGGGATGTACAGAAGCTAGCACATAGGTTTGATAGTAGCATAGTTGGGATGTAGCTAGCACATAGGTTTGATAGTAGCATAGTTGGGATGTACAGTAGCTAGCACATAGGTTTGATAGTAGCATAGTTGGGATGTACAGCAGCTAGCACATTGATTTGATAGTAGCATAGTTGGGATGTAGCTAGCACATAGGTTTGATAGTAGCATAGTTGGGATGGACAGTAGCTAGCACATTGGTTTGATAGTAGCATAGTTGGGATGTAGCTAGCACATAGGTTTGATAGTAGCATAGTTGGGATGTACAGTAGCTAGCACATAGGTTTGATAGTAGCATAGTTGGGATGTACAGTAGCTAGCACATTGGTTTGACAGTAGCATAGTTGGGATGTACAGTAACTAGCATATTGGATTGATAGTAGCATAGTTGGGATGTACAGTAGCTAGCACATTGGTTTGATAGTAGCATAGTTGGGATGTAACTAGCACATAGGTTTGATAGTAGCATAGTTGGGATGTACAGTAGCTAGCACATTGGTTTGATAGTAGCATAGTTGGGATGGACAGTAGCTAGCACATTGGTTTGATAGTAGCATAGTTGGGATGTACAGTAGCTAGCACATTGGTTTGATAGTAGCATAGTTGGGATGTACAGCAGCTAGCACATTGATTTGATAGTAGCATAGTTGGGATGTAGCTAGCACATTGGTTTGATAGTAGCATAGTTGTGATGGACAGTAGCTAGCACATTGGTTTGATAGTAGCATAGTTGGGATGTAGCTAGCACATAGGTTTGATACTAGCATAGTTGGGATGTACAGTAGCTAGCACATAGGTTTGATAGTAGCATAGTTGGGATGTACAGCAGCTAGCACATTGGTTTGAAAGTAGCATAGTTGGGATGTAGCTAGCACATATGTTTGATAGTAGCATAGTTGGGATGTACAGTAGCTAGCACATTGGTTTGATAGTAGCATAGTTGGGATGGACAGTAGCTAGCACATTGGTTTGATAGTAGCATAGTTGGGATGTACAGTAGCTAGCACATAGGTTTGATAGTAGCATAGTTGGGATGTACAGTAGCTAGCACATTGGTTTGACAGTAGCATAGTTGGAATGTACAGTAGCTAGCACATTGGATTGATAGTAGCATAGTTGGGATGTACAGTAGCTAGCACATTGGTTTGATAGTAGCATAGTTGGGATGTACATTAGCTAGCACATAGGTTGGATAGTAGCATAGTTGGGATGTACAGTAGCTAGCACATTGGTTTGATAGTAGCATAGTTCAGATGTACAGTAGCTAGCACATTGGTTTGATAGTAGCATAGTTGGGATGTACAGAAGCTAGCACATAGGTTTGATAGTAGCATCTTTGGGATGTACAGAAGCTAGCACATAGGTTTGATAGTAGCATAGTTGGGATGTACAGTAGCTAGCACATTGGTTTGACAGTAGCATAGTTGGGATGTACAGTAACTAGCATATTGGATTGATAGTAGCATAGTTGGGATGTACAGTAGCTAGCACATTGGTTTGATAGTAGCATAGTTGGGATGTACAGTAGCTAGCACATTGGTTTGATAGTAGCATAGTTGGGATGGACAGTAGCTAGCACATTGGTTTCATAGTAGCATAGTTGGGATGTACAGTAGCTAGCACATAGGTTTGATAGTAGCATAGTTGGGATGTAGCTAGCACATAGGTTTGATAGTAGCATAGTTGGGATGTACAGTAGCTAGCACATAGGTTTGATAGTAGCATAGTTGGGATGTACAGTAGCTAGCACATTGGTTTGACAGTAGCATAGTTGGGATGTACAGTAACTAGCATATTGGATTGATAGTAGCATAGTTGGGATGTACAGTAGCTAGCACATTGGTTTGATAGTAGCATAGTTGGGATGTAACTAGCACATAGGTTTGATAGTAGCATAGTTGGGATGTACAGTAGCTAGCACATTGGTTTGATAGTAGCATAGTTGGGATGGACAGTAGCTAGCACATTGGTTTGATAGTAGCATAGTTGGGATGTACAGTAGCTAGCACATTGGTTTGATAGTAGCATAGTTGGGATGTACAGCAGCTAGCACATTGATTTGATAGTAGCATAGTTGGGATGTAGCTAGCACATTGGTTTGGTAGTAGCATAGTTGTGATGGACAGTAGCTAGCACATTGGTTTGATAGTAGCATAGTTGGGATGTAGCTAGCACATAGGTTTGATACTAGCATAGTTGGGATGTACAGTAGCTAGCACATAGGTTTGATAGTAGCATAGTTGGGATGTACAGCAGCTAGCACATTGGTTTGAAAGTAGCATAGTTGGGATGTAGCTAGCACATAGGTTTGATAGTAGCATAGTTGGGATGTACAGTAGCTAGCACATTGGTTTGATAGTAGCATAGTTGGGATGGACAGTAGCTAGCACATTGGTTTGATAGTAGCATAGTTGGGATGTACAGTAGCTAGCACATAGGTTTGATAGTAGCATAGTTGGGATGTACAGTAGCTAGCACATTGGTTTGACAGTAGCATAGTTGGAATGTACAGTAGCTAGCACATTGGATTGATAGTAGCATAGTTGGGATGTACAGTAGCTAGCACATTGGTTTGATAGTAGCATAGTTGGGATGTACATTAGCTAGCACATAGGTTGGATAGTAGCATAGTTGGGATGTACAGTAGCTAGCACATTGGTTTGATAGTAGCATAGTTCAGATGTACAGTAGCTAGCACATTGGTTTGATAGTAGCATAGTTGGGATGTACAGAAGCTAGCACATAGGTTTGATAGTAGCATCTTTGGGATGTACAGAAGCTAGCACATAGGTTTGATAGTAGCATAGTTGGGATGTACAGTAGCTAGCACATTGGTTTGACAGTAGCATAGTTGGGATGTACAGTAACTAGCATATTGGATTGATAGTAGCATAGTTGGGATGTACAGTAGCTAGCACATTGGTTTGATAGTAGCATAGTTGGGATGTACAGTAGCTAGCACATTGGTTTCATAGTAGCATAGTTGGGATGTAGCTAGCACATAGGTTTGATAGTAGCATAGTTGGGATGTACAGCAGCTAGCACATTGGTTTGATAGTAGCATAGTTGGGATGTACAGTAGCTAGCACATATGTTTGATAGTAGCATAGTTGGGAAGTACAGCAGCTAGCACATTGATTTGATAGTAGCATAGTTGGGATGTAGCTAGCACATAGGTTTGATAGTAGCATAGTTGGGATGGACAGTAGCTAGCACATTGGTTTGATAGTAGCATAGTTGGGATGTAGCTAGCACATAGGTTTGATAGTAGCATAGTTGGGATGTACAGTAGCTAGCACATAGGTTTGATAGTAGCATAGTTGGGATGTACAGTAGCTAGCACATTGGATTTATAGTAGCATCTTTGGGATGTACAGAAGCTAGCACATAGGTTTGATAGTAGCATAGTTGGGATGTAGCTAGCACATAGGTTTGATAGTAGCATAGTTGGGATGTACAGTAGCTAGCACATAGGTTTGATAGTAGCATAGTTGGGATGTACAGCAGCTAGCACATTGATTTGATAGTAGCATAGTTGGGATGTAGCTAGCACATCAATCAATCAATCAATCAAAGCTTTATTTATATAGCGCATTTCATACCCAGAGGCAACACAATGCGCTTTACAGAGAACAAGGGAGGTGGGCATACGACCCACTCTCTACATATTCCAGAGGGAAGCAAAAAAACAGTAATCACCCGGGGGCCAGATAAGTGAGCTGTAAAAATTCTTCCCTGACCCCTCTCAACAAGGCGATCGAGCAAGCTCCAGGAGTATGTTTGTCTACCGGCTAAGAACATTTATGAAGCAATACATTGCATTGAATTACATTTCAGAGTGAGAGAGGCTAAAAACATCATAGGGGAGAGAATATTCTACGGACATGCTACATCATCCACAATAGACACAGAGGGTATCTATCGGACTTCGTGAGGTCTGCTGGTGACAGTGGGGCATCCACTGGACCTGGTTAGAAGATAGGAGGGAGAGAGAGAGGCACCAGGGAGAGGGAAGGCAGAGCAGGGTTAGTAGCACATAGAGTCATTCAGACCACACAGATATTGAAACAGGCGACCTGGGGCAGGCTCCTGGAATATATTTGTCTAATGGCTAAGAACATTTAAAGAACAATAAATAATAGTAAATTAAGTTTAAATTAAGTTTTCGGAGCAAGAAAGGCTAAGAGCAAGAAAGGCTAAGAGCATCAGGTCCAGGCCAAAGCCGGATGTGGACTGATGTGTGTCTTGTGTGTACATGTGTGTGTGTGTACTAAATACTACGATATCCACAGCTCCGCAGCTGACACTGGACCTGGTTAGAGGATAGGAGGGAGAGAGAGAGACACTAGGGGAGACAGAAAAACGGTTAGTAGCACACTGAGCCATTGAAGCAACACAACAGTCAGAACAAGCCTGTTTCAGGATAACCAGCTTCTGTACGCTACATGATATACATACATTGCATAGCAGGACAAGTATCAATGTATACATAGGGTTCACAGGTAGGTTTGAGGCTGCCTTTCTGAATCTCAGGGTCTTAGCTAGTGATTGTAGGCTAGGTCGAAAAGGTACGTCTTGAGGTCTCGCTTGAAGACCTCCGTTGTTTCAGCCCTTCTTAGGCACTCCGGTAGGGTGTTCCAGAGGTTGGGGGCATAGAAACTAAAAGCTGCCTCTCCGTGTTTCTTGGTCCTGGCTTTTGGAACTGTTAAAAGTTCAGTGCCTGAGGATCTAAGTGGTCTGTTTGGCATGTACTTAACAAGCATGTCTGAAATATATTCTGGTGAGTGACTGTGGAGAGATTTATAGACTAGTAATAGTATTTTAAAGTCTATTCTAGAGTTGACTGGTAACCAGTGTAGTGATTTAAGCGCTGGTGTGATGTGTGCCCTTCGTCTAGTCTTAGTGAGGACTCTTGCTGCAGCATTCTGTATTATTTGTAGCTTAGAGATTGCTTTCTTTGGTAGGCCTGATAGTAGAGCATTGCAGTAGTCCAGCCTGCTTGTGATGAAAGCATGCATTAATCTTTCGGTGTCAGCCTGAGAGAGAAAGGGTTGCACCTTGGCAATGTTCCTTAGGTGGTAAAAGGATGTCTTTGTAATATTCTTGATGTGGTTTTCGAAGTTAAGATCTGAGTCAAGTATGACACCTAAGTTTTTAGCCTGGCAATTGGTGTCAATTTCCAGAGTTTTTAGGTGTGCAGCTAGTTTCTTTCTTTCAGCTTTTTCTCCAATGATCAGTACTTCTGTTTTGTCCTGGTTTAGTTGGAGGAAATTATGTGACATCCATACATTTATATCTATAATACACTTGACAAGGCAGTCAACCAAACTGTAGTTACTGGGTGTTACGGAAATATAAAGTTGAGTATCATCTGCGTAGCTATGGTAGCTAATATTGTGCCTCCTGATGACACTGCCAAGGGGCAGCATGTACAGGCTGAAGAGTAGAGGTCCTAGGATCGATCCTTGGGGCACCCCACAGGTCATAGGGATCTTTCTTGAGCTATATTCACCGAGGGCAACGAAGAAATCACGACCGGTTAGATAGGTCTTAAGCCAATTTAGGACTGGACCAGAGAGGCCAACCCACTTTTCCAGTCTTTCGATGAGGATTGCATGATCTATAGTATCAAAGGCTGCACTCAGGTCCAGGAGGACAAGGACAGAAAGCTCTTTGGAGTCAGCATTAATTCTGAGGTCATTTACAACTTTGACTAATGCCGTCTCTGTGCTATGGTGGGCACGGAAGCCGGACTGGAAAAGGTCAAGGATACAACTTGTAGCTAGGAAATCATTAATCTGTGCGAAAACAATTTTTTCCAGAATTTTACTCAAAAATGGAAGGTTGGAGATTGGTCTAAAATTGCTAAAAACTGAAGTGTCTAAGTTGTTTTTCTTTAGTACGGGTCTCACCAGAGCAGTTTTAAGTATTGGTGGGAAGACACCTGTAGATAGGGAGTCATTAACAATGGATAAAATGTCATAGGATACAGAGTCAAAAATAGTTTTGAAAAAATCGGTGGGGATGGGATCCAGCAGGCATGTGGAGGTTTTGAGTTTGGATACTACTTTTCTCAACGTTTCTGTGTCCATCAGTGTAAACAGGCTCATATGTCCATTACATGGAGGGAGAGGATCTGTGAACGGGATGCATGGCCTTTCCTGAGTGATATTCCTTCTAATATTCATAATCTTATCTCTGAAGTAAGCTGCAAATTCCTCACATTTGGAGGTAGAGAGCAGGTTATCAGGTGTTTTTACGGCAGGGTTTATTAGGCTATCGATTGTTGAGAAGAGCACTCTTGAATTATTTCGGTTGATAGATATCAATTTTGAGAAGTGGTCTTTCCTTGCATTTCTTATTGCTTTATTAAAAGCAGAGAGATGATCTTTGAGAATATCATGGTGGACCTGTAACTTGGTTTTTCGCCATATACGCTCAGAACTTCTGCAGGTTCTCTTTAGTTGATATGTTTCCTCATTTCGCCATGGGGCTTTATTATTGGTTGTGATCCTTTTCAGTTTAATAGGTGCTACAGAATCCAAGGCTGCCCTTACTCTGGTGTTAAAGGTGGTTGCCAGGTCTTCAATAGTTCCTAATGGCCCCACTTCTGGAGTTGATAAATAGTTTGTGGTCATTATTTCTCTAAAACTATCGGCTACTGCGGAGGTAAGATAACGTTTCTTTATAAAGCGCTCAGTATTATTTTTGACTTTAGGAACTAATGCAGTGAAGAAGATACAGAAATGGTCGGACAAGGCGAGGTCGCTAATAGAGGAAACAGTGATAGTCAGGCCCTTAGTAATCACTAGATCAAGGGTGTGGCCACGGTTGTGAGTTGGCTCAGAGATATGTTGGGTAAAATCCATGGAGTTTAGGAGGTTGATAAAGTCCCTAGCTTTCGAGTCCGTCTCAGTGTCTACGTGTATGTTGAAATCTCCAATGATGATAATCTTATCATAATTTGTATGGATGATGGACAGGAGTTCTGAAAATTCTGTAGAGAAGGCAAGGCATTGTTTGGGAGGCCTATACACGGTTACTGCCAGAACTGGGGGCTGGCATTTTAGGACAATAGCGTGGTATTCAAAAGAGGCAAAATCATCAAAGGAGATGGTCCTGCAGCTGAGGGCATCTTTAGCTATGGTGGCTGTTCCTCCACCTTTTTTCCCACTTCTGATAGATTGAAAAAAGCTGTAGTTAGGGGGAGAGGCTTCAATGAGGGCTGCTGATCCATTTATATTTAGCCAGGTTTCAGTTAGGAACATACAGTCTAGTTTGCGTTCACATATAAGATCATTAATGAGAAAAGTTTTGCTTGGTAGGGACCTGACATTTAGAATCGCCATTGAAATAGCTTCCGGAAAAAATGGCTGGCTAGCCTGACTAGTAGGCCTAGATGGTATATTCACTGGAACTGATATCAGGTTTTTTATATTAGATCCACCTGACTGTTTCATTATGGTACTAGAGGTGCGGTGGGAGATAATTCGCTGAATGGCATATTCAGGTGGGCAGAATTTGTTTATAAAAATATAGACGTCACTATGCCAGGTCTCAGTGAGGGGCAGGGAATCAAGGTCTATGGTGATGGGGCGCTGGTGAGATGGAGCTGGTGTAGCCCGACCCGCGGGTACAGGAGGTTTATGTTTGGCAGTAGGGTGGTTGAGACGGGTCGGGCTAACCCCACATCAGACGCTGGAAGATCTCAGCGTCAGGTCCATATTCATACTGAGCAGATGGGCACCTGACCTACTAGGATGAAGGCCGTCCCTGGCGAAGAGGTCCGAGCGGTTTAAGAAAGTGGTGAAATTATCTATGAAGGGAAGCTTCAACTGGCAGCAGTAGCCTTTCAGCCAGATGTGGAGCTGACGGATCCTACTATATTTGGCATCACCATATCGGGGGGAGGAGAACGGGCCAGAGATGATGCAGGTCTTTCCTGACGCCTGAGCAGTGGAGATCAGGTCCTTGAAATCCTTCTTCAGCCGCTCAGACTGCTGGAGCTTGATGTCATTTGTTCCGACATGGATGATAATGGATGAGGCCAGGGGATTTTCTGCGAGGAGTGATGGGACAACAGTCCTGATGTCCGAGACCTTAGCTCCTGGGAAGCAGCAAGTCTGGGCTTTCGGGACCACTACATGGCGCACCATGGAGGATCCGATGACGAGCACAGATGGGGGGGCGGGATCAGTGGCGGGCCCACTGGGCTTAGGGGACTTCCTTTGCTGCCTCACACCTGAAGGCCAAGTGGTAGAGGGTGGGGGCCGTGGGTCCCCTCGGTGGACTGGGCTATGCTTAGGCCGGGGAGCAGGCTTATAAGCCTGGCTATTTTGCCGCTCACCAACCAGAGAGGTGTGGGTGGGCTGCGGAGTATGGGTACGGTACTGAGTAGGGCGGAGTGTGAGATGGGCCCCAGTAGCAGAGAGCCTGAACGAGGAGCTGATGCTAGTATCCTTGGACCTCTTGGATTCAGGCTCGGCCAGTAAAGTAAAGCTATTCCTCAGTAGGAGGGTGTCGTCGTCAGAGGGTTGGGAGGGGACCCTGGAGGTTTCCCTTCCTCGTTTCCGCCTAGCAACGGTCCAAGGGGTGGGGCTTGAATGCTTGGGTCTGGCTCCGAGTCTGGGCCAGGATTTCTCACTCAGGAGGAAACTAAAATCCATATCTCCACCCCCGGATGTCGCCGACGGTGGAACAGTGGGAGGCTGGACGTCGACATCTGGGTCGGGTAGCACTGAGTGCAGGTAATGTTCGACTTGATTTACAGAGTGTAGAGTAGAGATCCTACCTTCCAACTCTGAGATTATTTGGCTACGCTGGAGGCAACCCGAGCAGTTAGGGGCGGGAGGGTGTAGAGCCATCGCAAGACTCGTTAAAATAATTGCGGAATTAAAATAAGAGGATAAAACCGCCAATCTATTTGCTAAGAGCAGGGCTCAGCTGCTGGCTTGAGCAAAACAACGCTCAGCAAGCTGTAGGACCGACGAAAACCAGAGGACAACCAACCCAATCTACTTGCTAAAAGCAAGGTTCAGCTGCTGGCTTGTAAATCCCGCTCAGCAAACTGTAAACAAACAAAACCAGAAGACTACAAACTAAGTCTACTTGCTAAAAGCAAGGCTCAGCTGCTGGCTTGTAAATCCCGCTCAGCAAACTGTAAACAAACAAAACCAGAAGACTACAAACTAAATCTACTTGCTAAAAGCAAGGCTCAGCTGCTGGCTTGTAAATCCCGCTCAGCAAACTGTAAACAAACAAAACCAGAAGACTACAAACTAAATCTACTTGCTAAAAGCAAGGCTCAGCTGCTGGCTTGTAAATCCCGCTCAGCAAACTGTAAACAAACAAAACCAGAAGACTACAAACTAAATCTACTTGCTAAAAGCAAGGCTCAGCTGCTGGCTTGTAAATCCCGCTCAGCAAACTGTAAACAAACAAAACCAGAAGACTACAAACTAAATCTACTTGCTAAAAGCAAGGCTCAGCTGCTGGCTTGTAAATCCCGCTCAGCAAACTGTAAACAAACAAAACCAGAAGACTACAAACTAAATCTACTTGCTAAAAGCAAGGCTCAGCTGCTGGCTTGTAAATCCCGCTCAGCAAACTGTAAACAAACAAGACCAGAAGACTACAAACTAAATCTTACTTGATAAAAGCAAGGCTCAGCTGCTGGCTTGTAAATCCCGCTCAGCAAACTGTGGAACGAACGAAAACCAGAGGACAACTGACCTCGAGATCCGGACGTCAGACTCTCAGGTACCACCAATATTAATGCGCGACTTTGAGAACGGAGGTTTGATAGTAGCATAGTTGGGATGTACAGTAGCTAGCACATAGGTTTGATAGTAGCATAGTTGGGATGTACAGTAGCTAGCACATTGGATTTATAGTAGCATCTTTGGGATGTACAGTAGCTAGCACATAGGTTTGATAGTAGCATAGTTGGGATGTACAGTAGCTAGCACATTGGATTTATAGTAGCATCTTTGGGATGTACAGAAGCTAGCACATAGGTTTGATAGTAGCATAGTTGGGATGTAGCTAGCACATAGGTTTGATAGTAGCATAGTTGGGATGTACAGTAGCTAGCACATAGGTTTGATAGTAGCATAGTTGGGATGTACAGCAGCTAGCACATTGATTTGATAGTAGCATAGTTGGGATGTAGCTAGCACATTGGTTTGATAGTAGCATAGTTGGGATGTAGCTAGCACATAGGTTTGATAGTAGCATAGTTGGGATGTACAGTAGCTAGCACATAGGTTTGATAGTAGCATAGTTGGGATGTACAGTAGCTAGCACATTGGTTTGACAGTAGCATAGTTGGGATGTACAGTAACTAGCATATTGGATTGATAGTAGCATAGTTGGGATGTACAGTAGCTAGCACATTGGTTTGATATTAGCATAGTTGGGATGTAACTAGCACATAGGTTTGATAGTAGCATAGTTGGGATGTACAGTAGCTAGCACATTGGTTTGATAGTAGCATAGTTGGGATGGACAGTAGCTAGCACATTGGTTTGATAGTAGCATAGTTGGGATGTACAGTAGCTAGCACATTGGTTTGATAGTAGCATAGTTGGGATGTACAGCAGCTAGCACATTGATTTGATAGTAGCATAGTTGGGATGTAGCTAGCACATTGGTTTGATAGTAGCATAGTTGTGATGGACAGTAGCTAGCACATTGGTTTGATAGTAGCATAGTTGGGATGTAGCTAGCACATAGGTTTGATACTAGCATAGTTGGGATGTACAGTAGCTAGCACATAGGTTTGATAGTAGCATAGTTGGGATGTACAGCAGCTAGCACATTGGTTTGAAAGTAGCATAGTTGGGATGTAGCTAGCACATAGGTTTGATAGTAGCATAGTTGGGATGTACAGTAGCTAGCACATTGGTTTGATAGTAGCATAGTTGGGATGGACAGTAGCTAGCACATTGGTTTGATAGTAGCATAGTTGGGATGTACAGTAGCTAGCACATAGGTTTGATAGTAGCATAGTTGGGATGTACAGTAGCTAGCACATTGGTTTGACAGTAGCATAGTTGGAATGTACAGTAGCTAGCACATTGGATTGATAGTAGCATAGTTGGGATGTACAGTAGCTAGCACATTGGTTTGATAGTAGCATAGTTGGGATGTACATTAGCTAGCACATAGGTTGGATAGTAGCATAGTTGGGATGTACAGTAGCTAGCACATTGGTTTGATAGTAGCATAGTTCAGATGTACAGTAGCTAGCACATTGGTTTGATAGTAGCATAGTTGGGATGTACAGAAGCTAGCACATAGGTTTGATAGTAGCATCTTTGGGATGTACAGAAGCTAGCACATAGGTTTGATAGTAGCATAGTTGGGATGTACAGTAGCTAGCACATTGGTTTGACAGTAGCATAGTTGGGATGTACAGTAACTAGCATATTGGATTGATAGTAGCATAGTTGGGATGTACAGTAGCTAGCACATTGGTTTGATAGTAGCATAGTTGGGATGTACAGTAGCTAGCACATTGGTTTGATAGTAGCATAGTTGGGATGGACAGTAGCTAGCACATTGGTTTCATAGTAGCATAGTTGGGATGTACAGTAGCTAGCACATAGGTTTGATAGTAGCATAGTTGGGATGTAGCTAGCACATAGGTTTGATAGTAGCATAGTTGGGATGTACAGTAGCTAGCACATAGGTTTGATAGTAGCATAGTTGGGATGTACAGTAGCTAGCACATTGGTTTGACAGTAGCATAGTTGGGATGTACAGTAACTAGCATATTGGATTGATAGTAGCATAGTTGGGATGTACAGTAGCTAGCACATTGGTTTGATAGTAGCATAGTTGGGATGTAACTAGCACATAGGTTTGATAGTAGCATAGTTGGGATGTACAGTAGCTAGCATATTGGTTTGATAGTAGCATAGTTGGGATGGACAGTAGCTAGCACATTGGTTTGATAGTAGCATAGTTGGGATGTACAGTAGCTAGCACATTGGTTTGATAGTAGCATAGTTGGGATGTACAGCAGCTAGCACATTGATTTGATAGTAGCATAGTTGGGATGTAGCTAGCACATTGGTTTGGTAGTAGCATAGTTGTGATGGACAGTAGCTAGCACATTGGTTTGATAGTAGCATAGTTGGGATGTAGCTAGCACATAGGTTTGATACTAGCATAGTTGGGATGTACAGTAGCTAGCACATAGGTTTGATAGTAGCATAGTTGGGATGTACAGCAGCTAGCACATTGGTTTGAAAGTAGCATAGTTGGGATGTAGCTAGCACATAGGTTTGATAGTAGCATAGTTGGGATGTACAGTAGCTAGCACATTGGTTTGATAGTAGCATAGTTGGGATGGACAGTAGCTAGCACATTGGTTTGATAGTAGCATAGTTGGGATGTACAGTAGCTAGCACATAGGTTTGATAGTAGCATAGTTGGGATGTACAGTAGCTAGCACATTGGTTTGACAGTAGCATAGTTGGAATGTACAGTAGCTAGCACATTGGATTGATAGTAGCATAGTTGGGATGTACAGTAGCTAGCACATTGGTTTGATAGTAGCATAGTTGGGATGTACATTAGCTAGCACATAGGTTGGATAGTAGCATAGTTGGGATGTACAGTAGCTAGCACATTGGTTTGATAGTAGCATAGTTCAGATGTACAGTAGCTAGCACATTGGTTTGATAGTAGCATAGTTGGGATGTACAGAAGCTAGCACATAGGTTTGATAGTAGCATCTTTGGGATGTACAGAAGCTAGCACATAGGTTTGATAGTAGCATAGTTGGGATGTACAGTAGCTAGCACATTGGTTTGACAGTAGCATAGTTGGGATGTACAGTAACTAGCATATTGGATTGATAGTAGCATAGTTGGGATGTACAGTAGCTAGCACATTGGTTTGATAGTAGCATAGTTGGGATGTACAGTAGCTAGCACATTGGTTTCATAGTAGCATAGTTGGGATGTAGCTAGCACATAGGTTTGATAGTAGCATAGTTGGGATGTACAGCAGCTAGCACATTGGTTTGATAGTAGCATAGTTGGGATGTACAGTAGCTAGCACATATGTTTGATAGTAGCATAGTTGGGAAGTACAGCAGCTAGCACATTGATTTGATAGTAGCATAGTTGGGATGTAGCTAGCACATAGGTTTGATAGTAGCATAGTTGGGATGGACAGTAGCTAGCACATTGGTTTGATAGTAGCATAGTTGGGATGTAGCTAGCACATAGGTTTGATAGTAGCATAGTTGGGATGTACAGTAGCTAGCACATAGGTTTGATAGTAGCATAGTTGGGATGTACAGTAGCTAGCACATTGGATTTATAGTAGCATCTTTGGGATGTACAGAAGCTAGCACATAGGTTTGATAGTAGCATAGTTGGGATGTAGCTAGCACATAGGTTTGATAGTAGCATTGTTGGGATGTACAGTAGCTAGCACATAGGTTTGATAGTAGCATAGTTGGGATGTACAGCAGCTAGCACATTGATTTGATAGTAGCATAGTTGGGATGTAGCTAGCACATAGGTTTGATAGTAGCATAGTTGGGATGGACAGTAGCTAGCACATTGGTTTGATAGTAGCATAGTTGGGATGTAGCTAGCACATAGGTTTGATAGTAGCATAGTTGGGATGTACAGTAGCTAGCACATAGGTTTGATAGTAGCATAGTTGGGATGTACAGTAGCTAGCACATTGGATTTATAGTAGCATCTTTGGGATGTACAGAAGCTAGCACATAGGTTTGATAGTAGCATAGTTGGGATGTAGCTAGCACATAGGTTTGATAGTAGCATAGTTGGGATGTACAGTAGCTAGCACATAGGTTTGATAGTAGCATAGTTGGGATGTACAGTAGCTAGCACATAGGTTTGATAGTAGCATAGTTGGTATGTACAGCAGCTAGCACATTGATTTGATAGTAGCATAGTTGGGATGTAGCTAGCACATAGGTTTGATAGTAGCATAGTTGGGATGTACAGTAGCTAGCACATAGGTTTGATAGTAGCATAGTTGGGATGTACAGTAGCTAGCACATAGGTTTGATAGTAGCATAGTTGGGATGTACAGTAGCTAGCACATAGGTTTGATAGTAGCATAGTTGGGATGTACAGCAGCTAGCACATTGATTTGATAGTAGCATAGTTGGGATGTAGCTAGCACATAGGTTTGATAGTAGCATAGTTGGGATGGACAGTAGCTAGCACATTGGTTTGATAGTAGCATAGTTGGGATGTAGCTAGCACATAGGTTTGATAGTAGCATAGTTGGGATGGACAGTAGCTAGCACATTGGTTTGATAGTAGCATAGTTGGGATGTAGCTAGCACATAGGTTTGATAGTAGCATAGTTGGGATGTACAGTAGCTAGCACATAGGTGTGATAGTAGCATAGTTGGGATGTACAGTAGCTAGCACATTGGATTTATAGTAGCATCTTTGGGATGTACAGAAGCTAGCACATAGGTTTGATAGTAGCATAGTTGGGATGTACAGTAGCTAGCACATTGGTTTGACAGTAGTTGGGATGTACAGTAGCTAGCACATTGGTTTGATAGTAGCATAGTTGGGATGTACAGTAGCTAGCACATTGGTTTGATAGTAGCATAGTTGGGATGGACAGTAGCTAGCACATTGGTTTTATAGTAGCATAGTTGGGATGTACAGTAGCTAGCACATAGGTTTGATAGTAGCATAGTTGGGATGTAGCTAGCACATAGGTTTGATAGTAGCATAGTTGGGATGTACAGTAGCTAGCACATAGGTTTGATAGTAGCATAGTTGGGATGTACAGTAACTAGCATATTGGATTGATAGTAGCATAGTTGGGATGTACAGTAGCTAGCACATTGGTTTGATAGTAGCATAGTTGGGATGTAACTAGCACATAGGTTTGATAGTAGCATAGTTGGGATGTACAGTAGCTAGCACATTGGTTTATAGTAGCATAGTTGGGATGGACAGTAGCTAGCACATTGGTTTGATAGTAGCATAGTTGGGATGTACAGTAGCTAGCACATTGGTTTGATAGTAGCATAGTTGGGATGTACAGCAGCTAGCACATTGATTTGATAGTAGCATAGTTGGGATGTACAGTAGCTAGCACATTGGTTTCATAGTAGCATAGTTGGGATGTAGCTAGCACATAGGTTTGATAGTAGCATAGTTGGGATGTACAGCAGCTAGCACATTGGTTTGATAGTAGCATAGTTGGGATGTACAGTAGCTAGCACATATGTTTGAAAGTAGCATAGTTGGGAAGTACAGCAGCTAGCACATTGATTTGATAGTAGCATAGTTGGGATGTAGCTAGCACATAGGTTTGATAGTAGCATAGTTGGGATGGACAGTAGCTAGCACATTGGTTTGATAGTAGCATAGTTGGGATGTAGCTAGCACATAGGTTTGATAGTAGCATAGTTGGGATGTACAGTAGCTAGCACATAGGTTTGATAGTAGCATAGTTGGGATGTACAGTAGCTAGCACATTGGATTTATAGTAGCATCTTTGGGATGTACAGAAGCTAGCACATAGGTTTGATAGTAGCATAGTTGGGATGTAGCTAGCACATAGGTTTGATAGTAGCATTGTTGGGATGTACAGTAGCTAGCACATAGGTTTGATAGTAGCATAGTTGGGATGTACAGCAGCTAGCACATTGATTTGATAGTAGCATAGTTGGGATGTAGCTAGCACATAGGTTTGATAGTAGCATAGTTGGGATGGACAGTAGCTAGCACATTGGTTTGATAGTAGCATAGTTGGGATGTAGCTAGCACATAGGTTTGATAGTAGCATAGTTGGGATGTACAGTAGCTAGCACATAGGTTTGATAGTAGCATAGTTGGGATGTACAGTAGCTAGCACATTGGATTTATAGTAGCATCTTTGGGATGTACAGAAGCTAGCACATAGGTTTGATAGTAGCATAGTTGGGATGTAGCTAGCACATAGGTTTGATAGTAGCATAGTTGGGATGTACAGTAGCTAGCACATAGGTTTGATAGTAGCATAGTTGGGATGTACAGTAGCTAGCACATAGGTTTGATAGTAGCATAGTTGGTATGTACAGCAGCTAGCACATTGATTTGATAGTAGCATAGTTGGGATGTAGCTAGCACATAGGTTTGATAGTAGCATAGTTGGGATGTACAGTAGCTAGCACATAGGTTTGATAGTAGCATAGTTGGGATGTACAGTAGCTAGCACATAGGTTTGATAGTAGCATAGTTGGGATGTACAGTAGCTAGCACATAGGTTTGATAGTAGCATAGTTGGGATGTACAGCAGCTAGCACATTGATTTGATAGTAGCATAGTTGGGATGTAGCTAGCACATAGGTTTGATAGTAGCATAGTTGGGATGGACAGTAGCTAGCACATTGGTTTGATAGTAGCATAGTTGGGATGTAGCTAGCACATAGGTTTGATAGTAGCATAGTTGGGATGGACAGTAGCTAGCACATTGGTTTGATAGTAGCATAGTTGGGATGTAGCTAGCACATAGGTTTGATAGTAGCATAGTTGGGATGTACAGTAGCTAGCACATAGGTGTGATAGTAGCATAGTTGGGATGTACAGTAGCTAGCACATTGGATTTATAGTAGCATCTTTGGGATGTACAGAAGCTAGCACATAGGTTTGATAGTAGCATAGTTGGGATGTACAGTAGCTAGCACATTGGTTTGACAGTAGTTGGGATGTACAGTAGCTAGCACATTGGTTTGATAGTAGCATAGTTGGGATGTACAGTAGCTAGCACATTGGTTTGATAGTAGCATAGTTGGGATGGACAGTAGCTAGCACATTGGTTTTATAGTAGCATAGTTGGGATGTACAGTAGCTAGCACATAGGTTTGATAGTAGCATAGTTGGGATGTAGCTAGCACATAGGTTTGATAGTAGCATAGTTGGGATGTACAGTAGCTAGCACATAGGTTTGATAGTAGCATAGTTGGGATGTACAGTAACTAGCATATTGGATTGATAGTAGCATAGTTGGGATGTACAGTAGCTAGCACATTGGTTTGATAGTAGCATAGTTGGGATGTAACTAGCACATAGGTTTGATAGTAGCATAGTTGGGATGTACAGTAGCTAGCACATTGGTTTATAGTAGCATAGTTGGGATGGACAGTAGCTAGCACATTGGTTTGATAGTAGCATAGTTGGGATGTACAGTAGCTAGCACATTGGTTTGATAGTAGCATAGTTGGGATGTACAGCAGCTAGCACATTGATTTGATAGTAGCATAGTTGGGATGTACAGTAGCTAGCACATTGGTTTCATAGTAGCATAGTTGGGATGTAGCTAGCACATAGGTTTGATAGTAGCATAGTTGGGATGTACAGCAGCTAGCACATTGGTTTGATAGTAGCATAGTTGGGATGTACAGTAGCTAGCACATATGTTTGAAAGTAGCATAGTTGGGAAGTACAGCAGCTAGCACATTGATTTGATAGTAGCATAGTTGGGATGTAGCTAGCACATAGGTTTGATAGTAGCATAGTTGGGATGGACAGTAGCTAGCACATTGGTTTGATAGTAGCATAGTTGGGATGTAGCTAGCACGTAGGTTTGATAGTAGCATAGTTGGGATGTACAGTAGCTAGCACATAGGTTTGATAGTAGCATAGTTGGGATGTACAGTAGCTAGCACATTGGATTTATAGTAGCATCTTTGGGATGTACAGAAGCTAGCACATAGGTTTGATAGTAGCATAGTTGGGATGTAGCTAGCACATAGGTTTGATAGTAGCATAGTTGGGATGTACAGTAGCTAGCACATAGGTTTGATAGTAGCATAGTTGGGATGTACAGCAGCTAGCACATTGATTTGATAGTAGCATAGTTGGGATGTAGCTAGCACATAGGTTTGATAGTAGCATAGTTGGGATGGACAGTAGCTAGCACATTGGTTTGATAGTAGCATAGTTGGGATGTAGCTAGCACATAGGTTTGATAGTAGCATAGTTGGGATGTACAGTAGCTAGCACATAGGTTTGATAGTAGCATAGTTGGGATGTACAGTAGCTAGCACATTGGATTTATAGTAGCATCTTTGGGATGTACAGAAGCTAGCACATATGTTTGATAGTAGCATAGTTGGGATGTAGCTAGCACATAGGTTTGATAGTAGCATAGTTGGGATGCACAGTAGCTAGCACATAGGTTTGATAGTAGCATAGTTGGGATGTACAGTAGCTAGCACATAGGTTTGATAGTAGCATAGTTGGTATGTACAGCAGCTAGCACATTGATTTGATAGTAGCATAGTTGGGATGTAGCTAGCACATAGGTTTGATAGTAGCATAGTTGGGATGTACAGTAGCTAGCACATAGGTTTGATAGTAGCATAGTTGGGAAGTACAGCAGCTAGCACATTGATTTGATAGTAGCATAGTTGGGATGTAGCTAGCACATAGGTTTGATAGTAGCATAGTTGGGATGGACAGTAGCTAGCACATTGGTTTGATAGTATCATAGTTGGGATGTAGCTAGCACATAGGTTTGATAGTAGCATAGTTGGGATGTACAGTAGCTAGCACATAGGTTTGATAGTAGCATAGTTGGGATGTACAGTAGCTAGCACATTGGATTTATAGTACCATCTTTGGGATGTACAGAAGCTAGCACATAGGTTTGATAGTAGCATAGTTGGGATGTAGCTAGCACATAGGTTTGATAGTAGCATAGTTGGGATGTACAGTAGCTAGCACATAGGTTTGATAGTAGCATAGTTGGGATGTACAGTAGCTAGCACATAGGTTTGATAGTAGCATAGTTGGGATGTACAGCAGCTAGCACATTGATTTGATAGTAGCATAGTTGGGATGTAGCTAGCACATAGGTTTGATAGTAGCATAGTTGGGATGGACAGTAGCTAGCACATTGGTTTGATAGTAGCATAGTTGGGATGTAGCTAGCACATAGGTTTGATAGTAGCATAGTTGGGATGGACAGTAGCTAGCACATTGGTTTGATAGTAGCATAGTTGGGATGTAGCTAGCACATAGGTTTGATAGTAGCATAGTTGGGATGTACAGTAGCTAGCACATAGGTGTGATAGTAGCATAGTTGGGATGTACAGTAGCTAGCACATTGGATTTATAGTAGCATCTTTGGGATGTACAGAAGCTAGCACATAGGTTTGATAGTAGCATAGTTGGGATGTACAGTAGCTAGCACATTGGTTTGACAGTAGTTGGGATGTACAGTAGCTAGCACATTGGTTTGATAGTAGCATAGTTGGGATGTACAGTAGCTAGCACATTGGTTTGATAGTAGCATAGTTGGGATGGACAGTAGCTAGCACATTGGTTTCATAGTAGCATAGTTGGGATGTACAGTAGCTAGCACATAGGTTTGATAGTAGCATAGTTGGGATGTAGCTAGCACATAGGTTTGATAGTAGCATAGTTGTGATGTACAGTAGCTAGCACATAGGTTTGATAGTAGCATAGTTGGGATGTACAGTAACTAGCATATTGGATTGATAGTAGCATAGTTGGGATGTACAGTAGCTAGCACATTGGTTTGATAGTAGCATAGTTGGGATGTAACTAGCACATAGGTTTGATAGTAGCATAGTTGGGATGTACAGTAGCTAGCACATTGGTTTGATAGTAGCATAGTTGGGATGGACAGTAGCTAGCATATTGGTTTGATAGTAGCATAGTTGGGATGTACAGTAGCTAGCACATTGGTTTGATAGTAGCATAGTTGGGATGTACAGCAGCTAGCACATTGATTTGATAGTAGCATAGTTGGGATGTACAGTAGCTAGCACATTGGTTTCATAGTAGCATAGTTGGGATGTAGCTAGCACATAGGTTTGATAGTAGCATAGTTGGGATGTACAGCAGCTAGCACATTGGTTTGATAGTAGCATAGTTGGGATGTACAGTAGCTAGCACATATGTTTGATAGTAGCATAGTTGGGAAGTACAGCAGCTAGCACATTGATTTGATAGTAGCATAGTTGGGATGTAGCTAACACATAGGTTTGATAGTAGCATAGTTGGGATGGACAGTAGCTAGCACATTGGATTTATAGTAGCATCTTTGGGATGTACAGATGCTAGCACATAGGTTTGATAGTAGCATAGTTGGGATGTAGCTAGCACATAGGTTTGATAGTAGCATAGTTGGGATGTACAGTAGCTAGCACATAGGTTTGATAGTAGTATAGTTGGGATGTACAGCAGCTAGCACATTGATTTGATAGTAGCATAGTTGGGATGTAGCTAGCACATAGGTTTGATAGTAGCATAGTTGGGATGGACAGTAGCTAGCACATTGGTTTGATAGTAGCATAGTTGGGATGTAGCTAGCACATAGGTTTGATAGTAGCATAGTTGGGATGTACAGTAGCTAGCACATAGGTTTGATAGTAGCATAGTTGGGATGTACAGTAGCTAGCACATATGTTTGATAGTAGCATAGTTGGGAAGTACAGCAGCTAGCACATTGATTTGATAGTAGCATAGTTGGGATGTAGCTAGCACATAGGTTTGATAGTAGCATAGTTGGGATGGACAGTAGCTAGCACATTGGTTTGAAAGTATCATAGTTGGGATGTAGCTAGCACATAGGTTTGATAGTTGCATAGTTGGGATGTACAGTAGCTAGCACATAGGTTTGATAGTAGCATAGTTGGGATGTACAGTAGCTAGCACATTGGATTTATAGTAGCATCTTTGGGATGTACAGAAGCTAGCACATAGGTTTGATAGTAGCATAGTTGGGATGTAGCTAGCACATAGGTTTGATAGTAGCATAGTTGGGATGTACAGTAGCTAGCACATAGGTTTGATAGTAGCATAGTTGGGATGTACAGTAGCTAGCACATAGGTTTGATAGTAGCATAGTTGGGATGTACAGCAGCTAGCACATTGATTTGATAGTAGCATAGTTGGGATGTAGCTAGCACATAGGTTTGATAGTAGCATAGTTGGGATGGACAGTAGCTAGCACATTGGTTTGATAGTAGCATAGTTGGGATGTAGCTAGCACATAGGTTTGATAGTAGCATAGTTGGGATGGACAGTAGCTAGCACATTGGTTTGATAGTAGCATAGTTGGGATGTAGCTAGCACATAGGTTTGATAGTAGCATAGTTGGGATGTACAGTAGCTAGCACATAGGTGTGATAGTAGCATAGTTGGGATGTACAGTAGCTAGCACATTGGATTTATAGTAGCATCTTTGGGATGTACAGAAGCTAGCACATAGGTTTGATAGTAGCATAGTTGGGATGTACAGTAGCTAGCACATTGGTTTGACAGTAGTTGTGATGTACAGTAGCTAGCACATTGGTTTGATAGTAGCATAGTTGGGATGTACAGTAGCTAGCACATTGGTTTGATAGTAGCATAGTTGGGATGGACAGTAGCTAGCACATTGGTTTCATAGTAGCATAGTTGGGATGTACAGTAGCTAGCACATAGGTTTGATAGTAGCATAGTTGGGATGTAGCTAGCACATAGGTTTGATAGTAGCATAGTTGGGATGTACAGTAGCTAGCACATAGGTTTGATAGTAGCATAGTTGGGATGTACAGTAACTAGCATATTGGATTGATAGTAGCATAGTTGGGATGTACAGTAGCTAGCACATTGGTTTGATAGTAGCATAGTTGGGATGTAACTAGCACATAGGTTTGATAGTAGCATAGTTGGGATGTACAGTAGCTAGCACATTGGTTTATAGTAGCATAGTTGGGATGGACAGTAGCTAGCACATTGGTTTGATAGTAGCATAGTTGGGATGTACAGTAGCTAGCACATTGGTTTGATAGTAGCATAGTTGGGATGTACAGCAGCTAGCACATTGATTTGATAGTAGCATAGTTGGGATGTACAGTAGCTAGCACATTGGTTTCATAGTAGCATAGTTGGGATGTAGCTAGCACATAGGTTTGATAGTAGCATAGTTGGGATGTACAGCAGCTAGCACATTGGTTTGATAGTAGCATAGTTGGGATGTACAGTAGCTAGCACATATGTTTGATAGTAGCATAGTTGGGAAGTACAGCAGCTAGCACATTGATTTGATAGTAGCATAGTTGGGATGTAGCTAGCACATAGGTTTGATAGTAGCATAGTTGGGATGGACAGTAGCTAGCACATTGGTTTGATAGTAGCATAGTTGGGATGTAGCTAGCACATAGGTTTGATAGTAGCATAGTTGGGATGTACAGTAGCTAGCACATAGGTTTGATAGTAGCATAGTTGGGATGTACAGTAGCTAGCACATTGGATTTATAGTAGCATCTTTGGGATGTACAGAAGCTAGCACATAGGTTTGATAGTAGCATAGTTGGGATGTAGCTAGCACATAGGTTTGATAGTAGCATAGTTGGGATGTACAGTAGCTAGCACATAGGTTTGATAGTAGCATAGTTGGGATGTACAGCAGCTAGCACATTGATTTGATAGTAGCATAGTTGGGATGTAGCTAGCACATAGGTTTGATAGTAGCATAGTTGGGATGGACAGTAGCTAGCACATTGGTTTGATAGTAGCATAGTTGGGATGTAGCTAGCACATAGGTTTGATAGTAGCATAGTTGGGATGTACAGTAGCTAGCACATAGGTTTGATAGTAGCATAGTTGGGATGTACAGTAGCTAGCACATTGGATTTATAGTAGCATCTTTGGGATGTACAGAAGCTAGCACATAGGTTTGATAGTAGCATAGTTGGGATGTAGCTAGCACATAGGTTTGATAGTAGCATAGTTGGGATGCACAGTAGCTAGCACATAGGTTTGATAGTAGCATAGTTGGGATGTACAGTAGCTAGCACATATGTTTGATAGTAGCATAGTTGGGAAGTACAGCAGCTAGCACATTGATTTGATAGTAGCATAGTTGGGATGTAGCTAGCACATAGGTTTGATAGTAGCATAGTTGGGATGGACAGTAGCTAGCACATTGGTTTGAAAGTATCATAGTTGGGATGTAGCTAGCACATAGGTTTGATAGTAGCATAGTTGGGATGTACAGTAGCTAGCACATAGGTTTGATAGTAGCATAGTTGGGATGTACAGTAGCTAGCACATTGGATTTATAGTAGCATCTTTGGGATGTACAGAAGCTAGCACATAGGTTTGATAGTAGCATAGTTGGGATGTAGCTAGCACATAGGTTTGATAGTAGCATAGTTGGGATGTACAGTAGCTAGCACATATGTTTGATAGTAGCATAGTAGGGATGTACAGTAGCTAGCACATAGGTTTGATAGTAGCATAGTTGGGATGTACAGCAGCTAGCACATTGATTTGATAGTAGCATAGTTGGGATGTAGCTAGCACATAGGTTTGATAGTAGCATAGTTGGGATGGACAGTAGCTAGCACATTGGTTTGATAGTAGCATAGTTGGGATGTAGCTAGCACATAGGTTTGATAGTAGCATAGTTGGGATGGACAGTAGCTAGCACATTGGTTTGATAGTAGCATAGTTGGGATGTAGCTAGCACATAGGTTTGATAGTAGCATAGTTGGGATGTACAGTAGCTAGCACATAGGTGTGATAGTAGCATAGTTGGGATGTACAGTAGCTAGCACATTGGATTTATAGTAGCATCTTTGGGATGTACAGAAGCTAGCACATAGGTTTGATAGTAGCATAGTTGGGATGTACAGTAGCTAGCACATTGGTTTGACAGTAGTTGTGATGTACAGTAGCTAGCACATTGGTTTGATAGTAGCATAGTTGGGATGTACAGTAGCTAGCACATTGGTTTGATAGTAGCATAGTTGGGATGGACAGTAGCTAGCACATTGGTTTCATAGTAGCATAGTTGGGATGTACAGTAGCTAGCACATAGGTTTGATAGTAGCATAGTTGGGATGTAGCTAGCACATAGGTTTGATAGTAGCATAGTTGGGATGTACAGTAGCTAGCACATAGGTTTGATAGTAGCATAGTTGGGATGTACAGTAACTAGCATATTGGATTGATAGTAGCATAGTTGGGATGTACAGTAGCTAGCACATTGGTTTGATAGTAGCATAGTTGGGATGTAACTAGCACATAGGTTTGATAGTAGCATAGTTGGGATGTACAGTAGCTAGCACATTGGTTTATAGTAGCATAGTTGGGATGGACAGTAGCTAGCACATTGGTTTGATAGTAGCATAGTTGGGATGTACAGTAGCTAGCACATTGGTTTGATAGTAGCATAGTTGGGATGTACAGCAGCTAGCACATTGATTTGATAGTAGCATAGTTGGGATGTACAGTAGCTAGCACATTGGTTTCATAGTAGCATAGTTGGGATGTAGCTAGCACATAGGTTTGATAGTAGCATAGTTGGGATGTACAGCAGCTAGCACATTGGTTTGATAGTAGCATAGTTGGGATGTACAGTAGCTAGCACATATGTTTGATAGTAGCATAGTTGGGAAGTACAGCAGCTAGCACATTGATTTGATAGTAGCATAGTTGGGATGTAGCTAGCACATAGGTTTGATAGTAGCATAGTTGGGATGGACAGTAGCTAGCACATTGGATTTATAGTAGCATCTTTGGGATGTACAGAAGCTAGCACATAGGTTTGATAGTAGCATAGTTGGGATGTACAGAAGCTAGCACATAGGTTTGATAGTAGCATAGTTGGGATGTACAGTAGCTAGCACATAGGTTTGATAGTAGCATAGTTGGGATGTACAGCAGCTAGCACATTGATTTGATAGTAGCATAGTTGGGATGTAGCTAGCACATAGGTTTGATAGTAGCATAGTTGGGATGGACAGTAGCTAGCACATTGGTTTGATAGTAGCATAGTTGGGATGTAGCTAGCAGATAGGTTTGATAGTAGCATAGTTGGGATGTACAGTAGCTAGCACATAGGTTTGATAATAGCATAGTTGGGATGTACAGTAGCTAGCACATTGGATTTATAGTAGCATCTTTGGGATGTACAGAAGCTAGCACATAGGTTTGATAGTAGCATAGTTGGGATGTAGCTAGCACATAGGTTTGATAGTAGCATAGTTGGGATGTACAGTAGCTAGCACATAGGTTTGATAGTAGCATAGTTGGGATGTACAGTAGCTAGCACATAGGTTTGATAGTAGCATAGTTGGGAAGTACAGCAGCTAGCACATTGATTTGATAGTAGCATAGTTGGGATGTAGCTAGCACATAGGTTTGATAGTAGCATAGTTGGGATGGACAGTAGCTAGCACATTGGTTTGATAGTATCATAGTTGGGATGTAGCTAGCACATAGGTTTGATAGTAGCATAGTTGGGATGTACAGTAGCTAGCACATAGGTTTGATAGTAGCATAGTTGGGATGTACAGTAGCTAGCACATTGGATTTATAGTAGCATCTTTGGGATGTACAGAAGCTAGCACATAGGTTTGATAGTAGCATAGTTGGGATGTAGCTAGCACATAGGTTTGATAGTAGCATAGTTGGGATGTACAGTAGCTAGCACATAGGTTTGATAGTAGCATAGTTGGGATGTACAGTAGCTAGCACATAGGTTTGATAGTAGCATAGTTGGGATGTACAGCAGCTAGCACATTGATTTGATAGTAGCATAGTTGGGATGTACAGTAGCTAGCACATTGGTTTGATAGTAGCATAGTTGGGATGGACAGTAGCTAGCACATTGGTTTGATAGTAGCATAGTTGGGATGTAGCTAGCACATAGGTTTGATAGTAGCATAGTTGGGATGTAGCTAGCACATTGGTTTGATAGTAGCATAGTTGGGATGTAGCTAGCACATAGGTTTGATAGTAGCATAGTTGGGATGTACAGTAGCTAGCACATAGGTGTGATAGTAGCATAGTTGGGATGTACAGTAGCTAGCACATTGGATTTATAGTAGCATCTTTGGGATGTACAGAAGCTAGCACATAGGTTTGATAGTAGCATAGTTGGGATGTACAGTAGCTAGCACATTGGTTTGACAGTAGTTGGGATGTACAGTAGCTAGCACATTGGTTTGATAGTAGCATAGTTGGGATGTACAGTAGCTAGCACATTGGTTTGATAGTAGCATAGTTGGGATGGACAGTAGCTAGCACATTGGTTTCATAGTAGCATAGTTGGGATGTAGCTAGCACATATGTTTGATAGTAGCATAGTTGGGATGTAGCTAGCACATAGGTTTGATAGTAGCATAGTTGGGATGTACAGTAGCTAGCACATAGGTTTGATAGTAGCATAGTTGGGATGTACAGTAACTAGCATATTGGATTGATAGTAGCATAGTTGGGATGTACAGTAGCTAGCACATTGGTTTGATAGTAGCATAGTTGGGATGTAACTAGCACATAGGTTTGATAGTAGCATAGTTGGGATGTACAGTAGCTAGCACATTGGTTTGATAGTAGCATAGTTGGGATGGACAGTAGCTAGCACATTGGTTTGATAGTAGCATAGTTGGGATGTACAGTAGCTAGCACATTGGTTTGATAGTAGCATAGTTGGGATGTACAGCAGCTAGCACATTGATTTGATAGTAGCATAGTTGGGATGTAGCTAGCACATTGGTTTGATAGTAGCATAGTTGTGATGGACAGTAGCTAGCACATTGGTTTGATAGTAGCATAGTTGGGATGTAGCTAGCACATAGGTTTGATACTAGCATAGTTGGGATGTACAGTAGCTAGCACATAGGTTTGATAGTAGCATAGTTGGGATGTACAGCAGCTAGCACATTGGTTTAAAAGTAGCATAGTTGGGATGTAGCTAGCACATAGGTTTGATAGTAGCATAGTTGGGATGTACAGTAGCTAGCACATTGGTTTGATAGTAGCATAGTTGGGATGGACAGTAGCTAGCACATTGGTTTGATAGTAGCATAGTTGGGATGTACAGTAGCTAGCACATAGGTTTGATAGTAGCATAGTTGGGATGTACAGTAGCTAGCACATTGGTTTGACAGTAGCATAGTTGGAATGTACAGTAGCTAGCACATTGGATTGATAGTAGCATAGTTGGGATGTACAGTAGCCAGCACATTGGTTTGATAGTAGCATAGTTGGGATGTACAGTAGCTAGCACATAGGTTTGATAGAAGCATAGTTGGGATGTACAGTAGCTAGCACATTGATGTTTTAGAGGAATGGCTAGCCAGCTACTAGCTTGATGTTTTAGTAAAGAGGAATGGCTAGCCAGCTAGTAGCTTGATGTTTTAGTAAAGAGGAATGGCTAGCCAGCCACTAGCTTGATGTTTTAGTAAAGAGGAATGGCTAGCCAGCCATTCGCTTGATGTTTTAGTAAAGAGGAATGGCTAGCCAGCTACTAGCTTGGTGTTTTAGTAAAGAGGAATGGCTAGTCAGCCACTAGCTTGATGTTTTAGTGAAGCGGAATGGCTAGCCAGCTACTAGCTTGATGTCTAGCCAGTCACTAGCTTGATGTTTTGGTAAAGAGGAATGGCTAGCCAGCTACTAGCTTGATGTTTTAGTAAAGAGGAAAGGCTAGCCAGCCACTAGCTTGATGTCTTAGTAAAGAGGAATGGCTAGCCAGCCACTAGCTTGATGTTTTAGTAAAGAGGAATGGCTAGCCAGCTACTAGCTTTATGTTTTAGTAAAGAGGAATGGCTAGCCAGCTAGTAGCTTGATGTTTTAGTAAAGAGGAAAGGCTAGCCAGCCACTAGCTTGATGTTTTAGTAAAGAGGAATGGCTAGCCAGCTACTAGCTTGATGTTTTAGTAAAGAGGAATGGCTAGCCAGCTAGTAGCTTGATGTTTTAGTAAAGAGGAATGGCTAGCCAGCAACTAGCTTGATGTTTTACTAAAGAGGAATGGCTAGCCAGCTACTAGCTTGATGTTTTAGTTGAGAGGAATGGCTAGCCAGCCACTAGCTTGATGTTTTAGTGAAGAGGAATGGCTAGCCAGCCACTAGCTTGATGTTTGAGTGAAGAGGAATGGCTAGCCAGATAGTAGCTTGATGTTTTAGTAAAGAGGAAAGGCTAGCCAGCCACTAGCTTGATTTTTTAGTAAAGAGGAATGGCTAGCCAGCTACTAGCTTGATGTTTTAGTAAAGAGGAATGGTTAGCCAGCTAGTAGCTTGATGATTTAGTAAAGAGGAATGGCTAGTCAGCCACTAGCTTGATGTTTTATTAAAGAGGAATGGCTAGCCAGCTACTAGCTTGATGTCTAGCCAGTCACTGGATTGATGTTTTAGTAAAGAGGAATGGCTAGCCAACTACTAGCTTGATGTAAAGCCAGCCACTAGCTTGATGTTTTAGTAAAGAGGAATGGCTAGTCAGCCACTAGCTTGTTGTTTTAGTAAAGAGGAATGGCTAGCCAGCTACTAGCTTGATGTCTAGCCAGTCACTAGCTTGATGTTTTAGTAAAGAGGAATGGCTAACCAGCTACTAGCTTGATGTTTTAGTAAAGAGGAAAGGCTAGCCAGCCACTAGCTTGATGTTTTAGTAAAGACGAATGGCTAGCCAGCTAGTAGCTTGATGTTTTACTAAAGAGGAATGGCTAGCCAGCCACTAGCTTGATGTTTAAGTAAAGAGGAATGGCTAGACAGCTAGAAGCTTGATGTTTTAGTAAAGAGGAATGGCTAGCCAGCTACTAGCTTGATGTTTTAGTGAAGAGGAATGGCTAGCCAGCTACTAGCTTGATGATTTAGTAAAGAGGAATGGCTAGCCAGCTACTAGCTTGATGTTTTAGTGAAGACGAATGGCTAGTCAGCCACTAGCTTGATGTTTTAGTGAAGAGGAATGGCTAGCCAGCTACTAGCTTGATGTCTAGCCAGTCACTAGCTTGATGTTTTAGTAAAGAGGAATGGCTAGCCAGCTACTAGCTTGATGTTTCAGCGAAGAGTAAAGGCTAGCCAGCCACTAGCTTGATGTTTTAGTAAAGAGGAATGGCTAGCCAGCCACTAGCTTGATGTTTTAGTAAAGAGGAATGGCTAGCCAGCCACTAGCTTGATGTTTTAGTAAAGAGGAATGGCTAGCCAGCTACTAGCTTGATGTTTTAGTGAAGAGGAATGGCTAGCCAGCCACTAGCTTGATGTTTTAGTAAAGAGGAATGGCTAGCCAGCCACTAGCTTGATGTTTTAGTGAAGAGGAATGGCTAGCCAGCTACTAGCTCCATGTAAAGCCAGCCACTAGCTTGATGTTTTAGTAAAGAGGAATGGCTAGCCAGCTACTAGCTTGATGTTTTAGTAAAGAGGAATGGCTAGCCAGCTACTAGCTCCATGTAAAGCCAGCCACTAGCTTGATGTTTTAGTAAAGAGGAATGGCTAGCCAGCTACTAGCTTGATGTTTTAGTAAAGAGGAATAGCCAGCTACTAGCTTGATGTTTTAGTAAAGATGAATGGCTAGTCAGCCACTAGCTTGATGTTTTAGTGAAGAGGAATGGCTAGCCAGCTACTAGCTTGATGTTTTAGTGAAGAGGAAAGGCTAGCCAGCAACTAGCTTGATGTTTTAGTAAAGAGGAATGGCTAGCCAGCCACTAGCTTGATGTTTTAGTAAAGAGGAATGGCTAGCCAGCTACTAGCAGGAGGGAGCTTTTGACTGGACTTGTGCACTAGTTAGTACGTTGTGACCATTGGCCTCACTTTATTTTTCACAGTTTTTATAGGTGGAATTCTGATGGGACTTCTAATGGGAACCATTAGTCAGGGCTGTGATTATAAATCAGATTATCTATTCCCATCGCACAAAGTCACAATCCGCAGTTGGTGAAACAGCACTCCGTAGGCCCAGCTAACAGCTTCCAGAATGAGCAATGTCATGTGAGGGCATGTGTTGTTATTAGGTGTTAAAACTTGTGATATTCCCACTATTTCTTTCTTTCTTTCTTTCTTTCTTTCTTTCTTTCTTTCTTTCTTTCTTTATTATTATTCTCCCCACTTTTTTGAACCTTAACTAGTTCTTCATACTTTGTCCTAGAAACTTCATTCAAACTTTAAAATGTTCATAATGTTTAGCTCTTGAACGGATCCATTCAGATTTTTGATATTTGTTATAGTTTTTAAGAAATTTAACTTTTAAAACAATTTTTTGTCCCATTGAAATTGCTTGAAACTGCTTTTGGAATGTTCAGAAACTTTGTTTTTAGAGTGGTGGCAGCAGTTGCTTTGAAAATATTCACACATTTTGTAAACTGCTGGCACTCCTACAGTTTTGAAAGCTCACACACATATTATACATCAAAATGTTCACACAACTGTGCTGATTCGTACGATGTAAATATCTAAGCAGTGTGACTTATAGTTTTCGCTGTATGACGATTTGTTCGGCAACTGCGCTCCTCATTGAAACGTATGGCAACGCACTCTAGCTTTTGAGCTGCTAATTTTGCATTTTTACTCTTTTTCTAACTTGTCGCTATGCCTACAGTTTTAACATCTCATACACATATTATATATCGAAACATTCCCATAACTGTGCTGATTCGTACAATGTAAGTATCTAAGCCGTGTGACTTATAGTTTTCGCTGTATGACGATTTGTTCGGCAACTGCGCTCTCCATTGAAACGTATGGTCCCACGCTATACCTTTTGAGCTGCTAATTTTGCATTTTTACCCTTTTTCTAACTCGTCGCCATGCCTACAGTTTTTAAGCTACACGGACATATCATAGCCTAAAATGTTCAGCATTTTCTCAGGATTCCTACGGTGTCAATATCTAGGCTGTGACCTTTATACTTTTTGAGAGAGAGCTGTCTGAAGCCAACATGCCTTTCCATTGAAGTGAATGAGAGGATGCTCACAGTGTCAGTTGGGATTTGAATTTGGGGACACATGCAGGCTCTCTGTACAGGCACCCTTTTATGACTACTGTGGTAGCATTCATATTCATTCATTCATTCCTTCTATCTTTCCTTCCTTCCATCCATCTTTCCTTCCTTCCTTCTTTCCTTCCATCCTTACTTCCTTTCTTTCTTTCCTTCCTTCCTTCCTTCCTTCCTTCTTTCCATCCTTCCTTTCTTTCCTTCCTTCCATCCTTCTTTCCTTCCTTTCTTTTTCCTTCCTTCCTTCCTTCCTTCCTTCCTTCCATCCTTCCTTCCATCCTTCCTTCCTTCCTTCCTTCTTTCCTTCCATCCATCCTTACTTCCTTCCATTCTTCCATTCTTTCTTTCTTTCTTTCTTTCTCTTTCTTTCTCTTTCTTTCTTTCTTTCTTTCTTTCTTTCTTTCTTTCTTCCATCCATCCATCCATCCATCCATCTTTCTTTCTTTCTTTCTTTCTTTCTTTCTTTCTTTCTTTCTTTCTTTCTTTCTTTCTTTCTTTCATCCATCCATCCATCCATCCATCTTGGTCTCCAATGAGGGGTGCATGAGGATGGCCTGGCAATCACTGACCTGCCCCCCACAACCTCTGACCTGCCCCCCACAACCTCTGACCTGAGGGGGGCGGAGTCTCGCCAACACGCCACTATCCACGCCACCGTCCCCACATCTCAGACCCTGAGTTGGCTAAAGACGCAGTTTTCACGGTTGGGTGCATGTGGGTGGTCCGGGGAGCACTACACTGTCCTAGACCGGCTCTGACCCGAGGGGGCGTAGTCTCCTCACAACGCCACTATCCACGCCACTGTCCCCACATCTCAGCTCCTGAGTGAGCTACAGACACACGGTCTTCACTGTTGGGTGCATGGAGATTGCCCGGATGTCAGTACACTGCCCCCGACCTGCTCTGACCGGAGTGGGCGGAGTCTCGCCATCACGCCACTATCCACGCCACGGACCTCACAACACAGCCTCTGAGGTGGCTAGAGACACACAGTCTTCACTGGTGAAGGCAGGTGGGTAGCCCGGCATGGCCTACACTGTCCACGACCGGCTCTGACCCAAGGGGGCGGAGTCTCGCCACCACGCCACTGAACATGCTACGGACACCACAACTCAGCCCTTGAGTGGGCTGGAGACACACGGTCTTCACTGGTGAAGGAAGGTGGTTAGCCCGGTGCGGCCTACACTGTTCACACCTGGCTCTGAACCAAGCGTGCGGAGTCTCGCCACCATGCCACAGACCCCACAACTCAGCCCCTGATTGAGCTAGAGACACCAGTGGGTGCAAGGAGACTGCCCGGAGGTCTTCATGGTGGAGTCAGGTAGGTGGCCCGGAGAGGGGTACACTGTCCCCGACTGGCTCTGACCTGAGGGGGTGGAGTCTCACCACCACGCCACTATCCACGCCACGGGCCCCACAACTCAACCCCTGAGTGGGCTAGAGACACACAGTCTTCATTGGTGGATGCATGGAAATCACCCAGAGGTCACTGTACTGTCCCCGACTAGCTGTGACCCAAGGGGGCGGGGCCTAACCAGCACGCCACTATCCACGCCACGGGCCCCACAACTCAGCCCCTGAGTGGGCTAGAGACACACGGTCTTCACCGGTTGAGTCAGGTAGGTGGCCCAGAGAGGGGTACACTGTCCCTGACTGGCTCTGACCTGAGGGGGCGGAGTCTCACCCTCACGCCACTATCCACGCCACAGCCCCACAACTCAGCCCCTGAGTGGGCTAGAGTCACACGGTCTTCACCGGTGTGGGCGGATAGTTGGCCCAGAGAGAGGTGTACACTGTCCTCGACCAGCTCTGAACTGAGGGGGCGGAGTCTCACCACCATGCCACTATCTACGCCACGGGCCCCTCAACTCAGCCCGATTGGGCTAGAGACACATGGTCTTCACCGGTGCGGGCGGGTAGGTGGCCCGGAGAGGGGTACACTGTCCTCGACCAGCTCTGACCTGAGGGGGCGGAGTCTCACCACCATGCCACTGTCCACACCACAGACCCCACAACTCAGCCCCTGATTGGGCTAGAGACGCAGGGTCTTCGCCGGTGGGTGCATGGAGATTGCCTGGTCCGTAGTAGTTCTAGCAGTAGCTGTTACATACAACTACAGCAGCTAGCCCACCTCACATTTTCTCCAGGAAATGTACTTTCTAGTTGTTATTGTTGTTGTTGTTGCTGTGCTACTGGGATTGGGACAGTCATGCAAACTGCTGATAAAGACTAAGCAGCCTAAAGCTGTTTTTTTTAATCTATTTTTTTATTGACTAATTTCTCCTCCGGGATCAATAAAGTATGTATCTAATCTTTTGCTTCCATACCATTATAGAAAGCCCCCTGATGGCGAGCGTTTGGCGGAGCCTGCTTAGGGGGGTGGCAGAGGGCAGCGGAGGAACGGTAGCTGGAGATATGGAGAGGATAAGAGGGAGGTGTGTTATGTTGCACTTCTCAGATTCTTGCTTTGGAGAAGGAGGGAGCTGGATCTAGCTTTTTTGGGAACCTGAGCTGGTTGTCGAGGGTAACCAGATCCACTTGGGAAAGTGACTAGGATCCCTCTGAGGGAGCGAGACAATGAGGAAGAGAGGGGGGTTCTCTCTCTCTCCCTCCCCCTGACCCCCTTTCCTCGCCCTCCTTGCCTCTGCACACACACAACCTTGCCTTAGCCTGCCTCTCTCTCTCTACCAAGCCCACGCCATTCTCTCTCGTGTAACCAGGCCATCTCCTGCACACCCTGCTGGCGCTGTTCAGCGGTCTAGGGAAGGATAGGGGTGACCAGAGGTGAGCCAGGGGCTCCTGATATGCTCCAGTGTGGAATTTGGTGTGGCACCACCAATGCACGAGGCGCAGAGCTTTTTCTGCCGATGGAGCGTGCTGAGGTGGTACACACACACACACACACACACACACACACACACACTGCCTATGTTTACACATAAATGTGTGAAAATCAATGGCTGACTGAGTAATGTCCAGGCAGGAAAGAGAATCGCTGTTTCTGCTGAGCACATGGACTGCTTCCCAGACGTAACGCTGTCTCTTGAAACCGCATTGCGCATCAAGGCCGAGGAAGCGGGGCGATCGAGGGCGCAGCAGAGTGAGTGCGCTTGGAATGGGTTTTTTGGGACAGTATTTCTGGGGCTTTTTCGTGACATGCATATTATCTAATGTTCCATGCGGTTCTGCCAGGTATGGGAATATTTTGGCACACAGCGCAGCATGGCCGTAGATGGACCCTGGGACAAACAATCTCAAGATTCGTAAAAGGGATCGTATATAAGCCTGAACAATGGCTAAGGGTTAGATTGATTAACAAAAAGATTTGATTTTAGTTTTATTTCCCGTGTACTGAATAATGCGCAGTTCTGCATTGGGCCTTTAAAAGCCCATTAGCCTACTTGCTCCACACCTGCAGCCCCGATCCAGGTGAGCGTAAACACGAGTACTACAGTAGTGGGTGTGGTGTAGCTCTGGTATGGTCTGCTACATATAGGCTATGGCGAAGTGGTAAGGTAAGGAAGCTTTTCGTGTACACAAAGGTTGGAGCAGAAGTGGTACGGACCACAGTTTCCAGCGTCCCGCGTATCAGAAAGTGAGGGATAAAGGGCCGGCTCCTTATCGGAGAGGTGAGTTGGTATCCCAGTCATATCTTTATCAAGATATATCTCTCTCTAAGAGCTATGGCAAGACTTTAGGCCAGTATGGCAAAATATGGGAGACAGAATATTATGTTTTTCATTAATAGCTTCATTAGGCTATAATTATTGTTATTATTATTGTTATTATTATTATTAGGCTACTGAAATATCCTACTGGCACATTAATTATTATTGTGTAACAGACCACAAGCCTTCCTTAAACACTCAATTGGCTCCCATTTATCAGGTAGACTATACTGGGAATGATGTCTGTTATATTATAGGCTATAGACAAATTGGATAAAGTGGATGTTTTACATTATCATCTCAAAAGTTAAACATTAGATTCTTGGTTAATGGGCTTAAATGCCAAGAGTGTAGCATGCGAAAATACCATCATAGTTTCCATAGGTTTTTTGTCCACAAGCCATGTTTAGTGATAAACATGCCCCGTGCACCTCATGCATTTTCTGTGGTTGTCACTTTCAAGGTGCAAGAAGCAGGCATATGCACCTGCTCCTGTTAGCCCCGCCCACTGTCACAGCGCTACAGGAGCAGAGTCGTTCGACTTTAATCATACTGAATATGAAATACTGAAACGGCATAACAGATATTATATGTCGTTTTGAATTTAAAAAGAATCACATAATCAAGTATGTTTCATATCTATTGTACGGTGAGTTTTTGTGTGTATTGCATTGAGAAAAAAATAAAAAATGTGGATTTCTTTCTGTTTGTATGAGACTTTATTCAGTATTTCAGTGCAGGGTCATATGAACTTTGCACACGTGATGTTATTGTTGTTGTTGTGTGTGTGTGTGCGAGCACGTGTGTTTGTGCGTGTGTGTGTGTGTGTGTGTGTGTGTGTGTGTGTTTGACTGTATGTTAACAGTGTCACTCTGGCCCCTGGAGGCCCTTGGACGGGATGATTGCCCCCTCAGGGCTGCACCCTCAGCAGAGCTCAACTCTGCCCTTAATTCCCCATCAGACCTCCTCATTATAAACACAGGCCTATATCATTTTTTTTCTTCCTATGATCATTTTCCATGGTATAGATGATGTTATTCCCAGAGTCCTGGTGTCCAGTGGGTGTTTTCATGGTATAGATGCACTGAGAGCAGGTAATCAACCTGATGTAGTTGGGATTATGTATTAGTCTGAAACAGGATTGGTGGAAGATCTGGGCTTAAAGTCAACATAGTTCTGGCATTGCTTATTAGTAATGAGCCATGGACTGTTTCATGTTTTAGGATTTTTTCTAAAACAAACACGCACGCACGCACACACACACACAAACACACACACACACACACACACACACACACACACACACACACACAGGGTAGGTGCACTTCACACCTGTGTTTGCCCTGTTGGCAATGCTATTGCCTCTTGGGAAAATAGGGGTAGTCTAACTAGTGTGATCTTTTAGGCTTGTTTGTTTACCTAAACGTTAATCAGTTTGATTAAGAAAATGTACATGGCAGCTGTGCTATGCAGGCTTCCCGGAGTACAACATATCTCTTCACATGAGTGATTCTGTTGTCTGTTCGTGTGTGTGTCTGGTTTGTTGTTTGTGACCCTGACACATCACATCACCCCCCTGCTCTCTTTCTCCCTCTCTCTCTCTCTCTCTCTCTCTCTCTCCTCCCTCTCTCTATCCTCTGCCCTCCTGTCTCTCCTGCTATCCCTTCTCTACCCCCTCTCTTGTTCTGCTGCTCTGTCCATCTTTCTGATCCCCCACTGACCCCTGACCCCTGGGTGTTCCTCAGCTGCAGGATGTTCTTTAAGAGCCTGACGGCGTACCTGGGTTGGCTCTATTACCAGTACCTGCTCATCACTGGCATCTACGTGCTGGAACCCTGGGAGAAGTCCATCTTCAACTCTGTCCTGTTCTCCGCCATCGCCATGGTGATGTACACCTCCTACGTCTTCGTGCCCATCCACGTGCGCCTGGCACTGAAGTTCTTCTACGGGCTCTTTGGGGGCGAGCCGGAGAGCACCATGGCCCTCATGACCTAAAGAGAAAGGATGGATGGATGGATGGATGGATGGGGTATAGAGGAGAGGGAGGGTGGAGGGAGTAAACGGGGGAGCCTCAAGACCTTCAGCTGAGCTCTAAGCTGATTCTATGACCTCACCCCCCCCCAACCCCACCCCTACCCTCCTATCCCACACTCCCTCCAGAGTCAGGATGCTGTATCTATTGTGTGGTAGGAGACTCACCCTTCTGTCTCACCCGCTACCGTAGCCCCATCCCTACTACTCACCCTTCACTTTGATGTGAAACATCTTGCTGTTGTTTATGATATGATGACTGTGATTAACTGCAAAGTTGTGGGCTCCTGTGTGAGTGCATATCACTTCCTGTGTGAGTGTTCTGCATGATAGGACCTGTCTGTCCAAAAACAGCCTGTATATTTGTGTGCGGGTGTAAATCAAAGTGCTTTGCCAACCCTGTGTGTCCCTGTTCCCCGGAGCATGTGCGTGTGGCCGCGCAAGTGTGTGTGTGTGTGTGTGTGTGTGTGTGTGTGTGTGTATTTGCAGGTAATGCCAGTGATTATCCTTGGCTGTTGACGGCTGTCTGATAAACATGGAGGCACTACTGGTCCCAACACATTCACATGCACTTTACTTCACTGACTGAGCAATACATATGACTGACTGGCTGATTACTGCAGCGCAGTACAAACGCTGTCACACGGCTGATTACTGCAGCGCAGTACAAACGCTGTCACACAGTTAACCTCTCACAGAGTCTGACCCCAGCCATGCACATACATCTGTTCCAGCAACAATAACAGAGCTACAGTCTGTAATGTTCATCACATCCCTCATCTATCAGATTATTGCTCAATCCTTAGGATAAAATGAAACAATAGTATCTGTGTGTGCTCAGTCCTGTCTCTGACGTCTCCAGTTGGATCTATGGGCAGGGCAGGACGTTTCCCACCCTGAACCTGAGCAAATATTGATAGTCTTATTTTGAGTTTGCAGCTCAACTGAGTTCAACAGAATAGTTTGAAGCCCCTTACACTGAATCACTGAACTCAAAGTGGCCTGAATGAAAAGCGACGTCTTTGATTGGCTGAACACTCCCCTTCCCAGAGATCATTTATGATTATAACTTGTACCTGAGTCTGGGTTAAAGGGCTTCCTGATTTACGTTTTACATGATGATTTGTATGTAAACTTTATTTATATTGAGATATTATACAGTATATTTATACACAACTGGTAAAGCTTGGCTGGTTACAATGTCAATTACCAAAACTGTTAGCGTTTATTTATGTCTGTTTTCTCTTGTGGTCGTACGCAATATTGCATCTATTATTTTTCTCAGATTGAAAATGATTTAAAAAATATATAGATATCAACGTTGCCTAATCAACTGTTGACACATCTCAGCCTGAACTCTGATGGGGGCCCTGAGAGCTTCGTCAATGAATTTACCTCACGGTTTTTCCTCAGTCATGAATATGTATGGTTTATTTACATAATACCCATCACTGTATTCTTCATAAATAAAGTAATTTTACAAATATGACTGAAAGTTGTGTTCATGATAACTAGCCCGGCATGCAAAAATTTAGAAAATCATTCAGTGACTCAGAAAATCATTCAATTTCACAATCGATCAATGACTAAGCATTCATTAGTACTTGAATTTATTGTGTGTGTGTGTGTGTGTGTGTGTGTGCCTGCGTGCATGCGTGTGTTCCTGTGTGTGTACCAGCGAAAGCTTTTCTGTGACATCTTTCATTCATCTTTCAAGGCGCATACCAAGTCTTTCATGTGCAGTGGTGAAGCAGAGTGCATCAGAATCAGAATTGGATTCATTTTTACCAGGTAGGTTTTCACACAGACTAGGAATTTGTCCTGGACTGTTGGTGTGTAACGCCAATGAATAGACAACAATAGACTGGGTGCAAGGACCAAAGACGAGAGGAAACAGGATCCGGGCAGGGTGGCTCATTCTTGTCGCTACGTGCGGTCCACTGCATTTAGAGGCTGCACAATCAGAGATGGAGCCATCAAACCAGTTCTCCCATGTGAAGAGGAATAGGTGCCCTTTCTACGTCTGCAGTACACCTGGCCTCCTCCTGCAGCTGCCCAGTAGTAGCCTACTACAGTATCTTCAAAAACGTCAATACCACGATGCTCTCATCTGACGTGTGAACACAAGTGAGCCTAGATTCAGTACTGCACTGAGAAATGGACAGTGGAAATAAACGTTATTATTCATCAGTCCGATGATGAAATATCTGATGGAGGTATTGTTTTATTTGACTGAAATTAGGATTGTTTCATCGACTGTAAAGTGATGATGGGAGCGCTGCAAACTGTCTGTTGGAAAGATGCCTGTTGTACACAGGTTCTGCTACTGTTTATATGTAACTGGACACCGCCATTTCAGTTTTTCCAGGAAGTTCACAATAACCACAATAGACCTGCATTCCATTTTCTACTGTATACCTCTCATCTCCCTCTCTCCATTTGAACAATCACCTTTACAACATGATAAATGGAGCTTGTAGTGTATAAAAACCTGCCCCCTGTTTGATGTTGACATGTTTGTCATAGATGGTTGCCTCTCAATGAATGGTAACACAGAAGGCTGACCTGTGCTGATCTTCAGTCTCATGATAAAGTGTAAACAAACAAAGCTATCTGTCCCCGGTTGAACGCACACACTGGACGCAACGGCTTAGTAACGGTCTGTTTGCAGACCGTGTCACCTTGCTGTGCTGCTATTTCTCACAAGTCTGGAGGCACTGAGATAGAACAATTAATGCATGCAGACACACACACACACAAACACACATACACACTCGCACACCTAAGCACGCACGCACATATATAGGCTTCACACAAACACCCGCCTAAGCACACACACATACATAAGCACACACATACATAAGCGTGCGCACACACATACATAAGCGCGCGCACACACACACATACGCGCGCACACACACACACACACACACACACACACACACACACACACACACACACATAAAGGTTTCAGTTTACAAGAAATTGTAAACTGTACATTAGGCTCAATCTACAGAGAGGACACCCCAAACAGTAAATGTGTAATTTGAACCTAGTAGATATACTGTCACACACACACTGTCAATATTATCTTTAATCCTATGGCAGTGTGCCCTACACCCCTAGGCACCAACATCTTTCTTACAGTATTGTTCTGCTGTAGTGTACTGCAGATTGCAAACACTGTCCCCATGATAATGAAGGCTGTGATGAATAGACCACAATGACTCAGCCCACAATGACTGAACAAGATGAACAAGACCACAATGACTCAAGTTAAACTAATTAATGTAAAGTCCAGTCATGATGGCTGCAAAGACACAGTCCATCCACGTGAACAGTACCTTCTCCTCTCCTATCACCGCACTGATCTAAAACATTCAGCAGCGGAGCAAGCTTACCCAACGCAAACACGGCACACATATATACCAAGCGCACACGTGTAGGCTAAACACACATACACACACGCGTACACGCACACGCGCGCGCGCACGCACACACACACACACACACACACAGTGAACACAGTATTTTTGTTTAGTGGGTAGTCTGTAGGCAATGTTTGTTTAGGGGGTAGTCTGTTGTCAGAGCTGGGTTGGGTGGTGAAGTCAGAGCTCATATGAGGACATGTGAAATAGGTGTGTATGTGTGTGTGTGTACGCGTGTGACTGTTTTGAATGGCTTTTGTTAATGAGCACCTGCCACCGACCACACCTCCCTTGCTGCCCTCCGCCTCTCCCTGCACCTCCATGGGGTAAATGGACAAGCCAGCCGTTGAGCTTGTAGAATTCTTTCACGCCTCCTGAGCAAACTCAACCTAATCCCTACTGGGTCACGGTTAGTTCAGGGAGGTGGGAGTGTGTGGCACGCAAGGAAAAGGTTCCAAACAGCGGACGGTGGGAAGTTAAGATTTGCAGCAATAGTAATGGAAATACATGATGTTGACACTTACAGACACGTGTTTGATTATCTTCCATCTTCCAGGTAGAATAAAGATAATGACAATAGATGCTCACAATACCGTATGCTGAGAAAATGTCTGCTTCGCCGTGAACATTAACCCATTAACGTAATTTAAAAGAGAGTGATGATATCACCACATCTAGACAATAAGACAGCATGAACTGCCAAAAAGCTATTATCTAGATAATAAGACAGCAGGAAGCGTCAAAACAGCTCGGAGGTTGAGCAGCGCTGGTCTACGGTCTTTTCAGAACAAACGCTGGGATTTGAAAGTTGGCAGAGTGGAACATCGGCAGTGCTTCACATCCCGGGCCCAGTGCCGACAGACCTGATGGTGTCATTCATCGATAAACAGGAGCGGCAGTTCTGATACGCTCTGGCCCTGGTGGGTAAACAGAAAGCTGGCTTTACAGCCACTGGCACACGAACCATAATGCACTTGCGTGGGACCTGATTTGCGCCAGATGGTTATATAGAGAGGTCATGCTGTTACCTCACTGCTGTTCTCCTCACTTATATTCTGGGGTAGGCAATCTGGGATTTAAAATTGCTGCCTTTTTGACATCATCTAGTTTAAAATTCATCAAAACACAGTGGCTTAATAAAAGGACCTCTAGCCTAGCTCTTTTGAATCAACTCTGCCACCTAGTGGTTCAACGCACTATCACGCTTGTTCGTTCTATAACGTAATTTAAGCGTGATAGTGCGTTGAGTGGTTAGCAGTGCTACAAGAACGAGAATGTGACAGGATTCTGAGCGAGGGAGGGAGAGAGAGAGAGCGAGAGAGAGAGAGAGAGGGGAGGGGAAAGTGAGGTGACTCTTCTAAAAAGTCTTTTCTAATGGTTCTTGGAAGACTTTAAATCTGTCCTTTCTTCATGGGGTCATGGAGAAGTCCATTAGGAGAGCTACACCTGAGCACAGTCTGGGCTACTCAACCCCTGAGGGACGAGGTGGGAGGGGAGGGGAGAGAAGGCAGGGGCTCTGAGGTGGTAGGAGGAGGACAAGTAAGCTGAGGTTCTGTGTGTGTGTGTGTGTGTGTGTGTGTGTGTGTGTGTGTGTGTGTGTGTGTGTGTGTGTGTGTGTGTGTGTGGAGAGGGTAGGCCAGGTGAAGGAGAGAGAGAACAGGTGGGTGGTAGTACTCAAGGGAACAGCAGTGGGGGGGGGGGGGCTGCTCACATAGCCATGACCCATTTCTCTACTCCCTCTTTACTCCCACCCACCCACCCACACACACACACACACACACACACACACACACACACTTGTGTCCTCCAAGTATCCCCGACCCACACTGATGACAACCATGACTGGCCCTCTTGACCTCATTTGCCCTCCCTACTCCCTAGTCCTAAGCCGACATTACATTACAGTAATTTTACATTACATTACATTTTACATTACATTCACACATACATTACATTAGGCATTAAGCAGATGTTTTTTTTTATCCAAAGCGACTTACAATAATTGCATTTAACGTAGGAAAAGCCAATGTACTACTACTTGCCAGAACTCACAAGTGCATCTCCTTTCTAAAACATGTGACTAAGAGCATAATCTAGTGCTGAGGGCAAAGTGCAAGAATAGCAATCTAAACATACAAAAGGTGATGAAGAGAGAGGATTGTGGTAGTACGTCTTGCATAGAAGAGTTTTGAGCCTGCGGTGAAAGATGGGCAGCGACTCTACTGTCCTGACGTCAGTGGGCAGTTCATTCCACCACTGGCCAGGACAGAAAAGAGCCGTGACCGTGTCGATCGACCGCAGGGTTCCTCATCCCACTGAGATCGTCATTCCTTCCCTGGTCCAAACCAGCCCCAACCCAGCTCCAACCCTAGCCATAGCCCTAGCCACAACCCCAAGCCCAGGCCCAATCCCAGCCCCAACCCTCGTCTTAGCCCTAGCCACAATGCTAACCACAGTCCAACCCCCATCCCCAGCCCAGCCCAGCCACAACCCCAGCCCCAGGGTTCAGTCTTCTGGGGTGTCAGTCTACACAGACACCCCTCTGTGTCTCAGGGGAGTCTGGCTGGATCTCTGATACTCCTGCAATACCCCGGTCTCCCCTGCAAGACAAGCAGGCTCTGTATCTGAGTGAAAGAAAGCATGTTTATGCCCACAGAACAATTTTGAATCAAGCAGTCTCTGTAATGCCGAACAGGACACTTCACACATGAATAGTCTATGATGTTGGGAACACTCGCAGGTCCAACAGAGATTAAAAGACAGACTATTTCCATTTCTTCAAAAACATTTCTCTTCCTTAAAATCTATGAAATTGTGTCAGATGAACGTCCTAGATCTCACTACCCAGGAGTTGTATTCGTTGCCAGCTTTTTTGTTGCCAAAGTCATTAGTTGCTAATTCCTAGGGATCTAGATTTCACTTGATAAAGGCTGCAGGGGAGAACAAGAAGCAGTCTATGCACCAGGCGGATGATGACAGGGGAAATGGTGTCTTGGTTGATGGAACACTTTAATTTAGAAAGTAACAGTGTAGACAATGGTTTAGTTAATTGTTTGTTACACACACACACACACACACACACACACACTCACTGACATGGCATCACACAGTTGTCTATGGGGACGAGTTAATATCCTGTAACATGAGTAGGGCCATCCGCGCATCGTCCTGCTCCAGTCCCTTCACTAGCGCTCCTGAGGAGTCAGTGAACTCTTCAATGCTCCCTGCGTGGACTTACGGGGAATATTGTTCCCGCGCGGCCTCTGCTACAGTGTGTTCTGGGAGAATATGGTTCCACTGTGCCCCCTGGAGTCAGCGACGGTGCCAGTGTTAAGTGAATGGGAAGGTGTGTGGGCACCTGGCTCCCACGTAAGCTGACCGCTGCTGTTGTCTGGTCTGAAACTCGGGGGGGGGGGGGGGGGGGGCGAGAGGTTCAAGTTGGGCCTAGAACCCGTCCCCCGCCCAGAGGAACCTGTCTCTCAGCTCTGAGATGCAGATAAGAGCATATCTGACCGTGATTCTAGTCCCTCTTCCTCCACCCTCTTCTCTATGGAGCCTCCACACTGGGCCTGGGACACCTCCACACTGGGCCTGGGACACCTCCACACTGGGCCTGGGACACCTCCACACTGGGCCTGGGACACCTCCACACTGGGCCTGGGACACCTCCACACTGGGCCTGGGACACTTCCACACTGGGCCTGGGACACCGCGGGGCCAGGTCACCTCCAGTCTTCTGGGAAGGAGTACGAGGAAGAGAGGGAGGGAGGGAGGGAGGGAGGGAGAAAGGTAAGAAAGGTAAGAAAAGAGATGAGGGAGGAAACAATGCAGAAAGGAACAGGGGCTTGAGTGCATCCAGCAGCTGAAGAGACAGGCGGGGAACAGGAAAAGCAGGTGAGGAGTCAGACAGTATAATATTCTTATATTCACATCACATTTCCCCCCAAGGCCTCGGCCTGAGCCCCTCTCACTGACCACCTCTCCATCTCTCACTCTATCTCTCACTTTCACTATTCACCCTCCTTTCCCCCCATCTCTCCTTCACCTCTCCTCTCTCGTTCCCTCTCTTATTTCCCCTCTTCCTGCTCATTCCTAGCTGGTCATGGATCCCTCAGCGAGGTGGAGGTCTTGGACCAGTGAGGCGTGTCCCCCTGGGGCTACTTCTGTTGCAGCTCCTTCACCCCCCCTACCCCCCTACCCCCCCCCCCTAGGCCAGCCTGCTACCATACAGGCACATACAGTATCACACTAAACACAGACTGATGTGCTGACCAGCTGTGTTGTACGGCCTTTTCCTAGACTCGGTCTTCTTCGCGTTGGTCGAGGTGACCGCGTTGGGGTGGCTGTGTTTTCACGTTCACCTGTGCGGAAGATAAGAGAGATAAGCTGTTTCCTTTGACCACAGCTTAGGTTTAGTAACTGTTAAGTGACAGAAAGAGATTATCGGTGCTCTTTAGGCTAAAGCTTTCCCTGGACATTTCCCAAGTACATGGGAATGATATACGAAGATCCCTGTTCTGCGCTCTGGTTCGGAGTCACAGTTTAGGGTAGAACCCAGTTCTGGGAAAGAGGCTTTGGGCCGATGAGAGAACATTACAGGCGTCATCTGACCGCCGCTCTGCCCAATGGTAAAAACAGACGCCGAATTCATCCATTGGATGAGTAAAACACCTGGTGAACGATATGTAAAACATCCCAGTGCCGCTCCACCGGCCCGGCTGCAGGGTGTAGAGAGCGTGCAGCGCTGCCCTGTCTCGCCGAGCCCCGTCTGCCTGGCTCCGGTCCCGGCACAAGAGCAGGGCAGCGTGGGCATCTGGGCCGATGGGCCGCTGGGCGCTGCAAGGCATTCCTCCAGTATCAGGTGACCCGGCGCCCCTCGCCGGTGGCCCGGCCCACACCGACGGGGGGCGGGGATGCTTCTGGCGGGCGCTGTATCCCATGTCACAAAAGCGCCTTACACAACGGGGGTACTGAGAACTGACCGTGGCAGCAGCAGACTCTGCTTGGTCCTGCTCCAGCCCGCCCTAGATTAGCACGTGGTTGGGTTTCAGACCCCCCGCCTGCCGCCCCCGCCCCCAGAGCACCCTCATTGGTGGGGACGGCGTGGAGATATGAGAGACACCCCCGGGCTTCGGCCGCAGTCGCCACGGTAACTGCTAGAGAACGGTGGACGACCAAAACTGGCTGACCACAACAGGGTGAGTGTCAATACTGATTTATTGATTTTTTTTGTGTGTGCCTGGTTTCATCGGATGAAATCTTTTGAAGCGCGCGGATCTGATGGTGGCGTGTGGAAGTGGACAGGTGGGCTCCAGGTGATCGTGCGTGATGAGGTCATGTTTTTGTTACGCATCTCAGTAGTGAGTCGTTTAAATCAACATAGGCAAGAGTCAGGGTTTTTTAAACCTAAAAGATAGATGGGAGATACAAAGCAACAGAGAGTGAGAGAACGTTTGTGTGTGTGTGTGTGTGTGTGTGTGTGTGTGTGTGTGTGTGTGTGTGTGTGTGTGTGTGTGTGTGAGAGAGAGAGAGAGATAGAGAGAGAGAAAAATGTTATGCTTTATGTGCCTGTCCTAGAACAACTCTAATATTAACTGAAAGGCCATGCAAAGATCGTGTACTCTCCCACCCTCAGATCCCAGCCAATCATGAGGATGTTCTTCTATCCCTCCGCCCTCTTCGCTATCGCCGTGGTTACGCTCACAGTGGTCAGCACGTTGGCTAAGACCACGCAGCGGCCAAAGTACCAGTACACTAAGAAGCCTGCCCCCTTCCGCGAGCAGCCACAGACCACCCTGCACACTGCTCTGACCACCAGAATCCCCAAGACACACAAGGCTGTGGAGACTTCAGCTCCCATGAACACCCTGCTGGCCACCACGGACAATCACGTCTCCCCAGAGTACTACACCGAGAGCACAGGGCCCCCAGGTGGTGGACACGAGAACTACACCTTGGATTATAACGAGTGCTACTTCAATTTCTGCGAGTGCTGTCCACCTGAGAGAGGGCCCAAGGGGCCCAGGGGTGACAGAGGACTACCAGGTACTGTACACACATCACTAACTACATATGACATAGACTGTAACTCTATAATGTATAGTCCTGTATGTTTGTTTATGGTCACACACAACCATTTTCATAGGCCTTTAAAAAGAAAGAAGATGGATTCTTATCGATGTGATGATGCAGAAAACATCAAGGTGTTTTTTCTGGCAGGTGCACCTGGAGAAAAGGGGGAGCTAGGACCCAGGGGATTACCTGGACCGGCGGGTCTGAATGGAACCATGGGGTTAAAGGGAGACAGGGGTAAGGACAAAAATGAATAATAGCACAGGCATCATAAAAATGATATCTGTGATATAATGACATAAAATGCTATCCATCTCTCTCCCAGGAGATAAAGGTGACCGAGGGAGCAATGGAGTAGCAGGAGCTCCAGGACACCCAGGGAAACACGGAGAGAAAGGTAAAGAAGCACACGGTGATGATTCCCAGCAGTGCAAACTCTTTGACCTCCTGTTGTACTGTAACTCTAATCTGACTGTGATCTTTACACCGGCAGGTGGAACTGGCTCCAAAGGCGAGAAAGGTCAATTTGGCTCCCCCGGGGTCAAAGGTGAGCGAGGAGAGAAGGGGGAACCCGGTCGGAATGGGACTAACGGTGAGAATGGGGAACCAGGAAAGGACGGGCCAACGGGCCGGGCGGGGCCGGCTGGGGTACCGGGCCTGAAAGGGGACAAGGGAGACAAAGGGGAGTGTGGAACGTTTGGGGAGAGAGGACCCAAGGGGGAGAGAGGGGACCCCGGGCCGGCAGGTGCCCAGGGAAGGGCGGGTCCTCCCGGGGTGGACGGTAAGCCGGGCCCCCCTGGTGTCGTGGGCGTCCAGGGTAACCCAGGACCACCGGGGGTCCAGGGAGAGCCAGGGGTGCGAGGGACGCCCGGTCTCCCGGGGGGAAGGGGGATGTTCGGGCAAAAGGGCGACCGAGGCGCCCCGGGGATGAGAGGGGACCGGGGCCCCCGCGGGATGAAGGGGGCCAAAGGCTCGGCGGGGCCCCAGAAACACTCGGCGTTCAGCGTGGGCCTCACCCCCAGCAAATCCTTCCCCCCCTCCGGCTTCCCCATCCGCTTCGACAAGATCTTCTACAACGAAGAGGACCACTACAACGTCTCGTCCAGCAGCTTCACCTGCGCCCACTCCGGCGTCTACGTCTTCTCCTTCCAGCTCACGGTGCGGAACCGGCCCCTGCGCGCCGCCCTGGTGGTGAACGGGGTCCGCCGCGTGCGGACGAGGGACTCGCTGTACGGCCAGGACATCGACCAGGCGTCCGGTCTGGTGGTGCTCCGGCTGGTGGCCGGGGACCAGGTGTGGCTGGAGACCCTGAGGGACTGGAACGGCGCCTACGCCAGTAACGACGACGACAGCGTCTTCTCTGGCTTCCTGCTGTACCCGGACAAGCCCTGAGAGTCCGTATACGCGCACGCAGACACACACTCGCACACACAAACGCACACACTCCCTCCTCACTCGCAGGGTTGCTCACGTCGGCCCTTTAAAACACTTATACGTGAAGTGCCGTCATTACTCCGTTACTAGTTCCGCCGCCGCTGTTAGAGAAGCGTGGACGCAGCTGTGGTACCGGACTCCTCCTTTCCAACACTGACCGCTACGTTCCACTGCACTGCTGTGGTCATGTTTGCATTCTACCGGGAGAAATGAGACTCTACTGGGCACGTTGCCTGTTAGGATATACAGTAATATACATTTGGTAGAATTATCTTTTCCTTGTTGTGTAATGCCAATATACTGTGTGAATCAGAAAGCACTGGAGAATATCAATGTTTTATGTCCGTTTTGTGTCATTCTTAGTGTTTCAAACTCAAGTGTAGGCTAAATGAATCATAAACGATGTGGTAGTTTTGTCTAAATGAGCTTGAAATAAATTCAAGTAGTTCTCGAGTAGTATTCTTTATTCATAACTTAAAAAGTTATCACCACAAAGAAATTGATTGATTAACAGCACAGTTCACATAAAACTGTATTTTCCCTCTACCTGAAAGTTTTAAAATGGTTCATCTGATAATAACACCACAAACACACCAAGCCTTTGTATCTGATCTGTCTCTCATTCAGGTTTCTTCACGTGGATTTCTCTGAGCATAAGGGACTATCAATCTGAGGGAGGGTTTGTGTGTGTGTGTGTGTGTGGGGGGGGGCATGTGTGTGTGTGTGTGTGTGTGTGTGTGAAACAGGACTCAGTCTGAACCTGAGGCCTCCTCAACAGGTGGAAGGTTGTATGTAGGGTGGGGCTGCATGGATGGCTCTGCAGCCCACGGCAGGAAGGAGGGGTGAATCGTCTGAAGAGGAGGGGGTGACGAAGCAGGGCCAGGCTGGAGTCGGCGGGGGGTCGGATCTGGTCTCTTAGCAGGCTGTAGGGTGGCCACAGCTTCAGGCTGAGGAAGGGGAGCTGCTTCCCCTATAAGACAGAGAGGTCAGGTTTACTATACAGCAGGTGCTTCATTTGTTGAATTTCAAAAAGACTGGGTGTCAAACACTGATTCTATAATTGTTACTCTCACTCGGCAGTGGGTCCGAGTTTTGGAGAGAAATAAAACAGCACTACTTTGGGAAACCCTACTCCAGACACAGGTGACTCCCCAACCTCTGTGACAGTGTGGATCTGGATATAGGCAAGAGCTTACTTACCCTTCTCTGTTTTGGGCTTGCTCCATCTCTCCAGGTTTCGGGCTTTCACAGAAGCCCTGCAGGTGAACACTCCAGGGGAGTCCCGGACTATAAACGTGTCCACTGTGAGGTACCCCGAAATCCTTTTCCCGTCCTTGTAGAAGTAGTAAACCAAGGATGGGGCAGGCAGGCGAGGTCTGTACACCACCTTACAGGTCAGCTGCAGGTGCTGGTTGGGAAGGTCAGAACCACGTCTCACCCACAGCTCTGGCTCCGTCAGGGTCTCTGGGGAGTCAGAGGGCATTTACATGACATAATGATGACAACGCCGTGCTGTCACTGATGGCTCACTGAGATCACACCCGTCTTAACGCACGCGGTCTCTCTTGCAAAAGATACCTTGACTTTGATGTGACCTGTGTATGTAAATAAGCGCTAAAAAAAACACACACACACACGCGCACACACACACACACAAACACACACGCACACACACGCGCACACACACACACACACACACACAATACTAATGGGTCTAAGAGCAAATATAATGCTCTAAGAGCAAATGTCTATGCAGTCACTTTACAGATCGTGTATTATTACAGCACGCATGTCTCAATGCCTTGGTAGAGAAATCTGAATCAACAACTTCCGCCAGGCAACACGGCGGTGCTGATCTTACCTACGACAGACATCTTGACGGGCTTGGAGCGAGCAGACTGCCACCCCGTGGTACTGTCCCACAATGCCCTGCACCAGTAGGACCCTGTGTCCTGGAGGGTGAGACCGGCCAGGCTCATGTCTGCGCTGGGACCTCTCTGTGTCAGAACCTTCTGCCCGTCCTTGTAGAGAATCACCTCATCCAGTAGGGGATTGTCACGGACGAGGCACGTCATGCGCGGCGTCTCGCCGACCCTCACAACCTCCTCCAGGCGCAGGATGGCCCACCCGCCTGCGCGCAGACGGCAGTGTGAGGGCAACTGTGGACGTACTTAACCCAATGCCTTTTTGTCCTCTGTATCAGTTGAAGTCTACCTTATACAGTATCATATCAGTTACAGTGAAAAGCCTTCCTCTACTCTACACAGCCCAAATTCAGCACATTCAGTATTGTCCAATAGCATGGGAAGCCAAGCACGCTTATTTTGTGTCTAAGTGCCTCGCTCAAGAGGTCTAACTACGAAAGTAGAGGGATAACAGCTGAAGAGAGAGACCTGATCCTGGAGGGGCTTACCGTCCACGTCTAACACAAAGCCCTTGCTGATGAGGGTGTAGATGGGCCCCCTGCTGGTCACCCTTCTCCCCTTGCAAGAGTACGTCCCACTGGCATCTGGCGTGACCCGCCACAGGCTCAGGTCCTGGGTTTTGTTGCCCGGCAGCTGCTGAGCGTTTCTGTACCACTCGACCTCCGACCAGTCGGTGCTAACGCCATCGACGAGGACACACTTCAGAATGACAGTGTCCCCTGTGAAGACCCACTGGGCGCCCGAGACCAGCTGGACCTCAAACTGGTCCGCTGTAGATAAAGGTACACCAGACACATTTCCTAGCTTCATATCTTAAGTAATACTTGTGTAATTTGTTTTGTTGTAAACATCGTATGTTTGTTGTATGTAACATTGTTATTTGCGCTGCAGCCTGTCTTGGCCAGGTCTCTCTTGGAAGAGGTTTTTAATCTCAAGGAGACTTTTCCTGGTTAAATAAAGGTTAAATAAAAATATATTAAAAATCCAATCCAGCATACAGTATGACCACCAAATCAACAATCCAATTAGCAAATCACTCCTCAGCTCTCTATGGCTGTTGATGAGTGATCGTTGCTGTAGAGCCCATCGCCAGCAGAGCCTCACCCAGATGGCAGCTGAACATTATTAGTGGATGAGGTCAGCTTTTCAAAAATCATTAAACAGAATCATGAAAACACAAACTATCATGAAAACATGAACTACTTTATAGTCCTGCATTACATAAACTGCATTATATCACATAACTTACTTATACATTACCACATAACACTGCTTGGTGATACTTGATGTAATCTGAATTGTTCCTTACCTGAATACACGCCCCAGTGTGCTGCAAAGACTGAAACAAGCAAGGCATAGTTAGTTAACCTATTACACACCATGACCATGTTTACACACACAGCATCAGCAATATGAATGTGTCAAAGTGGTAACGCACGGAGGAGACTCAGGAACAGCTCCATCTCAGACTGTGGTTCTTTTACTCACGTTGAGGGCTGCACCTTTTATATTATGTATCGGCGCATATTTCCCTCATAGGTTTCCAGTGAAAACAGGACATCTTCCCTGAATCATTTCTTCATCTTTAACCTCTAAATGGGAGCACCACCTTCCGGGGTCATTTTTTTTGCTTAGCTTTTCCCATAACTTGCAAAATTTGAAAAACCATAAACAACGGAAGGGGGAAAAAAGATGACCAAGTACAAAAAGAACAATACAGTACTACAAAAATGAAAGTGCACCACCAAGAGAAACACTTGTACCAAAACATGCTCACACAGCAGGTCAATTACTGAAGTTTGCCACACTTTGTATAACTTCACATTATGCATCTTTTTGACCTTGCCTGAGTTCCCCCCTTCACGACAAACAGTTGTATGTTCCTGCATTGGGCTTTGCTTCAATCCACCTGACAGTTTTCCTGTGCTAAAGATATTGGCAGACACCGCTATACTTTTGATTTGCTTTTTTTTTTATTCACAAACACAAACCCATGGGATATTTTAAAACAACATTGCCTCAATAACTTACATTTAAATACAAGACGGTGCTGAGAGTCACTCCTTCATGATACAATAACAAAACCATAAGTTCGCAGGGATGCATTTTACATACAGGTAGCCTTCAAAGGACAACTGATCAGTGCACAATTGTGATTCTAACTAGTTGTTATGGTCGTACGTTGTTGTTTTTTTGGCAAATGGGTTTGGCTAGCACCTGCACACTGATTCCACAGGTACAAAAGCGGACACATGATTAGGTCTATATTCAACATGATAGAGAAAACAGAAAACATACTGTACTAGTTGCAGGTTAGGCCATTCTAAGGTCTAAATCCTGCTATTGCAATTATTGCTGTTCCTTCTGTTTTATTAATGAAGGGTTTGTTGATTCTGTCTGGCAACAGAGCACAGCACACTCCAGACTGTCCTCCGCCCCTACCCCCAGTCAACTCACACAAAGACCGACAGAGGAAATATCCTACATCAAAGTGCTCATTACGACTCCAACTCATAAAGTAGTAAGAGTGTTTGTCTTGCTCTATGTGAGCATACCATAGGGGATATCAATAACAAGCATTCTACTTCAGAACAGCCCTAAATTAGGCCTAGGGGAGGAGGACAAAGTTATATGCTGTCTGACCAGGCATAGCTTAGACAGAACAGGGAAACCATCACAGGTGATTATTGTCTACATACACAGACGTAATTAAAAGGAAATAAAAGTCAAGCATTGGAAATCATACAAACCCCAACAAGCATATAAACACCTCTTTATGTATATATGCATCCTATATTCTTTAGCATGAGTTACTGTCGATATTACAGGAAAATGTCTTTAATTGCATCCATAATACTTAATATCTACTCCATACAAAAATAAAAGTCACGCCACTTCAGGGGAATTTCTGCTGTGGTTGATGCATCATAAATATCTGAACATGCGCGTGCAAACACAAACACACCTATACACTGCACCCCCCCCCCCCCCCGCCCACCCACCCACCCACCCACCCACCCACCCACCCACACCCACACACACACACACACACACACACACACACACACACACACACACACACACACACACACACACACACACACACACCGCTCACCACCACCCACCCAATCAGAGACCGCAAACATTTTTCAAGGGCTTCGATGTTCTCAGATTTCAGTTCAGGGGACTTCCATGGAGCCCAAGGGATACATGTACCAGATAGTCTCCGAAAGGCTTCCTCCCACGCCTCTTCAGAGCACTGTTACGTAACGGACAAAAGATGACCTTGGTAAATGGAGTGCTTTGTAGAGTTATGATGTTCTTGGTTCGAGCCACGCCCCGTCACCCCCCTGGCTTTTTTTTGTATAAGAGGGACATAGTGATGGAGACCGAGGGGGGGTCTGTATGTGCACAAGGACAAGATGCAGGCACTAGACTCTCGGAGCGGAGGGGGCGGGTCCAAACGCCCGGAGCTTCCCGGGTCATCCAGCGAACACCTGGGGCTGGAGTGGCGGTGGCAGGAGGTCGCTCTCCGCGTTGTCCGAGTCGATGGCGGAGGAGGTGGCGGCGGCGGCGGTGGCAGCCGGGGGCGGCTGCGTCTCCAGCGGGAACCTCCCCAGGGCGTCCTGCACCCGGTGCTCCACGCCGTCCGTCCAGTCGATGAGGTCGCTCTCTAGCCGGCGGGCCCCCGCCAGGACGCGCTCCTGTCGGACCCCCAGCCCCGTCAGCAGGTCCAGCCTCTCGTGGACCTGGCTGAGGGCCGCGGAGGAGGAGGAGGAGGAGGAAGGGGGGGGGGCAGTAGAGGAGGAGACCGCCGGGTGCTGGGGGGACGCCTGGCCTGACATGTAAAGCTCAAAGTCCTCTGAGCTCAGGTTGAGAGACTGACCGTCCAGCTTCTCTATGAAGGCCACGGCGCAGCACTGCCCAGGGTCAGCGAGGACGGGGGGGGGGGGGGGGGGGGAGGGAGGCACACATGGTGGAAGACGTGATTGGCTTGGTACAGCAAGAAGGGTTTTAAAAAGAACGCACATCCAAATGTGATCAACTCTAGGTGCTGGACTGAAGAACAAGGAGGTTGGAAAAATAGAATCCGCACACTAGATATGTCTGAAGTATGAAGAAATAAATGTTCATGGGAGCATATAGTGTGTGGATTCGATTTTTCCAATCTGTTTTGGTACAGCCCTCTCAGATTTTATTTTTAATACATGCAGCCAAACCGACAAGACAGAGGCAGACTGACAGGCATACGGACAGAGGCAGACTGACAGGCATACGGACAGAAAGACATGAAGCAGACTGACAGGCATATGAGCAGATAGACAGTCAGACAGACAGACAGATCAGACAGACAGACAGGTAGACTGGTCAGACAGACAGACAGACAGGTCAGACGTGTGCCTGTCCTCTCACCAGGTTGGTGAAGTAGTATCCGTCCTCTCCAGACATCAGCCTGCTGGGGAGGCAGAAGCGCGTGATGTACTGGATGTTGGACTGCAGCCGCGGGGGGTTGGCCTTCAGCACGATGTAGATGAGGGTGGGCAGGAAGTCGTCGGCAGACGCCGGCTCGTTCTTGGTGGTCTTGATGGCGCTGAAGATGTGCTTGCTGCAGCGCGTGATGCAGGCCAGCTTGTCCTTGGGCACGCGCTTCGCGTCCATCTCGATCACGTCTACGGGAGGACACATGGGGAGTTCTTTCGCTGATACACTACGCGAGCTAAGACTCTATTATGTAGCATGCGGAGCAAAGCGATTCAACGTAATAAAGTGAGTCTGGAGAGAGACTTAAGCTGTGTTCGAAATGGTTCACTCACTCCCTATTCCCTATGTAGTGTTACCCATATAGTGAATTACCTCCATAGGGAACGATTAAACGGTTTTCGGACACTACATAAAACGTCATTCCGTTGGATATTCATGGACGCAAGCAAGCAGACACGCCCACTATCACGTAAACAAACCGAGCACCGATGGCAACAGGTTGAAATGTACTCAGGTAGTATTCAGTTTCCATGTTCAGTTTTAAATGTTAAAGGACCATACCGGTCTAAATATGATGTGATCTCCTAAAACTACTCACCGAACGTTTATCACATTACCGCAATCCATTTTCCGAAGTAAAGCTCACGCAAAAAGATATTTGCATTTTCGTGTTTTACTTACATTTCAAAAGTTGAACGTGATGGCTTCAAAACGTATTTTTAAATTGTTCCCTTGTTGTGCTGACAAACTCGTCCCGGTTAGTTTCAAATAATTTTCACTAGTTATTATTTTCCCACGCCAACGGTCTGTCTTCTTCCTGTTTACATGGCAGCCGTTGCTAGGAGCGCTGGGTAGAGAATCTAGCGTAGGTGGATTAGAGAATATAGCGCAGGAGTTCAACGAATTTGAACGAAAATAATATAACATGAAAACTACTGAAAATTATTTGAAACTAATTGGGACAAGTTTGTCAGTGCAACGAGGGAACAATTGAAAAATATGTTTTAAAGCCATCATGTTCAACTTTTGAAATGTAAGTAAAACATGAAAATGCAAACATCTTTTAACATGAGCTTTACTTCGGAAAATGGATTGCGGTAATGTGATATACGTTGGGTGACTAGTTTAAGGAGATCAAATCCTATTTAGACCGGTATGGTCCTTTAAATCCCAAATAAATTGTTGAAATTCTAATGATGTGCAAGTGTGGTTACTCATGAGAAAAACACTGTGCTTTGCGTCAGATTGCTCCCATCGGTATGAGATGAATGGTTGCAAATTCTACTCATTTCCAAGAGATCCCAAAGAGCTGGAAAGATGGATACGAATAATAAGTTGAGTTGAATTGCAAATGGACAGTGCTACGTTGTGAAATGTCATAACCAAAGCCTCCTATTAACGTGAGCTGGTTAGGATGGCATTAGCTGGTCAGACAGGTCTTAGCTGGTCTGATCTGCAGGTGCGCCTGGCTATTCTTACTGGTCCGTAACCCTAACCTTAACCCCTAACCGTAATAGGCTCACTTATGATGCTAATTCACCATAATATGATATGACCGGTCCTTCATGCTAGCCCTGACAACACCTAACAGCTCCCCCTGCGAATAGCGGCATTATTCTACATGGCCAGATCTAAAATGATTGTCAGCACGTGGGATGCACTTCTTGTTATTGCTGAAGTATTCTGCCAGCCATGCAATGCATATCGGCATTTTCGTAGGTGTACTGTAATTTGTAATTTGGTTGTATTGTGTTAAATGTTAGCTGGTAGAGTCGGCAAGCTCGCAGAGGCGCACAAAATGACGTCATGTAGTTCTTTACCACCTCGTTACAAAAAATATATACATAATTCGGATTGTGATTGAAAATTAAGTATGATCACCAGAATCAATAAAGTTTGTCTCCAAGTATATCATATTTAATGCATTCTACTAACTTTTCGATGTAGACCGAGATATAATTTTTCTGAAAATGTGCTATGAGAAATCCCATTCATTCTCTCGGCATTTGGAACACTACCGCTAAGGGGCGATGAGATTATTTCGCCTCCCTATAGCAAGCTGTAAAGTTGCACAATAAGACCGGGATAGCCAGTTAGCTCACAACAACAGCTTCTATAACATCAACGGTAGCTGTCGGTGGATAAAGCAGTTAGCTAACATTACAACAATGATTCCTGTAGCTATTTTGATGCTGTTGGTTCAACTTCTGTTTCTCATAAACGGAGGCAAACTCAAACTCGCATTAGCAGCAAAACAGCTACAGGAATCATCGTAGAGATGTAACGATAACTGGTTTAGTGATAAACTGTGATAAAATGTGATTAAATTTATAGCGATAAAATGATCACTAAAACTGTGTTTGATTACCATAATACCATAGGCCTATGTAAATACTGTCCAGCATCAACCAAAACTAGTCTCCCAGACGCATTATTTTAATGTTTACACAAACAAAAAGTGCAGTGCTGCTAATTTTATTTGTGGTTTTCAATATAAAACTTGGTGAAACGATTTCAGTGTGTATCAGTAGTTTTTGAACATTTTCAGCACATTTTAACAGTACCACGATAATACTGATAACCGTGATCATTTTGATCGCTCTAATCTTGATGTGAAATTTTCATACCGTTACATCTCTAAATCATTGTACCGTTAGCTAACTGCTTTAGCCACCGATAGTTACCGTCTTATTCACGTCGTCTCCTTCGGTAAAACATGACAGCGTTGCATTGTGGTATACGGGAGAAATTGTAAGGTACATCCTCTGTTCACTAGAAATCAACGTGAATTGTGGGTATTTTGTAGTGGACTATATAGTGAATGAAATTAACTGTTGCGAATTTTAACACTAGCTTTAACACAGCTTAAAAGTTAGCAGTAGACGTCTGCGCCAGCTAATCGTGGCGCCGTGATCGGGCGCGTTCATCAGGAGGGGTGTGGGACGGTCCATCTATATCCAGGGAGATGGACACAGCGTCTCGATGGCTGTGCTGGTCTCACCTGTGATGGCTTTGACCACGCTGTCGGAAACCTCCGGGATCTCCTCCTCCACAGGGACACACAGCATCTCAATGGTCACCCAGTGCAAGGCCCTGACATGGGTACATAGATGCATGAAATAAGTCAAGACAGTCATACAACTAAACAGCGTAGTAGCAATGTAGGTTTCAGTCCATGTGTGTGTGTGTGTGTGTGTGTGTGTGTTTGTCCCGCTCTACCTGATTCTCTTCTGGATGGCCAGGTCTTTCTTCTCATCATCGGTGGTCTCAGGACAGAAGACCTCCTCGTAGAGACGGGTCATCATATACCTCTCTACCTCGTCCATCACACTCTCTACACGCTCTGAAGACCCTGGAGTCACACACACACACACACACACACACACACACACACACACACACACACACACAAACACAAACACACACACGGTTAGACACACATACACAAACACAAGAGTACCTTTGGAGAAAAGAAGCATTCTCAAATGTCCTCTGAGTTCTAGACAAACCCGGATAGCTCAACACAGCTGTGCAGAGTGGTACCTTTAAAGTGTGTTTGCAGGCGTTCTGAGAGGTTCTGGTAGAAGTCCTGGACACACTCAGACAGCTCATCAGCCCCCAGGTCCTGTAGAACCGGGTCAGGTTTAGCCTCACCATGCTAACGCTCACATAGAGTACACGCACGCACGCACACAAGACACATCCCCATTGCAGCTCACCCTCTTGTAGACCATGCTCTCAGTGAAGGCACGGCACTGCTTGAAGATCTCCCTGCCGGGTTTCAGTGTCTTGAGGAAGTCTATGAACTCCCGTGTGGTGCGGTCCGTGTCGGGCTGGCGCCTGGACGAGGGGCTGGGGCTGGACTGAACCTCCGCTGGGCCTTGGTCTGAGAGATAAGATCATTATTGGACTGAGGGGAGGGGTCGTGTTATTTCGAGGTTTTCTTTTTAAGAGCTCAGGCTTTAAAAACATTTCGCTCTCTAGACCATGACTTCGACATCATCATCATCTCTCTCTCATATACAATATCTTGTTAGTAGCCATCTTTGGCATCATTCTGCCCTGGCACCAGTGCATGGCTGTGTGCTAACCTCTTCAGATGTGGTTTATCTCAAATTATCGAAATATGGCCTTCTTCTTTGCGCTTTGTTGGCTAGGAATCTCCACTACAGCGGACCCGGATTGTGGGGAGAAGAACAGGATGTATTCTTACAAGTCTCAGTATGCTCTCCTGTGAAATGTATCGCAATCCGAATGTTTTTACATTTGGAGATAAGCATTCCCCTGGCGCTTGTTTTCACTGTTCTAAAAATATTTGGATTGCGATACATTTCACAGGAGAGCATACTGACACTGGTAAGATTACACCCTGTGCTTCCCGTCCCAGAGAAGCACATTTATCATAGTTTTTCCAACACATTTACATATGCCCAATTGACTTCCATTGTAGCCCAGCGAGAGCCTGCATAAAAACTGCAGCTAGCTCAATACTAGAACGATCAGTGAAATTATGGTCTCTATGTTTCAGGTTCATGGTAGACAGACCACAAATAGGGCTAAATGTCCAAAATAGCACACTACCCCGTCAATTTGGAAATCTTTTATATAAACTGAATCCATATCAGTACCTTTCTTAGGTGGTGTCTTTGTCGAGGGTGTGAAAAACTTTGTCACTGTGTTGACCTTCCGGGACTTCTCCTTGGTTTTCCTCTCCTCAAACTTGCTGAAGGGTGTGATGGCAGGCTGGGGCAGCGCCCCCTGGTGGCTGCTGGCATAAGCAGCCTCCTCCTCCCTCTGTAACCTGGGAGAGGGGCTGTACTGTCACAACCAGGCAACACATAGATCATAGAGACACTAGCAGGTAGACAGATGATAAGCAAGAGGGAGATACACATACACGCGCGCACGCACATGTGCACACGCACAAACACACACACACACACACACACACACACACACACACACACACACACACACACACACACACACACACACACACACACACACACACAACCTTTCAGCAAGTGCCCAGTCCTCCTGGATCTGTGTTTGCCTGGAATGTTGATACTCCTCCCTCCAGCACTTGGAGCACAGACCCTGCCAAGCCGCGTTGCCGTAGAAACCGCATCCCTTCGTACACAGCAGCTCCGACTGGTCCACATGGAACCCTCTGCGTTCTGATCGCTGGTTCATCATCCCTTACAACTGGCCGTTTGCCTGGGAATACTGTTGAGAATGCCAGGGGACATCATTCAGGGGTATAGTCTACAATCTGATTCAATGCACTGTCTTTAGAGGGTCAACAATAACGTCTATCACATTGTGATCATGTCTATCAAACCAATCTTCTAGGTGATTTTTACCTCAGAGAATCATACAAGGGCAAAGGGACCTAGACCTAGATAATGATCTCAAGAACGCATGACAACACAGTAGAACGATGTCTCTTCTCAGGAATACGTGACAGCAGGAAACGTCTGTGTACCGTCTCGTACCTTTTTCTTGCCCAAAAATCACATACAAAATGAATGAAATATTTGCGGCAACAAAAAATCTGCCAAATACAACTTCATAAGACATACAAAATAGCTGGATAGCTAGCTAACTGTGATTTAGCTTGCCAGTTAGCTAGCAAAGTTAGACAACCCTATTGCTAAATAACTTCACTGGTTATAATAGACATTTAACATGAGCACTTATTTCTTCATGTGAACAGCTTTCGGCCAAATAGATCGCCTATGTCTAAAGTTAGCTAATGTCATGGATTCCCTAACGTTAGTTGACGTGAGAGGTGGTTAAAATACATTCGCCAGATTCCAAGTTAGCTAGCTAAGTTACCACCAAGTCACGCTACTTGTTATGGCTATGCTAGCTAGCCAGCTGGCTAGCCAACGTTATGAGTAGCTAGTGCCTAGCAGGTTCAGTTCAATTAGGACCTAACGTTGTTGCGTTCAACTTCTACCCACGTTCAACTTCTACCCTTACCTTTTCACAAGCTAGCTAAAACTTGTGCAGATCGGTCGTAGTTGTGGTGTAACGTTAACACCCTCATTTGTAAATTAGCTGGCTAGCTAGGGGTGATCAATCCAACATGGCGTGAGTTTGTTTACGTAGATAGCTCTCAGCTCTGACTACCGCTGGCTGGTTGACTCACTTCCTTCCCGTGTTATTTCTCACTGCTCTGCCTCGCTCTCGGATTGCTATAGATACTAGGTAGGCTAGATCTTAATTCAATTTCTAAATTAAATAAGATTAGATTAGATAAAATAGATTAGACAGACAGACAGAGAGAGAGAGAGAAAGAGAGATAGAGAGAGATAGAATACTGGAAATTCCTTTGACATAACCAAGCCAGGTCCAGCCTGGCTTATTTACGTGGCTGGCTTGTTTCTGTTCAGGACTGGTAGGACGGAAGCTAGTCATGCCACTGAAATAACTGAATTGAAATTACATGAAATAATGTCTGATAAATGAAGATGGGTCTTGTCGCCTGGACACATCAGTTCCAATGCTTCCAATGCTAATCCTGCACAATAAGAGCGAGATAGTCAGTTAGCTCATGAGCTCACAACAACTAGCAGCAGCTTCCATAACATTAATGGTAGCGGTCAGTGGCTAAAGCAGTTACACTGATGATTCCTGTAACGTTAGCTATTTTGCTGCAATTGGTTCAACTTCCGTTTCTGGACAAAGGTTAGGGATAAACCCAGATAACACAAGGCTAACGGACCTACAGCGGGTCCCTGATGGACGCGTTGGCGGACCTCCGGCGGAATATAACACAAGGCTAGTGGACCTACAGCGGGTCCCCGATGGATGCTCCACCACCATTCCACCGGTAGTTAATTGTCTATATCCTAGGCCATTGGCCGTGGGGTCCGTGGCGTGGTGGCGAGACTCCGCCCCCTCGCGTCAGAGCGGTTCGGGTGTAGTGCAGTTACTTCCGGGCAATCTCCATACACCCACTGGTGACAGTGTACCTCTCTCCGGGCCACCCACCTGCCCCCACCAGTGAAGACCCTTTATCTCTAGCCCACTCGAGGGCTGAGTTGTGGGGAACATGGTGTGGTGGCGAGACTCCGCCCCCTGGCGTCATATTGGGTCAGGGGCAGTGGAGCCCAGTTTCTTAAGTGAGAGGAGCATGCACGCTTTCCTCAGTATTGTGACAGTATTACTACTTTTTAAACCCTTTATACACATTATTTGACCTTTCAATTCTCTTCACTTACATAAACAGACAGTGAGTCTGTGGTCTCTGAAATAATAAAGAAATATAATGTATAACTAACAGAAATACTTACACAAATAAACTAAATAGCCTAACTCAAATACTCATTGAATTGCTGAAACTGAACAAGGAACAGTCTATCTAAGCCTGTTGCTGCCCACTGAACAAGGAACACAGTCTATCTAAGCCTGTTGCTGCCCTCCTGTGGCCGAAAATTAGTTAAATGCTCTTGTGGTAGCAACATAGAACTGCAGGTTCTGGGACCACTGCCTCTTGTGGTAGCAACATAGAACTGCAGGTCAACAACGGGACGGAAGCACATGGGGAAGGACAACTACTGGACATTTGCTATCCTAGGTGCGCTGGCTTACAGCCATGCACAAAAACACACAACACAGTAAAAAACCAGGCCAGGTCCAGCCTGGCTTATGTGCGTGGTTGGCTTGTTTCTGTTCAGGACTGGTAGAACGGAAGCTAGTCATGCCACTAAAATAGCTGTGAAATGAAATGACATGAAATAATGTCTGATAAATTAAGATAGCTCATGAGCTGACAACAACTAGCAGCAGCTTCCATAACATTAATGGTAGCGGTCAGTGGCTTTTTTGTGCATGGCTGGAAGCTAGTGCATCATAGATAACATTTGTCACTTCTTCCCTCCCTCCTTCCTTCCCTCCTCCTTCCCTCCCTCCGTCTTGTTGTTGACCTGCAGTTCTATGTTGCCACCACAAGAGGCAGTGGTCCCAGAACACCAAAATAAAACCACTATAACATCACACAGTATCAAGTTCCTCAGTAGTATAGTGGATAGGTTGTCAACCTCCCATGCCAAAGGTCAGGGGTTCAAGGCCTGGTGGGGAAGATTTTGTTTCGTCACTGGATGTTATAGAAGCTATTAGTGTTGCACGATATACCGGTACCAAAGGTCTACCGCGGTGCCAAAACGTGACGGTGCCAACTATACTATAAGCTCTATACAACGGTACTACCGTGGAATACGGTACTACCGCGGAATACGGTACTACCGTTGAACACAGCAGGGGGACAATGTTACCTCTCTTCCCAAATTCACTGGTTTCTGCTAATGAGCAGACTGGCTCGCGACACCGTTGTGCAGCTCCCAATTTGTTGATTCGCGCACACATCTCCGCAGTCACTGGCTCGCAACACCGTTGTGGCAGCTCCCAATGTGTTGGCTCACGCATGCATCTCCGCAGTCACAATATATATTGACGTTATCTGTGTATGTCTGGGCGCGAGCCAGTCTGGTTCTCAGTAGGCTATCGTAATGTCAGAAGCGTTCCCTAGCTCTGAGTCCGCACCATCAAATGTAACATTATTGAAGAAACATAACTCTAAAAGTTTAATATGGAACTACAGTATTTGGGTTTTAAACCAGATGAACAAGGAAACGCTATAGATGATGGCCGTCCGTTGTGCAGGCGATGCGGCAATGCCGTATAGGCAAAAGAAGTCAACACATCAAACTTAATAAAGCATCTACAATCTCGTCATCCAGACCTTGCACTGGAATACAGACGAGTTAATGAAGTTGGTAACACTGTGGCAGTGTTCTTGCCATTAGCTAATATTACAAAAATGAATGAATAAACCTCTTAGCTAAAGCGTGTGCTGCTGTTGCTAGCTAGCCAGCCAAAGCTAGCCAGCTGGCTAGCTAATGAAGTAACGTTAGCCTACCTGCTGTCATCATGCACAGCTGTTGAATTGAAATTTGTCCTCTTATTCCAACTCCAAACTCCCTAAAATAATTTGAGCTAGATTATGTTGGCTGAGACGAATCCAATGATAATCCAATTATATCCACCTCTTGACATTTGGTCATTTGATCTGGTTTAGACTTTGAAACGAAAGTGAAAGCTAGATAAAGCGTCACTGCCATCAACCAAAACCCAGTGACCCTCCGCTGACCTTTACTGGTGGTTTGTGATACTACACTTGTGTGTATACATGGCTGATTCAGTAGTTGTTTTAGATGTGTTTTAAATATTTAATATTATACATAATATTATATAATAATTCATAATATGCATAGTATCTTTTTACTTACCTATAGAGCTACAATGTAATGCATTAAATGCATCTTATTCATGCACCACTCGTATAAAGTGATTACACTGTACTGTAATGTACTGTAAATACATTGCACCTTCATAAAAATAACAATTTTAAAATTACAAATTTTAATGCTTCGGTATCGTGATACTACTTGGTATCGTGATACTTTGGCTGGTATAGTATCGCAGGTCAAATATTGGTATCGTGACAACACTAGAAGCTATGTAAAATTTTACCTGGTGGTGCTATGTCAGTTATTGAATGTATGTGCAGTAATTGAACATTTGAAATACTCCTGTTTTGAAATTATACCTAAAGTATAGGTGTCTTAGTAATTACCCATTATATATTAGGCTATACTTTGCATGCATTTACCAGGTAAATATTTAGTAATTGGGGGGCTATGAAAGGAAGGGTTACCCAAAAGATGTTCAGAGTAAATTAATTTAGCAATAGAAATCCATAAGCCTAGGGCCAATGGGCCTAGGATATAGACCAGGGGTCATCAATTAAAAAAATATATTATTACTTTCACTTTCATATGAAAGTAAACTGTAACTAAATACTATTTTTCAGTAACTTGCCCAACAGTGGTGTGTACAGACTCCTAAGACCTATACATTAAGCACCCCAGTGCTTAATTTATAAATCAGGAAGTCCCGGAACACAGCCTATACACACAGCCAAGCGCGCGCATGCACGAACTCCGCGAAGCGCGAATCATGCCCACCATTTCACAGCCCAAATGGCCACTTGCTTAGCTGTGGGGCTTACAGTAATGTAATAATTATGCCAAAATGACACCAAAAAGCATTAAACCGCTGGCCAGCATACTAGGCTACTTGTAAATTCCCCCATCAAAGACTCCTCACCATCTCCGTAGCCTTCTCACGTCCTCGTCTCCACCTCTCCCTGATTCCAGGTTCTCCTCGTCATCCCTTCTTATTCTAGCAATCTGTTTCTTTGATTCATGCTGGCAATTGCTTTTGCTATCCGTTGTCGCCACCCTGTTCCGCCGAAATGACTTTGGCCTGCTTTAGTGCTTAGAAGCCACTGTGAACCTGTTCCGTTGTAAGGACTCTTGAAAGCAACATTTAGCCTACTGTCATTGTGCAAGTGAAAAATGAAATGAAACGAAATGTCAAACAAGAGCATATAAGTAAAATGAAATGTTAAATGAGAGTTAGCCTATGAGTTGTCCATATTCTTGCATGAAGATAGGCTACTGCACAATTCATTCTACCGCTATTCACAAACAGCGAAGCAAGCACAACTTTACGAGTGAGCCTGTCTTAATTTCTTGCATCGGGTTATGTAGGCTAGGCTACTGGCTAATAATAATATAACATATCCTTTAGAACCCACTGTCAAAACCACATATTTGGGGTCGATAAATCATTCCTAATGAAATTATTTTGATCACGACTATATTTGGTGTTGCTTCAATATTGGAAGATTTTTTTTTTTTGATATTCAAAATACTTCTGAGGGCCGGATGGGAAGCTTTGGGGGGCCGGATTTGGTCCACGGGCCGCCAGTTGACGATGCCTGATATAGACAATAAACTACCGGTGGAATGGTGGTGGAGCAATAGAGGGAGAATTTCGGATTACTAGCGGATTGCTGTCCCTGACGCTAATAATCCACCAGAGATCTGCTTGCCATTCGATGTACAAATGGCCAGGAACCCACCAGCGGATTCGGCTGGAGGTCCGCCAGCTCGTCCATCGGGGACCCGCGGTAGGTCCGCAATGGCTATCCCACTCTTATTGTGCTGGATTAGCATTGGAAGCATTGGAACTGATGTGTCCAGGCCTATCTTAATTTATCAGACATTATTTCATGTCATTTCAATTCACAGCTAATTCAGTGGCATGACTAGCTTCCGTCCTACCAGTCCTGAACAGAAACAAGCCAGCCATGTGCATATGCCAGGCTGGATCTGGCCTGGTTTCTTATCGCATGCCACTGTGTGGGAGGGGCCCCATGGTCCGCGCCACTGGATGGTTAGTGAAATAAGAAGTTGTTTGTTGAAACAAGCCCAGTGAACATCACACTACTGTACAGTTCCAGAAGTATATTTGATAGGGCGAAAACTCATCATCTGAAGAATGGCAGGTAAACTTTTTTTATAGCCTACCACATTTCTTACACAGAGGGAGCACAGTGCGCTTAAAAGGGGAGGGGGGGGGGGGTCTAGCCTACCTTGACACTCATTTTCCAGAGGAAAAAAAACTGTTAATTTGAGCCGAAAGAAAGAGAAATCTTTTATGTCAGTTCTCATTGTTCTTACATGATTTATGTTTGTAACCATCTCTTTTTATGTAAAGCATTATGTGCTACATTGATTTGTATGAATGGTGCTATAGAAATAAAATGTCATTGACATTGAGAAAGAGATACCATTCTGACTAGTCTCACAATAAGAAGTAAATGCAGCCTACACTATTTTATAGTAGGCTACCGCGACGATCCGGTTAAAGATATTGAATTTGATCGCATTATTTGTACACCAAAATTATTTTACTTTCACTTTCACTTTGGGCGCGAACTCTCCGAGCCAGGCCCCTTTAGGTCCTGTTGGGGAGGCTACCGCCAGTGTTGTGCAAGTTCACTTCAACTTTACATGAGCTAGTACGTTTAGTTCACACATTTAAAAATTAGTTCAAGTTCATAGTTCACAATTAACATTTTTGAACAAAGTTTACAGTCCATAGTCAGTGTTATCCCACTATCCCTGGGATATTAGCCTACAGTCAGTTCATTTTTTATTTTAATGCGCTGCTCCGAGATATTTTCTCAAGCTCTCTTAACCATCCATCCCCCCCAATCATTGCCACAGCCCATTACAGAATCAATTCAGTTTTACTACTGAAGAAATATGTTAGAAGTGTCTTTATTATGCAGAAAGTGAAACCAGAGGTGCGGCAAAGGTATACTGTAGATGCAAGTGTAAATTTTATTTGTACTGCATGAATCAAATAATTTTGCAGCAGTTGAAAAACATAAAACAGATGCTTCGTGAAGGGGGTTAGGATCCTATACCAATATGGGCAAGAATTGGAAGGAAGGAACCAGGCTGAGGTAGGTTGTACCTATAGTCATGAAAGTTTTTTCCGTATGGATTAGAAGTTATCTTTTCGTAAAATTCGTTCAAATATTCACATGAATATGCAGCCTTCACTATTCATCCTAAGTGGATCATATAGAGGTTGGCGCGAGAGTAGACAGAGGAGAGTGGGGTGATGATCTCTGCTCTTTTAAGACATATCACTAAAGTTATGAAAACAAACCCAACAATCCTTATGCAGTACAATTCCATACTATTACACTTGATACACTTGTGAGTTCTGGGACCTCATTTATAAGTAGTAGCCTTTATTTAAACTCATGAGGTTTTCACCTCATTTTCAAGTGCGTTGAGTTGACAAATAAACACATATACTAAGCAATAAACAACAACAAAAATATATAAAGCTGAGCGGAGAATCCACGTTACTAAGCTTTCTTACTTAAAGTCCAGGTTAACCCAGTTCAAATTTTTGTTATGAGCTTTACACACCACAGGAAAACATGTCATTAACCACCCAGCCAAATCTGAGTGATTAAAAATGTCGCTAAGTATATAAAATAAGGCTTCAAAATCGGTTAAAAATCAGCAGCATTCTCTGGTCTGAGACTGTGTCTGCTGAAGGCACCGAAGCCACACCCAATTGCGTGGGGAGGGGGTGTGGAGGGAAGAACCTGTTAAACCGTTCTCTGGTCTGCATATTGTCACACTGGCACGCCGTCTCTTTTGTGGTAGGAAGGCACAGCTTTGTGAAAACAGAGAGGAGTTGAAATTACACTTGTCTAATGAGTCAAACGCACAGATGCTTCCTCCTAACCTACCTCCTGACAAACAACACAGGTAAAACTGTAGCTACTCTATACCAACGCGCCAGTGTTACTGCCCTTAGATGCAAAATACAAAAACAGGCAACGAGGAATGTATGAGTCTGTCCCTATTTTCTCCCTGCCACCTCCGGACCCATTCCTATCCCTCCCAGGCGATCCTGTCGTCCCTTGGGATCAATGGAAAAAGTTGTTTAAAATGTACCTTTTAGTCACTGTCTTGAACAGCGCTGATAGCGCGAAGAAGCGTACACTACCGGAGTTGATAATCGGGACAGACTCATCCACTCTCGTTGGCAATGTTATGTGTGAGAATAACGAGCACTCGGCTTCAACTTTCCCGCAACATATCCAACAGAACTGGAATGTTCAGCCAGTAGCCGCCGAGCACCGCTTCACTGGGAGAGGGTGCGTCTTTCTCCAGCTGCAGCTGGTCTACCTAACCATCCCCCTCGCTCCCGCCTCCCGGTCTCCCGCTGGACAAATATACTGTAACCATTACCGGTGTACCCATACGCACATCAGGTGCCACAAATATGGCAGGCAGTTTCTGTATAGTTAACGCTTATAGTCATAATATATCATCCGTAACGTTATTTGGTGGGTGGTCGCCCGGTCGGTGCTGCTAGCTATGTTAGCTAGACTAAGGTTATATACACACTCCCATCTGCAACAAGCTACATAGCTAATGTTAGCTATAATTCCTCCTAAGATTACATATAATTCATCATAGCTGACATTACCAAATAAACGTCAAGACACGTTTTGTAGATTAACGTAGCAGTGTATTTTCCTATTGCTTACGTTACCTAGCTAACGTTATAACGTTAATTAGCTATAAGCACACAAGGCAGCGGTGTCGGCACCAAAGGTTGATGCGACAGGAGGAGAATGGAGGCCGGGGAGGGAGATGGTTGGCTCCGCCGAATTCACCAGGACCAGTCGTGAGTCCGTGAAACCCAAAAGCCTCATATTATAATTGCAGAAGCTTTCGGGAGTGAAATGTTTGCTGCAGAGGCGGGCTCTAGCGGTGACAGACTCCTCTGTAACACCATGGCTCTTCAAAAATGCTAACCATTTGCTTCTCATTTCAGCTTTACTCAGGAGTGAAAGAAGGAGACCTTATCATCCCATTCCTGCTGGCATCCAGGAAGGATGCATTTTCGTTTAGTTTTATGCATAGGCATTGCTGACTAAGAAAAACTAGCTAATTCTAGACTGTTGGTTAAAACTAGCTAATTCTAGACTCAAGATTGAGCAGGAGAACCGAAGATTCAAATCCGTTCTAGCTTTATATAGTGTTAGGGCGGGGATATGCTAAGAACACCGCTCTACGTCATCCGGTACCGTTTTAAACCCGCCCAGAAAATCCAGAAATCAAAACTGGTCAAAAACACAAAACTGGTCTAACTTCACAATTCAGTACTACGCATGGTTCATCCCATTTTTACATGTTATCAGCAATGCATCACTAACACATAGAATGTGTTTTCAAGCAAATCTCTGATTTTGGTTAACTGGGACTTTGAAGGACAATGCTCGTTTTTGACAACCTGGACCTTATTTACGACATATTATAAGACGTTTGACTCACCGAGATCACTTTGGTGTAGTTCGGAGGCCTGTAGAAGAAATGTAAAATCCAGCGCGAGCCAGTATATCCATGTAATGGCGGTGATCGGGGCAACGAGAATGCAGCTTCTAAAAAATCTATTTTCTGCCGCGAAACGGTTGTTTTCATCAATCTGTCTAGATGAATCGCTAGTTGTGCTTACATAGAGAGCATAGCCCTACTAACACACGCAGGTTGCGCAAACGTTCTACATACGGCCGCTATAGGTGACGATTCATCTGCGCCACGTGCGGAAATTACGCGTCCATTTACGGAAACGCGAGATCTGCCGATTAGTAGCCGCTACGTTAGAACGACACGTAATTCAGAAGTTGCGGCCGCGTGCAAAGAACGTACGTGATCTCGTGGGCAGGAACTTCCGTTATAAACTCACTTGGCTGACACTAGATTTACAGGTATTTATATGACTTGGTCTGCACGTCTTTTTCGCACGGTGCAAATATGGTTGCGGCAGCGTGCAAAAAACGTGGGCAGGAACTTCCGTAATAAACTCACTTGGCTGACACTAGATTTACAGGTATTTATATGACTTGGTTTGCACGTCTTTTTCGCACGGTGCAAATATGGTCACTTACTTACTAAACCCTGACCACTGGCTATATTTAGCATTTGCAGTACCACTGGCTATATTTAGCATTTACCAGTACAAAAACGAATTAATGCTATATGGGGATATAGCAGCAAGCATTATGATACAAACCAATATAAGACTGAACACCATTAACAGTTTAGAACATTTTATTACACAAAGTACATTACAAATTAAAAGTATACATATTTACAAGGATGAGGTTTACGGTCTGTCACATTACGCATAGCCAGAAAAGCAAAAAAAAGTATGTACAAGCTCTGGCTAGCAACCCATTATCTGACAATTGCAAAAGTTCTAAAAACAAAAATGAAACAAAGTGCGCATTCTGTGGCAGGCAGACCGGGAACAGACCGTTGTATCCCACAAAAAAAAAAGAGTTAAAATTTACAAAAACATTTTACAAAAAAGGCATCCATCCTGGCAGGCTGGAAAGGCAGGTTTAGGGAGACGGGCTGGGCTGGAGGTCACCCTCATCTGAATCGAGGGTCTGGGCTGAAGAGGTCATCCTCATCTGAATACTCCACTGTGGTCAGGGCTGGAGCTGCGGTCAGGGGCTGGGCTGGGGAGGTCAGCTGGGCTGGAGCAGATGCCTAAGGACATAATGAAATGGCTGTAAAAGCAAGTCGCATACGTTCATTGGAAGCGTGCCATGTCACTGGATATGAGAAAATTAACTGCCTGACATCACATACCTTTTTGCATCGAGCAGGGGCATGTTTCAGCATCTCCTGCAGCTGGGCAGACACCTCCGTCACAGTGGTGCTTGGCTTACAGGCCATAACTGCACCTTTTAACCAAAAAGGGAATGGTTTCAATGCACATGGCATGAAGCAAAGACAATGTATTATTTTGCGAAAATATGAACAATCCCTTACGTAATATGACATTGTAGAGGGTCATATTCTTCAGAGGCTTCTTCCCCCTCTTCCCATGGACGCTGTAGACACACCACACTCTGTGTATGGCAATGGCTGACAGCACCCGCCGGACCACATCTGGCAGATCTTTGCCGCCAATGGAACTCAGATATCGTGTCTGCAAAACATAAAGACATCATTTACTTTTACATTTCCTTAACACTTCCCTGCAAAAATAAGGAACAAAGTTACTCACCATCTTCCTTTGATGATCCTTGTCCTTCAGCTGCTCCTCCAAGACCAGCAGCTCCTCCTCCGTTTTAGCAGGGTGCAGGTCATCCAGTACTGCTCCCCGCTAGCTGTCTGCAGACTCGCCGGACAGTCTCTGCTCCAGCCTCTGCTCCAGCCTCATCATTGTCTGTGCCATCTCCCTCAGACTTTGCATGACGCTGGAGAACTGCTGACACATCATCCTCTGGAAGTCTGGATATTAAACACAGATGTGGCTATAAGTAATTGTACGGTCCCATAATGGATATTCAACTCAAAGTATATCCCTACATGCAGCATGAAGTAGTTCACAAAATTCAGCATACCAGCATCTGCAGAGCTTGATGGCAACACTGCTGGAGCTGTTGGTCTCACAGGCGATGGCATCAGAGAACTACCTGAAAACCAGAGGATAAAGGGATGAGCAGGAAACTATGGTGCTGGCGGCGTAGTGATTCTGGCATAAGGGGAAGAATCAACTCGACATGAGACATGTCAGACCCTGACCTGGTCTGGCCGGGGTGCTAATCGCTGATGCATGCTGCTCGTGCCTGGACGTCTGAAGGGCTGAAGGGCCTGGGCTCACAGCGCCTTGGCTCAAAGGACCCGGGCGATGAACATCTACTGCCGAGTAGTGAGATGTGAGATGAGCGAATTAGTGAACTGAGTACATGAGTCTTCAGAAAGTCCTGAGTTAACTGTCAGTGTGCAAATATGCATAGACATTTCACCAACACAAACATGCATGGATACCTGCATTGATAACTGGCAGAGCAGGCCTTCCGGCTCTGGCACCTGGCATAGCTGGTCTGGTCTGAGTTCTGCCGACCGGCTGCCTGGGCACTGGAACATATAGTAGAGGTAAATTAGCTCAGATTAGTCAACTCAAGTAGTACTCTTTTGGGACTGTTGAATGCACTTTATTATATTACCTTCGTCACTGGAGTCATAGCGCGTGTTGCGCTGTCTCTGCCTTGTGTCTTGGGAGTTAATCCATTGATGACTGCTGCTCAAACACCTTCGCCAAGGCACTGGCTACTTCATAATGCTCTGTGTGTTCCTCAGCAGAGACAGAGGTTGTCATGGCTCCTCTTGATGTGCTTGTGGAGGTAGATCTGGGAGGTATAGGAGAATGGGCACTCAGAGCAGGAGAACACCCAAGTCTTGCACAACTCTAACATCACAGCTAGGAGAGAGAATGAGAGAGACCATTAAAAAGGATTCTCTCACCTGTAGTACAAGTTCAAATATAGAGTGATTATACGTCATTGTAAATGAGAGCTTACTCTCAATTGATTCACAAGGTTAAATAAAGATTGAATGAATATGTAGCTAGTGGGGGGTAACAACCACACAACTGTGGAGAGAGAATGAGACACTTGGTTCCCTCCTCTACTGGTGTTCATGGCCATGGCCACACACCTGGAATACTCCAACCCTGATTTAAAGGCATAAAAGTGGGGAACACATTCTTGAGACGGTTCCTAAAACTGGAGGGAAAAAAAACGGGAAAATTATCTTCCCTCTCCTCATCACTCACTTCTGCATGGGGCTGAGCTCTACCCTGTCAGCAGTGGCAATACATGGGATAGCGGCTCAGCACACAGGAGAACTGCACAGAGAGGAAGGAGGAGAGAGAAAACCAACAAAAAAGGCAAGAAGGGTTAATAACTGAGCGAATCTTGCAAGTTTGCACTACAGGGAAGCAATTGCTCAATTTCCCTGATATTGTGGCGTCACTGGCGTCAGTGATGAGTCTTATGAATCTCACATGTCTACTGCTAACATTAACTCAATATCAATATTCCCATTTGTTTATCCCGTCTATGGAAACGTATGTGCATTTGTACTTACGTGTGCCTGCCTATATTGATGATCAGGTGTTTCTCCACCTAAGGGCTGGCCAGACAGAACCATCAGAGACCATTGGGCTGAGCTGAGGAGAGAGCGACATGTTAGAGTGTATGTGTGCATATGTATATGGTGCTCTTCTGTTAATACTCATGAGGGCATTCAACTGAACAAGACTCACAGAGCCTGTGGTGCTGTCCCAGGACTGCCCCTGGCCACGCCTGTCCCCGTCTTAGCGCCTCTTCCTGTCCCGCTCACCTGCTTCTTGCTCAGTTCAAACAAGAACTGGGAGGTTGGCAACTGAGAGCATGGGAGGGGAGAGAGGGAGAGAGAGAGAGAGTGGGTGGGTGACCCTGTCGTTGGCTGACATGCACACTCCACAGGACCACGTGATTTCTGACACGTTTAGAGGAACAGGGCAACATGTCTACCACCCTTCACACTCAGTAATTAAATAGATTTTGCAAGACACTATATTAGTAGTCCACATCATGAGTACCTATTATGCAAAATTTGGATTTGTATGTGAGTGAAAACGTAGTACACAATTCTTTACCCGTTTGACAGCATGAGCAACCATTTCAACAGTTAAGAGTAACATGAAATCACATCCCAAAACCACCAAGATGGCTGCTGTAACCAAAAAAGCCAAGATGGCTACTATAACAAATCCTGCTAGCTAGCCTAGCTCCGTTGTTGGGGCTTCTAGTATTCTGTTAACGTTAACTTCGGAAAAATGAATGCCTAAAAACAAACACATACTAACGGTGTCGTGGGTTAATGCGAAATCAATGAGTAAGCTAATTATCGCATTTTATTCCAAGCGATGAAACAGTACGAACGTGCAGGAGCTCGCGCGAGCCTGCTAGACTCGAGAAGACTCCACCATTGCCCGTAATTAGGAAACAATGGCCCACGACAACACTTCATAAAAGTTATAGTTTACACAACTGAAATATTCTCAAGTTGCCAAGCCAACATTATAATTTAAGCTACAATTACACAAAAGCGAAAGTTATAACAATAATTGCGACAGAGTAATTTTACGTAGGCTACTTAGCTAGCCATGATGTACAGAAAAAGGCTAATCACGTTAGCTGGCTAGCTAGTTAGCTAACATTGGAAAGAGAGCATCTGCATATAGATAATCATTACAAAAGGGTAGCTTGCACATAACGTTGGTGTTTTATCTGGGACGATACCAAAATACATAGCTAGCTATGTATACATTGAAATTGAGATACTTACAGGATCTGTGTTGTCGCGGGGACAAAGACAGCGTGTTGGTCTTTCTCAATCGTTTCTGTTTCAAACGGAACGGAAATGTAACCCGTCGTCGTCGTCTTCTTCTTCGCTGGGTTTAGTGGCGGATCGCAAACAACTTTAATGTGCATACAGCCACCTACTGTACCAGAGTGTGTAACTTGTTTGTCTAGTTCTTCAATTGTGTCACCTAAGAAAGTAGCCCAATGCCTTGCATTCTTTGTTTTACGTTCACTGCTCAGCGTTCATTGCTCACATTTAGGTAGCAAAATTAGGACTTTATTCATAGGCATATTTTTTATCATTATTTTTATTAGGCCTAGACTGCAAATCTTTAGTGTTAATATTAACTGTAAATGAGAAATTACACACAAAACAGACATGCAGGATTTCTCCTCATTATTACAATTCTGTAACTGTATGACTTCAAAATTTATTTTAAAACCTAAGTAATTTACAAATGTTCTGACCCACTGTGACACATTTCCAATAAAGTCAGATTGGGACTGTGATGTAACCACGTTGTCACGTTATTTAATTACATCGTAGTTACGGATTTAAGCAGCAGTGGCGGCTACGTTCCCTTACAGTGTCCTTGAGGACGGCTATTTTGGTTATTTTGCGACTGAAAAGGCAAGTGTCAGCTAGGTGTCAGCTAGGTCCGCTGCTGGTACCGTCGCAAAGTTACCACCATACCACCAATGTGTCCCGTCAGTTTTACTACTGTGTTAGTAGGGAGGCCTGTTGTGGTATTTCCCATGCCTCTGTAATATGATCTTTAGAAACGTCGTTAGACACGAAATAGCTTCCTCACTTGCTCCAGCACGCATGTGCACAGCGTGCTGGAGCAACGATTGCGCGCTGTGCGCATTAGTGCTGGAGCAAGTGAGGAAGCTATTTCCTTTCGAAAGACGTTTCTAAAGATCATGGCATGTGAAAACCACAACAGTTATGCTCTATGTAAGCACAACTAGCGATTCATCCAGATAGATTGATGAAAACAACCGTTTCGCGGCAGAAAATAGATTTTTAGATGCTGCATTCTTGTTGCCCCGATCACCGCCATTACATGGATATACTGGCTCGCGCTGGACTTTACATTTCTTCTACAGGCCTCCGAACTACACCAAAGTGATCTCGGTGAGTCAAACGTCTTATAATATGTCGTAAATAAAGTCCAGGTTGTCAAAAACGAGCATTGTCCTTTAAGCAAGTTATAAAAAATATGCACAAAAAATCAACAGTGCATATCGCGTCCCACGTTGGTGTACGGTAGCAGCAGTTCAACGCTAGTTTCCCATGATTAGAATCAGAATCCGTTTATTGACATGCACTTTTACAATGTAGGCTACTAGGAATTTGCTTTCAGGCAAGGTGCATGACATTTAGACAACAAGACAAATGCAAAGGGCAAGTACAAAAAGCTAGTGCAAAAAAAGATAAGCTAAAGAAAAGAACAATGTACAAAAAGTAGTGCAGTCAAATGTATATACAGTGAGAATGCAGTGAAAAGTGTAGGTGAGTGTGTGTATGTGTATAGTATACAGTGGACACTGGGGTGTCATTCAGTGTGAAGTCTAGTCATCTCCACTTCACAAATCACAATCAACGCTAAACTTGACGCACGTGAGCGTGCATCTTGGCTACACACTAATTAAAATGGTAGATTTTGCCCTATTTGTGGTCTGTCTACCATGAAACTGAAACATAGACACCATCATTTCACTGATCATTCCAGTATTGAGCTAGCTGCAGTTTTCTGCAGGCTCTCGCTGGGCTACAATGGAAGTCAATTGGGCATATGTAAATGCATTGGAAAAACTATGATACATTTGCTTTTCCGTGACTTGAAACACAGGGTGTAATCTAAAATGTATCGCAATTCGAATATTTTTACGTGCTTGGCATGACTTGCACATAGTCCTCCATGGGAGCAGTGAAAACAAGCGCCAGGGGAATGCTTATGTCCAAGCCATGCCAAACATATAAAAAATATTTGTATTGCGATACATTTCACTGAAGAGCATAATGAGACATAATGAGACTTCTTCGTCGTGCGGGTTAGGTGTTATGTCCTATATATGAGACTAGTAAGGTTACCCCCTGTGCTTCCCCTCGGAAAGGTTGGCGTTGCTAATAAATATTTTAAATAATTTTCGAATTTTTAACTTTTGCCAAAGTGGTAAACAGAAAAAATGGCCGGTCTTCTTCTTCGTTTGTGCTACAGTATGGGTGGCCAATCACAGTGCTCGCTATGGCATACAAACACAGAAGAAGATGGCTCACTACTTTCACCAAAGTCAAGGATTATTTCAGAAAATATTTAAATATATTATTAGCAACGGCAAGCTTTTTGCAGATCGTCGCTGTAGCCTACTATAGAATATAAGTTTTGCACCGCACAGCACTTAATTTAGTGTAAATGTAGTCTGAGTGGTATTTTCAGCAAAAAAATATTGAAGGACATGTTTTGGAGACCCCCAACCTATACAGTATATAACCTGTTGAAAAGCAGTATAATAGGGGACTTTTACCTGCTTTACAATTCACCATGTAGGCAAAGGCTATAGGGCAGGCAAGATCTCAGCTCTCTAACCACATCAGTGTCAATTGTCTTTTCCAGCGGAGCTCAATAACGTTCGGATACAGTTCATAAAAGGAGCATCAAATAAAGTAATCATTGGCCTCCTTGACGACCTTCTGGAGGACAAGGTGCTGAACAATGGAGAGGTTGAGGATGTAGCTGAAGACAAGAGCACGAGGGAGGACAAGGCGCGGTGCCTTATTGACATGGTGATGAGGAAAGGAGACCGTGCCAGCCAGAAAATTACTGCACGTCTTTTGGCAAGAGATCCTGAACTTCACTTTAAACTGGGTCTGTCAACTGAATGTGGACAGCCCGACCAGCCAGGTGAGTGAAGTGAACCCTCAAAGTGCGTCTCTCAGTGGAGATGATCAAAGTCCCAAACACTTCTCTTGGGAGAGATGAGTTGTCACTAATCCTTTAGCTGCTACAACTGCCTGAGACATTAACACAGTTAACACAGTGAGCTCTCTGTCTGTGTCCTGTACAGCGCCACAGCCCCCTCAGCAGAAGGCTCTTCCTGCAGCCGCCCCGCCCACTCACCAGCCCCCGCAGGAGGAGCACTGTCGGAGTGGAGTGTCGCCTGTCGTCGATCTGAAGTAGTTTTGTGCTGTATAAACAGAAGTCACTATTGCTAACCTAGATGCTATTTCAATACATGATTGCTGTCTTCTACAATAACCTGATATGTCACTCCCTCCCTCTGGTAACGTTGTCAAGACCTACTTAAAGGGGAATTCACTATGGAAGCTTAGCTTAGCTGATGCTTCCTCACGCTCTCGCATCCACTCTGTGCCACGCAACAATGTAGTGTATGTCCTCTGCCTTAAGTCTTGAGCTCAAGGCTATTGCTTTATTGTAAGCTATAGAATGCTTATTGTTTAATAAACACCAGCGTCTTTGAGGCTTCTGGAAACATCTGTCTGGAACTGAATCTATTTACATCAAAAACATAGCGTCTAATAGCATATGTCATAGCTAACTATTCCTAACTATGGATATCATGCGTTTTTTAGCTCAATGATATCATGGCGGAGATGAGAAAACCGAAGCGAAACATCACAAAGGAAGCCAGAAAAAGAAAAAGACAATAACTTTGATAACTGATAACTTTACGACAGCACGACAGTGCACTTACTCGCAGAGCCTGTGGGGGCGCAGTTCTGAGAAAACCGGAGAAAACGCTATGTATTGCTTTAATTAGTATTTTTGAAGGTTTCATTTGAACTTTTCGAAACTCATTTTATTCTAATTTCATTCATCACAACACCATGAAACTATGAGAGAGACACGCTTGGAGAGAAAATCAATGACTATATGAGAAATTGGAAAAATCTGTTGATACCTATTGAGTGACTGGAAATGTAATTAGGAAAATGTTGTATCACACCTGTTGTCTTAACCTTTGTGATAATGGCCAAATAATTAGTTAATCTGTTATGTTTAAGTCTCTGTGTGCAGCAGAAACACTAACACAAACACAATTTGGAAACACACCAGCCGTGCAGCAGTGAAGTTCAGGATACCATCATGACAGTACATGTCGGTACGGTAATGTTACAACCCGTTGGGTTCAGTAATCATTAGTGGCATTATTGTAATTACTGTATTTTTATTTTCATCTTGAGCATACTATACTGTTGTGTTAAATTAGTTTTGCCTTTGTGTGACTAGATCGTTTAGTATTACTGTAGAGTAAAAGTTAAAGAAACGCGCTGGTCAAGAAATTATCTGCACTAAATAAGAAACAAGGTCATTGCAAATTTGTTTGTCCCTGCTGATCACCAACGTCCACTTTGATGATGTGAATATGCAGAGGCGAGGGGCTGAGAAGGATGAGGAGAACATGGCTGCTCAAAGCTCTGGGGTACGAGGTGGTCAAACACAGGGACCGCTCTGCACAGGTAATGTACTTGGCATGCTCTGGTTGATTATGACTACAATGACCCCTGATAATATACAGTAATAAAACGTTTTTTCAACAGATCCCTCCATAGAGTGGATATTGTATGAAGTAAGATAATGCCTGTTTCACGAGTTAAAGACTGACTTAGTTTATCCTGCTCTGCAGGAGATGGCCGAGGCTGTGAAAGCGTTCTCTCAGCGCGAGGAGCACCGCAGGGCAGACAGCACCTTTGTGGTCATCATGTCCCCATGGGAAACGGGGACAGAATGTGGGCGTCCACTCAGACGTGTTTCCAATTAACAAAATCTTCACCCACCTGAACACGGCAAACTGCAAAGCCCTTCAGGACAAGCTCAAGATCATCATCATCCAGGCCTGTCAGGGAGGGGAGATACTCAGCTTCTCAGTAGCACTGCTGAGCTGTATGTCTCGATATTAGTTTTTGTGCGGCTGCAGCATGAAAAACAGTGATTGATGTGCGTGGCAACTTTAGTTATCATAGTGATTTAACCTTGCTCTTTTTCTCTTCTTCCTTGGGGGCTTTACATTTGGTACAGGACAATAATATAGAAATAATACATTCTAAAGATGGTTTTCATCAAATTTCAGTTGAAAAAGGGTCGGTGTCTGCGAGTGACGGGCATTCTGATGCGGTGTTGGCGGTGTTGGGGTCACATGGTCTGGACTTGGAGGATGATGCCATCGGACACAAGGAAAAGGACTTCGCCCTCTTTCTTCACCCCAGGTCTCATGCACATAGGCATAACCTATAAATCATCTGAGCCATCTTTGTCCTAGTGGAAATTGATTACTAAGGAATGGTAACCATACATTTACAGTATAGATAGTATATTAAATTCAAGTACAAAGCAGAGGAATAGATTTCAACAGTCCTGTACATACGGTTACACACAATGTTTGATACCTCAGTGTCACCAGCCCCTAAATGCTCTACTTCTCCAGACACTGTCCTACAGAGATCCAGTGAATGGCTCCTTAATGATCCAGTACATCGGGGAGGAATTCAACACTCATGCCTGTGTTCAACCAATTTTTGAACTGTTCATGAAGGTAAGTAGTGCGTCTGGAGACAGCTTAGATGCTTCTAAGGAATACCTGTCTTTATAACTGAATTACAACGTCTGCACTGTGAAATTAACCATTTATCGTTTTATCCACAAAGGTTATGAACCGCTTTGAAAATGTGAACATACCTGTAAAAAAAAAGAAGAGAGAAGACAGATGCCTTGCATAGAGAGATACTCTGTTGATCTCTTCCCAGGCCTCTGAGAGACCAGCCCATATTCAAGCTGCAATCCATTAAAGGGGCATTCCACCAAATTAATTTTTTACATGTAATCCATTACTTGTTAATTAACAGGTTTATATGTGCCATAGTAAATGAGAAACAATACAATAACTAGTTCCTAGTATCCAGAGAATATTTCTATGCTAGAAGAATATTATATGTGTAGTCTTCTGTAACTAGTTCTGCATGGAACTTGATGATAAGGGACTTTCTTTTATTAAGGGACCAAACTTTCTTTTTATTAATGATGATGAATTTTATTTTTTCACTTTTGACAATAAATAAAGGGTTAAAGGCTTGTATGTGTTCTTATATTATATTATTATCTTCTATATTGGGTGTATGGTGCTCATGTATTTTATTGCAATGGCCCAAAGACAGGGGGAGGAACAAATCATGCCAGCAAAGTTTTTATGCTTTCATTGGATTCGTTGGATATAAAGTATCATATACAGTTGTGGTCAAAAGTTTACATACACTTGTAAAGAACATGTCATGGCAGTCTTGTGTTTCCAATAATTTCTTCAACTCTTTTCTACAATAATTTTCTGTGATAGTGTGATTGGAACACATGCTTCTTTGTTACAAAAAAAAATCTTTTATGAATTTTTTATGGGTCTTCTGAAAATGTGACCAAATCTCCTGGGTGAAAAAAATATATACAGCAATGCTAATATTTGTCCCTTGGCCATTTTCACCTCAATTAGGTGCTTTTGGTAGCCATCCAGCTTCTGGCAAGGTGACAGGATTGTTCCTTGGGGGGCACCTGTGTTGCTCATGACCGGACAAGCAGCCCTGCAGACGGACATACTGCGGCCTGCCAGTGAGGTAGTCCGTGATCCAGGCCACCGTGTAGTGGTCTACCCGCATAGCTAGGAGCTGGAGGGGAAGGATGGTGTTAAAAGCACTGGAAATGTCCAAGAGCATGACTCTTACTTAGCTTCCCAGCCCCTCCAGGTGTGAGTAGGCTCCGTGGAGCAGGTAGATGATGGCATCGTCCACGCTGATTCAGGCCTGGTATGCGAACTGCAGGGGGTCCAGGGAATCGCTCACCATGGGCCTCAGGCGCTGCAGAACTCGTATCGATTAGAATAATTGAACTGAATGTTTGTTCTTAAGATGTTCCACAATATTTCCTGGGACATAGACTAGTAACCTAGCAACAGGTAAGCCTTTCTATCCTCCTCACATGCACACAGATGAAGGGAGGGAGGAGAAGAGAGGAGGAGAGAAGGAAAGAAGAAACTTGAGAAACTTGTCTCTCTGGTCCCTCAGCGTTTGTTGTTGTTCTTTGCTGTAAGATGTGACTCCTGGGAGGGGAGGGGGGGTGGGAGTGGAAGGGAGAGAGGGATGTAGAGGAGAGGGTACTATCTGATGATGTCTGGGCCCTTGTTTTGGAGAGAGGAAGCTCCTACACAATGTGTCAGCAAACCATTAAGCACAGACTTCCACCCATGAATGCATGTCATGGCTCTGTGCAAGCAGTACATGTCTGGTATTCCATCCATCCATTGTCATCCGCTTATCCGGGGTCTGGTCGCGGAGGCAGCAGTTCCAGCAGGGGCCCCCAGACATTCCTTTCCCTAGCAGCAGAATCTTTAGCCGCTCCCAGGCCAGTGCAGAGATGTAGTCCCGCCACCTGGTCCTGGGTCTACCCCGCGGCCTCCTCCCAGCCAGACATGCCTGGAACACCTCCCTAGGGAGGCGCCCAGAAGGCATCCTCACTAGATGCCCGAACCACCTCAACTGGCTCCTTTTGACGCAAAGGAGCAGCGGCTCTACTCTGAGTCTCTCCCAGATGACTGAACTTCTCACCCGATCTCTCAGGGAGACCCCAGCCACCATCCATCAATCCATCCATCCATCTGCGTCCTATGTGTCCTTGCTGGCACACGCCGCACAGTATGACGCAAGCCACTGGAAACGCCACTGGCGGTTGACACATGCCACTATAAACGCCACAAACGCCACTGGCGGCTGGCACATGCCACTCTGATCGACGCATGCCACAAAAGACAAAGGCGCCAATGGCCACTAGATGGCGCCGATGGCGCGTGAATGCCTCGCCAGTGGCGTATGTCGGGTTTGCCAGTGGGAAGCTTCGGCGCCACAAAATGTTCTCGCTGGCCCTCGCATTTTTTATTCGGTTTGGGCTTTTAAACCTATTTATTTTTAAATACTGCATGGTGATGGGATGATTAACTGCAGGTGTGTATGAGCAGGTGGAGTGAATGATGTAATCTGGATAGCGCTGGAGCCTGAAGCCACAACCACACACATAAACAGACAGACAGACAGACAGACAGACAGACAGACAGACAGACAGACAGACAGAGAGGCCCAGTCCCAATGTACACCTTTACGAACTCTCAGCTGCCAGGGGAGATAGAGAGCCTGGCCACAGGAGGGCGTAACTGGGGGCACAGTCCAAAACGATGTTAATGAGTAATCTGCCACTGGGTGGAGTGAGTGTCACATCTTGATCTACCTCCACACCAGCAACATACTATACCAAGCCTCGCTGATAGTCATTTCTAAGCAAAAAACTGAAAGGACTATTTGTAGACCTGATAACCTCAGACCATGGCAGGTAAGAACCATGTCCAATGTTATGAATATTGCAAGGCCTGCATGAATATGTGAGTAAAACTAGCTAGTCATTTCAGGCAGTACCTGAAACACTGAGATGTTTTTACAGTGCATATCACTTCCTGCATCATGCCGTCAGTAGGCCTGTATCTGTTAGAAATTGAGAACTTGAAAGTACAGTGTTCCATTTAGTTAGACTAATAACACATTTATGAATACTTTTATTTTACTCTTGTGACAAGCTGGTCTGTTTCAAGTTATGGTGCAGCTGAAAGCGCCACTTGGTAGAAAAATAAAGTATACAAAATAAAATACAATAAACTATACTAACTAATCAAAGCAAAATCTAAATGTCTAATTAATCATAAAATATCTCTTCTTCTTTAATTTGGTGACTGAGCAGAAAAGCAGCTACGTGACAAGAGGAAGTTGTTTGTGAACGGAGCATCTGAGCCGCTTCTGAAAGATCTGCTAGATGAACTTCTTCAGAAGAAAGTGATAAATGAGGGCGAGAAAGAGGAAGTGATGGAGAGATACCCTGTGAAGAGAGACAAGGCTCGCGAGGTGATAGATATGGTCATGAAAAAAGGCGAAAATGCCAGTAAAATCATGATTGATCTCCTTAATGAACTAGATCGTGAGCTCTTCCAAAAAATGGCGCTCATGTTAACAACGGAGCAACCAAGAGGCAACCTAGGAGAAGTTGCAGAACAAATGGAGCTTGGTGAGTATGCATGTTATTGTAAGTTAATTATTATAAGTCAGTTATTATAAGTTATTATTATTATTATTATTATTATTATTAATAATATTATTATTACGTGTTAATATAATTTGATAATTCATCATTGCAACTTGATGTTTATTTATTTCAGATTTTTAAAATTTATTTTTATAGATGGACATATTTGTTGAAGATGAACGAAGTCGAATGTCATATGAGCTTTGGAAGTTTAAAAGATTAATAAATGTATATGCTTGCTGAAATCAGTCATTCTGAGTTGTTTTGGTAACACTTTACAATAAAGTAGGCTACACAAAAAAACGAGGAGTCACTGAGTAACTAATGAGGTATCGTATATTTTGACCATAGTAATCACAGGTATATTGTAGTGAATTTCAAATGCACACACATACTGTCTGTGACCGGTGTTTCAACTTTTGTCCATTTCTACTGTAACGCACATACGGTAGGAGTGAAAGCACGGGCCTAAATTGGCTTCAAGCCAGGACGCTTGTATGTACATGTAGGCCTATGTTTCAGTTCAGTTCATGCTAGACAATTGGAGAGTGAACTCATCACAACTGTAGTGTGATTTTGATGCCAGAGATTCCAGAGAAGTGTTGAAACTTGCATCGACGGATCTGATTCTTCTTCCTTACGACCAGAAACCAAAAAGTCACCACAGAGGAACCAATGGTTAGTTAAGGAATAGTTACTGGCGAGATTAGTTAATGAGTAGGCTAGTTACTGATGGGGACTACTATAGTAGTTACTGAGGAACCAGTGATTAGTTAATGAGTAGGCTAGTTACTGATGGGGACTACTATAGGCTACTAGTTACTGAGGAACCAGTGATTAGTTAATGAGTAGTTACTGATTGTTTTCTATCTGTGACTCAATGTACCATTTACCTCATATCCTGAGAAATATAGGCTAGAGTATACCTTGATGAAATGTATACTTTGCAGGTGCACAGCTGAGAAACGTGTTACTGTGGGAAATGTAATCTCAGGGGAAAGAAACCTCTTCTGAGAGATTTTGCTTTTATTCTATTGTCTCTCTCCAACATGCATAGTCTAATTAATAAAGACCGTCACAAAGAGTGAAGGCTGAGTTTTCTTCCACATATTCAAAGTGTGTGCTTCAGTAGGCTACATCTGAAAGAAACTGACCATTAGGTACGATTAGACTGATGAACTTATGTTAGAAATCCCGTGCCACGGTTCACGTTACAACTGAGCTCACGAGAGCCGAGTAGCCTGGCCTATACAGCGCCTCCTCCTCCTCACTCACACAGCACTCACGCCGCCAGTCTGACTAGATTGACTAGAGCTCCGCGGTGCAGCCAGCTGCAGCAGTCAGCGGACACCGTGACCGCTCTGAGCAAGACCTGCCTGCCGGGCGTTCGTGCAGCTTAGGCTACTTTAAAAAAAAGAAAAGAACAAAAGCTAACGTTTTATGGCAACAAAAATATGTTTGTAAATACGTAGGCCTACATTAGTCTAGGGGCCAATAGGTCTACAGATATTTTCACAAATTGCTACAACCCAATGTGACCAAAGGGATGTGCACAGATAGACACGAGGTGGTGCTAGAGCACCTGCCCTTTGCCCTCTGGACAAGGCAAGTGCCCCTTTGAAAGTTACTTTTTTTATTTGTATTTTTTACAGTGTAGGTCTACTGTATGTGGCCCATGGTGACATCGATCAATTCTCCATTAAAAGCGTGTAATAATGCCCCAAAATGCGTTGTAATTCCCCCCCCACGCACACACACACGTGCCCGCGGCACAGCCGTGCCCCTCCCCTCCCTCTCTTCCTTTGTCAACTGTAAACGCAAAAAGCGGACACAAACGGAGGCGCGCTGCACACAGCACACACATCTCCTCCCCTGCCCTTTCCCTATCCAGAGTGCCCGAGTGATGACAACTAACCAGCCAGGTAACACATAAACCAAACGAGTGTATTGTTTGCCCCCTAAGCCTCAGTTGCCAAACTATAACTTGCATTTATTTGTCTCTGAAGTAGCCTAAGTCTCATACAGCGCCAAACAGCTGAGCCTAAATTAGCCGACTGCCCACCTGCGTAACAAGCTAGCTAATCATAATCATTTAATGGTAATCGGTAGAATTTGTTGTTGGTATACTTAAGCTGAATATTTAATATTATGTAGTAGGCCTAACCTTAGGGGCTGCCAAGACACGCGCGTTCAGCCTCTTCTCACGCTGACAGCTATAAGTAAACTGACTCATATTTCGTTCATACATTACAAAATATAGTGCCATACAAACATTCAATAATCAGGGTTCGAGTATACAGGAGCATTCCTCAAGGTGAGCTTTGCTTTTTATTAAAATAAATGTTGTAGGATCTTAAAATAACATCTAGACTAGCCTGACGGCTACGTTACTAATCCGCTATCTATCACTGCGAATAACTAGCTAGCTAATCTAACTGCTATTAAACATATTGTTACACATAGCTACTGCTTTATTACACACTTTCAAACACTTAGCCTACACATTCAAATCAACATTATGATGAAATTCTCGCAGTTTACATGTTTGTACATTAATACCAACCCAGGGCACCGCATATGCTGTTTTTACCTACCTAAAATCGGTTTCTGGGGTCTCAGAAAAGTGAATTTTAATGTCCTATGCAGTTAAAAACTCACATTTCGCCAAGACACTGTAAGACACGGGCTGTATTATAAAATGTTACATACAGAACAAGAGAGATGAATCTACATAGCGAGGAAGCACGGGGTGTGTGCATCATGGGAACTGTAGTCAGTTTACACCCAGCGTTCCAAAACCTGCTGTAAAACGTTTTATTATTCTGTCGTTAACTGCACACATATAATCATAATCCATCACCGATGACTCAATGTAAGTGTCTTACAAACGATGTGAATAATTACTCAATGCAGCTCAAATTTTTTATTAAAGACCACTAGAGGGCGCGTCATCACTTTACATCTCCCCTTGCTTTTATGACGTCAGAGTAGACGTTGCTGACGCAGACACTTAAATAGTCAGTGATCGATTCCACCTCATCAGAGTAGCTAGTGACTTCTGGATTTGACACACGAATTTAGAGAAAACAAGTAAGTCCATAATAGGGATAGAATTTAGAGTTGGAATTTTCTAAAACTATTCTGTATTGCTGTCTTTGACAAAAACACCTCCAATTGAAGACAGAATACAGTACATAATTCTCTCAGAACTTTGTTTAACCAGGTTAGAAATTATTTCCAGGTTGAGAGCGATACTGGTTGATTACAGGACTAGCTGTGATCAGTGATCTGGGTAATATGAGTTATTGGGTGAACCTCCTCTTCATCAGTGATTTAATACTAACAATAATGATACTAATAATAATTTTTGATTATTCTGCTTGCTGTTTTGTAAAGTGTTATCTAAATATAGGCCAACTGTGCTGCTAGGCTACTGTAGGTATACTAAAGGCCGAACTGTTCTAGCTAGAAGTTTGGCCTACAGTAGCTAGGTTGTTGTAAAGTGTTCTACAGCTATAGGTGTGCTGTGTTGTAAAGTACTTGTATACAGCTACAGTGGGTTAATGTCTACTGCTGTATGTTGTAAGGTTCTGTACAGCTAGATATAGGCCTAATGTTCTGTGTTGTAAAGTGCTGTATAGCTACAGTATGCTTACTGTAATATAAAGTGGTATATAACCTATTGAAGGAGCACAGTAGCCTACTGTATTGCTCTGCTATTGATGCAGTAGCCAATAGGGGTGTGCCCCAACGGTATTCGGATGAGTACAAATAGTAGCTTTTTCCCGAATAGTAAATTCGTACGAATATTGGAAAAAAAAAATATTCGGGAGGGGGAGAACAGTCAAATACTGTATGAGCGAGAGGTGCGCGCACGTTCTGTCTGCTTGTTGACATGACACGACGAGGGAGAGAGAGAGAGAGAGAGAGAGGGAGAGAGAGAGAGAGAGAGAGGGGGAGAGAGAGAGAGAGAGAGAGAGAGAGAGAGAGAGAGAGAGAGAGAGAGAGAGATCTCACACCTGCTGTCTGTCTAGACGTCTAGACAACGCGGAGAGGGAGAGAAAGCTTGGAGCGCGCTGATAGTAGGCACTAGGCAGCAACGAACGTAAGCAGCACCGAGGGCGTTTGTCCTTAGTTCACTGGTTTATTGAGACAGTTATTGGATTTTGTTTTCTTTTCGTAGTTTACCTGCTGCAATAGCCTATGTGAACTGTAGCGTTTGTTTGTGCAGTGGAGGACCGGTAGCTGTTAGCTCAGTGTAGTATATCTAGCTAACGCTCGCTATTTCAGCTACGCATGCTCAGCCTCTCACTAGCCTATACAATGTCCGGCGATTTTGAAATATGAAATATCCTAATTATGAAAGTATATTTTAACAACTGAAACACAAATGATCAAATGTTTGATCCATGTCGTTCAGTTATCAGCACAACAGAGTAGGTCCTAGTCTAGTGTAGGCCTAGGATAGGCTATTATCAAAGTCCTTATCTCTGATATAACAATAATAAACTATTTAAACAGATTAAAAAAATAAGAATAAGAATAAGAATAATTTCACTACAATACCCCACTTACCCATGGTTTAAGCACTGTTGAAAGTTGAGTAGGCTATAGGCCTACAATTAGGCCTAGTCATTTTCCTCGGCTTATTAGCCTAGGCTACATTTAATTTGGCTTTGTCATATTTGCTGTGCAAATGCATGATTGGTTGAATATGTAGCTTATCAATTGAATATTTGGGTTGTTGGAATATTGTTTATTGAACATTTGTAATGTTATTTTCGTTCATAGTCCTAGCGCATAGGCCCGAACGCTTTTTTGAACCATTTAGGCCTACGCTTTATTGTAGTGGCTCACACATCCTAATTTGCATTGACCTATATAATTTGTGTTTAATGGTTGTGCTGAAGCAGTGACATGATATGACCCCTCCGATTTGTTTGGAAAAGGACATAGAAAGCAGAAACTTTGGATTACGGACTCGAGGATCCTGACAACTTTCTGAGTTATTTCTGGGTTAACAAGCACACAGTGTTTAAAAAGCCTTTAATCCATCGGGCTATATAGGCCTACAATAAAAACACCAACATGTTTCGGTTTTTATTATAGCCTACATATGGATTAAAGGCTTTTTAACCACTTTTCCACCCAATAAGTTAATCAATTTGACCGAGCGCGTTCTCACGTTCCGCAGATAAAATGCAACCGGGCCAAACTAACACAAACCCTACAACATAGGCATGTATTAGTTTAGAGTTTAGTTTATTGGTTTGAGTGTAAAATGTTTATCTTTTCAATTATATTTATAGTAATACATGTTTATTGCTGGGTTTGTGAAAACCATTACATCACGCTGCCTGTGTCACATGGTTGCAGATAATATATTAGATAGTATGACACGGGAGAAATAGGGCTACTATAGCTGTTCTAGCAAAGTTGCTATATTTTGATTTAGAAAAATGTTTTTCAGTTTCTAACTAAATGTAGAATGTCCCCCAGTGGTGGTGGTGGGGTTGTGACACTTCATAGTTTGTTAAAATAAAAACATACAGGATGATGAGGAGGAATTATACTTCATAATTAATGATAATAATAATATATAAACAGCAATTCTGATGTGTTAAGCACAGCAATTGCAATGCCAATTAATATTAGGCTAAAGAAATGACCTTTCCCCTCAGTTTAAACCGTTTTGAACCGACTTCCGGTTTAAGACCCGCCCACTTCCGAATCCGAATAATTAGTTGTCAAATACAGATACAAATACAAATAGTGGGCTCCCGGCACACCCCTAGTAGCCAGTGCACTGTGGCATCTTGTAAAACTGAATTTACTGTATGTGTAGGAGTACTGTACCATGATAGGAGTAGCCAGTGCACTGTGACATCTTGTAGCCTACCTTTTAGCCATATTATCATCCTACTGCTCAAATGTAGCATGTAAGTTCCATCTGAATGAGCTTGGTTTGACTTAGGAAACAAGCTAGCTAGCTACTATTGTGCACAATGGTAGGGTGGACAATAGAACGTGACCAATCTGACCAAATTTGCAGGACAAAACGGTAACGCTTCATAATACAGCCGGTGTCTTACCCGTGTCTTACAGTGTCATACCAGTGTCTTACCAGAGTCTTACCAGTGTCATACCAGTGTCTTACCCGTGTCTTACCCGTGTCTTACCAGAGTCTTACCAGTGTTTTACCTGTGTCTTACCCGTGTCTTACCTGTGTCATACCAGTGTCTTACCCGAGTCTTACCAGTGTCTTACCTGTGTCTTACCCGTGTCTTTAAGCGTCTCATCCGCGTCTTACCGAATACTTACATGTAGGTACGGGGTACTTTCCGGGTACTTACATGTAGGTACGGGTTACTTACTGGGTACGTACATGGCGTGCACAGTAGCATAGGTATTTTTACTTACAGGTAAGTACGGGGTTCTTACAGGTAGGTTTGGAGTATTACATGTAAGTACCCGGTAAGTAGGCTACCCCATAACTACCTGTAAGTACCCGGTACCCCGCACTTACATGTAAGTACTCGGTATGGGTAAGACACTGGTAAGAGAGTGTAAGACACGGGTATTACACTGGTAAGACACAGGCTGTATTATAAAGCGTTACCGACAGAACGAGACAGATTAATCTATTGACATAGCGAGGAAGCACGGGGTGTGTGCATCATATGAACTGTAGTCAGTTTACACCCAGTGTTCCAAAACCTATTGTAAAGCCTTTTATTCTGTCTTTAAACTGCAACATATAATCAAAATCAATAAACAGTGACTCAATGTGTCTCAGAAACTATGTGAATAATAACTCAATGCAGCCCAAAACATTTTTTATTTTATTTATTACTAATAAGAACCACTAGAGGGCGTTTCGTCACTCCCCTTGCTTTTATGACGTCATAGTAGACGTTACTGAGGCAGACACTTAAATAGTCAGTGATCCGTTTCCACCTCATCAGAGTAGCTAGTGACTTCTGGATTTGACACACTAATTTAGAGAAAAATATAGCTGCAAGCAGCGATGTGGGGGCCAAGCGGGACGCACGACCAGCGCATCAAAGACAACAAGCAAAACATGTCAAAAGTCAGACATGGTTGAACAGGATTCGATCTCTGTACCTGCTGCTTGCAAGGCCGACATGCTAACCACTGTGCTACGCAGGATGTTGCGAGGGTGAATCACCCTAGTCCACAAGGCATGTGAGCCTTCCCTAACCCCGTGAGTCTGAGTCCTGAGCACTTAATTAATGTCACCTGGTAGGGTTGCTTCCTCTCGGTAGAGTGAGAGGGGGGGGTGTCGTTGTTTAAATTGGCACACAGCGAAAAGTATACATAGCATAGCTCAACTATTTACTTCTTCAGAATCCAGACAATCACGCGAACATTTCCATGTATAAAATGTCCTTCGGTCTTCAGAAGTGTAGGAGAGGTGAAGAGTTAGAAACAGGTAGAGATTCTAGAGCGAAGAGAGATTTTCTAGAGCGTGGCTCCATTGATTTCAATGGAGGGGGGGGAGTCATTATTCGAACTGTCACAGAGTGAAAAATATACATCGAAGAGCTTAGCTTTTTTGATTCTATGAATCCCAAGAGTCGTGTGAACGTTTTGATATGTAAAATGTGTATGAGCTGTGAGAATTGGAAGAGAGATGGCAGTTTAGAAAATGTGTGACTTTTTCCAAAATGCGCCTTTCACCACTCTGAAACTGGTGAAATTGTGCAGAAGACAAAAAGTGTTCCTTTCATTCTGCAATCAAACAAATGAAGTAATAATGAAACCATGGGGTGTTTTGAACTCAGCATGAGCCAGGGAATCCATTGCTACCATAATTTTGAAGATTGGACATACAGTTCAAAAGTTACTGGCATAAACGCAACTCCAACTTTGACACGCTGGTGGCGCTAGAGTGCACGAGATGTCAACATGAGGCTTGGTGACAGATGTCATGGGTATGTCCCGAATGAGTGTGCCAAATGTGGTTTTGATAGATTAAAACATTACTGAGATATGACCCCAGTTCCTGTTTTGCAGCTTTTCTGCCAATTTTGATTGGCTGTCACATGCGAACACAATGGATAATCAAAAATCCCTGTACATCCTTTGTAGACATTGGTGTATAGATGACATCCACCGATGTTCATGCAAATTGGTGAAAGTTCCTAGGAGGAGATACATTTTAAGGGTTTTGCACATCATTCAAAATGGCGGAGAAGCCAAGATGGCCACAATGACGTCATAGAGTGCGTTGAATCCGGCTTGAGCCAAGGAATTGAAGGACACCTGAAGTTTGAAAATTGGACTTGCTGAAGAAAAGCTGCATGCATAAATGCACCTCCAACTTTGACACGTTGGTGGCGCTAGAGAGGGTGAGGTGTGGACATGAGACTTGGTGAGGAGGGTCAGGGCACTGTCCCGAATGAGTGTGCCATTTTTCATAACTTTCTACCATAAGCTTCTATGGGCTGCCATAGACTACAATGGCAGAGGAATAATAATAAAGAAAGAAAGAAAGAAAAAAGAGAAAAGGTAGAAACTTAATGGGTGCCTGCGCAGCTGCGCTGCTTGGCCCCCAACAAGTAAGTCCATAATAGGGATAGAATTTAGAGTTGGAATTTTCTAAAATCATTCTGTATTGCTGTCTTTGACAAAAACACCTCCAATTGAAGACAGAATACAGAACATTTCTCTCAGAACTTTGTTTAACCAGGTTAGAAATTATGTCCAGGTTGAGAGCGATACTGGTTGATTACAGGACTAACAGTGATGTGTCTGGGTAATATGAGTTCCTGGGTGAACCTCCTCTTCATTAGTGATTTAATAATAATAACAATAATGATAATAATAATTTTAGATTGTTTTGCTTGCTGTTTTGTAAAGTGTTATCTAGTTACAGTAGGCCTACTGTGCTGTGTTGTAAAATCCTGTATATCCAAATATAGGCTGTAGTATTGCTGTAATATAAAGTGGTATATTAACCTTTTGAAGGAGCATGGTACTGTATTGCCCTGCTATTCATGCAGTAGCCAGTGCACTGTGGCATCTTGTAAAACTGAAGTTACTGTATGTGTAGGAGTACTGTACCATGATAGGAGTAGCCTGTGCACTGTGCATCTTGTAGCCTACCTTTTAGCCATATTATCATCCTACTGCTCAAATGTAGCATGCTCAATCAAGTTAGTAGTCAAGTGGAAATGAAATAAGACCTATTAGGGGACTGGAGAGGGCATGCAGTGTATGCTGTGACAGAAATCATCAGCACTAGCCTACTATCTAGCCAACTATCTAGCCTACTATTTTCCCTGTAGCGTACCAGATAGCTACAGACACTCAAAACTGACCAGCAGACTGGTAGCTTTGACCAGCAGCTTTGCTACCTTCTCATCCTGTTCCTTTCTCTCCTCTTTTCTTGCTGCTGCCTTTATGTTTGCAATACATGATGACTGTTCACTCTGCGTGCAGCTTGTTAGTCTCTTGATGCTCAGACGCTTTATACCTAAACTACCTGTATACAGTAGCTAGGTATGGGCCCACTGTTCTGTGTATTAAAGTGCTGTATGACTACAGTATGCTTGCTGTAATGTAAATTGGTACATAACCTATAAGGAGCAGTACTATACTGTGATGTATTGTATTGCTCTGCTATTAATAGCAGTAGCCAGTTCACTGTGACATCTTGCAACACTGAAGCTATGTATAATCGTACTGTGCCATGCTAGGAGTAGCCAATGCACTGTGATATCTTATGATCACTGTACTACAGTGTATTGACTGCATGAATGTGACCCCGGTGTGACTGACTGGTTGTCCCTGTGCCCCCCTGACCCCCATAGCCTTTAGGAATGACAAAGCCCTGCGAGACTGTCTGGGTGGAGGAGCAGCTGCAGAACGTGGCCAGAGACATGGGCCGCCGGATGGCCAAGATGAAGAGGGAGTTGAGGGAGGAAGACGAGCGGAGGAGGAGGCAGGAGAAGGAGATGAGGAGGAGCGAGACAGCCAGGATGGTAGAGGAATACCTGAAGGACAGAGAGACGCAGAGCCAGGAGAGGGAGAGGGACCTCGTCGGCTCACAGATGCCCAGATTGAGGAGGCAGGCGTGGGTGGAAGATGAGGGGAGGGGGAGGCAGGAGGAGGAGAAGAGGAGACCCGGGAAGTCGGAGGAGATGGAGCGCATTCAGGTCCTCCTGACGAGATCGATGGATGACCGGATGACCGCGTTGAGGGTCGAGTTGAGGGAGGAAGATGAGGGGAGGAGGAGTAAGGAAGAGGAGAGGAGTAGGAACGAGATAGCCAAGATGGTTAATAAATGCCTGGAGGAGAGAGGGGAAAAGAACCAGGAGAGAGAGAAGTACCTCCTGATCAGGGAGTTGGACCAGCGGATGTCCAGGTTGAATGTGGAGTTGAGGGAGGAAGAAAAGGGGAGGAGGATTGAGACGGCCAGGATGATGAAGGAGAGAGAGGTAAAGAGCCAGAAAATGGAGCAGATGCAACTGGAGAACATGATGGCCGTCATGATCAGGGAGTTGGACCAGAGGATGAAAAGGTTGAGGACGGAGTTGAGGGAGGAAGATGAGGGGTGGAGGGGGGAGACAGCCAAGATGTCTGAAATTGCTGTTCAGTGTCCCTCTAGGGAGCTGGCGACCAGTGACCAGCGGCCATCTCAGACATCTGGGGGCATCTTTGCTCGCCTGAAAAAGATGTGGAGTGAATTTAAGATGAGACAGCAGGAAAAGAAAGAGAAGAGGAAGGCCAGGCAAGAGGAGGAGAAACAGAAAAAGAAAGAGGAGAAAGATAGAAAGCAGAAAGAAAAGGAACTGAAAGAGATGAAGCCTCTAGAGAAGCACCGGAAGAAAAACAAGAACTTCCTGACCTTCATAAGGTACATGGAAATGGTGGACAGCAAAGAGAAAGAGGAGAAGGATAGAAGGGAAATGGAAAAGCAGAAAGAGAAGATGGCTGTAAAGTACCGGGAGGAAACCGAGGACATGAAAAAGTGGAAAGAAGAGGAGGAGATGAAGAAGGCCAGGGGAGAGGAGGAGAAAGAGAAACAGAAAGAGGAGAAAGAGAAAGATGACGAAAAGGGAGAAACAGGAAAAGAAGGGAGAAACAGTAAAATAAGACGCAGGATCTGCTGGTAGAGGAAAAAGAACAACCATTGCAAAGGTGAGAGTATAGCCACATAGTATACCTTTAGCATCACCTGTGTTTTCTTCACAGTATTTGAAAACACACAAGCAAAATCAGTGACTGACAATATACTGTGGATATGTGAATGTATTTGTAATGACAGTCACTGACCCAGACGTCTGTGTCTTTGTCCTCTTGCAGATTTTTAGATATTTTCAAAAATATCAGAGACCAACACCCTCAGACAGACAGACAGACAGACAGACATCACAACAATTGTGCAATGTTCTATAATACTTACCATAAGGTTTATTTTCAGATGTGGGGGTAAGTGAGAGTCAACCTCAAATTTTCAAACATGCTTAATTTTGGAACCATTGTAGAAAAACATTTAAGGTGTAATTTCCAACAAAATTGGAGATGCACACTCATTTAGTGATACTTTTAAGAATGCCAGAACCAAGGATCAAGGTCACGGTCAAATTACGTAGCATGTACTCTTTATGTTCTGCTTGAGTGCCACCTGGGTTGGAAGAATGTTCTCTAGTTCCAGACTTGTGCGGAGAGCTCTTTCCTGGCATCTTTTATGTCCTTGCTGCTCACTTGTTGGGGTGATATATCAGCACCACACATCTCTGCAGCAGTAACACTGATTCTTCACTGACCTCACTTGGCATAGCGGTTCATTGAAAGCATCATTGACCAATGGGGAGTCTTTCGTCGTTTCCCAGGCAGTCTTCTACTGTCCTCCACCAACCAATACTGAATGCGACAGTGTTGGGTTCATTGTGGCAAGAACCATTGGTATACAGTTAGGTCCATAAATATTTGGACATTGACACAATTTTCATCATATTGGCTCTGTACACTACCACAATGGATTTTAAATGAAACATTAAATATGTGCTTTAAATGCAGAATTTCAACTTTAATTCTGGTATTTACATCCAAATCAGGTGTAGGAATTACAACAAATTTTATATGTACCCAACCTCCCTTTTAAAGGACAAAAGTAGTTGGACAAACTAACAAAATTATGAATCAAATTGCCATGTTTAATATTTGGTTGCAAATCATTTACAGTCAAATCCAGCCTGAAGTCTGGAACCACAGACATCACCAGACGCAGGGTTTCATCCCTGGTGATGCTCTGCCAGGCCTCTACTGCAACTGTCTTCACTTCCTGCTTGTTCTTTGGGCCGTTTCCCTTCAGTTTTGTCCTCAGGAAGTGAAATGCATGCTCAGTTGGATTCAGGTCAGGTGTTTGACTTGGCCATTGCAGAACATTGCACTTCTTTGCCTTGAAAAACTCTTGTCTTGCTTTCGCAGTATGCTTTGGGTCATTGTCAGGGGCATAGATTCACTTTTATTCCCATGGGGTTTTTTCACCTCAAAGGGGCCCCTAGCCTGTCTGTCAATCAAAAATATGTTTCTAATAATATATTCATTAAAATAGCCTATTGAATTTATCTTAATTTGTACCAGCTGAAACATATAGCTGTGATATACTGGAGCTATATAAACTTATTTCTACATAAGAACGAGGACCGGGGATAACAAAAGACGTGTTCTTTATTATAAGAGACCAGACTAAACATGACACAGCACTTCCAGGCATCAACTGCAGTTACGTAGTCACCAGTAGGCCTAGTATGTGCTAGAACTCCACAACAAATAGTATAGCCATACTAATGTACTGTAAGACAAATCACTAGGCTCAATAGGCTATACGGTATTTTCACTCAATTCGCTCAGAGGCAACAGGTCATGGTAAAAGCCTAATAGTCCAATGTAGGCTACTCAAAAAATTTGTTTAACACATGAAAATGACAAAAAATATTTAAAAGTAGGCTATTCTTGGAATGTGTAGACTATCTGAACTGTGTTCTTCTTTTCTTCATCCTCGCAAATGTCTCAATTAGGCCTACATTGCTTAAGTCCACCCTCTGTCATTTCTCTCAATAAAACGCAGTGGATATACACCGAGACTGACTAATGCCCCACAATATATTAAAACATAGTAGTCCTAGTAGTTTTGTTACCAAAAAAAATCAAAACAGGATATTTCAATTCCCTACTAACTAATGACCCTGATAGCTCGCCTCAGACAGTGGACTGGACACGATGAATAGCAGCCGACTGGCGTTACCTCAGACAAGCAGCAGACACGTGCCAACAGTTTCGTTATATGTGTATGACTATGACCAAGAGACAGCTTAACTATCAAAAAAGTGAAAATATAGAGAGGGAAGATAAAAGAAAATACTGCAGTGCCATTCCTTACACGCTGATGAGCTGGCAAGTTAGCCTACTAGCTAATGCCCCACAATATTAAAACAGTAGTCCTAGTTCTGTTACCAAAAAAATCAATCAATTCCCTACTAACTAATGAGCCTGATATCTCGCCTCAGACAGTGGACTGGACACGAGAAATAACAGCTGACTGGTGTTACCTCAGACAAACTCGTACTGCGACTGACTGAGGCGGAGAGAATCGTGTGAGGGATTTAGTGCGAAACTGTTCTCTGAAAAAGTCTGGAAAACCTAAACCCAAATTTAAATTTGTGGTGGTATAAATGGTTGCCACAATGAACCCAACACAGTGTATTACTGTCCCATTCCTTCATGGTTTCAGGGCCGACTGCTGGCATAAACACTAGTTCATGTTGTAGCTGGTAACCTACAGATTATATATTGATGAACTCATCCCTATAGAGTGCCTAAGTGGAAACAGGAAGATTGGCCAGCCGGTGATTATCTAAAAAGAATGCAGCCACAACCAAACACCTAATTAGCAGTCATATCTCAGAATCAAAATATCCCACACAAGGTTTTGGTTAATGTCAGCTAGCTAATATTAGCTAACTTGCGAGTTAACAGAGATCAGTAAAATTTATGTTTTAAATTGACAAACACATGTTGTGGTCATGGCACAATTAAAACGGGATCAAAAAATTATTTGTCATCCACCGTTCACTACCATCCATATTTTTTCCAATTTAAAGGACAATGCTCGTTTTTGACAACCTGGACCTTATTTACGACATATTATAAGACGTTTGACTCACCGAGATCACTTTGGCGTAGTTCGGAGGCATGTAGAAGAAATTTAAAATCCAGCGCGAGCCAGTATATCCATGTAATGGCGTTGGTCGGAGCACTTAGAATGCAGTTTCTAAAAATCTATTTTCTGCCGCGAAACGGTTGCTTTCATCAATCTGTCTTGATGAACTCGCTAGTTGTGCTTACATAGAGCATAGGCCTGTTGTGGTTTTCACACCAAGCGAGGTCCATGAACAATCAGTTACTGCTGGAGAGATTTGTGGTGCTGATGTACAAACCAACAAGTGAATAGTACGGCATGAATGATGTCTTGAAACAGCTATCCACACAGAAGTCTGGAACTAGAGAACATTACTCCAGCCCAGGTAGTACTCGAGCAGAACATTAAAACACTTGCTACGTTAATTTGACCTTGACCTTGATCCTTGGGTTCTGGCAGGCTCAAAAGAATGTATACTGTACATCCCCAATTTAGTTGGATATGACACCTTATATGTTTTTCTACACTGGTTCCAAAATTGAGCGTGTTTGAAAATTAGACCCAAGGCACTAGCGGCCATCTTGGATTTTACCTCTCACGGTCCTCAGGGGTCAGGTGGCTTTCCTCCACATCTGATAAAATTATGGTATAGGCCATTCTAACTAGAAATGTCATGCAATTTCTTATAACATGCACAATTGTTTCACCGGTACCCAATTTCAAGTCAAAAAAATACATTTTTCAAAAACACTGCCTGCACAATGGTCTCAGCATCAGCAGAGATCCCGACCACAGCCTATTCTCCAATCTGCTGAACTATCCACACCAATCCAATATGACCTGTTCTCCAACCTGCTGAACTCTACACATCACCCCAACCACTGCCTGTTCTCCAACCTGCTGAAATCTCCACACCACCCCAACTACGACCTGTTCTCCAACTTGCTGAGCTCTCCACACCACCCCAATGATGGCCTGTTCTCCAACCTGCTGAAATCTTCATACCACCCCAATAATTGCCTGTGCTCCAACCTGCTGAACTCTCCACACCACCCTGAACACAGCAAGTTCTCCAACCTGTTGAACTCTTCACACCATCGTGACCATGGCCTGTTCTCCAACCTGCTGAATTCACCACACCAACCTGACCACAGCCTGTCCTCCAACCTGATGAACTCTCCACAGCATCCCAACCACGGCCTGTTTTCCAACCTGCTTAATTCTCCACACCACCCCAATGACAGCCTGTTCTCCAACATGCTGAACTCTCCACGGCACCACAGTGACGGCCTGTTCTCCAACCTGCTGAACTCTCCACACCACCCTGAACACCGCAAGTTCGCCAATCTGCTTATCTCTCCAAATCATCCTGACTACGGCCTGTTCTCCAACCTACTGAACTCTCCACAGCACCTCAACCATGGCCTGTTCTCAACCTGGGGAACTCTCCACACGACCCCGACCACAGCAAGTTCTTCATCCTGCTAAACTCTCCACACCACCCCAATGACAGCCTGTTCTCCAACCTGGTGAACTCTCCACACCACCCCAATGACAGCCTGTTCTCCAAGATGCTGAACTCTCTACAACACCCCAATGACGGCCAGCTCTTCAACCTGGTGATCTCTCTATACCACCCCAACCATGGCCTGCTCTCCAGCCTACTGCTCTCTCCACACAGCCTGTTCTGTCACCTGCTGATCTCTCCCCACTGCCCCAATGACGGCCAGCTCTTCAACCTGCTGAACTCTCCACACCAACCCAATACGACCTGTTCTCAAACCTGCTGAACTCTCCACATCACCCCAACCACTGCCTGTTCTCCAACCTGTTGAACTCTCCACACCACCTCAACTACGGCCTGTGCTCCAACCTGCTGAACTCTCCACACCACCCTGAATAGGGCAAGTTCTCCAACCTGCTGAACTCTCCACACCACCCCAATGATGACCTTTTCTCCAACCTGCTGAACTCTACACACCACCCCAACCAAGGCCTGTTCTCCAACCTGCTGAACTCTCCACACTACCCAAACTACAGCCTGTTCTCCAACTTGCTGAGCTCCCCACACCATCCCAATGATGGCCTGTTCTCCAAACTGCTAAACAATCTACACCACCACGACCACGGCCTGTTCTCCAACCTCTCATCTCTCCACAATGCCGCAATGGCGGCCTGTTCTCCAACCAGCTGAACTCTCCACAGCATCCCAACCATGGCCTGTTCTCCATCATGCTGAACTCTCCACACCTCCCCAATGACAGCCTGTTCTCCAACGAGCTGAACTCTCCACACCACCCTAAACACGGCAAGTTCTCCAACCGGCTGAACTCTCCACACCACTGTGACCATGGCCTGTTCTCCTACCTGCGGAACTCCACATCTGGTAAATGATGGTATAGGATATACTAACTAGAAATTTCATGCTTTACTTATAAAATACACATTTGTTGCACCGGTACCCAATTTGAAGCTAAAAAATAAATTTTTAATTCAGGTTGCAGAGATCTCACCCACCCTGACCACAGCCTGTTCTCCAACATGCTGAACTCTCCACACCACGTTGACCACGGCCTGTTCTCCAACCTGCTGAACTCCACATCTGGTAAGTGATGGTATAGGATATACTAACTAGAAATGTCATGCTTTTCCTATAAAATACACATTTCAAGCTAAAAAATAAATTTTTCATTCAGGTTGCAGAGATCTCACCCACCCCGACCACAGCCTGTTCTCCAACATGTTGAACTCTCCACGGCACCACAATGACGGCCTGTTCTTCAGCCTGCTGAACTCTCTACACCACCCTGACAACAGAAAATTCTCCAACCTGCTAAACTCTCCACACCACCGTGACCAGGGCCTGTACTCCAACCTGCTGATCTCTCCACAACGCCGCAATGATGGCCTGTTCTCCAACCTGCTGAACTCTCCACACCACTGTGACCACGGCCTGTTCTCCAACCTGCTGAACTCCACCAACACCATCCATTGTCATCCGCTTATCCGGGGTCAGGTCGCGGAGGCAGCACTTCCAGCAGGGGGCCCCAGACATCCCTTTCCCTAGCAGCATCAACCAGCTCTGTCTAGGGAATCCTGGGTCTACCCCGCGGCCTCACCCTAGCCAGACACGCCTGGAACACCTCCCTAGGGAGGCGCCCAGGAGGCATCCTCACTAGATGCCCGAACCACCTCAACTGGCTTCTTTCGATGCAAAGGAGCAGCGGCTCTACTCCGAGTCTCTCCCGGATGACTGAACTTCTCACCCGATCTCTCAGGGAGACCCCAGCCACCCTCTGGAGAAAACTCATTGGCAGGCCAATCACAACTCTAATGTGAGTCGGGTTTGATACAACAACTGTACCTACTTGATACAATGATATGACGACTAACCCACTTTTCGATGCTCGTGATTGTTTGTAGGTCTATCCAATTGCATCCAGAGGCATTTTGGTCTGCCACCATTGATAACGCCCCTTGAAATTCAAAAATAAACTTTTCACTTCGCCCCCCCACCAGTGTGCGGCCGGTTGCAATGCCTTCTCCCTGCTCTCCTCCCTGCAGCTGCACTGCCATCTCCACGACGATCTCCGTGACGACGATGATGAGGATGACGACACCCCCTTTCGAACTTAAGAACTTCCACTCTCCTGCGGGCCTCAACAGCCACCAGAGGACCTACCACGTCAAGGAGTGGCTCCTGGAAAAGAGGACTAGGCCCGCTGAAGTCAGACAAGGAGGAGGAAGAGGAGGAGGAAGGCCGCCTCTGACGAACAATGGCGACACCAAGCAGAAGGTCCTGGCGTACGGCTCCTGCGACATGGAGTTCCCGAGCACGGCCAAGCTCTACCTGCACCGCAAGAAGAAGCACAGCCAGGAGAAGGACATCCGTCGGGGCGATGGCACCCGGCCGCTGATCAACAAGCGCCTAAAGGGCGAGACGTACCCCTGCCAGGTCAGGCACGCCAATAACAACTGTTTATCTAACATGGGTCGGGTTTGATACAACGACTGTACCTACTTGATACGACGATACGACGACTAACCCACCTTTCGTTGCTCGTGATTGTTTGTAGGTTTCTCCAATTGCGTCCAGAGGCATTTTAGTCTGCCACCAGGTCTGCGGCAAGGTCTTTCTGCACCACCTGTCCCTCCTGGCCCACATCAAGCTGCACAACGCCCAGAGTCAGTGCCAGGCGGCGGGGGTGGTGTCATCAGGGGTGGAGAAGGTCCCCAGAGGGCCCGCCAAGCTGGCAGAGAAGGCGGTGAGGCCGGGGGCCCGGGAGGCCCAGAAAGGAGACAGGAGGCGAAGGGTGAGTTCCTGTGCGCGGAGGTGTTCCCGCCGTAGTGGTCTGCAGCGTCTGCAGCCCGGACATGGACGTTGTCTCCAAGGGGCCCGGGGGCCAAGCGGCAGAGGCTGCACCACTGTGGGCCCTGCCCCCTTCCTGGACGCCTTCCTGCAGCACTGCCAGGTGGACCTGCTCGCCAAGTCTGAGATCTCATGAGTAATGTCATCACTTTGATTGCCTTATTCCTTATTATTTTCTGTGCTTTAACATAACCAGACTTAGCTGCAAATTGATTGTGGTTCATTTTCATTGTATATGAGTTGCAAATAAAGATTGTTTTCAAGAAATATGTGGCCCAACATGCATCAAATCCCATAAATGTGATTCAGAAGGTGGGATAGCTCATGAGCTCACAACAACTATCAGCAGCTTACATAACATTAATGGTAGCGGTCAGTGGCTAAAGCAGTTACACTGATGATTCCGGTAACGTTAGCTATTTTGCTGCAATTGGTTCAACTTCTGTTTCTGGCAAAGGTAAGGGATAAACCCAGATAACACAAAGCTAGCGGACCTACAGCGAGTCCCCGATGGATGCTCCACCACCATTCCACCAGTAGTTTATTGTCTATATCCTAGGCCCATTGGCCCTAGGCTTATGGATTTCTATTGCTAAATTTACTGACTGAACATTTTTTTGGTAACCCTTTCATAGTCCACAATTACTAAACATTTACCTGGTAAATACATGCAAGTATAGCCTAATATATAATGGGTAATTACTGAGACACCTATACTGTAGGTATAATTTAAAAACAGGAGTATTTCAGATGTTCAATTACTGCACATAAATTCAATAACTGACATAGCACCACCAGGTAACCTCTATCTAAGCCTGTTGCCCTCTCGTGGCCGAAAACGGTAAATGCAGTCTATCTGCCTCTATTGCTGAAACTGAACAAGGAACGTCTATCTAAGCCTGTTGCTGCCCTCCCGTGGCTGAAAGTGGTAAATGCAGTCTATCTGCCTCTTGTGGTAGCAACATAGAACTGCAGGTTCTGGGACCACTGCCTCTTGTGGTAGCAACATAGAACTGCGGGTCAACAACACGACGGAGGAACCCAGGGAGGAAGCTAGGGAGGGAGGGAGTGACAACTGGACATTTGCTATCATTGGTGCGCTGGCTTACAGCCACGCACAAAAACAAGGCTTTCAGTTGTCTTTCACAACGGCTGCACACGAATGAGAACAGTCCACAAGACAAACAACACATACGACCCCTACTGGTAGCCACAGGTATTAATGTTATTATTTAATAATAAAAGAAGAAAATAAACAGAAAATCTGACAATACATTGAGTGCATAACATATGTGTAAAAAAAAATATTTGCAAACAATTTTCACAATATACAGCACATCACATTTGTTTTTGTTACACTTTGTTACTTTGTTTACAAAGACAAAAAATCATCCATTATAAAGATAGACAAATGGACATTATGATCAATAAAAAACAGCCTACAGTATGTCTATATATACAGACAAACCGTTTAACTTGGCCAGGCTGCAGTCGGCCACCTTGTTCTCCATCTGCTTCTCGAACATCTTCAGGTTGTATTCCAGCTCCATGGCCAGCAGCTCATCATGCAAAGAACTCCTTGACCCCATTTTAAAATCTCTAGGCCTATTTCACAAATGAAAAACACCTAGCCTCTATGGAAATGGGATGGTGAACTTGATAGTGAGAGACCATGGTGTGTATAGTGAACTTGATAGTGAGAGACCATGGTGTGGATAGTGAACTTGATAGTGAGAGACCATGGTGTGGATAGTGAACTTGATAGTGAGAGACCATGGTGTGGATAGTGAACTTGATAGTGAGAGACCATGGTGTGGATAGTGAACTTGATAGTTTGAGACCATGGTGTGTATAGTGAACTTGATAGTGAGATACCATGGTGTGGTGAATTTGATAGTGAGAGACCATGGTGTGGATAGTGAGCTTGATAGTGAGAGACCATGGTGTGGATAGTGAACTTGATAGTGAAATGTCATAGTGTGGATAGTGAACTTGATAGTGAGAGACAATGGTGTGTATAGTGAACTTGATAGTGAGAGACCATGGTGTGGATAGTGAACTTGATAGTGAGAGACCATGGTGTGGATAGTGAACTTGATAGTGAGAGACCATGGTGTGGATAGTGAACTTGATAGTGAGAGACCATGGTGTGGATAGTGAACTTGATAGGGAGAGACAATGGTGTGGATAGTGAACTTGATAATGAGAGACAATGGTGTGGATAGTGAACTTGATAGTGAGAGACAATGGTGTAGAGGAAAACCCAGTCTAACACCTGGAGGTAGATCATGGGGCGGCTGTAGTTCACAAGGTAGAGCGGGTTGTCCAATGATCGTAGGGTCAGTGGTTCGAATCCCACCTCCTCCTGTCCACATGTCGAAGTGTCCTTGGGCAAGACACTGAACCCCAAATTGCTCCCAATGAGCAGACTAGCACCTTGCATGGCAGCTGCCGTGAATGGGTGTGTGCAGGGCTGAAAATTAACACCTGCCACCGGCCAAACGCAGGTAAAATTTCCAATTGGCGACTAGATTTCGGAAGCCTATCTGAAAAATATATACTTGGCCGGTAGATTTTTTCATCTATAGTCCCTTTGGCAGGTAACTCACCGTGAGCCAAAAAGTTAATTTTCACCCCTGGGTGTGTGAATGGGTGAATGAGAGGATAAAAGTGCAATATAAGTGCAGTCCATTTACCATCTACCATCATGAGGTCCTTCAGGACTGGAGAGCGCTTCTGTTCCAGCAGACTCTTCAGTGCGATGATGACGGAGATTATCATCAACACCTCCTGGACCTGAGGACAGATGGATGATTGAGGATGGTGCCCTCTAGTGGTGCTATAGCTTCATCTCATAATTTCATAAATATTTCTTGTGGAAAGTGTTTTAAGAAGTTGGACTATGGAGTAAATGTAATTTAAGACGAATAATAAAACGAGAAATGGTGCTCAGAGAGCACAGACCTCCGCCCATGAATGCATTCTGTGGCTCTGTGTGTGTGCATGCGAGGAGGACGTTTGGGTTCAAATAAACTTGCCTTGCCTTTGTGCCAGTCCAAACCCCATGTCTAAAAATTCATCAGAACGAAGGAAATTAAGTGTGTGATGCTCAACAACCCCCTTCTCCCTCTAATGTGTCCCTCCTGGGTGCTACCACGAAAGAAATGCATCTACGGGAAACACTGCCTTCATTATAAGGCTCAAATGTTTCACTGCTCCCATCAGAATTTTTATTATTTTTTTGTCAAAAAATGTTTCTTTTGATAGGTTGCTGATCTCTGGTATATATTCATGTTTTAATGACAGAAGTGACAAGTTGATAGGATTTTATAAATTGTAATTGTTTTTTCTGTGTAAATTGTAAGAATTTCTTCATATACCAATATTGTTAACCAGGTGAAAATCTGCAGGCTTGGTGAAGTGAGTACGTATCACAGTATTGTTGGCCTTTGAGATCTTTTCTTCTGTTGCTCTGCGTTGTGTTTTTTTTTTTTATAAGCCTTGATAAGAGTTGCAGCACCATCTAATTATGAACCACGATGTTAATTGCCTTTCTTGTTGTGATAGTCATTGATGAAATCACCCAACATGGGATTGGAAGCAGCGACAGATGATAGATTTATTGTACAAAGATACAATCACATGGAACACTGGGATGTTTCCCTAGTCTCTCTCTCTCCCTGCTTCTCTGCTAGTCAAGGCCTTAGACTTCCCTCCCCGCATGGTGTTATCAGCGTGTCTGCCTGCTGGGAGCAGCGAATCTGTCCGGCTGAGTTGCCTACCGTTTCCAAATCGAAGTCTCAAGGTTTGGTTGAGACGTTAAATAGTGCTCTCTCGGCCCACCCCCCACACCTAGGCCTGCCCGTTTAGGGCCTAGTGAAGCTAGATTGGTGGAGGAGTGACCATACAGATGTGTCGCCTATCACCCTAACATGATGTCTTAATCACCATTGGTTGTCAGTCTGGGTTGTGTCTGTTTATAGTGTCCCATAGAGATGTGTCATTGATACCCCAGAGGAGTGGCCCCCCCTGTGGCCTAAGTGTGACCTCTTGACACCCACTACCCCGAACGGCCACAGCAGCAGCAGCATCAGCTGTCTCCCTCACTCTATCGACTACACAGTGTCCACGTGAAAACAAACAAACACATTAAATCAAATACATAGCAGTAAGACTCTGTAGATGTTATAGACATTTCTTCCCAGATTCTTCAGTATGTCCTTGGCTCATGCTGTGGTAGGTGAATGCTGTGCATGGTCATTTTGATGCTGTAGAAAGAATACTAATAGGAACATACATTGAATGGTGGGATGAATAAACACATTTGCACAGCTGAGATAACAGTGATGGCGTGTGTGTGTGCATGTGTGTCATATTAAACAAATAACGCATACAGTGCTTGAGGCTTTTGAGGCTCCCGAAATCTGTAATTTTGATTGGCTGGAGGCCCAAGGTAATTGCCTATTCTGCCTATAGGAGGCGCCAGCCCTGCATATTGGTTCACATGTTTGACAGGGGAGAATGAGTGGAGCTAGAGTCATCGTTTGTGACTTGTTTTCCATCTTCTTTGGCCGACAGATATTTTCCATGTACATTACTGGAAAAGCCCGTTAGTAAAAACAAGTGAGGTTCAAAAATATTAGAGTTGTGCAGGATGAAAATTCACTGTACAAACGTGGACGAATGAATCAAATAAGATAGAATTTATAGGTGCTTTCTTTTAATAGGAGAAACAGGATTAAAAACAATTTCCAAGTACAGAAACACAAAATACGACTATCAAAGAAACAAGAGAGCAAAGTTACAGAGTACATTTGCATCTTGTTTTAGCACTAAGCCATAGCTTGCTGTTCAATCTCAGGAGTATTAATGTTCCCTTTCACAAATGGGCTAGTACCATATATATTGCTTTTAAAGATAAATTACATTTCCTTTATGTCAAAATATACCTATATTTAAAATTCATGGTAATTTAATACTCATATTGGATTTATACACAATTTATTTTGATTACTTTCAGTTAAGCTTCATCACAACAATACATTAGTCTTTAATGCCATAAAATAATCTTTATTCCATACAATGATAGAGTAAGGGAACTGAGCCTATTTGCCAAGCAAAGTATAAAATATAAAAATGTTAATCTTTCAAAGTATACACAGTGATTAAGTTGACCATATGTACTAACAAGCCTTTCCCATACAAAAAAGCCAAGTTATGGAAGGTTTGGGCATATACAGATTCAATGTGTTACTTTTTGGGTTAACAGAAGTCTGGATGAGTAACTTATGACAACAAGGAATCTAATCTACTTCACAGGTGAGGCTCAAAAAAAGTAGTAGTCACTGTTACAAGTTAATTTGCCCACGTACACAAATTTAGGTGGAGTCTATCCCGTTATATTAGCCATTAAATTATTCCATTTGATTTATTAGGTGCCCTGAACATTTGACAGACATTTCTTAAATTCAGTTTAAAGAACATAGATATACCACTCTATACAGTCCTGAAAGAACTGAATTTCATACATGACTTTTGTTTACCATCTACGCAGCCCCAAAATGCACACAGACCAGAGCAATCATCTTGGAGCTTCCATGCCATGGGTATGGTTACTGCCCCTTTTTTGAATCTGAATGGCGTCAAGTTCTTGCCTCGTTTTCACCCAAAAAGGGGGGTGTCTGCATGTGTCCATTTACTACAATTTGATGTCAGTGCTCTGGTCTATCCCTGCTGCTGGAAGCCTCCCTCCAGAGACCAGCTGGGCGAAGGGGAAGCGCCTGAACTGAGTCCTCACCAGGGTGGGCCGTCCCAGGGAACCACCGAGCAGGCGGGGCTACCGACCTGGTTGAATTGAATTGAAACCTTTATTGCCCCAGAGGGGAATTTGTTTAGCACACATCAAGCATACAGAAAACATTAAAATGTACGCCCATCACCATCACCACAATGTCACCAACCACCATCATCGTCATCACCATCCTCACCAACATCATCGCATCAACATCATCATCACTGCAACAGGCATCAACAGCTGTTCAACAATTTAATGCTTCTTGGCACAAAAGAAGTGCTGGCTCGTTTTGTCCTTTTTTTGGGCGTTCTAAACCTGCGTCCAGAGGGGTCAGCAACACGTGACTGTGGCAGAGAAGGCCAGACTGTGGCAGAGAAGCCCAGACTGTGGCAGAGAAGGCCAGACAGTGGAGCACAGAGCCCCAGACCTCCTCCTTCCATGTCCTCTGCTAGGTGGACACTGCCCTTTAGAACACAAAGACACAACAAGCTGTTCACCACTGGCTGAACGTTGGATAACTGGAAGTAGCTGCTGTGTATATGGACACGAAAAGAAGAAGACTTTTTCGTCATATATCAAATCAAATCAAAGCTTTATTTGTATAGCGCATTTCATACCCAGAGGCAACACAATGCGCTTTTAGTCTCAAGTCTCTAGTCTCTGTAATATAGTCTCAAATTGAAATTGCACTGAGCCCTATGGTGGAGACTGAGACTGCCATACAAATCCTTAGTGTATTAAATTTGCTGAGTATAAATTGGTGTAAAATGACCATAGAGGAAATGAAATAATCTCTGGCCTTATCTAATATTAACGTTACACTAAAACCTTTAAACATTAACGTTACACTAAAACATTTTGGCAAGAAACCCTTAGGCACAAAGTTAACAAACGCAGACAATCTTGAATCCACTGGGAGTTTTATAATCGGCTCGGATAATCATAAAGCAGTAACAAGAAACAGACAGGCTCTAGTCAGCATCTAGCTATGAAGCTGCTGGTGTAGTTCGCAATATAAAATAATAGTGAGCGATATAATCCAGTTTTAATACCGATTATACTGAACTGAATGGTATCCGAGGTTTGTAGCAAAACAATAAAATTAATTGTCTAATTCAAAACTAAAAAGGAGTGTTTTCAATATTATCCAAGTCCCTCCATTAATCTCAAATTAAAGACGTACTGTACATGGCGCCATGGACTAAAGAATAGTTTGAATACTAGTGCAAATAAGAAGAATAGAGTAAAATCGATCATTCAAAGATGGTTCAAATTGCATCCTATCTGATGTCAACCACACTTGCCATACTTGTTACAGCAGCAGAGGCTACACACTTCATATTTCACATTCAACAGTTCAACGACGACTGTAAAAACATTGATTGTAATGTTCAAGAACATGGAAAATGTTGTTAAAACATGACTCTACAAAGACAATAGATTTTGTAAAATTAAAAATTAAAAAAATAAAAATTCTGTGTTCACACCTACAGGTGCTGACACAAATATTGGAATGTAATGGTATCTTGAGGATATCTAGACAAGCCCTAGTGAGTAGTTGTCATCCAACATACAAAGTAAAAATGGTCATGGTATTTTCACCATCCTTAAGAAACAAAAGACAGCAGTGAAGCAGAAAAGCTACCTAGCATAAAGTGGATGTAAAATGCCATGAGAAAGTCATCGTTTTCAAAAAGTAACTTGCACACAGACCAGAGCAATCATCTTGGAGCTTCCATGCCATGTCACTTTACATCTCCCCTTGCTTTTATGACGTCAGAGTAGACGTTACGAGGCAGACACTTAAATAGTCAGTGATCAGATTCCACCTCATCAGAGTAGCTAGTGACTTCTGGATTTGACACACTAATTTAGAGAAAACAAGTAAGTCCATAATAGGGATAGAATTTAGAGTTGGAATTTTCTACAATTATTCTGTATTGCTCTTTGACTAAAACACCTCCAATTGAAGACAGAATACAGTACATAATTCTCTCAGAACTTTGTTTAACCAGGTTAGAAATTATTTCCAGGTTGAGAGCGATACTGGTTGATTACAGGACTAGCAGTGATGTGTCTGGGTAATATGAGTTCTTGGGTGAACCTCCTCTTCATTAGTGATTTAATAATAATAATAACAATAATGATAATAATAATTTTATATTGTTTTGCTTGCTGTTTTGTAAAGTGTTATCTAGCTACAGTAGGCCTACTGTGCTGTGTGGTAAAATCCTGTATATCCAAATATAGGCTGTAGTATTGCTGTAATATAAAGTGGTATATTAACCTATTGAAGGAGCATGGTACTGTATTGCCCTGCTATTCATGCAGTAGCCAGTGCACTGTGGCATCTTGTAAAACTGAAGTTACTGTATGTGTAGGAGTACTGTACCATGATAGGAGTAGCCTGTGCACTGTGCATCTTGTAGCCTACCTTTTAGCCATATTATCATCCTACTGCTCAAATGTAGCATGCTCAATCAATTTAGTAGTCAAGTGGAAATGAAATAAGACCTATTAGGGGACTGGAGAGGGCATGAGGTGTATGCTGTGACAGAAATCATCAGCACTAGCCTACTATCTAGCCAACTATCTAGCCTACTATTTTCCCTGTAGCGTACCAGATAGCTACAGACACTCAAAACTGACCAGCAGACTGGTAGCTTTGACCAGCAGCTTTGCTACCTTCTCATCCTGTTCCTTTCTCTCCTCTTTTCTTGCTGCTGCCTTTATGTTTGCAATACATGATGACTGTTCACTCTGCGTGCTGATGTGTTCAGCTTGTTAGTCTCTTGATGCTCAGACGCTTTGCACCTAAACTACCTGTATACAGTAGCTAGGTATGGGCCCACTGTTCTGTGTTGTAAAGTGCTGTATAACTACAGTATGCTTGCTGTAATGTAAATTGGTACATAACCTATTAGGAGCAGTACTGTACTGTGATGTATTGTATTGCTCTGCTATTAATAGCAGTAGCCAGTTCACTGTGACATCTTGCCATAGGCGTAGTTTTAGGTATGGACGCTATGGACATGTCCATACCAAAGCCACGGAAACACGAATTGTCCCTACCAAAAATAATACAGAGTGAAAACTGTAGTTTTTAATTACCATTCACAACTTGCGAAAGCAAAACGGTTGGGAATTAAGACCAGGTTGACAGCTGCGTTCAGCAAGCTATCCAATCAACAATATACAGTAGCCTACTTTCCCGCCATTGCCTCTGTGACCCAGCGAGGGCCTCGCGAGCTCAGCAGCTCACAGCACATCGAGCATCGACTGTCGGCAACAGCGGGAATTTTGATTAAGCAGAAGTAAGATTGAAGTTATTGAACAATAGGGAATACAATATGTTGACCGACAATTATTTTTCTGTACAGAGTTGTATCAATGATAATAGTTTAGTTTGCGTCCTACTAAATGCCTGTAAACTGTAATGTTAGTGCTAGCTGGTGGTGCAGCTAGTCAGAGCTGTACGTATTACCTATAACGTTAGGTCTCGTAAACGTTTGCTGAGGCAGAGATTAGGTGCTGTAATGTTGTCATAACAGTTGTCTTTAGCTAGTAATGAATCAGTTTTGGTATAACCGTTGCAAACTCCTAGGTTTGAGCAATGACTAGCTAGGTTCACTCGCCCACTGAATTGCATAACAGGCTAAACAAACGAGACTAGACGTCTGGTTTGTTTATGCAATTCAGTCCAAGTCCAGCGTAATTATGTTCATATTTCATATGCTACACAGAATAGGCTGTAGGCTACACGGAAAAGAGTGTTTCATGTCTGCAAGTAGTTTGATATTGTCAATCATTTCTCTTTTATGACCAGACAAAAATGGACATTGGAATTTTTTTGGTCAAAGCAGCAGAAAGGCAGGACCTGGAGAGGCAGGCAGGAGATGCATCAGGGTTACAGGTGAGATTATAGTCTGACTCAACAGATGTAGGTTTTGTGGATAAACCTTGTCATTCGTTGTCACATTGCCCAATCACTGGCGACGGAAATTAATCTGATTCGGCCACCACCCAGATTCAATCCAGACTACGTGAAACAACAACAACCTATTGTGTCCCTACCAAAGCTCAAATCAAACCTACGCCCCTGCATCCAGCTCAGGTTTAACTTTACATGATGACAGGCTGTGAATATGTTACAGTATATTAATTTTGTTCATAAACTCATAAAGACCATGAGGTTAAGGCTTGGATCATTTATATCTCATATTTGTGTAGGGTTAGCTAGTTATGGATAATTCTACACTGTGGAAGTGAATGGAAATTAATATTTGAATTTATATGAATTGCAATGTTTCAAGCCATCGAATTAAACTACTTTATTTTAAATTTTACTTTGGCCTCTTCCTTAAGCATGTATTCAAAATAATACTATTATCTGAATGAAAAGTACTGAAACAGATGTATAATGTGACAAAAAATTAATTATTTTATTATTTTGGCCGGTAAAAAATATACTTGGCCGGTGGATTTTTTCATCTACCAGTCCCCTTGGCAGGTGAGCCTAAAAGTTAATTTTCAGCCCTGCCTATAGAACATTGCACAATTGTTGTGATGTCTGTCTGTCTGTCTGTCTGAGGGTGTTGGTCTCTGATATTTTTGAAAATATCGAAATATCTGCAAGAGAACAAAGACACAGACGTCTGGGTCAGTGACTGTCATTACAAATACATTCACATATCCACAGTATATTGTCAGTCACTGATTTTGCTTGTGTGTTTTCAAGTACTGTGAAGGAAACACAGGTGATGCTAAAGGTATACTATGTGGCTATACTCTCACCTTTGCAATGGTTGTTCTTTTTCCTCTACCAGCAGATCCTGCGTCTTCTTTTCCTGTTTCTCCCTCTATTTCCTGTTTCTCCCTTTTCGTCATCTTTCTCTTTCTCCTCTTTCTGTTTCTCTTTCTCCTCCTCTCCCCTGGCCTTCTTCCTCTCCTCCTCTTCTTTCAACTTTTTAATGTCCTCGGTTTTCTCCCAGCACTTCTCTACAGCCATCTGCTCTTTCTGCTTTTCAATTTCCTTTTCTATCCTTCTCCTCTTTCTCTTTCTTCTCCTCTTTCTTTTTCTGCTTCCGCTCCTCCATTTCTTTGCACTTCATGAAGTCCAGGAAGTTCTCGGTTTCCTTCCGGTGCTTCTCTAGAGCCTTCATCTTTTTCTGGTGTTCCTTTTCTTTCTGCTTTCTATCTTTCTCCTCTTTCTTTTTCTGTTTCTCCTCCTCTTGCCTGGCCTTCCTCTTCTCTTTCTTTTCCTGCTGTCTCATCTTAAATTCACTCCTCATCTTTTTCAGGCGAGCAAAGATGCCCCCAGATGTCTGAGATGGCAGCTGGTCACTGGTCGCCAGCTCCCTAGAGGGACACTGAACAGCAATATCAGACATCTTGGCTGTCTCCCCCCTCCACCCCTCATCTTCCTCCCTCAACTCCGTCCTCAACCTTTTCATCCTCTGGTCCAACTCCCTGATCATGACGGCCATCATGTTCTTCAGTTGCATCTGCTCCATTTTCTGGCTCTTTACCTCTCTCTCCTTCATCATCCTGGCCGTCTCAATCCTCCTCCCCTCTTCTTCCTCCCTCAACTCCACATTCAACCTGGACATCCGCTGGTCCAACTCCCTGATCAGGAGGTCCTTCTCTCTCTCCTGGCTCCTTTCCCCTCTCTCCTCCAGGCATTTATTAACCATCTTGGCTATCTCGTTCCTCCTCCTCTCCCCTTCCTTACTCCTCCTCCCCTCATCTTCCTCCCTCAACTCGACCCCCGACGCGGTCACCCGGTCGTCCATCGATCTCGTCAGGAGGACCTGCATGCGCTCCAGACGCCCCTCCGACTTCCCGGGTCTCCTCTTCTCCTCCTCCTGCCTCCCCCTCCCCTCATCTTCCACCCACGCCTCCCTCCTCAACCTGGGCATCTGTGGGCCGACGAGGTCCCTCTCCCTCTCCTGGCTCTGCGTCTCTCTGTCCTTCAGGTATTCCTCTACCATCCTGGCTGTCTCGCTCCTCCTCATCTCCTTCTCCTGCCTCCTCCTCCTCTCGTCTTCCTCCCTCAACTCCCT